>NC_091732.1:0-1200000 GCF_030179895.1 Drosophila kikkawai | reverse complement strand
TTTTGTTGTTTCCAAAAATAAGTATACGTTTTAAATTTAATCCAAATCGCAGAGATACAATTATCCCTAATATATGCATATTTCCTCACACACTAAACAAAAAAGAGCGCCCGCTCACATAGTATGTACAGGTGTGCCAATATAAGCTATATTCATGTACAGAGGAACATAATGTAAGCACACTAAGCACACTAAGCTAAGCATTTATGCAAGCTAAATGCATTTGCACATTCCATTCACTCTGTGTGAAAGTATATGTGTTCAATGGCAATAAGTATATGCATTTGTATGTATTATTGTTTACTATTTGGTAAAATGATTTGGAAAACGATCGATAAAATATTAGATGCTCCATATCCGCGTATGGTATAGCTGCAAAGGTTAATAATTATATTAATTTATATCATGAATACTAATATTAAGTGCTATGTGCATCATATTCAAGTATATCATAAAATCGAGCTTTACGAAATATGTGATTTTCAGGTGGAGCCATATAAGCCAACCTCAATAATTATTTCCTTTTGGGGCGCATAAATATATCCAACTATGTACATAGATGTTTGCGAATATATAAGTAAACATGCGTATGTGCATTCACACACGCTCGATATTGGCATGTACTGTGATTGTGGACAAGCAGCACACTATGTGTATTCCGCATGCACCAAGTTAATACTTATAAATTAATAAATGCAATGCGCGCACTCCATCAGCCCTCGTTCACTGGTTATTATATAAACTCACTCACTCGAAATATTTTATTACATTTTAAAATATGTATTGAGCATATTAGGAGACGTCTTGGGTAATCATAATCCCCAGTCCTATTTATTTAGAAAAATATATTCTTTTACTCTGATTAAGTAGTGCGGGGTGCAGACACTCCTTTAGAGATATTTGCGATTTGTTACATTAACTTAAAGCATCTGCTAAAGGCTAATGCAACTGCACTACGTGTTGGAAACATATAAGATGTAACGGCTTCTTTGGATGTCTGGAACCGCGACCACGATTTGCGGTCAGAAAAACAGATGGTTCAGCACAGGAAGAGGCGAATAAAAAAGCATAAATTTATTCAGCGATGTGAGGTAACCTCTTAAGGCATTTTCATACCCGGTACTTGGTGGTATAATAACTTTTTGCCAGACGCACATCCTTCCGTTGACTCTGCGAAAGCTCAAAGACTAGTAAGACTGGAGCTAACAAAGCTATCGACTATATTTTTGCAACTTTTCGTCTGTCTCGCTCTCTCGATCACAGCCGAATTTCCTTTTTAGGTATATCATGGACGAGAGACACGCGAATGTATCTGAATCTTGTATCTGTCTCTGCATCAGGAAGCTACACACATCTGCTGCCACGATATTCATTCATTCGGAGGGATGGGAGAATTGAGAGGAGACCAAGGCGATTAAAATATATCGTCCTGAGTAGTATTTAAATCGTTGTGGAGCGAAAAGGACTTGGGGCACTAGATCAGTTGAAGAACTAGTCAAGTATCTTGCTACTGTTGGACAAAATATTTATATTTATAGATAATACTACCGTTGGCAGCAGATGTAAGCTAGCTGGCAAATGTGAACCGATTACTCGCCATCCATAGGACATGACCACAGGGTCACGCAGGCGCAAGCGCAAAAACAACCCCTGGAAAGGGTTAGTTCCCGGTCTGAGCCCCATATCGGTCCAGTCGCTCAGCGCTCTCCTAACCCCCTTCGAAAATCCATTACGCAGGCTGTATCGGGTTTAAGAGGGGACTCTCAACGATGTACCAGATGGCTCCAGTAAGTAACGGTAACGGCAACGGTGTATCAGCGATCATACCGCCGAGGGTCGCTGCTCGCTAATTTATGCATGCAGTGGACGGACAGCTAACGGCGGCAAAAGGGACAGCGGAAGCAGAGGACAAACCAAAAGCAATCACTCTGGAAAGACAGACATACATACATACATATAAAGGTAGGAAGGATATGGGTCAGGCCAGGCCGATGGGGAGTTGGACCTCGAAAGTGTTAAAAAGGGTTGGAATATTCGGACACTGATTTTTCTGAACGCTTTCAACTTCATAATCATCATCATCCATCCCTTGTGTCTAACCGTACAACATTTACATATTTCTCAATCAAAATGCACTGCCGCTTTTTTAAAATTTTCGGGTTTCTGGTAAATAAATAACACAAGCAGAGGACTACGAAGCACTTACTTATACCGGGACACAAGTACCCATGTATCGCTCACATAATAACTACTACTACTCTTAACCGCAGAAGAAATTTAAAAAATGTAGTATATATTGTTTAAAAAAAACCGGAAGTGCCAACAATGTTTTTGTTAAAATGTATTATTAACCGCATACATATATATACATATACATATTATTAATTTAAGAACTTTTGTTATTATACCCATGCAGGGTATTATAAAGTTAGTCAGACGTTTTAACTTAGTGATGGAGACCCTATAAAGTATATATGTTCTTCATCAGCATCAACAGCCGAGTCGATCTGGCCACGCCAATTTGTCCGTTTCTACGCAAACAAGTTGGTTTTGGAAACTTTGCTGATAGTCTTCTGACTATTCTCACTAGTGTGTATATATATCAAAACGGTCCAGATCGGACGACAATTGAAACAATCATATACTAAAAAAAATGATGTCGTCTTTTTCGAAATATGGTCCTTTTGTAATACTTTTATGATATATGAACTTCGGCTCCGAGGTTAGCTTTCTTTATTGGTTTTATATTATATGATATTATGAATTTTTAGTTGGGAAAGCTTAAATAAATGTATATATCGACGCATTTCCGCGAAAGTATTGTATGTCGCTTTTTTTCGAAATTGAGATTCTAATGCAAAATTGTTAGGCACCTAACTGAAACCCTATAGTTCCGATAAAAATTAAGTTTCAATTTTATAGTATGTTCAGCGTTTCCTAAGAAATTAAATAAAAAAAAGCTTCTCCTTGCAGGATATTATAATTTCAGTCGGAAGTTTGCAACGCAGTGAAGGAGACCTTTCCAACCCTATAAAGTATATATATTCTTGATCAGCATCAACAGACGAGTCGATCTAGCCATGTCCGTCCGTCTGTCTGTCCGTCTGTCCGTTTCTACGCAAACTAGTCCCTCAGTTTTAAAGCTATCTGAATGTTTTTTAATATTATTACATCATTTTTGAGATATAGCCATTTTATATTATTCCAGAATTTTGGTAAAAATTTTATGAAAATCGGACCACTATATCTTATAGCAGCCATAGGAACGATCGGGAAATTAATCGGAAAAATTATAACTCCGTTGTTTTTCAACGTATTTTCATCTACTTTGAGACATGAGCTTTTAGTATTATTTCAGAATTTTGGTAACAATATCATATAGCTGCCATAGAAGCGATCCGCAGATGTAGAGAAAATGTAAAGCTGGGAATGTATAACTGTAACTGTAAACATAATAAGTATAGGTAAAATGTTATGTCTGTTTAGTGTCTGTTTTCGGCATTATAATTTATAATCAGGCCTGCTCCGGTAATCGAAAACGGCAAGATTTTTTCGTTTTCGTTTTTGAAAACGAGAAATTGGTGCTCCGGTAATCGAAAACGAAAGATTTTTTCGATTTGAAAAACGGGCACCTTTTTCTGGCCGGAATGAAAAGTAAATGTTTTTTTTTATATGAAATCAGATCTTATTTACAAAAGGAAAAAAATAGTTTACTCGGTGGTCTATTGATGTTTATTCCACACCACCACAAGATCATTCTGGCAGGTAGTTATTTTATAAAAAATTTATTTCTGACCCCTCCTCAGATTTGACAACAAAATTTTTGCCGTGTTCAACCAGTTTTCTTGTTTTGGCGATAGGCCGATAAGTTCACCGCAAAAAGTTATCGCCAAGGTTGCCATATTGTTGGTGGAACGAAACATCTAGTTAAAAATACTTATAAAATATAAATGAATATATTAATAACTTTAAAGGACCGCCAAAATGGTTGTTTATAAATAATGCTATTTAATGTGATTACTTAAATGGTCCAAATTAACCAAATAATTATTTGAGACCACCGGAATTAAAACTGTGAAAAGTGTGGCAGCATCTTAGGTGCCTGGATTTGCTTAATTCTACCATTTTTTGCCTTTTTCTGGCTTAGAAAAAGTGCAATTATAAATATAATAGGCAGTACTTTACGTTGTTTGCTTATTACCAACAACACAAGTTAGCTGCTTGAGCAGTGAGAAACGATGAGAAAACGAAACATCCGATAGCAGAAATTTGCCGAAAGCCGGAGCAGCTAAAAACGAAAACGGTTCGTTTTCGCCCAAAACGAAATCGAAAAAATTTTACGATTACCGGAGCAGGCCTGAATATAAATATGAAAACCAATCTGCAAGCGTATACAAACTTCGGCGTACCGAAGTTAGCTTCCTTTCTTGTTTAACATACGATACATTTGCGGAAATGCGTCGCTATGATCTATCAGTAAAAAGTGTATATTCAGGCCTGCTCCGGTAATCGAAAACGGCAAGAATTTTTCGTTTTCGTTTTTGAAAACGAGAAATTGGTGCTCCGGTAATCGAAATCGAAAGATTTTTTCGGTTTGAAAAACGGGCACCTTTTTCTAGCCGGAATGAAAAGTAAATGGCTTTTTCTATATGAAATCAGATCTTATTTACAAAAGGAAAAAAATAGTTTACTCAGTGGTCTATTGATGTTTATTCCACAACACCATAAGATCATTCTGGCAGGTAGTTATTTTATAAAAAATTTATTTCTGACCCCACCTCAGATTTGACAACAAAATTTTTGCCGTGTTCAACCAGTTTTCTCGTTTTGGCGATAGGTCGATAAGTTCACCGCAAAAAGTTATCGCTAAGGTTGCCATACTGTTGGTGGAACGAAACAGCCAGTTAAAAATACTTATAAAATATAAATGAATACATTAATAACTTTAAAGGACCGCCAAAATGGTTGTTTATAATTAATGCTATTTAATGTGATTACTTAAATGGACCATTTAATCAAATAATTATTTGAGACCACCGGAATTAAAACTGTGAAAAGTGTGGCAGCATCTTAGGTGCATAGATTTGCTAAACTCTACCATTTTTTGCCTTTTTCTGGCTTATAAAAAGGGCAATTGTAAATATAATAGGCAGTACTTTACGTTGTTTGCTAATTACCAAAAACACAAGCTAGCTGCTTGAGCAGTGAGAAACGATGAGAAACGAAACATTCCGATAGCAGAAATTTGCCGAAAACCGGAGCAGCTAAAAACGAAAACGGTTCGTTTTCGCCCAAAACGAAATCGAAAAAATTTTACGATTACCGGAGCAGGCCTGATTGACAGGAAAATACCATATTGATGTCGAAAAATAACTTTCATTTATCCTATATATACATAGGTTTGATGCATTGAAGCAATAAATACAATACTTTTCGATATCAATTTATCGCAACCTCAGAAGATTGTTTTATACACCTAATATGTTATGTATACTTGGACTTTTAAAAAATCATTGGTTCAGGAGAAATTGTGGCAAAAGTGCAAAAAAAAAAAAATTTAATTTAAGCAAAATCCTCATTTGTGCTACCAAAGTTGTATTCTATTTCTGAATCTCCGTTTAAAAGAAGTTTAATAGGGCATAGCGACATATCTCCGCCGAACTACAAGAGACATAAGTATCTCCGCACGGAGTTATGTTGCTTTAAAGCAACATAACTTAGCGACGAAAAATGTACATTATTTCGCTCAAAAAATGAAAATTTTTTAATTATTCAGTTCTTAAAAAATGTATAATCAACCCCAATGAACAAAATGTATTCCTCGAAACATGTTTTTACATTAAGGTATTGAAGGGAATAACAAACACGTTACAAAAACGTACTGAATTTAATTTAAATATTTGCCTATAATTTTATCCAGTTTTTCGAAATCAACAAAACTTACAAAGTCAAAAATGCATTAATTTTAATTAGGAAAGGTTAATCAAACTGAATATGTTAGTCTTTTATATTCGATCAATTGGAACATTTCATAATGTGACTATGTTGAAATAAAGTCATCGTAGAAATGCCCATACGAGTGGTAAGGCTACAAGATAATTATACAAGATAATTATTTGCAATAGTTTTTATTTCGGCGGAGATATGAAATATGTACCGGGCGCAGATATGTCGTCGTACCTATTATATGACGCTATGCCATTTAATAAGCCTACTTTTCAAATAAAATCGGTTTCTTGTTTGGCTGTCTGCCAATTTGAGTCTTAAAACTTAACACTTCTGCCAGCCTGCCGAGTGGGAAGTTAGTTGAACAAATTGCCAATCTTTTATCTTACCTTATTTTTTATAGATACCACAAATGGAAATCGTAAATGTAATTAAAAAAACTACCCATTGTATGCGTCAATAAAAAGAATTTAAAAACTGCCATTTTCTTTTTTTTAATACAACAAGATAGCCTAAGACACCCACCCAACACCCAGCGCCAAACGTCCAGCAAATCAACCCCCGCTCGCCTACCTTTCTTGCTAGCACCCTTCTTGTGCAGTTGTAGTTGCCCTTTTTTGTTGTCTTTCATTATATTTTTTCTTATATTCCTTCTGAGTTTTTTAAATAAATGTTGTTGGCATGGCGCGGGGAGCTTCCTTCCGCAAAAAGAACGCTGCTGCCAAGGCTGACTTGATGGATGACGCTGGCAGTGCCATGGCAATTGGAATAGGAATATAGTCCTGCACCAGCTTTAAGTAGAGTGCCGCAGTTGGGGCGAGAGGGAGGGACAACAACTTTTGCGTAAATAAAATGTAATTGAGGGGAGAAAAATCCGGTGGAGACGAGGACGATGCTGGCAAGGTTCGTTCCTTCCTTGTTTTCTGAAGAAATGAAGGGTTTTTGCTCGGAGTCCGTTCGGCCTGGGAGTGGTGGGGCGTGGGTGCGGGTTCGTGTGCGGGTGCGGGTGTGTTGGTTACACAACACTCCCGATAATATTAAACCGGACGCGGCCCAGTTTTCTTGCTGGCCCCGCCGCGCTAAAAAACAATTTAAAAATTAATTTCGAGAAGAAGAGCAAGAAAAATCAACAGAAACGCGGAGGGGGAAGAAAAGAAAAAGTTTCTGGGGGATACAAGGAATGCCACAAATTTGTTCCACTTTTTTCTGGTTGCCTTTTGTGTCGTATTTCTTTATTTTAAAATGTATTTCTAATTGACGAGTCCACTGTTCCTTTCTTTGTCTCCGTATTCCAGCTTCTGATTTGACCTTTTTTGAGCGGTTATTGTTATTATATTTTCCAAGTTTAATTGCCCGAAAAAAGAATGACACTGTACGGAAAAACTAAGACATTTTATTTGCAATGTATATTACTTATTGTACCCCCGAATCATAAAACTATACATATTTAAGCCTTCATTGGTATGAGATGTCGCAGGAACTAATTTAATTACAAGTAAATATGCGCTTGGCTCTCACGATACAAACAAAGTATTCATTTGTCTGTCAAATGCGATCTGGTTTATCAGGTATTGTTGTGTGAAACTCTAAATAGAGGGCTTAGAATAAGGAGAATTTTTGGGAAAGTTTTTAAAAGAAATACAACTTTATTAACCTTGTAACTACCCGCATTAACATGAATTTTTTATTTGTACATATTTTAACAACAATGGCGACAACAAAAAATAAATTCTAAATATTTATGTAAATTAAATGGATTTTTTCCTTTCCATTCGTTTTATATGTGAACGTGACGTCGCAGCGACGACATCGACGTACTAAGAGCGTTAAACTTCTCTTCTCTTTCGTCCTCTCTTAGAAATGACTCAAAAATATCCCTTCGCAGTGAAAAAAAAATACGGGAGGACACCTAGCGGATGAAAGTGGGAAACACCTTGTCCCTTACTAATAAAATGCAAGAAATGGTCATACTTTTACAAATTAGTTCGAAAAATAATATTAATGATCATATACAAATATTAATGGGAACACAATCGTTCGATTCGTTTTCTTCAGGCATCAGTTCTGCGTGAAAGCCTATTTAAAATCAACAATGTACTTTTTAAGGAATTATTAATTTTTTTTTAATTGAACGGTTTAATGGTAATGTAAGAGGCCGGTTTCCGGTGTTTCTTATCAGGGATATTTTTCGAAATAGGAGGAATAGGAATAAATGAAAGAAGTTTGCTGCAAGAGCGCTTACTTCATATTGCTTTATTAGAATTTGGTTATGGCTGACAAGTTAAACAAATTGTAGAAGCTTAACAAGTTTGCATATCCTTAAAGAGTATTTATTGTTGTTTAGAAACTTGCAGCAGATCTGGCAACTTGGAAAAATAACGTTTTGAGTTACTTTTAATTGTGACATTACCTATTAGCCAAAAATCTTGTGATTTGTATACTCTTGCAGGGTCTTCTTTACTACGATAAAAACTTATGACTAAAATTATAATACCCTGCAAGGTTATAAATGAATATGTGTCAAATAGGATTGTTCCTCGGATTGTTCTCTGCCAGCTATATGATATAGTCGTCTGATATGGCTTATAAACTAGCGAGAATTATGAAAAGACTATCTGCAAAGATCCGTTCAGATAACCCAAAAATTAAGATACTAATTTCCGTAGGCTTGGCTTAAAGTGACCAAAAATATACATACTTTATAGGGTCGAAACTGACTTTCACTTTACACTATTACTAGCGGGCCCGGCGAACGTTGTTGTCCCAATTTAAAGCTTTCTACGAACAATTTTAATGCACCGTAATACTCGCAAAAACGTCCATTTGCCCAATGCAATTCCTTTGAATTTAAACATGCACTACATTACTGCAAGATGAATAACATCTCTTTGCCTACTACTGTATGGAAATAAACAAATTCACAATTGTGTAGATATAGATGTAGATAGGTGGAGATAGATATAGATATATATTAATTACCACTATTTTATATTTTATGAATGATTTATTAACATCAAAAAAGAAAGCTAACTTCGACACGCCAAAGTTTGTATACCCTTGCAATTTGCAATTGGATCATTAAGAATCAATTGATTCTGTATCGTATAAAATAACTATATTTTAGATTTGAAAAATCTAATATAATAAAATTATAAATTTAAGTCCAGAAAAAACAAATATCTAGATTTTTACACTTATATATAATATTATTATACGTACAGATTGAAAGCTACAGCTTCACATTCCCAGCTTTACATTTTTCTCTAAATTCACCGATCGTTTCTACGACACCTATATGATATAGTCGTCCGATTTTCATAAAATTAAAACCGATACTCTGAAATAAAACAAAATTACTATATATGAAAGAAGATGAAAAACAGCTAAAAAGATGATGATGCATGATAGAGTTTCGACTTAAATAGCAGTGAGAGCAGTCAGAAGACTATCTGCAAAGTTTCATTTAGAAAGCTTCAAAACTGAGGGACTAGCTGGCGTAGAAACGGACAGACAAAACGGACGGACAGACAAGATGGCTAGATCGAATCGGCTGTTGATGCTTGTCAAGAATATAACCTTATAGTGTCGGAAATGTCTCCCTCATTGCGTTGCAAACCCAATACCTGCATGGGTATAAACATTGTTCATGGTTTATATTATTAAGTTGAATTTTTCAACGCTTTGGTAACCACGCAAATTGAATAAAAAACTCGTTAATCCGCCAAGCAATTAATTTACGCTCTTACATAAATATGTGTGTGAGACTCTGGGAGAGATAAATAAATCCGGTTTAAAATTTTTCAAAAGCCTAAAAAACACACAAGGTCGTCAAAAAAATAACGCAAACGAAAGGTAGCAAAAAAAGCTGTTGGTCCGTGCATATCCGCTGGGATCCAGAGAAGTAATTGCCGCGATTTTCCGACCTTTAAACGGCAAGGTTTTTGTATATTTTTTTGCATTCTTTTTTATTGCACACCCACTGCTCCAATCGCTGGCCTGGGAACCTGTGAAAACGATGCTCATGGTGCTTCGAGAGCAAACACATTATATGTTGGACAAATATAGCGTGGCGATGCGTAGGATGAACCCACAACCGCAGAGGTCTGTGTTGTCCAGTGGCCAAAAGAGTGCCACAAGTCACGTTAATTAACAAGAGGAAAAAAATTGTTAAAAAAAGCAAGAAATGGAACAAACTTCGGCAAGCCGAAGTTTGTCTACCCTTTTGTTTTCAATTAAATTATTAGAAATTTGTTCTTTTAGCCAAATTAAAATAATATAAATATAAAACATGTATATTAATTAGGCTTCAATCCAATTTTAACCACATTCTTCTTAAGGGGTCTTCTCATTCAAAAACCGTTTTTTGGACCCTTTTTAAACAAATTCTTATTTGAAAACGCAAAGAATAATTGAAAACTTTTGTTATTTATTGTATTAAAAAATGTTCAAAGTAAATAAAAAAATAGTTTTTGCCTCGATACGCGGGTTGTTCAAAGAGTAATGAGACTTCAAACTTGGTGGTCGAAAGAAAAGGTGTCGTCCTGGCGGCCACGATTCAGGGTCTCCAGAGCGTCCGAAATGAAAAATAAAAACGGGGTTATATTCAGAATAGATGTCATTTTCGGGTGACGGAACAGATTTTTTTTAAAATTTTTTTAAACAAAATGGCGGCCATTCAAAAAAAAATTTCGATTCCGGCTTTTTTTTTTGTAATTTAGTGTAAAAAAAAAAAATTAAAAAAAAAATTTTTTTTTAAATCTGTTCCGTCACCCGAGAATGGTGACAATTCTGCGTCGATTCGACGAAACAAAAAGTTGCCCAATGAGAAGACCCCCTTAAATAGAATAGAATAATATACATATAATAGAATATATTTATTATAAATACCTATATGTTAAAAAACAGCAAAGTAATGTAAACATCCATAGGAATTAGATTTTCAATCAATTAAAACCGAAATTCTGAAGAAATGTTTTTTGAAAACTCCGAATTGATAATTCTGTTTTTTATTAATTCTCCCATCGTTCCTAAGGCGGCGATTGTTATAAAATTAAAACGGAAATTCTAAAAAATACAATATTGTCAGATTAAAATGTATTCTAAACTGCCAAAGTTATAAATAATTCTCCTATCGTTCTTATAGTAAATATATTATAGTAAATATATGAGAATAGTAAGAAGACTCCCCGAAAAGTTTATTTCAGATGGGAGACTATTTTGCATAGGAACGGAATGACAGACGGATTGGCTAGATAGCATCTGCTGTTGATGCTGATCAAGAATATACATATATACCTTGTAGGGTCGTTGCAAGCTTATGGTAACAATTATAATACCCCGAAAGGGTATACAAAACCGGAGTGGTGGAGTGCAGTCAGAACCTGGCAATTCACAAGAAAAAAAATGACAATGAGGTTTCTCCTGTTGCTTCAGCTGTGGTAAAAAAATGCTAAGTGCAAAAAAAAAAAAATGGAAAGTACGAGTAGAAAAAATGTATTCCCATTGCACAGATTTTTTTATCTTGTTCACATTGCAGGGTTTTTTCCACAAAGAGTCGATTAGCTTTTATTGGGGACTAAGAGGGTCCCCAAAAAACACGTAATCGATTAATTGGCCTCATTTCTTCGTTGGTAACGAAGATTATTTCATTAGGAGTTACACTTTGGAACCTATATAAGACCTATGTATTTATTAATCTATTTTTTCAAATAACAGGCGACTTTCTACAATTTTATCAGTATTGTTTTTTGGGAGCTTTAGCAAGTCCAAGCGACTTATCTGAAGATATATGTAATAGGAATTGCGAACAGCCTTAACTTTTAACTTTCGTAAACATCAAATGAAAGTATGGACTGGGAGCAAGGTTTGCGAATTTAATTAACGCTCTAAAAGAATGTTACCCACTTTTAAACAGTACTTCCTGGGTCCTCTTAAGATAAAAATCGATTTCTCGGTTTGTCGAGAATTTCTTAAAAGCTCCTTACCAATTGTAATTGCAACACAGCGGAGCAGACATTACCGCACGGCCACTTAGTTATCTTTAAATGGCATTGGCAAATCAAAAAACATTTTTTTTTGAGTACATTTTTGTATTCTTTGGGTTAATTTCAATTTCAGAGCATATAATAATTTGATTTTGATAAAATAAATACATAAATGATTTTTCGACTTAAAAGTAATGAATTTTATTAGAGCCAAATGCTATGTATAAATATATCCTTTTATACCCTTGCAGGTATTATAATTTTGGTCAACAGCCGAGTCGATCTAGTCATGTTCGTCAGTTTCCTCGCAAACTAGTCTCTCAATTTTGAAGCTAAATGAATGAATCTTTGCTGATAGTCTTCTGACTACTTTCACTGATATACATATATGTAAGTCGGAACGGCTTGGATTGAATGACTATATCATATAGATGCCATAGAAACGATCGAAAAAATGAAGTAAAAAAATTATAGTTTCGCTGGTTTGCGACATATTTTCGTCTTTCTTGAGTTATTAAACCCTTGCACGGTATTATAATTTCAGTCAGGAGTTTTCAACCCAGTGAAGAAGACATTTCCGACCCTATAAAGTATATATATTCTTGATCAGCATCAACAGCCGAGTCGATCTAGCCATGTCCGGCTGTCATCAGTCCGTTTCTACGCAAACTAGTCCCTCAGTTTTAAAGCTAACTTAATGATACTTTGCATAAAGTGTTCTGAATACTCTCACTGCTATATATGTTGGAACGGGACGGATCGGACGACTTTATCATTATTTCAGAATTTATATGTATATCATATAGCTGCTTTAGAAACGATCAGTGGATGTAAAGCTAATAAGGGTAAAACTGTAACTGTCAATATAATACGAATAGGTAAAATATAATGCCAAAGTTAGCTTCCTTTCTTGTTCTTATCTCCTGTTAAATCTATTGAACTGCAAATACAATATACATATAATAGGTCCGTTCATGAAAGATGACATTACGCCGTACTTGTTCAGTGTATATATTTTAAATTGCAAGCTGCAACGGTATACAAAGTTCGGCTTAACTCCTTCCTTTGGTTTCTTTAATTGCCGAAAAGATGGAATACAGTCTTAGCTTATATTTGAGCAGAATACCTATACCATAAAAAAGGGGATGACCGACTTAAGAAAAAATACCGCGAAGAAATCTGACACAAAAAAAAAATGAATAAACAAATAAAAACTGACCGATGGACCGGTGGGACGTGGACTAAGGCTCGGACTCTTATAGTGCGAAAAATACAATATGTTAGGTAATACGTAAAACCTAGAAGATGTTGAACTGGTTTCCCTTCTGGGAAAGAAAACCTGTTTTCGGACAGCGCCAGCTGGATGGACTCTCCCGAAAATGCAGAACTAAATCTCTTGGCTGACTGAAGGACAACATTTAAATCGCAGCCGGTCAATTGTCCCTTTTCTGTGATTTTTCAACCCCTTTCCCGTTCATTTTTTCACGATTTTATGTACTTTTTTAGTCTGTTTCAAAGTTATTTGCATAATTTTTGAAATTTTTTAACGCATGAAACTGGACACTATCCCCTGACACATTTTTGTTTTTATACCCTTGCAGGGTAGTATAAGTTTAGCCAGAAGTTTGCAGCACGGTGACTCCTTCACCGTGTTCATTTAATTCATTTCCTATCTATTTCTATTTCAGCCATGTCCGTCTGTCCGTTTCTACCAAAACTAGAGATATGAGCAATTTGTATTACTTTAGAATTTTAGTTTTAATTTTATCAAAATTATTATATCATATTATTCTGTTAATGTAAATCTGGAAATGAAGATCTGTATGTATTGGTAAATGTAACAAGAGTGGTTTTTACCTTGTTTTTGTTCAGCATATATTTCTAAAAATAAGAAAGAAAGCTAACATCGGCACGAAACAAATTTCTAAAATAACAAAAGGCACGCCAAAGTTTGTATAACTTTGCAGATTGCAATTGGATAATTACAAATCGATCCAGTCTGGTCAATTTAGAAGAAAAAAATGAAATGAATTATATAAAAACTGTATATTTACACATAGCATATAATAATTTAGTTTTGATAAAATTAAAAAAAAGAGTATTCGTATAAAAAAATTATATTTCAGTTTTGAAATATCTAATATAATAAACATAATTATTTTTAATGCTGAAAAACACACAAAACTAAGTTTTATTACATTTTACATAATCTTCAAATATTTACAGTTTGACAGTTACAGTTTTTTAGATTTTTCTGTACATCTATCGATCGTTTCTATGGTAGCTATAATATACATATATGTATGGAGGAGTGAGAATATTCTAAAGACTATATGCAAAGTTTCATTCAGATGGCTAGATCGACTCGGTTGTTGATCCTGATCAAAAATATATATATTTTATAGGATCGAAAGTGTTGGAATATCTTTCTAAGATGGGAGCACAAATTTTCAACATTGACATATACATTTTTGTCTACCAAGTATATAATGCGTTATATACATATATGTATAATGCATTGCAATAAAACGGGGAGGTTAAAACCCCTTCTGTTTATTGTTAAAAATCGTGAAAACTTTTTTCTTTACGATTTTCTGGTTGGTGGTGGGTTATAAAAGAACTTTGGGGTGATATACAACAGATATATGTTAAATTTCACTTTGCATTTAAGCAGGAAAGCACTAAAAGCACTAAAATAAAAGAACAACATTATTCTGTACATTCGGGTTCTTGCAAACTAACAGGATATAACAACAAGAAAGGAAGCTAACTTCGGCACGCCGAAGTTTGCAAGGGTTTGCAGATTGGTTTTGATGTTTATATTATAGATTTAAATGCTGAAAACACTCACAAAACAGAGTAAATAAACATAAAAAATAAAAACAGCAAATTTATAATTATTTTTCTAAAAATTTATCGAACATTTGTATGGCAGATATATGATATAGTCGTCCGATCCGGACCGTTCCGCCATATATAGCAGTGAGAGTATATTGAAGACTATATGCAAAGATTCATTTAGATAGCTTTAAAACTGAGGGACTAGTTTGCGTAGAAATAGACTGACGGACATGGCTAGATCGACTCGGCTGTTGATGCTGATCAAGAATATATATACTTTATAGGGTCGGAAACGTCTCCTTCACTGCGTTGAAAACTTCTGACTGAAATTATAATACCCTGCAAGGGTATATAAAGGGACAAATATTTTTGAATGTAAAATAAATCTTTTTAAGGGGGTCTTCTCATTCAAAAGCCGTTTTTTGGACCCTTTTTAAAAAAATTCTTATTTGAAAACGCAAAGAATAATTGAAAACTTTTTTTATTTATTGTATTCAAAAATGTTCAAAGTAACTAAAAAAGTTGTTCTTGCCTCGATACGCGGGTTGTTCAAAGAGTAATGAGACTTCAAACTTGGTGGTCGAAAGAAAAGGTGTCGTCCTGGCGGCCACGATTCAGGGTCTCCAGAGCGTCCGAAGTGAAAAAAAACGGGGTTATAATCAGAATAGATGTCATTTTCGGGTGACGGAACAGATTTTTTTTTTAATTTTTTAAACAAAATGGCGGCCATTCAAAAAAAATTTCGATTTCGGCCTTTTTTTTGTAGTTTAGTGTAAAAAAAAAATAGAAAAAAAATTTTTTTTTAATCTGTTCCGTCACCCGAGAATGGTGATAATTTTGCGTCGATTCCACTTTGTTTCATGAAAATCGATTCAGTGTAACTGGAGATATCATGGCCGCCAGTTCGAAAAACGTGGTTTCGAGATAAACGCGTTTGAAGTTTGAAAAAAGTTCATTTTGCATAGACCTTGCTTCACAAAAAAGGCTGTATCTTCGAAAGTATTTCGAATTTCTAAAAATCCTTTTAGCGACATATACACAACATCCCAAGCTATAAATAAATGCAAAAAAAAAATCGAAAAAAAAAGTTGCCCAATGAGAAGACCCCCTTAAATAATGATTATTTTGTTATCATATAATAATACAAATTAATCATTATTTCTATTATTTATTTTACTTTAAAATATACATCATAAGCGAATATATATATATATTTATTTATTATACAAAATGTAAACTAATACTGGGAATAAAGATATAAATTATGAATATTCGTAGATCCAAGGAGTTAGTGTAAAGTTTAGGATATGAACTAATATTAAGAATAAGGATATAAATTATGAAAATTAGTAAACTTAATGCAGTATTGAAATGTTTAAACCAAAAATAAAATGAATATAATATTGTACTTAATCGCACTATTTAATTTAATTTAAAAAAAACACACAGAAAACACCTCTTACAAGTTAATGTAAATATTGGGGTGACTAAACATTTCTGATATAAAAAAATACTTTGCAGCTTAGTTTCGAAAACAAAATTCAAAACGTTGCCTTCGCTGTTTTTCAACATATTTTACTTCTACTTTAAGATATGACCTTTATATATTATTTAAGATCTTAAGATTTAATTTTATGAAAATCGGACGACTATAAAATCAGCTGCATCAGAAACGATCTATTCTATTTTCCAACCTATTTTATTCGGTTTTAATTTTATAAAAATCGAACGACTATATCGTATAGCTGCCATAGGACCGATAGACGGTAGATGTAGGGAAAAGTGTAAAGTTGTGAATGTAAACCTGTAACTGTAAAACTGTAAATATAATAAGTATGGATTAATGTAGTGAAACAATACAAAAACAAATTGTTCTATTACTTTATATTAGTGATGCTGAAAACATCGATGCATCGAGCATGCTATAAAAGATTTGTTATATATTTTTTTGCCTATTTTATAATTTCAAATAAAATGAAAGAGTCCTATGAAAGCATCAATATTGATATAATTTTTAATTATGTCATTTCATATCTAAAAATTAAGAACAATATATATAATTACTACAGTAGCTTGTTTGCAGTTTTTACTCACAAATAAGATAATTTATTACAAAATTCATCGATGAATCGAACATCGGTGTTATTTTTAGCGCTATTTTCCGATGTATTTCGATGTTTTTTTGATACCGATGTTAAGTTATACATCGATGTTTTTTGTCGAACTGCATCACTACTTTGTATACATCTGCTGTTAGTTTTTCTTTTGATTTGACCAAAAGGAATTCATTCTTAATGATCCAATGGCAAACAGCAAGGGTATTCAAACTTCAACGAACCGACGTAAGCTCCCTTATTTGTTTTATTTCGTTTTCGAAAACTTTAAACTAATACTGTAGTTGTATAAGATTTTCCATCTTAAACTTGTTATAGTTGAAAAAATGTTGCCACAAATAAAATTTATAACCAACTTTTTTAATAACCACCAATTCTACTAAGCGGGGGGTATAAAGCATCTGTTGACTAAATATAAGAATGAGGAATTATGCTTTTCCCATATTAACATGTCGATTCGTCTCGAGAATCCACAGCCACCCTGCCTCTATAACGGCAGGGCCATTGGACCGCCGCCATTTTTGTATTCTGGTGAAGCCAAGGCAATCGACCAACCAATCATTGCCTCACCACCATTCTGATTCTGCTTAGCAGAAAAGGAAAGTGTACTTCGAACCCAAGGCACAAAGACCTCATTACTTTATAACTTTACAATCTAAAAACTATGATTTAGACGTATTAGTGATATTTTATTAATTTGGATAATTCCATTTAAAATATTACCGCTTAACAAGACGAGTTAAAGATTAACTCAAATTCCCTTATTAAAATTCCAGAAGATTTATAGTGACAAAATAAATTACAAATTTTCGTTTTCGGAACGCTTTTAAAAAAGTTAAATATTAATTTTAAGGAATAATATATATATTTCTATGGCAGCTACATTATATTGTCGTTCCAAAATTTCCCCTTTTATACTTATTATATTTATTTCAGGATATTATAATTTCATTCAGAAGCTAGTAACGCAGCGAAGAAGTCATTTCCGACCCTATAAATAATCAGCAGCGTCGATTTAGCCATGTATGCAAGAAAAAAAATGTACTCAACTTTTCAAATTTTTATGATGTAAAATTCTCAAAAATAATAAAATATTCTAATTTAAAAATTTGATTTATTATGCATATTAAAAAAAATCCTATAAAAACCAATTCAAAACAGCTCTTAGAATTAACAAAAATATTCATTATTGGCTTTGTTATTATATTTATACCCTTGCAGGGTATTATAATTTCAGTCAGAAGTTTGCAACGCAGTGAAGGAGACGTTTCCGACCCTATAAAGTATATATATTCTTGATCAGCATCAACAGCCGAGTCGATCTAGCCATGTCCGTCTGTCCGTCTGTCCGTCTGTCTGTTTCTACGCAAACTAGTCCCTCAGTTTTAAAGCTATCTGAATGAAACTTTGCATATAGTCTTCTATATGCTCTCACTGCTATATATGTCGGAACGGGCCGGATCGGACGACTATATCATATAGCTGCCATACAAATGTTCGATAAATTTTTAGAAAAAAAATTATAACTTGGCTGTTTTTAAACATTTTTGCATAATTTTTTAGATATGGACATTTTATATTATTTCAAAATTTTGGTAAAAATTTTATGAAAATCGAACGACTATATCTTATAGCTGCCATAGGAACGATCAGGAAATGAATAGGAAAAAAATGATATCTTCGTTGTTTTTCAACGTATTTTTATTTACTCTGAGATATAGGCTTTTTTTATTGTTCTAGAATTTTGGTATTAATTTCATACAAATCGGACAACTATATCTTATAGCTGCCATAGAAGCGATCGGTAAATGTATAAAATATGTAAAGCTGGGAATGTAAAACTGTAACTGTCAAACTGTAAACATAATAAGTATTAGTAAAATGTAATGAAACTCTTTTTTGAGTGTTTTCAGCATTTAAATCTATAATATAAACATCAAAACCAATCTGCAAGGGTATACAAACTTCGGCGTGCCGAAGTTAGCTTCCTTTCTTGTTTTTAGCTTTCATTTTTGCAAAAACTTTAACTTTAACTTTCAACCTTTATATTCTAATTAACCGTTTTCCGTTTCTTCTAAATGTAGTCCCTCAGTTTTAAGCCAAAAAAAAATAAAAATTTGCATGTAGTCTTTTGACTAATTATTGATTAATTAAATATTATATTTTGTATATAAGACTAGATAAGCATAAAATGGTCCCATACCCCGCTGTATCCATTAAATGATTATTGATTAATTAAGCTGAAAATGTTGTGTAATTTGTTTAATTTATTATTTTTGATATTGTTTTTATGCTATGTATGTTACTATATTTTTAATCTGTTCTCCAATTAAAAAAAAAAAAAAACAAATATTTAATCACCCTTCTTAACGCCTTTAGAGTCGTAAAATTCAGGACCAGTTAATTCCTAAGACGTCCTTCCAGCTCCACGCTCCACGTCAGTCCTTGTTTGAGACCTGAGTGTTATACCCATCTTCCCAATATTCCCACCTTTAAAAAAGTATAAGAATCTGGAAGAAGATGAATAAAGCGCCATGTAACTGTATATAAGTACATACAAGCTCTATAACTTCCTTTTCTGCTCTCAGACGAACACAAAAAGGAGCACATGGCACGAAGCACGCATATATATGTAGTACATACTTAGAGCAGCGGAGACGTGGATTCCATGCTGTTTAGTGCCACATCGGAAATTTGCTACATCCTATGAATGATTTTGACCGCTGGAAAACGATATATTTGGCGAGGGAAATTTTTTCATAATTATCACTAAATTGCAGCAAATGCTGAGAAATGTGTTAAAAGTGGGAAATTCATCTTACTTGGCTTTTGATTACTAAACGCTTATTTCCGAGTCCTTTTTCGAATATTTAACGAGACTTTATTCTATGCTTGTATCGTATTTTTATACCCTTGCAGGGTATTATAATTTCAGTCAGAAGTTTGCAACGCAGTGAAGGAGACGTTTCCGACCCTATAAAGTATATATATTCTTGATCAGCATCAACAGCCGAGTCGATATAGCCATGTCCGTCTGTCCGTCTGTCCGTCTGTCTGTCTGTCTGTTTCTACGCAAACTAGTCCCTCAGTTTTAAAGCTATCTGAATGAAACTTTGCATATAGTCTTCTATATGCTCTCACTGCTATATATGTCGGAACGGATCGGACGACTATATCATATAGCTGCCATACAAATGTTCGATATATTTGTAGAAAAAAAATTATATCTTTGCTGTTTTTCAACATTTTTGCACCATTTTTTAGATATGGTCATTTTATATTATTTCAGAATTTTGTTAAAAATTTTATGAAAATCGGACGACTATATGATATAGCTGCCATAGGAACGGTCGAGAAATAAATAGGGAAAAAAATTATTGTTTCGTTGTTTTTCAACGTATTTTTATCTACTCTGAGATATAAGTTTTTTTTATTATTCTAGAATTATGGTATAAATTTCATAAAAATCGGACAACTATATCATATAGCTGCCATATAAACCGATTGGTAGATGTAGAGAAAATGTAAAACTGGGAATGTAAAACTGTAACTGTCAAACTGTAAACATAATAGGTATAGGTAAAATGTAATGAAACTCTGTTTTGTGAGTGTTTTCAGCATCAGCATTAGCTTCCTTTCTTGTTTTTTTTTGTATTTTAAAACAACTTTCTATAGTATTATTTTACGAGCAATTCGGTTAAACGTTTAACTAAACATTTTGCCCTAGACAAGAATTTCAAGAACTAACTAATTTTCTACAAGGTTACCATATGCATTACGTATATATATATATGTATATATATGTATATATATATATACGCAGAGCAACCACATTTTCGCGTACACGATAAGGTGTATGGAAAGATAATGGTGCCGAGTGTGCTTTATACATGCAGGCATCTGCGCATATCTACAGACAAAGCATTACACTTACACACACTCAAGTCGCTTCTATTTTTGTTAGCGCCCCGAATGCCATAGCTACATTTTTTTGCTTAAAAATATTTCCCGGAGTTAAACTTTCTTCAATTTCCCGAGAGCATTTTTTCACCCATTTGCCTTTATTTTTCTCCCTACTCAGTATGCATGCCTTCTTACGACATTTTGGTGTATATAGTGAAGAGCGAGTGTGTGTTTGTGAGCGGAGGATGTTTTTTAATGAAAACACAACCCACACTCCAGAGGCGTCTTGAGTTTCAAAAAGAAACCGGCAGCGATACAACTGTGGTGGAGTTAAGGATGGGGCGGTGTGTGTGCAAGGGTGTGTGGGATGGAAGCTGGGGGAACGGAGGAGGAGATGAAGTAGAGAGAGCCCTACACCCGTATGCCTTGGTTTTATATTTTATGTTGAAAGGGAGAAAGGCAGCAACTTATTTGGAAGGCAAAAGGGGAGGAATATGAAAGGCGCAAGAGGGCTACAAAAAGGCTAAGTAAGTTTTGGAAAAATGAAATGGGAACGCAAAGCTTTTCAGGGTATATAAGATAAAGGAACATTTTCTGTATACCCCCGTGTGCGGGTGGTGTATGCATTAATGTATATATTCGGTGGAATACGTGGTGCTTCAGACAAAGTACAAATACAAATATATATAGTTGGCTGTATCATAAATGTATGGATAAAACTAAACAAAACAAAAAGTACAATTAAAGGTAATACAATTCATTTTTTTATTTTAATCGATTTAGGGATTTCGATGTCGAAATTTATTACCATTTTACTATGTCCATTAGGATTGATCATTATTGATTAAATAAAATTGAAAATCATAAAAATTTTAATTTTAATTTCCAAATTAAATAAAATTTAAGTTTAATTTAAATCGAAGGATACGATTAACCCATATTAAATTTATAGGATGATTATGTAAAATCGATTGTACGGTTCTACGATACAGTATCTAACTGCCAAACTAGAGCTTTTTTATTTTTGGGTATTTATAATAAAAATAACATTTTTAAATAAAAACAAAAAGGAAGCCTAGTTCGGTACCCTTGCAATTTTCCATTGGATCACTATAAATCGAACCATTTTGGTCAAATGAATGGAAAAACTAACAGGAGATAAAGAAAATATGTCTATGTATGTATATATATTAGTTTTGATAAAGGTTAAAGAACATAATTTTTAAATCGCATAAAAGAACTATATTTTAATACAAATAAAAAACAAAGTAATACCAACTTTTATTACATTTACCTATACATATAATATTAACAAATTTACAGTTTTCGTTCAACTTTCCCAGCTTTACACGTTCCTCTACATCCACGGATTGTTTCTATGGCAGCTATAAAATTAGTCATCATATTTTCATAAAGTAAAAACCGAAATTCTAAAATAAAAGAAAATAGTAATATCGCAGATGAATATATGCTGAAAAGCAATGAACTTAAATCTATATCTAAATCTATATGGTATAGTCGTCCTATTTTCAAACAAATAAAACCAGCGAAGTAATAATTGTTTTCTACATATGCTCCAATTTTCCCTATATAAATAATATTTATATGTGTATATATTTCATATGGATGCCATAGAAAAAATCAACCAATTTTTCAAACAAAAAAATGATAACTTCGCTTTTCTCTGCCAGGCATTATAGCCGACTGTTTAGTCATCCAAACACAATGGCCAGAAGACTGACCAGAAGAGGAACAAGACGACGACTACAGAGGGTCACAACCGGAGAGCGACGACTAATTTAATAAACATGTAGACTCTACTACAAATTGTTAGATAATAAGAGATGAGTAGAAAAGAAGTCGAGCAGCCGAAAAAAAATATAAAAAAATAGGAATGATCGGTAAATGTAGGGAATAATTGAAAGCTGTGAACTGGGACTGTAAAACTGTTAATGCAATATGTATAGGTAAATTTAATGAAAGTTGTTATTACTTTGTTGTTGTTCAGAATATATTTATTTTATAAGATATCTCAAATCCAAAATATTGGAATTATGCAACTATATTTTATACCATTTAAAAAATATTTTTTCGCCATTTTATCAAAAACAAATTGTTATACTGCCTACAAATACATATATTTTATCCTGTTACTGTTCCTTTTTATTTGATCAAAAAGGATTCGAATCTCAATGATCCAAACTCCAAGGGTGAACAGACTTCGGCGAGCCGGAGCCCAAATTGTCAAATTATATACCCTTAGTCAGAATCATATTGAACAAGAAAGGAAGCTAACTTCGACACGCCGAAGTTTGTATACCCTTGCAGATATTATTTCATTACATTTTACATATACTCATTATGTTTAGAGTTTGACAGTTACAGCTTTACATTTCCAGTTTTACATTTTCTCTACATCTACCGATCGGTTTATATGGCAGCTATATGATATAGTTGTCCAATTTTCATGAAATTTTTAACAAAATTCTGATATAAAATGGCCATATCTAAAAAATTGTGTAAAAATGTTGAAAAACAGCCAAGTTTTAATTTTTTTTTTTTCTAAAAATGTATCGATAATTTGTATGGGAGCTATATGATATAGTCGTCCGATCCGGCCCGTTCCGCCATATATAGCAGTGAGAGCATATAGAAGACTATATGCAAAGTTTCATTCAGATAGCTTTAAAACTGAGGGACTAGTTTGCGTAGAAACGGACAGACGGACGGACGGACATGGCTAGATCGACTCGGCTGTTGATGCTGATCAAGAGTATATATACTTTATAGGGTCGGAAACGTCTCCTTCACTGCGTTGCAAACTTCTGACTGAAATTATAATACCCTGCAGGGTATAAAAACACCTATTCAAGTGCCCTTATCAAAAGAACACTTTTTTTTATCATATTTGTTTATCGGTACAATGAAAAATTGTATAAAAAATGATTATGTGCAGAGTGTTATTGAGGCATCAAAACTTCCATACCAATAAAAGTAGTTAAAACTAAAAAAAAACTATTGAAAATTTGTATAAAACAAGAAAGGAAGCTAACTTCGGCACGCCGAAGTTTGTATACCCTTGCAGATTGGTTTTCATATTTATATTATAAATTATAATGCCGAAAACAGACACTAAACGGAGTTTCATAACATTTTACCTATACTTATTATGTTTACAGTTTGACAGTTACAGTTTACATTCCCAGCTTTACATTTTCTCTACATCTACGGATCACTTCTATGGCAGCTATATGATATAGTTCTCCGATTTTCATAATATCGTTACCAAAATTCTGAAATAATACTAAATGCTCATGTCTCAAAGTAGATGAAAATACGTTGAAAAACAACGAAGTTATAATTTTTTCTATCGTTTTCCCTATCGTTCCTATGGCAGCTATAAGATATAGTCGTCCGATTTTCATTAAATTTATACCAAAATTTTGAAATAATACCAGAAGCTCATGTTTCAAATTAGATGAAAATACGTTGAAAAACAACGAAGTTATAATTTTTTCTTTTACTTTCCCTATCGTTCCTATGGCAGCTATAAGATATAGTAGTCCGATTTTCATAAAATTTTTACCAAAATTCAGAAATAATATATAATGGCCAAATCTAAAAAATTGTGCAAAAATGTTGAAAAACAGCCAAGTTATAATTTTTTTTCTAAAAATTTATCGAACATTTGTATGGCAGCTATATGATATAGTCGTCCGATCCGGCCCGTTCCGACATATATAGCAGTGAGAGTATATAGAAGACTATATGTAAAGTTTCATTCAGATAGCTTTAAAACTGAGGGACTAGTTTGCGTAGAAACGGACAGACGGACAGACGGACGGACAGACGGACAGACGGACGGACAGACGGACAGACGGACGGACAGACGGACATGGCTAGATCGACTCGGCTGTTGATGCTGATCAAGAATATATATACTTTATAGGGTCGGAAACGTCTCCTTCACTGCGTTGCAAACTTCTGACTGAAATTATAATACCCTGCAAGGGTATAAATATGAGTCTTATTGATATACATAAAATTTGTTGTTGCTGAATTTTGAGTTCATATCGTATTTTAATTTATATGTACAAAATAATAAAAATTAAAATTCGTCCTTTTGTCCTTTTTAAAATAACGCTTGCATACTTTTAGGGGTGGGGCAACACTTATCTAATATGACATTATGTATAGCATACTTCACGGCGACTGTACCGTAAGTTGGTAGTAGGAACTCAAAATGAATGGAACTTTTTATCCCCTTCGAGAAAGCAAATGAAATCCCATTAAAAATTCCATAATAAGCACAAGATGGGGCTGAGGCGAAAGCGTTAAAAAGCGTGGTTCTAAAAAAAGTACGGAGAAACGAGAAACACAGAAAATAGTGGCTGGGCGGGGCTTCGTTTTCAAATATCCAAGCCAATCCCGAGACTGAGTCTGAGAGGAAGGGGAGGCTTGGCCCCCTCTTTGCCGACTTCTACCGTCTCTGCGCGAGTTTTTATTTTTTACTCCAAGAAGCTAAGAGCTTCTTTCAATTTGATTTCCTAAAAAATAAACCATATGTTGCATCCATATATATATATATAATTATATGAAATATTCTATAGCGCCCTAATCTTTTCATTTTCATACCTTAAAAAACATAAAAAAAGACATAAATAAAACCATTTATTTTAATCCTTTCGTTTTCAATCAATTGTTTTAAAACTTATATTTTTATTTTCTTTCTTAAACAATATAAATATTTTGTATAATAGGGAAAAGCTTTTGTGGTTCGAAACTATGACTTTTTATGAAAGCTATAAAAATTTCACCTACAGGACCAGTGGTAGGTTTGGGTATAGTACACCACTCCTGCCGAAGTGGTGAAATCGAACTAACTCTTGAATTTTCGATATCGAAAGTTTAAAGAATATTTTCAATAAATTTCTATTAATTAGTTTTTTGGCATAATTAATGATTAATTTTGTTACTCTTTTACAGAGATACTTTTCGGGCCCCATTTATATTCGATTCACGTCCGCTAATATAAAATGCTAATACTACATATGCTCACATATACTAAATATTCGATGTGGGTGTTTATACTTTGTAAGGTTTCACAAATCTCTGCATTCGTTTCTTGCACGATGAAGGAAACTTTTAAAAGACTCCCTCGAATTAGGGTGGGGTTTTCTATTTCCCTGGCTTTTCTTTGCCTGCTCCATGCTTAGCTTTCATGCCTTGAACTTCTGCTCTTGCTCTTTCCAGTTTGTTTTCCTTGTGACAGCAGCATGGCGGCTGCTGCGCCGCTGTTTAACATAATGAGGGTGCTCTTTATGTATGTATTAACTGCCACATACTCAGAAACTTATGTGCAGTCTTACACATATGTGTGTAAGTGTACATGGCCCAGGGTTGATGTTGATTGCTTAGCGTTCTCTTCTTGTGCATATATATTACTGGGTGAGTTAAGTACTCCCACTCCCTCTCCCTCCCTTAAAATATGTCTTCTAACTTTCTTCGGGACTAGAAAATATCGTGCTAATTTCGCAGACTGATGCTTTTTAATTGATTTTTCCCTTGCTTTCTCTCTTCAAGACAATACTTTTAGCTTAAAATACATATTACATTTTTTGTAAATTCATTCTATTTATACATTTTACCGGCTGTTTACCCTCTTTAAGACCTTATATTCCTGCCGCCATCCCAATTTCTAAAGTTTACACGACTTCAACACACATTCTGTTTCGGTGTGTGTTTTTTCCAGTCGGTGTAGCAAGAAAAAGGAAAGGAAAACTAACCCCTAACCTAACCAAGTGAAAACCCCGCCCAGCCTCTACCCTATTTCTACCTCCTATCAGCGTATTCGTGATGTTTTATAAAACGGCGCCGTGCGCGACACGCTGCGAGACCACGCCCCTTGTAGCCGGCAACAAGAATTTTCGTTGGCGTGCCGAAGAAAAATATATCTATTTAGCTGTTCTTATTTTACATACATAGCGAAAATCCACGAAGTTTCTTGGAGAAATTACGTTTAGTTATTAGCGAAAAGAGAAAAAATAATATACTTGGGCATGGGCACAACTTTGATAAATTTCAGACTTGAGACCAAATGTCTTTGATAGACAGTGCCTAGCAATTCTGTTTTGAGTGAAGGGGCGTGGGGGAGAGTAAATGGTTAAATTTTATTGTTCAAAATGATAAATAAATTGTGAACGCAGTATACACATATATTTCTTTACTGCTTTTTATACCCTTGCAGGGTATTATAATTTCAGTCAGAAGTTTGCAACGCAGTGAAGGAGACCTTTCCGACCCTATAAAGTATATATATTCTTGATCAGCATCAACAGCCGAGTCGATCTAGCCATGTCCGTCCGTCCGTCTGTCCGTTTCTACGCAAACTAGTCCCTCAGTTTTAAAGCTATCTGAATGAAACTTTGCATATAGTCTTCTATATGCTCTCACTGCTATATATGTCGGAACGGTCAGGATCGGACGACTATATCATATAGCTGCCATACAAATGTTCGATATATTTTTAGAAAAAAAATTATAACTTTGCTGTTTTTCAACATTTTTGCACCATTTTTTAGATATGACCATTTAATAATATTTCAGAATTTCGATAAAAATTTCATGAAAATCGGACGACTATATCTTATAGCTGCCATAGGAACAATCGGGAAATTAATAGAAAAGAAATTATAACTCCGTTGTTTTTCAACGTATTTTGATCTACTCCGGGATATAAGCTTATTTTATTATTCTAGAATTTTGATATAAATTTCATAAAAATCAGACAACTATATCTTATAGCTGCCATAGAAGCGATCGGTAAATGTAGGCAAAATGTAAAGCTGGAAATGCAAAACTGTAACTGTCAAACTGTAAACATAATAAGTATAGGTAAAATGTAATGGAATAATATCTGCAAGGGTATACAAACTTCGGCGTGCCGAAGTTAGCTTCCTTTCTTGTTATGTTATAATTCTTTTTTTCTTCCTAATATCGATTTCAAATATTTTTCTAGGTTTCGTAGTTTGTAGCTTAGAGAGAGATAAAGGGAGAACGATACTTTTTTTTAAGATCCCTTTCGGGATAAAAAATGTCAAGTTAATTTGATTTTAATAAGGTTTCTATATTTAGTTTAAGTAATTTAATAACCTTTTTTAGCTCTATAATTACAGATTTAAATAAAAACACAAAGTTTAAGAAGGATTTAAGGATTTTTCGTATCAACTAAGGTCGGTCTAGTTAGGATTAAGATTTTTTTTTAGTTTTTCATAAAATAATTATTCGATTTATTTGGCTGGTAATTTAAGGTATTTAAGTAATCGTGGGTCAACCTGCATTTTTTTACATTAAAACTGATTTTGGATTGATTTGAATGCAAAATTGTTTTGGTTTAGTGCAGGAATGTTTTCTGTATATGTATTTATGTATTGAATGAATCTTTGCAAATAGTCCTCTCACTATTTCAGGTAGTGTCTATCTCCATATCTTATGGCTGATCGGAAAATATGTACAGCCTTGTTATCAACATATTTCCACATAATTTTAATGATTTCTCATTTACGGATTTTCCCCACAGTGAACTTTAAAAAGGTAGGGGAAACAAGCAAGGAATCTAATTTCTGCTAGCCGAAGTTTGTGTACCCTTGCAGTTTGCAATCGGAATTTTATGAATAAAATCCTTTTTGGTCAAATAAAGAGGAAAAGTAACATACAAAATATATATGTATATTTATAGACAGCACGTAACAACTTCTTTTGATTTGATTTTATTTTGCCTTCCTAAACGTATAAATTAGGGCGATAGTCAGAGTTACACTAAATTCAGTCATAAAGCTTAAAGCTTAAACTTAAACAAAATTTGTGCACATGATATTCTTAGTCTAACAATTAAAATTTGTATTTTTATTTGTATATTTATGTAATTAATTTAACTTACAAAAACATGTTTTTAATCGTACATTCACAGCTTTTAATTATTCCCTATATCTACCGATCGCTCCTATGGCAGCTATATGATAATGTGTAGTCGTCCGATTCTAATTAAATTAAACCAAAATTCGGAATAATACAAAATGACCATATATCAAAGAATCTGAAAATTTGTTGATAAACAGCAAAGTTATAGTTTTTTTTTTAATGTATCGATCCTTTCAATGCAGCTATATAGTAATGTCGTCCGATCCGGCCCGTTCCGACATATGTATATAGCAGTGAGAGTAGTCAGAACACTATGTGCTTAGTTTAATTCAGATAGCTTCAAAACTGAGGGACTAGTTTGCGTTGAAACGGACAGACGGTCGGACAGTCGGGCGGACAGACAGACGGACAGACGCTCATGGCTATATCGACTCGGCTGTTGATGCTGTGTCTCCTGCAAACTTCTGACTAAAATAATACTACCATGCAAGGGTATGAGAAGTATACTAACAAATGTTCTTAAAATTTTATTGTTATACCTGCAGGGGTATATAAACTTATGCTTGCCAAAGTTAGGCTCCTTCTCTTGTTTCTTTCTATTCTAAAAGTCATTCTGAGAAAACTTCAACTCCGAACATTATCACATTCGCTGAATCGGAAATAACACCAAAAAGTAAGACATTTTTAAATACCGATCTCCAGCCTAAATGGGCATCTAGCTCTTGCCAGGGGTATTATTGGTCCAAGTGTTTTTTGTATTTTGTATTTTTTTTTTTTGTATTATTATTATTATTATATTAATGTTTTAATTGGGTTTGTTTCCATTATCCTAGTAATGTTAGAACCTAAGCAGTTATTATAAAAAGGAAATATACTCATTTGTATAATATTTTTCGCCAAACAATACAAAATTCGCGTTTCTCGAAATATTTTTTAGAATATGCCAGATTCAGTCAATGCCTATTTTAGCCATATCTGCCAGAGGATTTTTTTTTTTTTTTTTTTTTTAGGCTTTGCTTTTATTTATTGAATCTTCTCATTTATGAGACTAACAATAAGTGTATCAAATCTTACAATACTACCTAACTAGCAGTCATGAGACTGGTACTGAGTAAATGGCCCTGACTAATTATGGCTGGGTTGGATGGTCGTTACGTAGTAGGCGGCTTCTTCTGGAAACTCGTATCAAGTCCCTTGCTAAGGGATTTGGATGGGTGGAGAGTTTTTCCTTGTAGGATGCTTTTTGTTTTTCTATTTCGTTCTTAACTGCTGGAATGCCGAGATCCCTGTGAATGTGTTCGTTGCGAATATACCATGGTGCCCCAGTGATAGTTCTCAGGATTTTTGATTGGGCGCGCTGTATGATGTGTAGATTTTATGTAAATGCAATACAAAACTACATTAAATTGTTGTTTCCCAACAAAATGCCCGTAACCACTGAGATTTGTCTACAATTTAAAAGCATTGTTTCAAAATTAATTAATTAATTTGACTCTTTGAGGTGCAGTAAATTCAATACGATTTATTTATCTTAAAATCCTTGAGATATTGTCTTTTGAATTTATATCTATGTTTTTTCATATATATTGTCACATTCGACACACTCAGAAATATATGAAAAAATATCTATATAAATTCAAGATACGATATTTCAGAGACAACAATAATTTTTTCAAATAGGAAATACTAAAATTTTAGGGCAAATAAAATTCTTTAGGATGCTTAGCTTTCCTACCTTTTAATTTTTCCGTCGTTCCATTTCTATTTGCATAATATAGGCGACCTTATATAGTAGACTAGCGGCCAGTCCAAACAAACAAATATTTCGGCTGATGATGGTGATCAAGAACATATGTATATACTTTATAGGGTCGGAAATGTCTCCTTAACTGCGTTGCAAACTTGTAACAAAAAAACTCCCTGGATATAAAAGTAAGCGGAGTATGTGTGATTATTATCAAAAGAATTTTGTTTATTCTAGTAGTTATTTGATATCATAAAAGAAAACCTTTTCCAGACGCGTACAACATATCAATCGCTTAATTATTTCAATTTATGACAAACCCCATTAAATTCTGCGTTCTATAACTATGAGCTAAAGTTCTATTACACGTCCTAGTTGCTCTCTGTGCAATAAGCCACTGCGAGCGTTCGCAGCTAGATTTAGATTTTCAGATTTCTTTATAATAGTAGTATGATCGAAGGAAACCTACGTTGAAGGTTCCATTCAAAAGGACTAGGCATTGATAATGAGTTCTTACAATTTGATAAAAATGTATCTAATTGGCAATAGTGATACGACCTACATAACACTGTCTGACGACTGACCAACTCTATGTGGTTTCATACTAAGGACGTCGCCTAAAGGAGTTAAAGCTGATTAGGCACCGGACTCTTTTACTGGCATAAGAGCGGACTCCGGGTACTCTTGCTTATTAGTTCTTAGTACTGACTAGTTGCAGGCGTCATGGCGCATGCACCGCCAAGATAGTCAACCGGACCTCATACTCATTCTTTACTCAGCATTTGTATTCTCTCCCTTTTCCTAGTGGTAATGTCATCTCTCCTCTGCTTTTGTGCTCTCTCCCCCTTTTCCTAGTGGTCATCTCATCTCTCCTTTGCCAAGTGTCCTTGAACCTGTACCAAAAATTGCAGTACAAAGACAAAACAAACGCATTAAATATACGCAACACATACTTTACTTTTCAATTTGATCAAAATACAACATTATTATTTGAATAACTGAATTGAAAGTGAAGAAGCTATCGGAAAATAAGTGGAAAAATAATTAAATAGAAAAATATTATGAAAGACGAGAACTTTTGCCTGAATTTTTTAAGGTATTAACCTTTCTTGTCTTGTGCGAACAAGATTCCGTGAGAAAGTGAGTCGCAAGGGGTGGTTTGGTGTCTGGGTCCGAAGGCACCTTCACCCTTCTGAAGACCAGCGGTCAGTACTTGGACTTTTTCTGTGTTTTATTTTCCTTTTTGTTGTCCAAGAAAAGAAGTACAATTTGGTGAGAAAAACTTCTGGAAAGACAGGTTTTAAGGAAGGAAAGGTAATCTTGACATCCTCAAACTGGTCTGTATTCGGAGCATTTTACAATTAATCAAGACAGCTTAAATCTAGATTTCTAGAAAGGAAGGAAAGCACCCCTCAAAGACTGCGTAAAAAGTTGGCATGGTAATCGCGAGAATTTTCGCTGATGTTGATGGAGGGGGTGTGTAAAACTGAAACAGAGTACATATAGGTAGGCATACTCCAAGCCAATAGAAAGCAAGTGTAGGAACGAAGAGGGTATGCGTTTTCTTTTTGTTGACTTGCCATTGGGCGAACACAGAATACAACGGTTTAGTCTTCTCCTATACTCGTTGTACCAATTTATAAGAAAAAAAACGAAATCATATTTTGCAAAACGTCTATTTAAAGTCTCCACACAGATTATTACTTTTTATTTCTGTTACTGTAGGCGGCAGTCCACGAAGGTGTGATGCACAAGGACTTCTATATAGAGCCAAAGACTTGACAGTGTAGTACGATAGCCTTATCAGAAACTGCATACTAAGCATATTATTTTACGAAAAATAGACTGGTTGAAGCCGCTGGTAACAAATGTGACAAAAGTATAATGATCTTGTATAATAGCTATCAATACGCCCCGAGCGACACCTCAGTTCAATACCAATCCGATATTCCGATAAAAAGATATTTTAATAAAGAAGCTTGTTAGAAACAAGAGAGAAGACAAACATCGGAACGTTGAAGTTTGTATACCCCTGCAGTTTTCAATTGGATCATTAAGAGTCAAGCCATTTTCGTAAATGAAAAGAAAAACTAACAAGAGATATAAATAAAATATATATATGTGTATTGCATATAACAATTTGTTTTTTTAGAAAGTTTTTAAAGCATATTTTTTAAATCTAATAAAATAACAATACTTTGGATTTGATATATCTTGTATGCAACATTGAGTACAATTTTAATCATTAATCGCTTCACTCTGAAAGAACGCGCTGAAATGGTGAAGCTTTACACTGAAAATAGTTCAGTTGACTCAAAAAACGCTAAAAGGCGATATTGATTGGCCACCTAGATCTCCATATTGGACGCTTCCGGACTTCTCAAACCATTGACGAGCTCAAGGCAAATATTCGTGCAGAAATCATCGCTATACCACCTGAGATGCTAGAAAAAGTGATGGAAATGCAGCAAAAAGAGCACATTTTGTGTATCCAATAATGGCGGCACCTTGATTGATGTTGTTTTCAAAAATTAGTCTGAAGAAATTGTACAGAACTAAATTAAATAAAAATATCGCATACTTGTTACAGCTACAGTTTTACATTCCCCGTTTTGCATTTTCTCTACATCTCCCGATCGTTTCTATTGCTGCTTTATGATATAGTTGTCTGATTTTCATAATATTTATACCAAAATTCTGTAATATTAAAAAAGGCTCATATCTCAAAGTAGATAAAACAACTAAGTTATACCCTTGCAGGCTATTATAATTTCAGTCAGAAATTTGCAACGCAATGAAGGAGAAATTTCTGACCCTATAAAGTATATATTCTTGATCCGTCTGTCCACCTAGTCACTCAGTTTTAAAGCTATCTAAATGAAACTTTGCATATAGTCTTCTATATACATACTCTCACTGCTATGTCGGAACGGGCCGGATCGGACGGCTATATCATATAGCTACCATTCAAATGATCGACAATTTTTCAGAAAAAAAATTATAACTTGGCTGTTTTTCAACATCTCCCTAACTGCGTTGCAAACTTCTGACTGAAATTATAAAACCCTGCAAGGGTATAAAAATATGAAAATATGTTATGAACAACAAAGGTATACTTTTTTTTAAACATTTTCCGATTGTTTCTATTGCAGCAATATAATATTAATATAGCCGGCCGATCCCAACCTTTCCGACTTATATAGCAGTGATAATAGTCACAAGACTTTCAGATTAAAAGAAATAATTCCTTCACAACAATATATAAGAAAAAGAAAAACATAATCTAATATTGCGTAGCATTAAATTTGTTTTTATTTTAGTTTATGTTAAGCTTACTCGATATAAATCTAGAATCTTTGGGATTAAATCTTCACTCTTTTGAATCATAAATTTGAATGCTAAAATTCTTGAATAAAGAACAAAAATCTTTGCGTCACGATTCTGTGCCCAAAATTGTTTTTTTTATCAGTGTAAATTTATACATATATAGGTAGGTATAGGTATAGGTATATATTATTATAATTTATATTATAATAGATATTTAAAACCTAAGATATAGCTTTTTAAATGATTTTTTAATGCTTTTATCAAAAGAAAATCAATTTATGTATAAATATAAACCTTGTGTATATTTACTAGCTTCCTTTGTTGTTTACTTTATCTATTACTTTTTTAATTAATATTAGTTATTTAATACATTTGATTTGATAACGTGTCAAAGTTGTAGCAGAACTACTTAATATTTATATTCCCCCCTAAAAATTAATCTAACCGAAAGGCCCTTGAAGATGGCTGTTAAAGTTAACATTATTTCTTCAAGTTAGTATTAGTATTAAATAGTTTTTGTGGAGTTGTGGAGCATTAATTAAGTGAATCATCTTTAGAAGAGACAGGAATGACGCGACTTTTTCACTCTCCACCCATCGCAAAGCCCACTCCGTTGCCGCGTCGCGTCTCTTAAAGACCAACTCCAAGGACTTGACTCCAAAATGTAAAAGGCGCAGCGCGAAATCCAGTCGACCAATCAAAATATCGCTGCCCGCCTTCTTCTTCGGCGCTTCGCTGGAGGAAGTCTCGAATGATTTTCCTTTTGGCTTAGGTAATACCTCCGCCGCGTCATTTCTTTGAATGTGTGTATGTGTACATAAGGGCGAGACACGCATCCACTGACGCTCCTGTGTGCGTGGCTGCTTAAATGTATGCACAAATCCAGTATGTACGAGAAACAATTATGAGGGAAATCTCGCGACTTTGAGGTTTGTGCGCAGGCAGGCAAACTTTCTTGCCAGAAATAATTTTTTCAAATGTGGGAAAAAAAACTAAAAACATATGTACATATAACAATAGCTTTCACAGCACAACTGTACTCTTCGAGCTCGAACGAAGATTAGGAAAATTTAGGAAACGACAAAGTTTCTTTAATAACTGTAAAAGTAAGCTTGGGTCTATATTTGTTGGGATGTTGAATTTTAAGTACAAAGTTTTAGCTGGTTTTTTAATTGGAAACATACATACATTACACAAAACATAGAAGCATTTCATTTTAAAATGTAAGTTTTTCCCTTTGCATTTAGTTGTTATTTATTGAGCGTTAGATGAAATATCTGGAAGTACTCGTTCATATCTGGAAGTACAGAATCACAAACTATGAATACCTTAGAAAAATTAATATATATGTGCAAATTTTGTTTTTAATATTACTGTACTTCTAATAGCGATAGATTTATTTTCAGTATACACAACTTTTGTCATATACATATGCACATATGTATATGTACATAAATGTGTTATTATATCCCAATAATAGAATAACTAAGAACGCAAGAGCTGCGTTTAATAGCAAGTTGATATACGTAATATGTTAGGTGGCAGATTGTTGAAATAATTTAAGGCTCTAGAAATGGGCTCATTTAAGGCATTGAAAAATGTATAAAACTTAGCAATGCAGGATAATCGATTTTGCTTGAAATTATGTCGAAAAGATGACAAGTACACAAGACGACATTTAGCGGAATAGGAGGGAACGGGTTCATGGAACTTAAAAGAATTAAGGGCAAAACACAGAAACTTTTTCTGAATACGTTCGAGGCGATAAAAGAGTATGGATCCATTGGGTCCCAGCTTAGACCTCACAAAAGAATATTTTACAATGAAAACGTCATATGTGCATGGGTAGGTAGGTTGGCGAATACTTTGAGCTTTCTGATCGCTTGATCGATATAGTGACGAGGCCTTTGAATGTAATTCAGAGTCCGATAAACTTAGCGAACAAGAATTTAGTAAATCTTTTTTTACGAAAATGAAAAAGTTATTTATTATAAAAAATATCAGCAGTTCGGTTGAAAATTCAGCAGATGCGACAGCAGAGAGAACCATAACGAAAGCTGAAAATTAAAAAAGCAGGAAGACGCAAAACTTGCAATAATCAAAATAAATATAATTTTAAAAAATAAATACTATAATAAAGAACCAGCTAAGCGGGGCTATCAACCCATCTTACTTGAATTTACACCAAAACCATGAGTCTATAACCTAACACAGTAATTTCACAAAAATTTGTATATACAAAAATTGTCCCTAAATTTAAAACAACAAATTTATTTAGTGTTAAAAGGTAAAGCAAAATACTAAACTGGTTTTAAATTAAAAACAAGAAAGGAAGCTAACTTCGGCACGGCGAAGTTTGTATACCCTTGCAGATTGGTTTTGATATTTATACCCTTGCAGGGTATTATAATTTCAGTCAGAAGTTTGCAACGCAGTGGAGGAGACCTTTCCGACCCTATAAAGTATATATATTCTTGATCTCGATCTAGCCATGTCCGTCTGTCCGTCCGTCCGTCTGTCCGTTGTCCGTCCGTCCGTCCGTCTGTCCGTTTCTACGCAAACTAGTCGCTCAGTCTTAAAGCTATCTGAATGAAACTTTGCATATGGACATTTCCACAGAAATGTTAACCGCGGCCAAAAGACTAAAACTTCTCTAAAATGTTTTTTTTTCAAACATAGTAACATTAGAAAAAGGTGAATTGATTAAATTTGAAGGGCTTTATCATATTCTAAAACAAATTTCGAAATATTCGAATGCATATTCGCGCAAACACGATTTTTCATTATTTTGATGAAAAACATCATAAAACATTTTTATAATTACATCCAAACCAAGGCATTATGATTTGACTGTTGTTTACTAACATCACAAGAAGAATGCAAAAAGTCGAAATAAAATGGATATATGCTCTTCTAATTTACTTAAATAGTAAAAAATTACATGGAAAGTATGATGATAAAAACTGTCGCGTGCGACACCTTATTAAATTTAAATAAAAAAATAAACTAAGCTAAATTTCTGATTGTAAATAAAAGCATATGAAAATGACATTATCGCATAACATTGAAAAATTTGTTTCATTAAAATATTCCCAGCCGTTTCGCTAAAATCAGTGTTTAAACAGCTCGCCGCGTTAAGTGACTTTTGTTTTTGTCGCGTGCGAACCCTTCAATTTTTTTTAAATTTCTTAAATTTGAGCATACACTCAAAATCAACACTAACACCAATTATAGCCCTAGGCAAGAGCTATAAGTTACTATTTTTAAAAGAAATAAAAATAAAATGTACCATACTTTTTGCTTTGAATGCGTACGAATGTCGCGTGCGACATCATGGAAATGCACATATACAGGCCTGCTCCGGTAATCGAAAGCGGCAAGAATTTTTCGTTTTCGTTTTTGAAAACGAGAAATTGGTGCTCCGGTAATCGAAATCGAAAGATTTTTTCGATTTGAAAAACGGGCACCTTTTTCTGGCCGGAATGAAAAGTAAATGGCTTTTTTTAAATGAAATCAGATCTTATTTACAAAAGGAAAAAAATAGTTTACTCAGTGGTCTATTGATGTTTATTCCACACCACCACAAGATCATTCTGGCACTTAGTTATTTTATAAAAAATTTATTTCTGACCCCTCCTCAGATTTGACAACAAAATTTTTGCCGTGTTCAACCAGTTTTCTCGGTTTGGCGATAGGTCGATAAGTTCACCGCAAAAAGTTATCGCCAAGGTTGCCATATTGTTGGTGGAACGAAACATCCAGTTAAAAATACTTATAAAATATAAATGAATACATTAATAACTTTAAAGGACCGCCAAAATGGTTGTTTATAAATAATGCTATTTAATGTGATTACTTAAATGGTCCAAATTAACCAAATAATTATTTAAGACCACCGGAATTAGAACTGTGAAAAGTGTGGCAGCATCTTAGGTGCCTGGATTTGCTTAATTCTACCATTTTTTTGCCTTTTTCTGGCTTAGAAAAGGGGCAATTGTAAATATAATAGGCAGTACTTTACGTTGTTTGCTTATTACCAACAACACAAGTTAGCTGCTTGAGCAGTGAGAAACAATGAGAAAACGAAACATCCGATAGCAGAAATTTGCCGAAAACCGGAGCAGCTAAAAACGAAAACGGTTCGTTTTCGCCCAAAACGAAATCGAAAAAATTTTACGATTACCGGAGCAGGCCTGATTATTCCAGAATTTTGTTAAAATTTTATGAAAATCGGACGACTATATCTTATAGCTGCCACAAGAACGATCGGAAAATGAATAGGAAAAAAAATTATAGCTTCGTTGTTTTTCAATGTATTTTCATCTAATTTGAGACATGAGCTTTTAGTATTATTTCAGAATTTTGTTAGAAATTTTATGAAAATCGGACAACTATATCATATAGCTGCCATAGAAGCGATCGGTAGATGTAGAGAAAATGTAAAGCTTGGAATGTAAAACTGTAACAGTCAAACTGTAAACATAATAAGTATAGGTAAAATGTAATGAAACTCTGTTTTGTGTGTGTTTTCTGCATTATAATTTATAATATAAATATCAAAACCAATTTGCAAGGGTATAAAAACTTTGGTGTGCCGAAGTTAGCTTCCTTTCTTGTTTCTCTTTATTTTCCGATCTTTCTTATCGCAGCTATATAATGAAGTAGCCCGATTTTATACCGAAAATCTTAAATAATACAAAGTGGCCACTTCTGGGAAAATATTAAAAAAAACGACAAACTTACCTATAATCTTTTCTTTTTTTTTTTCCTAATTATAGTTACCAATCAGTGGTACGTGCCAGTGTTGAAAGGAGATGTACCCAACGGGTGTGCAGCCTATGGCTTTGTTGTAGAAGGAACTCGCATGTTTGTCTTTGGCGGAATGATTGAATATGGAAAATATTCAAACGATTTGTACGAGCTGCAGGCCACGAAGTGGGAATGGCGAAAAATGTATCCTGAGTCTCCCGATGGTGGTGGCATGTCGCCATGTCCACGTTTGGGTCACAGTTATACCATGGTTGGCGACAAGATCTTTCTATTTGGTGGATTGGCAAATGAATCGGATGATCCAAAAAATAATATACCCAAGTAAGTCTGAAATTTAGGAATTTACAATTCAATGGTATATATATTTTTTTTTTTTGTGTTTTTAATAGATACCTGAACGATCTGTATATACTAGACACCCGTGGCGTTCACAGTCACAATGGAAAGTGGATAGTTCCAAAAACCTTTGGCGATAGTCCCCCACCCAGGGAGTCACACACTGGTATAGCCTTTACAAGCAAAGCGAACGGTAACTTGAATCTATTGATTTATGGCGGTATGAGCGGCTGCCGTTTGGGAGATTTGTGGTTATTGGAAACAGGTGAGTCTTTTAAAAACAGTCCTAGCGTTCCAAAAAAAATTAATATTCCTTACTTTCTAGAGTCCATGACTTGGGCAAAGCCGCGAACTCTGGGACAAGCACCATTACCACGTTCTCTGCATAGCTCAACAATGATTGCAAACAAAATGTATGTGTTTGGAGGCTGGGTTCCATTGGTGATAAATGAATCCAAGTCAACGACAGAGCGAGAATGGAAGTGTACAAACACTTTGGCTGTTCTAGATTTGGGTAAGAAATGCTATTTATTTATTTTACTATTATTATTATATTTTTTTAAGGATCAAGTGGTTAATCGAATTGATCGACCTCTCTTTCCTCCTCTTTTACACAAACTAGTTTCTCAGTTTCTCAGTATTATATCCTAACGGTCAATTTTTTAGCTGCACTAGAATGTGAATCAAAAGTCCGAAATGATCTATCGACAAAAATATCGGGCAATATGTCATATAAAGACTTTTTTAAACTTTAATAAATTTAATTTTTAAATATTTAAGGGGGTCTTCTCATTGGGCAACTTTTTTTTTCGATTTTTTTTTTTTTGCATTTATTTATAGCTTGGGATGGTGTGTATATGTCCCCAAAAGGATTTTTAGAAATTCGAAATACTTTAGAAGATACAGCCTTTTTTGTGAAGCAAGTTCTTCGCAAAATGAGCTTTTTTCAAACTTCAAACGCGTTTATCTCGAAACCACGTTTTTCGAACTGGCGGCCATGATATCTCCAGTTCAACTGAACCGATTTTCATGAAACAAAGTGGAGTCGACGCAGAATTGTCACCATTCTCGGGTGACGGAACAGATTTTTTTTTAAATTTTTTTTTTTACACTAAACTACAAAAAAAAAGCCCAAAATCGAAATTTTTTTTTGAATGGCCCCATTTTGTTTAAAAAAATTTAAAAAAAAATCTGTTCCGTCACCCGAAAATGACATCAATTCTGATTAAAACTCCGTTTTTATTTTTCATTTCGGACGCTCTGGAGACCCTGAATCGTGGCCGCCAGGACGACACCTTTTTTTTCGACCACCAAGTTTGAAGTCTCATTACTCTTTGAACAACCCTCGTATCGAGGCAAGAACAACTTTTTTAGTTACTTTGAACATTTTTGATTACAATAAACAAAAAAAGTTTTCAATTATTCTTTGCGTTTTCAAATAAGAATTTTTTTAAAAAGGGTCCAAAAAACGGCTTTTGAATGAGAAGACCCCCTTAAGCTACTTCGGTTTTCGTAATATTTTTTTCGATTACGTTTGGTCAAAATCGTACGATTTTGTTTTAGCTGCATCGGTTTTCGACAAATTTATGCTTTGTTTTCTCATTGTTTTAATTTTACAAAAGATCGATTTTGGCAATTGTTCGTATTCAAGATAATTACAAAAATGTAAGGCATTCGCTCCCGACCCTACAGAAATAACTTTTAGTTCAGCCGCTGATTTCGGCAAAACGTAATGAAAGATTTTAATGCGATAATTTTTAATGTATTATGCATATTTTTATCTTAGTAATGTATTTGTTTTAGCCTAAAAATATTCAGCGTTCTTTTTTTAAATTTTCTTTTAATCCCTTTCGCTATATTTTATTTACCGTACTTTTTATGTTGTTTAATTTTTAGGTAAATTAAAAAATATATATACAGGCCTATTCTAGTTTCCACTCGGAAATAAATTCTATAACATTTGCGAATTTCCCTTGGTGATTTAAAGAAATTTTGTTAAATTTCACTTAAATTTCCAAATAATTTCAGGTGGCCGCTCTCAACAAAAAGTTTGCTTTGTCTAAGATTTGGTAATAAGGGGCTGATCAAATTATGGCCCGCTGTAGTCTTTAACTCATAGATTAAATTAATAAATTAAAAAACTAATTAAATTAATAAAATCGAAGGAATAAGAATTTACGGCTGAAAATAAACCATTATTTGTAAATATTTGTAATTGCAATCAGCTTTTCTGGTGGCAAAATGATTGAAAGTATAGTTGCCGAGGTTGTAGGAAAAATTCCTTTCACATAACATTTAGTTCAGTTTGTAGATTGAATGTGCTGGTGTTTTAAACAAAAACACTTTTAATATACTAATAGCCTATCTTCTAATTGTAAAACAACATAAAAAGTATTTATTTGAAAATAATCTTAAATATATGCTTTTTTTTTGAACGCTCACAACCCTTAAATGGTCCGATTCGGGGGCGACCGATTTGCAATAATGTTGAAAGTTAGAATCGAACCGATTTTAAGATGCAACCACAAAATAATTATTTATAAATCAATTACTTTGGTATTAGCTAATTCAATTATGCAATAATGTTCCCAAAACCTGTAGGAATAAGTTACAATTAACATTTGTAATTTACATAATCGCATTGTATTTTAAAATAATGTTGTAATAATGGGTATGTTTATAGAGATGGGTAAAGGGGGATGGGGAGGAAAGCTCGGAACTCCGGGAGCAGGGCAAAACGATCGAGGACGAGGAATGGAACTAGAAGGATCCGGAATGGAAAGCCAGAAGACGCACCCGCCGGAGACGCACTAGGACTTGGCCGAATAGGAACTGGAATTCTGCTTTTAAACTGCCCGCTCCTTTTTGAATTGTTCTGCAGTTTGGTTGAAAAAATGTTGAAAAACAGGCAAATATAGCAGTGAATTGTTGGTGTTTTTAGGAAAGGAAAGAAATATTTATATTACATATATATATATATATATATATATATATATATATATATATATATATGTTTTTATATTAATACATACCACCTTGCTGTACGCCACTTGGTTAATTTTGCCGTCCTCTGTGGTGGCCAGGATCAGCAGCATATGTGCAAGGACCGGCTGCGGTATACGAACACGTATACTTACATATTATATACAATCTTTATATATCGGATATATACTCACCGATTTCATGTGGATGACGTCCAGAATTAGATAGAAGCATGTTCTTGTGGACGCCTCCTTAATTGACCCCGCTCGGGCGGGCGGGATCATCATGTCCAGAATCCAAGAATCCAGGAATCCTAGCTTTGCGAAATGGTCAAATTTAAGTCCAAAAGGCTCATTTCGCTTATCTTAGTAATCGTATTTTTTTACGTGTACGTTAACGTGTAGTAGCTAGATTTGGCTATATACATAAAAGCTTCCACAAAAGCTTTTAAAAGCTTTCGACAGCTATATAGCTAAGACGTTTTAGCTATATAGCTAAGACGGTTTAGCTATATAGCTAAGACGGTTGCGCTTTCGAAAAAACGCCCGATAAAAGAGGGCGCTACCGTAAGAGTTTTTCGAAAAAACGCCCGACAAAAGAGGGCGCTACCAACTGTTCTTTGAAGCTGGTCAACAGATGGCGTTGGAAGAATTTCCCACTTTACATTACATGTACATAAGAGCACACAAGCCCATGTAAATAAGAGCACACAAGCCCATCATATTTCTCCTCTGATTAGAAATTTCCCACTTTTTGTGAAATTGCAGGAAAACTTTTCTCCGACGAACCAATCGCCGAATTTAGAACGAAAAAAAATGTATTAATGCAAGAGAGAAAGAACCATTTTTCTAAAGGATTTTTTTTTCTAAAGACCTCTCTCTACCCCACTTTTTTAGAACAATAGTTCCCCTTCTTCATAAAAATACTTAACATTTAGGGGGGGCGGGGGGCTTTGGTATTGAATTTTTTTGTTGATGTATTTTTTTTATCGGTGTGCACGATAACCCAAAATCTACTGCACCAATAGTTTTGATATGTGGGACATAATTTAATTTTTTTTTATTTTAATTTTATTACATTTGTAATTTTAGGAGAAATTCACGTTTCCGACATCCAATTTAGATATAAAATCAGGAAATCTTTTCGCATATTTCTGTGGGCAGTTACACTGCAAGCTAACTTTTGAGGCCGCTCGGAAGATTCCCTATTACTCCTATACCTCTAAATATTTATACCCTTGCAGGGTATTATAATTTCAGTCAGAAGTTTGCAACGCAGTGAAGGAGACGTTTCCGACCCTATAAAGTATATATATTCTTGATCAGCATCAACAGCCGAGTCGATCTAGCCATGTCCGTCTGTCCGTCTGTCCGTCTGTCCGTCCGTCTGTCCGTCCGTCTGTCCGTTTCTACGCAAACTAGTCCCTCAGTTTTAAAGCTATGTGAATGAAACTTTGCACATAGTCTTCTATATACTCTCACTGCTATATATGTCGGAACGGGCCGGATCAGACGACTATATCATATAGCTGCCATACAAATGTTGGATAAATTTTTAGAAAAAAAATTATAAATTAGCTGTTTTTCAACATTTTTGCATATGGCCATTTTTTGAGATATGGCCATTTTATATTATTTCAGAATTTCGGTTTTAATTTTTTGAAAATCGGACGACAATATCATATAGCTGCCATAGGAACGATCGGGAAATTAATAGGAAAAAAACTATAACTTCGTTATTTTTCAACGTTTTTTCATCTACTCCAGGATATAAGCTTATTTTATTATTCTAGAATTTTGGTATAAATTTCATAAAAATCGGACAACTATATCATATAGCTGCCATATAAACCGATCGGTAGATGTAGAAAAAATGTAAAGCTGGGAATGCAAAACTGTAACTGTCAAACTGTAAACATAATAATATAGGTAAAATGTAATGAAATAATATCTGCAAGGGTATACAAACTTCGGCGTGCCGAAGTTAGCTTCCTTTCTTGTTTTTAATAATTTACCACAAAATAAATGTTGTGTTATTTTAGGTTATTTCCCTTATCAAGCTAACTTTAGCCGTTTCGAAACAACAAATTTTGAAAAGTAGCTCGTTTTGCTCCCAATTTACCAATACGTAAATTTTACGTCAAATTTATCTTAACAGGGCGCCAAAACATTATTAAATAATAAATTACAATTCAATTCTGATTGGTTGTTTTCAGATGATCTAGTGATTATGTAGACGCACAACTTCTTCTCAAGGCCTGCGGAAATCTTCAATATCTTTTGTTGAAAAAGTTATTAAAAAGATCTTGTTTACGTTAAAACAAACCATACCCTCCCCTTAAAGAATTTTTAAAGAATTTACCCACTGTCTTTAAGAAATCCGACAAATACGGTGGATAACTGAATGCATCACAGTTTAAAAATAACGAAAGGAAGGACGAAATGACAAAGAAAAGTACATCGTTTAAGCCAAAACTACCGGAGACGGTTGAACCAATATGCTTCAAAATTTTAGTCCGGCTGGAACATAATAAAAAGTAACTGAATTAAAAGGTTTTTAGGCCCCAAATTATTTTGTAAGGAATTCCGTTTTCTTATGTCCTCTCTTAGTTTTGAGAATGTACTTTTATTTCCAATGATTCACTTCAGATATATAGTATAATAGTATAATAGTTCCGTCCCGAAACAAAGCCAACATTTCGGTCTAGCAATGTAACATATACATAAGTGAGACAGGTAGACAGGTAGCCTGGAAGTGAGAGTAATATGACAATAGTAAGTGGATTAATGAATAAGCACGTGCTGTCCAAATAAGCCGGTAAACATGAACGATTTAGACCCAACGGTATTACCGATAATTGTATCATGCTTTAAACAAGGAATTTTCCAATTTTTCCAGAAAAAAAATTCGAAAAATATCTTTTTTCATACCTGACCAGATGTTATCCCTTAATTATTAGTATTTTCGGACGAGGGATCTTTACGATTATACCAACGAAATAATAAAAATCAATTGAAATATGAAGAGCCCTATGCTGTCTTTAAATTGAAAATGTGTGTCCAAATATTGCGCCCTTTATGCATGACTTTTGAGTGGATTTACTGGTCAGTATTTCAATTTAATGAAAAACGCACTGTTTGCTGACGCTAGCTCTTATACAGGGTCGAACCGAAAGTCACAGTTCGTAGCTATGCTGAAATTTCTTCTGAAATATAAAATCTAGCAAAATATATTGATTTAAAAAACAGGAAGGCTGTCAAGTTTAGTTTGAAAAAAGTGTTCGAATAAAATGGAAAGAAAAGCAACCACCACTTTGCTCAGAGGAAATTTGTAGTAACTTCTTGGACCTGATGCCATACCATTAATGCTCTACCTCCTCCACTACTATTACTTCTTTCTATTCCACCCCCAACTCGGGCATCTATTAAAAAACAGAAACCAAAAACCTAAGCTCCTCATCCAGAACTCAGCTCTGCCTCTCTCCCAAAAGAAAATTGGTTGCCATCTCGCCGAACAGTCTTTCGCCTTCTCTTCCACTTGCCATCGCCGTGCCGTTCATCATCAATATTTGAATTTAAAATTTCTTGTTTCGCGCACAACACGAACGCCATATTTATTTCTTTTTCTTTTGATTTTTCTCGCCTGTTCTGCGTCCCATTTTCTGTTCGGTCCAGTTAGTCAATCCGTTAGGAAACCCACCACTGCCATCAGCGGACTTCTCTCCACTTCCAGTTACCATCTCCTTTTCCACTCCCGACATCCCTTCGGCTTGGCCCACAATGCCCGTTTTTGTTTTATTGCGCGAGCATTTTCTTTCATTAATAGCCGCGAGGCATTAAATTTTTAAATCATCAACTGGCGAAAGGAAAGCGAGAAAAAGCTGGCAAGGAGAGGAAGAAAAGCGTGGCATGGCTTGGGTCTGGGGATGGGCAGCGGTAGCACTGGAAATGGCGATTGAATGGCTTGGGTATGGGCGTGGGAGAACCAAAGAAATCCCTCGCTAATGATGTCTTGGGTACAGTCGTGTTTAATTATATACACAGTTGGGAATTCGGCACTGGCCTTGGCATTGTGTGTAGCGAAATATTGAGACCGCAGTAGATGCCTTCCGTCTTAGACAATTACTGTTAAACCTCAAAAAAATTCCTAAAAAATGTATTTCATTCGAATTTCCATTAATTCTCCCATGACTTTAACTCTTTAGTTCCAGTATCTATGTACGTTATGTTTAAGTTCCCTAGCTTGTTGCGAACTATTCAAATTGAAACTGATTTAGTCAAGACCCAATATAAACTGTGCTCAACGTTATTTGAAGTGTTCACGGCAAGACAATGGTATGGTGACCAAGTAGCCTTCCACGCTATGTCCACGAATTTCCAGGCAAAAATCAGATTGAGCTTGGATCATTCTACGTACCTAAGGATCATCATATGCAAATGTACCAACCCTCTATGACCTAGAACCGGACCGTTTTCATAAAGAGTTCCTTAGCCGATGGCAGCTGTGCATGCCTCTGGACCAGGGACCTAATGTCAGTCCGTTACCGGACACTTCATCGTCTCTGACCAAGAAGGGGTTCGGAACGCATCGCATCATCACCGAAAACTGGTTTTCTCACGCTAGGCAATGGGCAGCAGCCCAGAATCCGGTCTAGGACGCAGACACTTGTAGAGAACAAAACCCGTACGTTAGGGTTGGGTTTAGGACAAGGCCGAATCGTAAAAGGGTTGGGTCAGTTCTGTTAAAATTAGCATATATGTCCGACGACGTCCCGGAACCGGGACCCGGAGGATAATATAAACTGGTCAAACTGGTTTCACTCAGTGTGTTCTTTCGTGATTTATAAAAAAATATTTCCCTGCTGAGTGCTCCACTGCTTTTTAGCTTCTGAGCGCAACTCACCACACATCCTTCGCTCTCACATATGGCATATATGCTGCGAGAACGTGCCCGAAGTTTTACTTTGACAAACCTTCATTTCGAATTTGGCTTTGAGCCATCGCAGTTGAATTTTTCAATAAGTACAGAAGTCGGAGAGAGACGAAGCCTGTTTCTTCTAGTCTTTTTTTTTTTGTACATAGGAAAATATAAATCTTGGTATAATTTCTTGTTAAACACAAATAATTAATCCAGTGAAGACACAAGTGCACTTGGCTAGAGTAGCAGTGAAATTTCACAGACTTGCACTTATTTAAAACACGCGACTACACTCACTTGTGTTCTATTTTACACTGGGCAGAAACGTTTTCCTCAGCAGTTTATGGATTTTAATTCAAAGTTAAACTGATGATCCACATACTTCAAAACGAGTCCAAATTAAGCAATATACCAATAAAAATGGGATCTAAAGTGTGCACTATGTGTTCCAAAAGAATATATTTACTTGAGAAATTCAGCTTGAAGTATTGTATAATTAATTAATATACAAACTCATAATACATACGGACAATATAAAATAAATTGTTTGGAGCCACACACATTTTTATGTAGACCAAAAGATTACTATACAAACTAGTGCCTCAGATTTTTAGGTTAAATTAAAGATAGTGTAATTTAAGTCAAAGGTCAATCGGATGGCTACAACACTAACGATCGAAAAAAAAAACTTTTGCCTATAACCTGAATACGTTTATTTGTATCAGTATATATATGATTTGTATTATTAAATTTTTTAAAAGCGTGTCGATAGCTTTTTTTAGATTAAACTTTTCACAAACAATAACATACAAAGGTGTTGTATATAATCTGTAAAATTTTTTACAAATTAATTTTTTTGCCTAAAAGACGTTCCTAAAAAGAATTGGATATAATAAATGTATCTTTTTAGGTATAGGTATATACAAAAGAAATGGAATTAGCGAAAAACAGCTTATATTTGATTAAGGCATAAATTTAATAGTTAAACAAGAAAGGAAGTTAACTTCGCCGCGCCTCCAGTTTCAAATTTTAAATATACATCCAGATTAAGTAGAAAGTATCTTTCATTATCTAACATATTACATACTGCATTTACAGTTTTACAGTTTAACATTCACAACTTTGCATTTTTCTGTACATCTACCGATCGTTTCTATGGCAGCTTTGGATATCCAGTTTCATAATTTTTTTTCTATTAATTCCTGGATCGTTCTTGGCTTCTATGTATATGATATAGTCATTCGATTTTCATAAAATTAAAACCGAAATTCTGAAATAATACAAAAAGGCTTTATCTTAAAGTAGATGTTGAAAAACAGCAGTTATATATTTTTTATTAATTCTCCGATCGTTCCTGTATCAGCACTATGATATAATCAAAGTTGCATTCAAACCTGAGAGCGTAGTTTGCGTAGGAACGGATGATCAAGAATATATTTATATATTTTATTTATAGGATTGGAAATGACTCCTTTACTGTGCTTCAAACTTATGACTTAAAATTTTGTACCCTTGCAAGGATATAATTATTCCCGTTCCAGCTTAAAAATGATAAAGTCAGGGTAAAAACAATTTTAGTAAGATTAAAATATTAACTTTAATATAATATAATTTATTTAGTAACTATTAGGCTTAAATAAATAAGCTTTATAAAAATATATGTATATATTTATTAATATATAATTTGAAGAACACAGGCGGAAAATTAAAAAAAACGTTGCACTCAAGTGGACAAACGGAGGCCGAATAATGATTTGTTAATATTGAAGTAATGACTATAAAACTATAAGGTCGTACATTTGATTATGAATAATTTTCCGTTAATGTCGGTTAATGCTATGCAATATTAAATAACAAATAATATTGGAGTACATTTTATTGATTCAATTATTGTTCAATTAAAATAGTGTACCAACAGAGGTATATATATTTAGCTACAATTTAACAAACCTATTTTTTAATAAGTTCATCACCACGATGACTTTTTCTCTACACCATTTTGTGTTTAGTTCCCCGAAATAAGTAGGAGTGTCCCATTTGTCGATTGTCTCTGTTTTTTCCATTTTTTTGTTTTTGTAGTAAAGAACTCTGGCAAAATGAGGGTGGATTTGTTGAGAATCGTGGATGGTTTCTCGAACAACTCGCTCGCTCGGCCAACCATTTTGTTTTCTTGTTTCTTTACACTTCCCAAAAGGTACACTCACCCCCATTGAACAAAAAAAAAGGTTTTAAATTGGGGTTTTTTAAAGAAAATATCTTTTGAGACTACAAAACCATTTTATTTTTAACAGGACATGCAACTATTATAATTTCTTTTTTAATTAATTAAGAATTATGAGGTTCTCTTTATTTCCCAATGAATAAAAAATATATAGAAAACTTATTGGCAATAATTAAGCTTTTCTACTCACCAGAACTGTAACATTCTCGATGGATAAAAAGTTTTCGCTTCATATTTCTCATTTATGAACAAATATTTCTTCAGCTGCGAGGCTTATACATATGTATGTTATATTGTCATCTTGCAGAGGCAAAGAAGCAGCCGAAGTAAAGGTAAAAATGTATTTTAAGTCAGGAATAAAGACAGAAATTAGGTTAATTCGGTGCAAACCTGCCATTTTAAAAAAAATTTTGTGGCGAAACGGCTAAAGTTAACAACATTTGAAAAAATTTGTTGTAAAATATTTACAGGTCTACGAGTAAAATAGGGAATCTCCTGAGTCCCCAAAAAAAAGGGTTTTCGGTGTACATCCTAACTGTCCACAAAAACATCCGATATCTTGAGGTACTCACGTAGCGTTTTTATAAAAAACAAGAAAGGAAGCTAACTTCGGCACGCCGAAGTTTTTATACCCTTGCAGATATTATTTCATTACATTTTACCTATATTATTATGTTTACAGTTTGACAGTTAAAGTTTTGCATTCCCAGCTTTACATTTTTTCTCAACATCTACCGATCGTTTATATGGCAGCTATATGATATAGTTGCCCGATTTTTATGAAACTTATACCAAAATTCTAGAATAATAAAAAAAAGCTTATATCTCAGAGTACATGAAAAAACGTTGAAAATCAACGAAGTTATAATTTTTTCTATTAATTTCCCGATCGTTCCTATGGCAGCTATAAGATATAGTCGTCCGATTTTCATAAAATTTTTATTGAAAATCTAAAATAATATGAAATGGCCATATCTAAAAAATGGTGTGAAAATATTGAAAAACAACAAAGTTATAATTTTTTTTCTAAAAAATTTATCGAACATTTGTATGGCAGCTATATGATATAGTCGTACGATCCGGCCCGTTCTGGCATATATAGCAGTGAGAGTATATAGAAGACTATATGCAAAGTTTCATTCAGATAGCTTTAAAACTGAGGGACTAGTTTGCGTAGAAACGGACAGACGGACGGACAGACGGACAGACGGACATGGCTAGATCGACTCGGCTGTTGATGCTGATCAAGAATATATATACTTTATAGGGTCGGAAACGTCTCCTTCACTGCGTTGCAAACTTCTGAATGAAATTATAATACCCTGCAAGGGTATAAAAATTGTTTTCCATTCTTTTTAACCAAATTGGATTTTTTACAAAAAAAATTAAGTTAATTTATTAAATAAAAAATATAATAAAATTTTACATTTAAAATTAAAAAAGCCCAACGTGAGTACCTGTAGACTTAGTTAACGAAGTTTTGTTCCAAATATCAAACCGATTGATCCAGTAAATTTGGAGTTATCGTGTACGCCGACTTTCAAAATGGCACTTTACAGGAGAGCGCTTTAAACTTTTTGATACTCATGCATTGAAAACCAAACGACCTTCATTGAACTCTGCATAACTTAGTCAATTGTCCTATGATCGATGTAAAACTTGGACACAATATTCTTAAGATATTGCTTCATATTTCTCATTTAAGGGGGATATACATGTAAACCAAGATTTTTTTGTCAATTTTTTTTTTTTTTTTTTAAATAGTTTATTTATTAAAGAATATACTGTGTAAGTTTCATTATCAAATTCCAGCTTTAAGTGCCTCAAATCAAGTATGCTCCCAAAGTATACAAGTGTCAACGTGGGCGCATCAGAAACTTTAAACGTCTTTTTCTCAGCTTCTAATTTTTGCATTTCTACCTATGCTATGGACACGATTTACAAAAAACTATGTAACATATCGGAGTGAATCAAAAATTAGTATGATCAGCAGGAAATTATCTTCTTTTTGAACCTATATGGGGGTAATAAAAATTAGTTTTACTATTTTTTAAGAGGGTGGGAAATCTGATTCGCTGAAAATAGCATTTTTCCCTTCAAAACTAAATCAAATTTTTTTGTAATTATTTATTTTTGGTTTTTTAGGATCAAATAGAAATAATGTAATGAATACAAAAAAATTTTGTTTGAGGATTTTCGACACAAATTACGTGTGTCCATAGCCGGGAAACTCAAAGCTCGAGGCGCTGCGGCATGTTTTCCATAGGTCTGCCATTTTTTAAAATATAGTTTATAACAAAATTTTTTTATCATCTCCGATTCTACTTTTAACTATATCCAAAGTTTTACGAAGATTGCTTGACTATTTCCTACATTAAAAAATTCACAAAAAATGTCTAAACTTTGACCGTTTACATGTATATCCCCCCTTAAGAAAAAATAGTTCTCCAGATGCGAGTCATATGATATTTTATTATCATCTTGCAGAGGCAAAGGAGCAGCCTAAGTGAAGAAAAAAATACAGTTTAAGTAAGAAATAAAGATGCTTTTAAAAAATCAAAACAATATGTGAATTTGTCATCTAATGCCGCCCAGAAGCTGATTTTTTATTTCTTGGTTCGCAAAACAAATAAATTTTAAAAGTATGTGAACGTTTTTAATGTTTCTGGTTTTATTATTATAATTTAATGGAAGAATTTACAGTTCTCTCTCTTAACATTTCAATTACAAATAGGTCGTTTTACATACATATATTAATTTGCTTATGTTTGTATTTTGAACACATAGAGCAGCAAATATACATTACGCATTTCATAACGAAGGTAAATAAATGTATCTGTTAGAAAAATAACTAAAATAAAGTTTCGATGTAATTTTTTTTTTTTGTACATATTATGAAGCGATCGCGACAATAAATATAAATCGTGTTTAAATAAAAGTTTGGGAGCTGCCTTGATTCCTTTTTTTTTTTTTTTTTGCTTCTATAATCTAAGCAAATATTATGTTTTTAAACTAAAAATTTTAAATTATTTTTTTCATATTTCGAACATATCTGTAGTGTAAAACGCATACTTAGAAAGTGGGGAGATGGATTTAACGTGTGGAGACTAGTATTTTGTATGGATATATAACGGGCACACTTTCTGCGATTTCGCTTGGTAGGCATTTCCTCTGCCCGATCAGCATTTCCTCTGCATTTTTGTTGAATTGCTCAGTTCAATTACAAAGGCTTTATGATATTGACAGAGGTTCGAGGCGAGCGAGTGTTGGAGAATGGAGAAATAGAACAGTTCGCCTCAAATACAAGTCACTCTATCTACATGGCAAGGGCAGAAGACAGCTGGCGGCGTTCTGTGATTAACTTTATTTATTAACAAAAAATGCTGGATTTGGTGATAAGTTTGGAGGCATTGTTATCATATTGCCTTGCTGCTGCTGATGCATCTGCTGCTGTTGTTGTTGCTGTTGCTGTTGACTCCTTGTATTGGTGGCATAAAGTTGCTGCTGGAAGCTATGATATTGCTGCGCGTACTTTAGATCATTTGAAGAGGGTCCCACGAAATTAACATTAGAAACTACTCCACCGTTAGACGGTACATTTATGTTATTATTATTGGGTCCCGGTCCCGGTCCCAGCCCTTGCCCTTGTAGCTGTTGCATTTGTCCAACGCCTCCGCTTGCTCCCGACTGGTTCTGACATATTCCCGCTGGCATCATGGTCTTTAGAAGCTGAGACTTAGGCTGTTGGGACTGTTGCTGCTGTTGGGAGGCTGTCAACAAGGCCGCTGATTGACCGCTGGCACTGTTAAAAAATGCCGTGGGATCTCCTGCAGAGCTGCAATCGAGATCCGCTCCGTGCCCTGTAAACGGTAATTGTCTGTTAACAGCTGGCTGCTGTAGTCGTGGACCCATGAGATGCGGACGTAGCATGTTGCTGTTATGGGGACGGATGCCCCGTATCATTGATGGCTGATGGCCAATGATCATCCCAGGATCAAGTCCTCCTCCGCCTCCTCCTTCCTCCTCTACAATAGCTGGTTGTTGATTACAGTTTTGAAAATAGTTACTGCCCGGAGTGTGGGCCATCTTCTGTTGCTGTTCGTTGGGAGAAGTCATGAGCATGGAACCGGCCCCAGAAGGACCCACCATCATACCCGGCATGCCTGGCATGATTCCCGGGCCACCATCAATCGAAGGACCATTGCCAGCAGCTCCTCCGCCAGCCATTTGTGGATTGGCATATCTCTGAAGGAACTCCAGGCTAGGCGGCATTCGAACATTGCCAGCTCCTCCAGTTCCCACTCCTCCTGCTCCGTTATTGTTATTATTGTTGTTATTACTAACATTTTGCGGTCTTACTGGCATATACTGTATGGTGTTCGGTGTGCTGGCCTTAACATGAATATTGGGATTGAAATTTGAACCGAAATTCAGCGGCATTCGGCCCATTAGGCGGGCACCGGGGGGGACGGCACCTTGGCCCTGAAAGTTAGCTTGTGAGGGTCCGGTACCAGCCACAGGCAGCTGACCAGAGCCAAGGCCATTGGGTGAATTTGGATTAAAGTTGGGACCAGGTCCACACATTTTAGAATTCATCAGGCGCTGCTGACCCATCGAATTCATTATTGCCGGATTCATGGGATGACAACTATTGGTCTGATTAAGTGCATCCAAACTAGTGGCAGAATCCAGACCAGTTAGCAATGCATGCTCCATGTTCATATCCGGTATATTCATATTCATGCCCGCGGGAGGAGCACCACCACCGGGACTGCCCCCCATGCTGCTCACACAGCTCGTTAGCTGTTGGGACATCTGGGCCAGCGATGAGATGGGATCAAAGCTCTGGCTAATCATTTTGTTTTGCGGCGACGGTCGATGAGTGCCGCCACTATTGGGATTCAGAGGTATGTTGTCCGAACGGCGAGCAAACTGTACAGATCCTCCAGAAATTTGACGCTGAAACCAAGTCATTAAAGCCAATTAAAGACAATAACCCAACGGTTACCACTGGGTTTATCAAGTAAGAAAGTCGACTACCTCCCTTCAAAGGACCAAAATATATCAGGTAAAAACTCTTACTTACCTCCAATTGTATATTCGGCGTGTTAACTTTGTAGGCTGCATTTAATGCTGAATTGGCATTGCTTTGCATATGCGGATGAGGGTGTAAATGCGGCGGATGAGGATGAGGATTAAAGACTATGCCAGGACTAGACGAGGAAGCAAAGCGGGACTCCATATTTGCTTCAATTATGTTGTTTCCCGACGGGGACCTTGGCGGACCACCTTGGCTTGGACTGGGTCGTCGACTTTTTATGTTATCACCTTTAAGAAATCATTGAAATTAAATTAGAAGTAAAAAGTCGAGAAAGTAAATATAGGAAATTACCAGCAGACGATGGCTGCCCAAATGATTCCAATTCCTTGGGCGATAAATGAGACAGTGGTGTACTTGGGTTGCTATGTAAATTATTTCGATTTCGATTTGCTGGGTTTTGATTCGGCGGCGATTCTTGGGCGTCCGCTTGAAAGCAGTTCTTAGATGTCCCAAGTACTCCCCCTACAACTCCTAACTGCTGCGATCCAGAAGATGCCACGACTACCTGCCCAGTCGAGCCGTCCATATTCGGCGAGTTCGTTGGCAAGCCCATGACAGTTCCCCCTCCACTGCCCGTTGTTGTTGTGCGCGGCGAGGGCAGAGATAGGTTATTCGGACTCGAGGGATTCGGCGATTGTTGCGTAGCTATCGGCACAGAGGCCGATCTCTGTGTGGAATGATATGGCGGCGGTGGTCCCTGCAAGGAGCGCTGACCGACAGGATTAGAAGACGGCTGTTGCTGCTGCTGTCCTCCTCCTCCTCCTCCTGCCACTGGTCTAGCTTTGCCACCTTTTAAACGATCATCAAAAAACTGATGTTGCATCTTGGACCATTCCATATGGGCCATTCCTCCTCCGCCGCCAGGTTGATGAGCATGTGGTTGAGTTAGATTTGGCTCCTGGTTCGAAAGTAATTCCTTTGATATATCATTGCCAAACGAAGAAATTAGATCAGTTGAGTTCACCATTCCTCCCACTCCTTCGACGCCTGATCCTGATCCCGGCCCGCCACATTGCAGGTTGCTTTTTTGCCCGCAGCCTATAACAGATCCTATATCGGAAATAACATCTCCAGGCAGAAGGACATCATCAGTGGTAATAATGTGGTGCTCTGGTTTTAATTGTCGCATTTGAGAATTTATGATGGAGCCACCTCCGCCTCCTCCTGCACCGGCTCCTCCTCCTCCTGTACCTGGCATGCCCATCATCAATTCATTTGACATCTTCGTTCCACCGCCCAATGCACTCTCATTCTCAGGGAATAAAAATTGATTCATTTTCTTGATCTTGGCCAACTGCTCCTCTCTGTGCTGGCGCTGTTGGGGAGTTAGATTCTCATCCGGAACCTTGACTCCTTGCAGCGACACAATGTTACTTTCATGGCTCTGATCGATGATGTTGCCTGCCTTTGATGAGGAGCTCTGTCCCAAATCCACTCCTGCGGCCTCCAATATCTTTATGGCCTGTGATTCGCTGGTAACATCGATATTATTGTTGCGTGCATTGGGCGCGGAACAACCACTCTCCCAGCACATTAAATCGCTTTCGTTTGATGTCAGGGGATCGGGTGGATCGATAAAGGCGTTGCGCTTATTATCACTTGAATTATATTGGTTTTTTAAGAGGTTGCCAGCCGTTTTTTGTGCCTGCTTGGGAAGAGCAACTGCTGGTCCCGGTCCCATGCCTATCCATGGCATAACCAAAGACGAGTGTCTCTGCTGCAACTTGTTCATTTTCAATGGATTCTTCATAAAGAAATCCTCTAGAAAGTTTTTCGTTGCCGGCTGGGTGCAGTGATAAGCGATAATGGTTTGAAACTGGCCGCTTAAAACTGATTCGGCACCTTTGTTGGCCAACTGTGTGGAAAATACAAAGATGTGATTCTGTTGCTGCATGTAATCCAAGCAGTTGTTGCTGCCACCACTCGAAGTGTTGCCAACCATGTTCCCTGGTACTCCTCCCGGTACAGAGCCAGTTCCTGGCCCAGGCCCTACTCCTACACCAGTTCCTAAGGAGAGTATGCTCGAAATTGGCGGATTACTCAACGTTTCATTGTTCATATCAGGGTTCATTTGATTATTGCAATTAGTACTTTCTATACCCATTTCGTCATTATTATTTATGGCCAATGAGGACGAAGATGTCTTTTCTGTGCTGCTTGTATTCATTTCTGTTTTAACTAAAAACCATTAGAGATGCAGAGTTAGTATTTAACATATTAAAGAACACTTACAAGTATTATAATTACATGATAGGGAGCTAACTTTGGCATGCCGAAGTTTGTATACCTAGCAGTTTGTAATTGGATTATCAATCAATCAATTTTCGTTCAACAACTTGATAAATTAAAAAAAAAAAAAAAAACACTTTTTTCAGTCCTGTCCGATTCCACGCAAACTACTCGCTCAGTTTTGGATGATACTTTGCAGATAGTCTTCTAACTATTCTCACTACTATATAAATAGGATCGGACGAATATATGCCAGCTAAATAAAAAGATGACTATGATGACCATCGATAATAAGATAAACCGAAAAGAAAAGAAACAAGAAATAAATAACGGAGTGCAAAATAGCTCGCAGTGCCGAAAATTAATTCCAAAAAAAGTTTTGGTAATATTACAATACAAATTTATTATAATTCAGTTTCGTAATATTTAAATGTATAAATTAAATCATATTCTGTAAGATTTGGACTCGATTGACCAGATTCCTGGACCGTTCTGTAACTAATAGTGAGAAAAATATAGAAATATTCGACTATAAATTTTCAGTTGTCGTCTAATAAGTTATCAAAAGCAAAATAATAATCAATATGATCAATTTATAATTATTTATTTAGATCCTAACAAAAATGACTTTTTAGGCGTTTTTGGGTGATTGGGTGATTACCGAACCATTTCGTTTAAGACCAATTTCAATCGAGTACAAACCCTGCACAATTGATTATTATTAATACATTTTTCAAAAGAAGCTAAATAATAATATAATTGGATTATATTATTCATAAAACTTTTTTAGAATTAGTTTTTGGCACGGTGAGTTATTTTGCAATTACAAGGTTGAAAAAATTTTGTATATTTCGCTATTTTTTTTTTTAACTGTTGTACCGAAATTTTTATTTAATAAATGTTTTTTTTTTTATATATAATTATGCAATTTGGATAGGACTATAACAACAAAATTATATTTTAGGCTTTTTAAGTTTCTTATGGAGTTTATACATATATACATCTGTTTCTACGCAAACTAATCCCTCAGTTTAAGGGGTTATATACAGTTGTGATGATGAAAAAATCGACTTTTTTTTTATTGCATATTCTTCAAGTATATACTGTTGAGAATTTGTTTTGTTTTTTCAAAATTACCTTTGCGGTGGACACGATTACTAAAAAACTATTAATCCGATCAACACCAAATTTTGACCACTTATTTATTATAACAATAGCTAGTCCTCTAACGAAGAATTTTTAATTTTTCAAACTTTTTTTTTTTAGAGCATAAAAAAGGAAAATCTTATACCTTGAAAAAGTAAATTTTTTGTTAAAACCGTCGCCATTTTTTTTTAATCAACATTTTTACAAATCCATGGTCTAGAGGACTAGGCAATACAATATACTAACGAAATTTTTTTGAATTTTTGGTTTTGGATGAATCGTTCTCGGGATATGATGTCCACCGCAAGTCACTATCGAAAAAAAGACGATCTTGGAATTCGGCCATAACATTTTTAATATTTAATATTTTTTTATGAAAAAATTATATGAAGTACCCAGAAATATGTACTAAACAACGTCGGCAAAACATTTTTAATAAATATTTTTTATGATGTCAAAAAAAATCGACAAAACTGGATTTTTTTGCGCGGTACAACTGTATATAACCCCTTAAAAGCTATCTGAATGAAACTTTGCATATAGTCTTCTATATACTCTCACTGCTATATATGTCGGAACGGGCCGGATTGGACGACTATATCATATAGCTGCCATACAAAAAATGTTTAGGAAAAAAATAACTTCGTTGTTTTTCAACGCATTTTCATCTACTACATCTGAGATACGAGCTTTTTTATTATTTTAGAATTTTGGTTTAAATTTCATAGAAATCGGACAACTATATCATATAGCTGTCAAACTGAAAACATAATAAGTAAAGGTAAAATTTAATGAAACTCTGTTTTGTGTGTGTTTTCAGCATTTAAATTTATAATATAAATATCAAAACCAATCTGCAAGGGTATACAAACTTCGGTGTGCCGAAGTTAGCTTCCTTTCTTGATTTTGAATAGTTTTGGCAATGAAATATTAATATACTCGAACGATATTAGATTTAACGAAAACCTTCTAAAACTTAAAATGTTCAAATGTTATTCCACATACCAGTCATGGTGACAATGTCCAGGGCATTGCCACCAATGGAACCAAAGCCCACAGGCGACATGTTTGGAGAGTTATCTCTTTCTTCCTTTTTCATATTCACCAAACTGCTTAGGACATCGGCGTTGGGCTCCTCCTTAATGGCAATGGCAGTCGTTGCTTTCGTATTACTGGATCCCATTTCTAATTGGTCCATTTAAATGAAAGAACTTAACAGTTGAATAATAATAATAATAGTTACGTGACCCTTACCACCATCTTCCTCCTTGCCATGAGCACTCTTTTCGTCCTGCTTGCCGTTACCAAGATCACTTTCGACCATTTGAGTGCTGTTGAGCGCAGCAGAAACAGTGCTACTATTCGAATGTTCACTCATATCGTTTGGTGAATTTAGGCTGCTTGAAGATGGTTGTCCTTCGGCAGATGAATTATTATTTCCACCTCCGCTTGAGCTGGTACTTCCTGATGGATTGGCGATGCTTTTATCGTTATTTGATAAACCATTCTTCTCTTCCTCTATTTTGATTTGATCTGCAAAAATAAATTAATAAGGAGCGTGTAGAGCTAGGAAGCCGGAAGTGGGTACGAACCTGGTGACAAGGTTGAGAAAGGGGGCTCGCTCTTAACAGGCTTTGGAGAATTCCTACTCAGAGCAGTAGGTGCACTTGTTGTTGATGCATCTGAGCCGCTTGATATTTGCGTCTGTGTTTGAGCTAATGGACTGCGGGGCATTTTTGGTGTTGATAACATTGTGCCTAGGCCTTCTTCCAATAAAAAGGATGTTTCCTCAATTCTTTATAGCTATTAAGTTTCTTAAGCAGACCATGGTTTGCCTATATCAGTTGACTCTCCAATCTAATGCATGTTGATATTGATGCAAATGTAAATTCAAGCGCATACGCATTCGTATGTATGTATGATCACACTGTTAGAACTTTTTATACGAAGGCCATAATTACATATATACCGAATGGAGCTAACAATGTCACCATAATCCATTAGCATTTCACTCTCTCCATTCAACTCTTTTCGAGTTCAAATAGTTTTTCCCTAGTCTGTTTTTACAATTTTATGTATGTGTATGTATGTATATATACTATTAAACACGTAGTCCTCATTCGTTGAATGTAAAACTTGCCAGATGTCGTTTTTAATTTCGTAAATAACATACTCTGGACAATTCTATACCAAAAGTATTAAGAAGATATTCCCTAATTTTAAAAACACAAAACAAATATTCAAAACTATCAAGTTTTAATGTTAAAATTAGAGTTTATGCCTTTTTAGAGTGGCCAGATCTTACTTACGTCTAACATGATAAAAAATATATATATTTCAAACTGGCCTATTATTCACTGATGCGACGTTTTCAATCTATCCCGTTCACACCAAGAAAATGTTTTGGATCTTTGGTCATATGGAATAGGGCCCAAGTTTTATTGAGAGAAATGTGATAAGGTACGCATACTTTTATAAAACCACAGTATGGTATTATGTTGTTCGTACGGCGGCGGCATCTTTGGAAAGCATCATGAGACATATAAAACTGTTTTCCCACACAGCCTATTCGTGTGAAACGTTGATATTTTTAGAAGATGTCAAACTCCGATTCCAACAGAGCTCCATCTACCTTCCTCCATCCGGAAACAGCTAATAGGGTCTTCCCACACACCGTCAAAGCGCATCTCCCGTCCGTTGAACAAACGGTCCATAAGGTTTTGCCGTTCCGAATTTTCTCAATTGGACCTGCATCAAAGCGCATCAAAATCGGTTTTTTTGCGATAGTTAGACGATAGTTTTTAGGTGCAACTCTGATTCTTCTTCTTAATTTGACCATTCACTACGAAAATGTAAAGAAACTTGCAAGGAACAAATGAGATATGGAATTTAAAACTTGACGCCAAAGCTACAAGCATGCCCAAAATAGTTGTTGGCGTTTTTTCTGTATATTCTTGCCCCAATATGTCCCCAATTGTTACTATTTAATATAAACCGCCTGCCTCTACCTTATTTTGAAGATTTTGGATGCCTATACCACCTATAGACACTCTTCGGGGAATTTGCTCTTTGTTAGAGAGAAATCATTAGAAAAACTAAAATTCCTTGTCATTTAATTCATTTAAATTTATTGCGGATAAATTCTGACGCAATCTGTGCCTTTTGCTGTTCTACAACAGCCAAAATAGTTGGTAAATGCTCCATTTCAAAATTGCAACTGCCAATTCGACAGCCTTTGTTTACGTTTTCATGAGCCACAGCTGATCGATCAGCTGTTCGGATGCCAGATGCACTTTGACGCTCTGTGGGAACACGAGTTTCGCATCTGCAAAAATACCAAACGTTCCTCACAGATGCGCTGTGTGGGAAGACCGTATAACGTAGCTCTGTGGGAACACGAGTTTCTGTTTTTTTTTAAATCCCAACTGTTTCACACAAATGCGCTGAGTCTGAAGACAGTATAAGAAAATGAAATCAGAGTTGCACCGACCAATTATCGCCTAACTATCGCTAACAGAAGGGCGTCAAATTTAGATGAATAACTGATGCGGTACAAAATGAGAAATTTCGGAACGGCTAAACCTTATACATATGCCAGCCAGACCCTATTAGCTAAAATAATTAATAAATTCAAAAATATCTAGATTATTATTTTTGAAGTGAACACTGTATATTGCAGTTGTCTACCATATATCCCTGAATTTTTCGTAGTTGCTAAATACATGTTGTAGCATATGGAGCCATAAATATTATTGATTTGAAATCCATGCGAAAGGAAAAGTCGTTGATGTAGATGTGCATACTTCTGTGTAAAACTAATAATTTTACTCCCACAACATACTGTTTATACCCTTGCGGGTATTCTAATTTTAGTCAGAAGTTTGCAACGCAGTGAAGGAGACCTTTCCGACCCTATAAAGTATATACATATTCAGGCCTGCTCCGGTAATCGAAAACGGCAAGATTTTTTCGTTTTCGTTTTTGAAAACGAGAAATTGGTGCTCCGGTAATCGAAAACGAAAGATTTTTTCGATTTGAAAAACGGGCACCTTTTTCTGGCCGGAATGAAAAGTAAATGGTTTTTTTTATATGAAATCAGATCTTATTTACAAAAGGAAAAAAATAGTTTGCTCAGTGGTCTATTGATGTTTATTCCACTCCACCACAAGATCATTCTGTCAGGTAATTATTTTATAAAAAATTTATTTCTGACCCCACCTCAGATTTGACAACAAAATTTTTGCCGTGTTCAACCAGTTTTCTCGTTTTGGCGATAGGTCGATAAGTTCACCGCAAAAAGTTATCGCCAAGGTTGCCATATTGTTGGTGGAACGAAACAGCCAGTTAAAAATACTTATAAAATATAAATGAATACATTAATAACTTTAAAGGACCGCCAAAATGGTTGTTTATAATTAATGCTATTTAATGTGATTACTTAAATGGTCCAAATTAACCAAATAATTATTTGAGACCACCGGAATTAAAACTGTGAAAAGTGTGGCAGCATCTTAGGTGCCTGGATTTGCTTAATTCTACCATTTTTTGCCTTTTTCTGGCTTAGAAAAAGGGCAATTGTAAATATAATAGGCAGTACTTTACGTTGTTTGCTTATCCGATAGCAGAAATTTGCCGAAAACCGGAGCAGCTAAAAACGAAAACGGTTCGTTTTCGCCCAAAACGAAATCGAAAAAATTTTACGATTACCGGAGCAGGCCTGATAATCTTGATCAGCATCAACAGCCGATTCTATCTAGCCATGTCCGTCTGTCCGTCCGTCTGTCTGTCCGTTTTTACGCAAACTATTCCCTCAGTTTTAAAGCTATCTGAATAAAACTTTGCTAAATACATGTTGTAGCATATGGAGCCATAAATATTATTGATTTGAAATCCATGCGAAAGGAAAAGTCGTTGATGTAGATGTGCATACTTCTGTGTAAAACTAATAATTTTACTCCCACAACATACTGTTTATACCCTTGCGGGTATTCTAATTTTAGTCAGAAGTTTGCAACGCAGTGAAGGAGACCTTTCCGACCCTATAAAGTATATACATATATTCTTGATCAGCATCAACAGCCGATTCTATCTAGCCATGTCCGTCTGTCCGTCCGTCTGTCTGTCCGTTTTTACGCAAACTATTCCCTCAGTTTTAAAGCTATCTGAATAAAACTTTGCTATATATGTCGGAACGGGCCGAATCGGACGACTATATCATATAGCTGCATTACAAATAAGTGTTTTTAGCATTTTAATTTATAATATAAATATCAAAACCAAATTATTATACGATGTGTATAAATATACAACTTTTATACAGTTTCTAGTTGTCGGCATATATGTGTCTCTCTTTCACTCTTTACGAAAAGACTCAGAGAGCACCCGTTCATGAGTTCTTGGAATGAGCTCGCGCGCGTTCAGAGCGAACTCGTTTTTTTCTATTCTGTTTTGTTTCGGTTGTCCCATGAACCGTGGTCAGTGAACAAAAGTCTTTTGCGTATGTATTGGTATACATTCACACGCATAGGCAAGCAAATCCCCTGCAGTTCCAGAATTCCTGGCCCGTCCGATTCCTCGCGGCATGTTCGAAAAACAAAAACAAATTACATGGGCCTGGTTCAGCGAAGTTCGAAACAAAATAGCCGAAACAAATTCTACCTACGCTCGGCTACTGCCGAGGGCTTCACGAAGTTCGTTCTTCATATTTGTTATTGTTTTCGATCTACGTTCGGAGTAGCGGTTGCGAGAATTCGTAAATTAGAGAGAGATGGAGATGGAAGGAAGGGAGGAAAGAAAATTGGTGTCAAAAACAAAGAGTATTGCACCGACGTGAGAATGACCTTTTTAAAATAAGTAGAGTTATATAAAAATATTTAAGATTATATTTAATTAATTTTTACGTATAAAATCGTGTGGGATACAAGCACGTAAGAAATTGTGCTTTAGACATGGCCGAAATGTTCATGTTTGATTATTGGCCCTTTGTGAATCTAATTGCAAGGCATTGCCTTGTCGGCTATACCCTGACACGCGCGAGAATTTTCGGTCTTCGGTTTTGTCTTCTAATTCTCTTTGCATTTTGAGTTGACTGCTGTTGCATTCAGATGTGTTTTGCGTATAGTTGCGTAAAAATGAAATATTATAAGGTAAGTGGAACTTATTTGCATTCAATTATTAATTTTAATTGCAGAATTGACGATTAAAATGGATGCGACTTCAACCTAGACGGTGTGAATGGGATTCAGTACGGATTTACAACGTTTTTTTATCCAGTTTAAGTTGGTATGTACTGCAATTTACAATTTGATTAAAAAATATGTATGTACTTATGTATTTAATTTACAGATAAAACAAGTTTCTTAAAGGACCCAGCAGCCGGCAAAGGAGACTCGTGACACGCACTTATGTACATACATATGTACATACATATACATGTTTAATTTTGCAGAAAAATGTAATGCTACCAAACAAGTGAAGATAAATAAAAAAATGCAATCCATAAACAAATAAGGAATATATTACATCGGATTTTTACTAGGAAGGGTGGGGGGGGGGGGGGAATTTTTCAGGAATTTTCTATAGATTTTCATCTGGGATTCCTGGCGGATTCCGCTAGCGAATCCCGCGGGATTCCGCAATGATTTTCTCGGGATTCCTCGACGATTGCCGCCAGCGATTCCCGCAAGATTCGTCCACGATTCCCCCAGTGATTCACGCGCGATTCGTCGACGATTCGCCCCAGCGATTCCTTGACGATTCGTGCAAGATTATCTTTCGAAATTCCCGTGGACCTTCCCGTGCGATTCGTGATGGATTCTTGGGCGATTTCGAATTACAGGCTGGGAGCACTCGTTGTATGGAAATTCCTAGCCGAGTTGTATGAACGTTCCATGGCGAATCCTCATGGAATTATTTCGGTTCCATGGCGAATCGTAGGGGAATCGTTGACGAATGGAACTGAAGGGTCGTAAAACGTTTAGTTGCGATTTAAAAACAACATTGTCTGAAACTTTTCTTTTCTTTTTAATAGCATTTTGTTATAGGGACACTTGTTCACAAAAATAAATAAATAAAAAAAAAACAAGAAAGGAAGCTAACTTCGGCACGCCGAAGTTTGTATACCCTTGCAGATATTATTTCATTACATTTTACCTATACTTATTATGTTTACAGTTTGACAGTTACAGTTTTGCATTCCCAGCTTTACATTTTGTATACATCTGCCGATCGGTTTATATGGCAGCTATATGATATAGTTGTCCGATTTTTTTTGAATTTATACCAAAATTCTAGAATAATAAAATAAGCTTATATCCCGGAGTAGATGAAAATACGTTGAAAAACAACGAATATATAATTTTTTTTCTATTAATTTCCCGATCGTTCCTATGGCAGCTATATGATATAGTCGTCCGATTTTCATAAAATTTTTACCAAAATTCAGAAATAATATAAAATGGTCATATCTAAAAATGCCATATAGCGAGCTACCGAGCTAGTGTGACCAAAAAAAATTAAGGAAAATCCTGAAATTCCATGAAAATGTACTTTTTATGGCGTTTAAGGATTTTCCTTGGTCACACTGGACAGCTGTTTGTAAACAAATATTCAAAAAAAATATTAAAAATATTAATAAATAGTGCATTAAAATGTCCTTTGTGGGTAAAATTCCATATTATGGGCTTTCCCTTGACAGCCCCTATCAATGCCACCTTTTTCCTTCAACTTTCCCTCCATTAGGGGTGTCTAAATAAATCAAATGAATTATTTAGACAGCGCGATATCAGCTGTTTACTATCTTGATCTGGCAACGCCATTCAATTTTCACAGGCTTCATTTTCGTCGTCAGAGTACCGAAAAAAACGACGTGTCTAAAAGTTCTTCTTCTTTTTTTTCGACACCGTTTTTTATACCCTTGCAGGGTATTATAATTTCAGTCAGAAGTTTGCAACGCAGTGAAGGAGACGTTTCCGACCCTATAAAGTATATCTTGATCAGCATCAGCAGCCGAGTCGATATAGCCATGTCCGTCTGTCCGTCTGTCCGTCTGTCCGTCTGTCCACCTGTCCGTTTCTACGCAAACTAGTCCCTCAGTTTTAAAGCTATCTGAATGAAACTTTGCATATAGTCTTCTATATACTTTCACTGCTATATATGTCGGAACGGGCCGGATCGGACGACTATATCATATAGCTGCCATACAAATGTTAGATAAATTTTTAGAAAAATTATTATTACTTTGCTGTTTTTCATTATTTTTGCACCATTTTTTAGATATTGCCATTTTATATTATTTCTGAATTTTGGTAAAAATTTTATGAAAATCGGACGACTATATGATATAGCTGCCATAGGAACGATCGGGAAATTATTAGGAAAAAAATTATTGCTTCGTTGTTTTTCAACGTATTTTTATCTACTTAGAGATATAAGCTTTTTTTAGTATTCTAGAATTTTGGTATAAATTTCATAAAAATCGGACGACTGTATCATATAGCTGCCATTGAAGCGATCGGTAGATGTAGAGAAAATGTAAAGGTGCGAATGTAAAACTGTAACCGTCAAACTGTAAACATAATAAGTATAGGTAAAATGTAATGAAATAATATCTGCAAGGGTATTCAAACTTCGGCGTGCCGAAGTTAGCTTCCTTTCTTGTTTTATATGGAGTTTGGCCGCTGTCTAAATTTATACAGCGGTTTTTTCTCGTCAGAATACTAGGCTTAAAGGACAAAAATTTTAAAAGAAGACCAAAATATGCTTGCGCTACTTTCGTAACCGAATTTACGATTATATAACCAAAATTCTTGTTTATTTATATTTTCAATTATAAATATACATATATGCTGAAAAAGAAAAAAGTTCTTTTTCATAAGCTAGCTATATATTAATATAATTTTGTTTTACAGTTACAGTTTTACATTCATTTTCCCTTTATATACTGATTCTGGAATAATATCTAGAGTAGATGTAAATATGTATAATAAGAGGGAACTTATAATATTGTTCATTAACTTTTTGATCGTTCATATGACAGCTCTATGATATATGTTGAAAGTTTTAGTTTAGTTTTAGTGATAATATTTTCTAAAAGTATTCCGATTCTTTCTATGGCAGCTATATGATATGATCGTCTGATCCGACCCGTTTCAACTTATATACCAATGAGAGTAGTCTTGCGTAGAACGAGACGGACGGATAGTCAGACATGGCCAGATAGACTCGGCTATTGATGCTGATCAACAATATATATATAATTTAAGAGGGTCCAAAATGACTCCCTCACTGCGTTGCAAAATTCTGTTTGAAATAATAATACCCTACAAGGGTGTAACGACCAAAATTCTAGATTCAAAAAGTATATATATATATCTTAGAGTAGTGGTAAGTGTTAAAAAAAAGCGAAATTACAATTTGTTCTTTTAATTTTCCAAATGATTATATGGCAGCTTAATGATATGGTCGTCCGATCTGGTCGAAATACAAAGAAGTCAAGTGTGTCTGCCAATATTATTCAGATAGTTTTAAAAAATATTAATTTATTTTATAAGCTAGCTGAGCCTATGTTATTTAAATATTTTGTTGTTGCTTATTGCATGCTTTGCTTTGCGCATGCTTTGGCATTAGGGGTGGGGTCCTATGTACTCTCATGGTGGTTTTGCCTCTGGCAACCCTTAAATACGACGGAGATACGAAGGGTGGTGTGTTTTGCTGATGTTCATTTTATGTGAGTTCCGTTCTGTTTTTGGATTTTGGTTCCCGTTCACAGTTCAGTTTGAATTGGGAATAATTCGCGTAAGGCTGAGAAGCTTTATATGGCAGCTCGGCAGGGGTTTTTTCGGTAAAAGCCACCCACATGTGTGTACATGTGTCTATACTTACACACATGCGTAGAGGAGAATTTTCCTAGCCAAAAAGTTGTTGGAGGAACACCAGATTTCCAATCACCTAGAGATCCGTTAAATGCAAAAATGTTCATAATTATAGTACCAAAAGAAAATTTGGTTAATATTTTAAAAATTTAAAAGAAAAAGTGAAACATATTATAAAGTAGATTCCAAGTTGATTATTGTATGTTGAGTGTTTGTGTATTAAAAAATAATACTACATGTTTTATGTGAAGATGTAGCTCAGAAACCTGGTTCCGTTTAAGGTAAATGGGAACAAATGCGAAGTATAAACATTAAAGTTAATTTAAATGCTTTGACAAACTTGTGAAAAGTAAGTTTGATAAAGTGCAGGCAAAGCAACCCCAACCTTTGGCTGATGTGTATGTGTGCTTGGAAGCAACCCTTAAAGGTCGGTCGGTGCGGCGATGGCAACGAGTAACATGCTATATATTAAGTGAACGAAACTCACAATCTAAATAACAGAAAATTAAATTTTAGTGAATATATACTTGAAAATATTCTCTGAAACCATAATATTTTATTATTAACGTTTTTGTTCAACTTTAATAGCTATAACTTGCAACCTAAAAAACGACATTCTTAAGTTCTTGTTATATAAACGATTTTTTAAAGGGCATAATATAAACAAGCATTTTTTTCCCCCATTTCCAGATGCTTTTGCATCTTCTTCTGATTAAGGAATGGAATCAATTAATCACATAATTGATCCGCGGCCAACATATAGCCAGGATTTAGTTGAAAATGCCACAGAGTTTATGAACGAACATCAGTCACAGTCACATCAAGAAGGAGGAGGTCCTGGTTCTGGATCTGAACTTGATGCAGATGAGGTTCTGTCAATACAAACAATGATTAGTGAAAAAAAACAACGTTCCAGGCCAGATTCGGCTGCTGTTGTCATGGTTATCGATGAAATGGATAGGCAGACGACAACATATCAAATAGTGCCTCATGAACAACTGCAGCAATTGCAGCAACCAAGAACTATGTCCTTTGGAATTGTTCAACATGATCTGCACCATGAACAGCCCATGATCGACAACAGTCCCGTGGACTCTTTTGTGGCCTCCGATATAAGCTTGGATGGATTGACAGTGGATGCAATCAGCCAGGCGGCAATTCTTCCCCAAGAATTGACTACAGTTAAGCCAGACGCAATGAGCAAGTTGCTTATAGTTCAAACCAAGTCTGGAATGGATCCAGCTAATAATAAGCGTATAAAGATGCATGTTGACTTATCGAGTGCAAATGTTGGACTCGGAGCTAACGTCGATGACGTGGATGAGATTTCATCCGATGGCGATAACTGTGACGATGTAGGAGTAACATTAAATCAGCATCATCATCAGCAGCTATTGGATGGTCACCAGCAGGTGTTCAGCCTGGCCAGCCATCATCATCAACATCAACATCATCAGCACCACCACCACCTTCATGCCCATGGTCACGGCCAAGTAATTCTTGGTTTGCAGCACAATAGATCCGGTCAGCTGGATATGGGACATGGAATGGCAGGTGGGGTTATTGTCACTTCCCAAGATAGTGAAAAGGACGCGGATGATGAAGATGATAATGGCAATGGAGATCCGGATGGGGACGTTGAGGATGAAGATGATGATGAAATACGAAATCGTGGCCAGTTGATTAGCCAAGGTTCTTATCAGACACTTACATCGGTTAATGATCGTTTATCGCCGCCTGGCTTTAGTCCAACATCGTATGCGACATTGACACCCATCCAACCCCTTCCGCCCATATCAACCATGTCGGAGAAATTCGCCTATTCCGGTCACATTTCTGGAAGCGGCGATAGCGGCGATAACACAGATGTCACTGGAGTAGAAAGAGGTAGAGAGGAGGCCATTACCAATGCCTCATCGGAGACTGAAGTTGAAGGAGGTAATAGTAGTGGTATTGGTAATGGGACAGCCTCCGAATGCAACTCGTACTCTTCTGCCTTACCCTTGACCATGAGTGGCGGTCATCATCATCTTGGATTAGGCGTCTCACCGTATTCCTCATACGAAAAGCTAACGTCTATGATTTCACCACCACCTAATAATTATCTGGTTTCATGTGACCTGCATTCCGCCACCGTTGTTACGTCGTCTGGAAGGATGCCAAATCCATCCCAGCTGGAGGAGCTGAGCCATAATGGACACAAAAAGGATTCGGCGACGCAAGAGAATTCTGATGACAATGTGGGAGGAGGAAGTGGAGAAGAAAAATTCACTTACTCCGGCCACATCTCTGGTGGTGGAGATAGTGGCGATACTGACATCCAAGGTGAAAAGTTCGCTTACTCTGATCATATCTCTGGTGGAGATAGTGCCGACACTGATGTTCATGGGGAAAAGTTTTCTTACTCTGATCATATTTCTGGAGGCGATAACGTTTCTGATGTCAACGGAGGAACGTACGTATATAAGTTGTAAATATTAAAAGTTAAATATCCTTAACTTAGCAAAAGGGTAATCGCAGAGCAATAGCGTGTATCGTTTTTTATGCAACAGGGTAAACAAAACGTTTAATGATCAGCTTAAGCCTATGCCCATATGTCTGTTACTTTAAAGTTGAAACACTTTGATCATGCAATAACATAATAGCAAAATTTTTTTTATTTTCTTGACCTCTATTATTATGTTAACATATAAATATTAATTATCTTTACATATAATTCTGAATTAACCATGTATGATTTTTTTGAAGGTCTTGGGTGCATTTGGCTTCAGAGCGGGAGTCACGACTTCATATGCCGTCAGAACACAGCCTGGAGGACCGATTTCATTTGGCGTCCGAACGAAAAACGCGACTTAACATGGCGGCACAGGAGCGGACGACGGCGACGCGCTTGCAAATGCCGCGTCACCTGCATCATCAGGCAACAGCCGCTGCTGTTTCTTCAATCTGTACTACAGATTGGAAACCAGATGAAGATTGGAAGCATGGATCTAATTCAATTCTACCCGTGGTTGTGTCCCTAACACCGACACCACCGCCACCGTCCATAACAGATGTTGATAGAGCATCAACCGTGCCACTTAAGCTGAGTGGTCGTATGTCCCCAGGAAACCAAAGATCACAGCAATATTTTTTGGACAAGAGCCAGCAGCAAGAGATTGGAGGAGCAACGGATAACGTTATCGCGGACTCCTCCGTTTGTGGCATTCAACAGTCAAGTCTTTTAAATGGATTTCAAAATATTCAACAGCAATGTGCAAAGATCGCCATCTCCGCGTCGCCCAAGAACGGAGGAGGAGGAGGAGGAGGCGCTGGAGGATCATCTAGCCGGACTAGTGGAAACTCCACAGACATGGAGGAGATCAATACCAAGGATCTGGCACAGCGTATTTCAGCAGAGCTCAAACGATACAGTATCCCACAGGCAATTTTTGCTCAACGTGTCCTATGCCGATCGCAAGGCACCCTGTCCGATCTCCTACGCAACCCAAAGCCATGGTCAAAGCTTAAATCGGGTAGGGAGACCTTCCGGCGAATGTACAAGTGGCTGCAAGAGCCGGAGTTCCAACGGATGTCGGCACTGCGTATGGCGGCGGCTCAAATTCCACAACGTATGACGCCTTTGGGCTCTGGTAACACTGCTGCGACTGGACTACTAGGTTCAGTTGGAACCGGAACGGGAACTAACGATAACCGAGACGTAATGACAACGGATGCGGATCCCCATGGGGGCCCATTACCTATGTCACCAAGAGGTAAATGTCTAAGAAAAACAATTATCTCTTCTGTTTTTTGTATGACCATCCATATTAGAGGCAAGTCACGAAGATTTTTAGATCACAACTTTGGGTCACATCCATCAAACTGAACTACCTAAACTATTGTACTTTTCTTCCATTTAACCTTAGCTGCGCTTACTGAATCTGTGTCTACAGTACGATCTGCAGTTGGCCCTAATCTCCCGGTCTCCTCCAATGTCGCCGCCAATTGTCGACGAAAGGAGGAGCCGCAGATCGAGCAAATGCCTCAGCCGAAGAAGCCACGCCTGGTTTTTACCGATCTACAGCGACGAACATTACAAGCTATTTTTAAAGTAAAGTATATATATATATATATATAATTAGAATAATTTTATATAAATTAATGATCTCTTTAGGAAACCAAGCGACCTTCAAAGGAGATGCAAGTGACTATAGCCAGGCAGTTGGGGTTAGAGCCCACCACGGTGGGTAATTTCTTTATGAATGCAAGAAGGCGATCGATGGACAAGTGGCGTGATGATGATTCAAAAAATAACTCAAATATGCAGCATGTCATTCAAAATCGTCAGCAGCAGGCACAAGATGAACAAGATGAGGATCATAGTCAGACGCCTAATCATATTCACAATCAGAACCATAATCCTAGTCAAAGTCTATCGCACGATAACTACTCGAGTCTCCATACGACAGCAATGTCTCCTCTAGGCGCTTTTGATGAAGATGCCGATATGGATTTGGAGTTGGAAAGTCATGATTTCGATTTGGTCGATCCCGACCATCAGGCTGATAATAATAATGATCGCCATGGTGATATGTTGTGACAGCATAACCTATCTGAGCACCGCCACACACCGAAGAAGATGAATTCTCTCCGAGGTACAGTCACGCACTTGAGTCCTAGTAAATCGAGAGAGAGAGCAAATCAGGTCTTGGTAAGCCGAAAAGTTGCAGGTAATGTTCATAACAGCGAGGACGATAAGGATGAAACCAAGCTTAAACTAGAAGATAAGCCGCAATGGTCGCAAAACCTGCGACGCAATATTGACGGGAACATCTGTGTGGATGATATGATGGGAATATCCGATTATTTGGATGATCTTAAACTAATGATAGTCTGCTGAAAAAACACAAAAATGGCATACTTAACAGCAACCCTTATTAAACTTGTCTGCTATATTTATCTAGGTACAACATGTACTACTAGTTGTATCCAAGTTTTATATAACACAATAACCTTACTTGACTTAGTTGTATTAAATTTTTTTGTGTTAAAGAAATGTATACAATTTTTGTCCAATTATTGCAAAATACGTAGCCATGTTATGCCACAATAATGTTTCAAATAGCTTTATAATTTAATTATGCTCGTTGATTTGAATTTTTGTTGTTTTTTTTCTTTAAATTTATTACGGTTGATTTTTAAGTTACCAAAGCTTTCATTTCTTCAGTATTTAATTTACTATATTTATACAATATATATTCTTGGTCATCATCGACAGCTGATCTAGCCATACCCACTATTATCCAAACTACAATCGTTTAATAAGCATGAGAGTTATTAGACAATAAAGTTTCTGTTGAACTTCTGCAACATTTACTTACGTGTTGTCACCATCAATGGGTGTTCCACCAACATTTGCCTTATTTTGGTGCTTTAACCATTTTTTTCATATTGCCATATCCGTGTTCCTTTCATTTCCCCCAAAATACTTTGGCCACCGGTTACACAGTCGGTCACAGTCGACCACACTTCACTGTAGCTTTCCACCTATACAACATATTCACGTAAAATCTAAGACATACTTGCTTTTTGTTCATTTTTGTGTCATCCGAAATGGATCTATTTGCAATGGTCCAATTGAAAATTTCAAGGGTATGCAAACTTCGGCGTCCCGAAGGTAAAGTCCTTTATAGTTACGTACATTTTGTTTATAATTTCTACTTGCATTTGCACAGCAAATAATAGCGTATATATATATATATATATATATAGCACTGGCTATTAAGGTTTGGCCGTAGGCGAAAATGTAAAGAGTTTGGTATAAAAAAGGCAGTGTATATCTATGTAGATACATTTAGAACAAATACAATTAATACATCATAAAAATAATAAAAAAATTACTAAAAATTAAGTCATAAACTTATTGTGTATCTAGTCAAATTTATAAATTACTCATGTAATAACCGAAGGGAATATTAATAATAATATGTATTATTCTTAAAAATAGTAATTACAACATTAATATATTTAAATTAGCATCTTTAAGCCAGTCTAAAATGGCTGAAAGATGAAAGAATACAAAAAATATAAATAATAAAAAAAAAACAAAACCATGTTTTGTTAAGTTCTGTGTATACAATTAAATTTATATCAAAGAAAGAAATATTTAATAATGAAATAAACTGTAAATAACTGTATGAAATCTTCATTATTTCAGACACCAAACCTTTTATTTAATAATATATCAAATAGCTCTTTCTAACCCCAAATAACTATGTTTAATTCTTTATACGATATAAGAAATGTTATGAAAAATACTCTTTGGCATTATATTTATGCACTATATGTTAATCGAATAGGATTTATTAAAAATAATAACACCACTCGATGTATCCTAGTCAATTTAGCTTAAATACAATTAAGAAATGTAATTCAAATGATGTAAGGATGGAGTATATGTTCACCTCTTTAGGCACATTAATATAGGTTAAGATATCTATGTAAAAAAACAAATCAAGTAAATGCAATAATAAAATATAGGCAAAGTCATTATGTAAGGTTATCTTATCTTATCTGTCTATGTTGCCTTATAAGTATACTTACGCAGTAAACACATTTAAAAATAGCTGAACTACTTATCTGCCTTTTCAGTTTTCTTTTGCAGGCGGGAATGTTTGAATTTTACAATTTTTTAACGAACTATGGCAAATATTTTTCTTTAACATTTATGCAGATTTTTAATAGGTTCCTTTTAGAGGGGGCAAAACAAAAAAAAACGAATTGATATTCAATTTAACCATTAAGTTGAATTTTTATGATTAAAAATAATTAAATTAAATAAAAAATTCAATTTTCAAGAAGAATAAACTTTTTATTAATAGTTTTCCAAATAAATACGTTTTTTGTAATAAATAAAAATATTATAATTAGCCCATTACGTTACATTATCTGAAAGTTAGACACGAAAGTATTTCAAGTATTAAAAAATTTTTAGCTCAAAATCTGAACTATTTTATTTGGTTTGAACTATAATAATTGTTTTTATTAGATGGCTGCTTCGGTTCAGAGCTCTGAAAACCAAATGTATTAGTATTTAACAGATAGTAACGATTTATTTATTGTTTAAAAGTTTAATTGTTGTCGCCATATATTTTTTAAGTTTAAATTTAAAACATTAACAATGCACCAGACATTCTGACTTGAAAAGGTACTCTATTTGTTTTTAATATTTTGGGTGTTAAGCTTAAGCCGTAATATTAAAAGGCTTGCATTTTTTACTCCAAGACATAAGCTTGGATTGGTAGTAACTGAAACTTTGGTGTGTGTTAACTTTCTGTGTGCATTTAGAATGCAATTACCTTTTTTTTTAATATGGTACATAGATCTAATGGAAATAGGGGTTAACTAGTAACAGCGATCTTCTGATATATTTCATTTAATTTTAAAATTTCTTGCAGGCGTTTAGGTTTCAAAGTCTCATACCGACGACGTTGCATTCTGCCTATCGCTATCGATGGTGAGACTGGACGCTCGCATACTAAGCGACGCCAATGACAAGTTACTATGGTACATGGTCTTTGGTGACATTATTAAGGTGACATTTTCTGTGTCCGATGGCATTGATCGATTAATGTTACAAAAAACGGTTGAGGGTAGGAGAATATCCGAGTTAATACCGAATAAGCCACCAACGGAAAGAACGTTTGCATTGATGACGCTGCTGCCGCCACCATCCGTGCTGTCCGTTTCGGCTGGTATGACTCCACTTCCGTTTCCGCTTCCGTCAAGTTGCTGGCGAGAACTCATTTGTTTATTGCACGCCGGACAAGATCGTTGCGTATTTTTGTCCCGACGTCGTAGTATCTCATAGGCACATCTATTGTATATTCAAATCCATATATGTGTGTGAAAATAAAATAAAGTTGTTAGAGAAAGGCCAACTCTTCACCTCGCATGGAGAATGTGTGCACAGGGCAAAGCCTCCAGGTTTTCCGGCTGCAGTCCAAAAAGCTCTCCACAGGCTCCGCAATTCAAGCCTAACGCCGCATCTGTTTGATTTGCCATGCGAAAGTGTGAGTTGTACTGATCCTCGTCGCCCAGAGCGCGATATATCAGTGCCAACCGACAACGGATCTTGCGAACTAGAAACTATAACATGTGCATAGATAAAGCTTTAGACTTTCAGTGAGTGATAGGAGAAGCCCATACCTTGGCACCAATAGAACTAGCAACCTCTAAAAGACGCGTATTAAACTCCAACGGTCTGCAGTTGCAAATTTTATTTTGTAGACGCAACGTCTCCAAGCAACGAGCCGCTCCGTCCATGGCCTCCATTTGAGCCATGCGATCGCCCAAGCTGGCAGAAGTGCCCATCGCCTGCTCATATTGGTGAAAGGCCCGCTTAAATTATATTTTCATTTTATATATAAATATATACAATACATATATATACAAAATTAAATATATATTTTATTGATTCAAAACTTACATCCATATCCATTTTCTTACGATAAATGTCACCCATAATCCGAATACTGCGCGTAAACGTAGCCTGATCGCCGGATATAAGCGACAGCTTAGTGGCCTCCTATGAAATTCTATAGGTTATATATATCTCACTTGGACTTAGTGCCTAGATAATACCTTACAATAATCCTGTGCATCTCCCAGCTCACCCTGCTTTCGCAAAGAGACCGCCATGCGCAGTAACGCTGCCCTATGATGGCAAGAGTTAAGATCCCCAAGTTGTAAAGATCGCGATAGGTCGTAGGCCTTGGATGCATACGTGGCGCTCTTGTCGTTATCCTGCAGACGGCCAAATAACTCCGATAAGGCTACATACACCTGCAGCTCAAGCGAGGGATCACCAATTGCCATGGCTATCTTATAGGCACCTTGCAATCCCTCCAGTGCTCTGGAGAATCCACCCATTTCCAGATATACGCGAGCCACCGTCAAATGGACTAAGCCACTGCGGCACTTCGTCCCGCATTCATTATAGAGCGAGTGACGGGCATAACTCAGGGATCGTTCCAGTCCACCCAGGCTGGCATGAGCTCTGCTCAAGTTTAAATACGTTTCAGCTCTCATATTTGGTGAGTCTAGCTCTTCGGAAATACTAAACCGGAATACAAAGATTTATTAGTTATGCTTAATAATAATAATAACAATGAACAAGAAAGAAAGCTAACGTATAAAAGAACTACATATGTATATTTTAAGTTTTAGATATCTATCAGAACAAAAATTATAAATAAATATGCTGGGAAACAAAAAAACAAGGTAATATCAAGTTTCATTACATTTTCCTATACATATTATATTTACAGATTTACAGTTGCGGTTTTACTCATAGCTTTATATCTCAGTACTTCGCTTGACCTATATCTACTGATCATTTGATCATATGTCGTCCTGATGTTTATAAAATTCTAATTATATTCAGAAATTTACAAAGCAATGAAGGAACCGATTTGAACCGATTTTATGCGTGTACTATGGACGCCATATTGAGAGCTCTAAAGGCTAGGTCCATAGAATGGATAGGGATTTTGTAACATAGAACTCATTGAATTTCTTTGATCACCATTTAATGAAACCAAGCACACTCCTGACTTTATTCACCATGCACGAAATATGATCGATAAAGTCAAGTTTAGGGTCCAGACGGACACCCAAATCATCAACTATATTAGTTCTTTCCAAGGAGCAGTAGTTCAGTGTACGCTTTGCAGGTTTAGGAACGACACGGGAGAATGTCATTAGCTTGCATTTAGAGCCATTTAAGTTTAATAAGTTAACGCCGCACAATGTTGGAAAATTGTTAAGATCTGTCTGTAGGTCTGACTGGCAATCATAAAACAATAGCGTCGATCTAGCTAAATGAAGTTTTTCATAAATTCTTTTGACTATCTTCTCACTACTATACTTAAGTATATGTAGGGACAGGGCGGATCGGCCGACTATATCATATAGCCTTCATAAAAACAATTGGAAAATTTGCAAGGAAAAATATTATAATTTAGTAAATGTAGAGAGAAATGTAAAGTATAAAAGTTTTTACATTCTGTAAATGTAGAACTTTAAATATTTGTATTGGTAAATATATAATGAGGGTTGATATTACTTTGTTTGTGATCAGCACATATATTTTTATAATTTAAATTATATTAAATATATAAAATCTAAAAATTGTTTCAATACGATGTTTTTGAAATTTTATCAAAACCAAATATTGATATGCTAGTATAAATATATCTCCTTTTAGTTTTGGATCGACTGTTAATGATCCATTCGGCGCGCCGAAGTTAACTTCTCCATTCTTTAGCTTATCTTTTTTCTTGTTTTTACTCACCCAAGTTGTTGATGACTAAATTCAATAGCTTCTCGGAATTTACCCCAGTCCATGTGGGCCTGATATAAGTACCCCAAAAGCTGAAAGCAATCTTCTCGTTGACAGGTTCCCTTCAAAGCACTGCGCCACGTCCGGACTGCCTCGGTTTGGTTGTTTTGCTCGTAAAGCCGACGGCCACGCTCGATCTGGAGAGCACAGGTTATAACAAAAACAGTGTCTCGAAACTACATTTTTAATTTTACGTCGTTGATTAATTAACCCTCAAATTCTAATTCATTATCACAACCTTCCAGCTTAACTTACGCTATTATGATACTGCTTGCGAGAAAGATGACTATACCACAATGAAGCTTCTAATGCATTGGTAATGCTTAGAAATTCCATAGATCTGCTACAAAATACCAGATGCCAATTTAGAGCGATAGCAAATCTAATGAACAGAAATAGTATCTGAAAAGTGTATTAGCCTCATTAGTGGTAAAGTTGTCAAAATGGTCTCTCAGCTCGAATTTCTTATTTCTGATTTCTTGCAATTATTTTTCTGAAACTTAACTGAACAAGATTTTAAACAAGAAAGGAAGGTAACTGCGGCACGCCGAAGTTAAAACCGAGATACTTAAATACTCGTGTTTTAGAGAAGATGAGAATATGTTAAAATAAAAAATAAATAATAATAATAAAGCCAAAGCCAAAACACACACAAAACAGAGTTTTATTACATTTTACCTATACTTATGTTTATCTATACTTATGTTTACCTATACTTATGTTTACAGTTGACAGTTAAAGTCTTAAATTCCCAGCTTTACATCTACCGATCGCTTCTATGGCAGCTATATGATAGAGTTGTTCGATTTTCATAAAACTGATACTAAAATTTTGAAACAACGAAGTTATACTTTTTTCCTATTAATTTCCCGATCGTTCCTATGGCAGCTATATGATATAGTCGTCCGATTTTCATAAAATGTTTACCAAAATTCTGGAATAATATAAAATGGCTATATCTAAAAAATGATGCAAAAATATTGAAAAACAGCCAAGATATAATTTTTTTTCTAAAAATTTATCGAACATTTGTATGGCAGCTATATGATATAGTCGTCCGATCCAGCCCGTTCCGACATATATAGCAGTGAAAGTATATAGAAGACTATATGCAAAGTTTTATTCAGATAGCTTTAAAACTGAGGGACTAGTTTGCGTAGAAACGGACAGACGGACATGGCTAGATCGACTCGGCTGTTGATGCTGATCAAGAATATACATATATACTTTATAGGGTCGGAAAGGTCTCCTTCACTGCGTTGCAAACTTCTGACTGAAATTATAATACCCTGCAAGGGTATAATAAATAAAAAATAAGGAAAAATTATTGTTTTCGGTTGCGTGGTTCTTGCGCTGCTAACATAACTTCAATTAATTATTTGGTGTTAATTATAAAATTTGTATGCATTAGAAGGTAACAAAATAAATATAAGGGCTTCCATAAACAAAAATGCATGAATACTGCGACGAGGACAATTCGACAATTGTTATTGTTTACAAATTTACGCATATACATAGTTGTCTCTTTCAAGGTTGTAATGAAACCTCTGATTAATGGAAACTTTATTAGAGTATCATAAGGCCATTATTATATATACCTTTCTCTTCGCTATATATTGCCTCAAACTCTGTTGGCATGAAAGGAAACAGCCGATTACCGAACTGGTGTGTAACAGTCCTTGACCGGATGTCCAACACGAACGAGATCCCGCATCGGGACTCGAGCCATAGCCAGCCACACGAGAAAAGGTTTCATCCAATTGACTTAGTTCTGTTCAAGGAAAATGTATAGCCTATAAGAAACAGTTAGAAATATAGAAATATTGGTTACCATTCGAATTATCCAAGAGATAACGCGATCCATCTGGTGATGTAAGTAAATGCGTGGCTGAATGATTCTGGCTAGGTGGGATGCTGGAGAAAGGAAACTCTAAAAAGGATATGTATCTAGGAGTTTCGAGGCGTCCAATTACCAAAGAAGATCCTTTGAGGCAATGCTCTCCCATGACATGACAATTGCTTTTTTTAATAAAGCTATATTGCAAAACCACTGAAAAATAACGAATCGAAACAATTAGGCAGACCACGTAGTAACATCGAAACTTATAATAAACGGTTGTTATAATTCGATTAAAATCATGAAAGGTATTGTATTTTTTCAAAACAGCATACTAAGATTTTTCAAAAATGAAATTGTTAAGAAGAAATGGGATGGTAAGTGCTAAACAGACGTATTTGTATATAGTTGACCGATTAAACAAAAAAAAATTTAAGTAAAATTCTAAAAAAAATGGTCTTGCCCCAAAGTAAATGAAAATATGCTGAAAACTAACCAAGTTAGGTTAGGTTAGGTTTATCCGGACCGCCCTCGTGGGGACACGCATAGGTCAATATGGCCCCTAGCTATCCGGGGAAATTCCTGGATAACTAATTTTCAAGACTATTTATGCGGGCTTCGAGATACTTAAAAATCAAGGTGTTTTTCGCAAAGGCAAGGAGGCTGGCTGTGTCATCTATTAGATATAGTTAATTCGGCCCTTTTCGACTTATATACTTGTGAGAGTAGTCAGAATACTATTTGCCAAGTTTCATTCAGCTAGCATCACATCTCATCTCTTCACCATTTCATGACCTTTTCCTAGTAACTTCTCATATGTACACGGCTTAACATTATTGTAAGCTGTGATCTATAGATTCCTATATCGTTTGGAATCGTTCCCTAATCTCGATATTTAAAAAACATTTAATAAGTGCAAATAATAGTGGTTTGCCTTATGCGACTTCAAGAAAGATATTTGCTGTTTGTGTGGCTCTCAGAATAGCAGTATATTTCCCTTCCTATTAAAGCGAAGGCGTTATGTATGACTAAATTACTGAAAACATTGTCTAAATACCCGAATACGAAGTCACCAGCTAAATTTTCTACTCTATAATTTTTTTTAACTACTACCCTTTCATTTACAAATCCAAACCATTGATTTATACGAACTCTGTAGCCGCACTGCAGTGCCAGTGCACTGGGTTTTTAGTCACTTTCCCGACACTTTCGGGGTCGCTGAATTACTGAATATCCGGGATAAATATTAATATAAATACAAAAAACGAAATCTTGGCAATACAATTTTTTCCTAATTTTAAAAACTGATGAAGCAGATTTTTTTCAGCGACTTCGTGGACGCTGAATGTCTGAAAATGTCAAATGAGAAATTTTTAAGGAAGGGAAGACTTGTTTTCAGCTGCCGATATTTTCAGTCATTCGTCGTATAAGGAATCCCCTTGTTGACAATTACCCACACAGAAAAGTTAAAAAAAAAAAATAATTATTTATATTTCTATATTTATTTAATAGACTATTACGTTAATAGACGATAACTCGAGTTTAGCGGATCAACAATCTTCGACGAATGCTGTTTAAAAACGAGGTACCTAATCAGAAACTAGTTAAATTATTTTTAATTAATGTTGTAAGTAATGTGACATTGTCCCTATTATCTAGACTTGTTAATAAAATGTTCCTTTTTTTATTGATAAAGAACATGTAAATGTTACTATTACGTTGATTTTAGCATTTAAAAAACAAATGTTTAGGTTTGATATTTGGACGTCACTCGGTAGTAAACCTTGACCCAACTGAAGCTCCATTTGATTATTTTAATTCATAGTGACCTTGGCTCCTCCTCCTAATACTAAAGAGCAAAGCATCTCGACCACTCACGCATCTTACACGTACGTGTTTTATACAAAAAGCGTGAATATTTTCATACATACAGTATCAGAGCATCAAAAATGGTCGATAAATGCCTTACAGAATATGATTTTTCACTCAAAACATTTGCTTAAATAAATGCTATAGCTTAAGCTCGTCCTGGGCCGTCTACGAAACTGTGATAAAGACCAAGGGGATGCGATGGTGGATGTTTTTGTCTTCCATCAAGAAGCAAGGAGGCTGCGCGGAACAGTGCTTGTCTGATAACCGATAGTTGTATAGATAGTACCAAAGCTATGCAACACTGCACGAATGTTTGGAACAGGTTTTGAATTATAATTATATACCTATTATTAATATTATATTTGAATATTACAGAAATATATTAAACAAGAAAGGAAGCTAACTTCGGCAAGTTTGCAATTGGAACATTAGGAGTAGATCCATTCTGGTTAAATTAATGGAAAAAAAATATATTAAATTTCTGTGTGTATACATATCATATAATAATTTGGTTTTGATATTTATATTATCAATTTAAATGCTGAAAACACACACATCTCTGAGTTTCATTACTTTTTACCTGTACTTATTATGTTTACAGTTTGACAGTTACAGTTTTACAATCCCAGCTTTACATTTTCTCTACATCTACCGATCGCTTCTATGGCAGCTATATGATATAGAATGAATACAGAATATATATACTTTATAGGGTCGGAAACATCTCCTTCACTGCGTTGCAAACTTCTGACTGAAATTATAATACCCTGCAAGGGTATAATGAAAACGTTTGCTTTTTTATTATTTAAGCATGTTTTTGTTATCTTTCATATAAGATAAATTATTGTTCTCAGTCTCGAATTTGCTGTCATACGGACTAGTAGTGCACTAAATTTTTTTTCTCCGAAAAAAAAAAAAATCATTCGCTCTTTCAAAAATATATAAATTTGTTTTCCAACGAACCACATTTTATTTTTGGACAAAATTTACCCTTTTCATCCTTACCGTTCATTACTAATATCAAGTTCAAATAAAAAAAAAAAAAAAAAGAACAGCATTGCAACGTAGTGATGGGGGACCCCCCTGACCGTGGCCCACTAAGAGCCATAACAGACCAAATACTAACATCTCCCGGACCAAAGTATCTTAGCATCTCCAGAACAGACCCCGGACTCGACCTGAATAACATCAATCCATTCCTTGTCAAAAAACAAATCGACTTTACGTGTGGTGGTGAAATAGAAGAATGCAAGACTCTTCGTAATGGCACTCTGTTAGTTAAAACTAAAACTGCTGTTCAAGCTTGTAAACTAATGAAACTTAAAGCATTTGCTCGCAACATTAACTTTGCTGTCTCTGTACATAACTCTCTAAACTCATCTAAAGGAGTTATTTACTCGAACGATCTAAGAGGATTTGAAGAAAGCGTTATTGTGCAAGAACTAGCAAACCAAAAGTAACAGAAATTCGTAAAATTCTTAAAAGAGACAACGGCGCACTAAACTGGCCTCTTAATTATTACATTCAACACACACAATCTTCCCGAATACATAATGATCGGCTACCAGCGGACTTCTGTCAGAGTTTATATCCCACTGCCCATGAGATGCAACAATTGTTTTAAATACGGCCATATCCACAAATTCTGTAAAAATAAAAAAATTTGCTACAACTGCGGAGAAGAACACTATATCGACCCGACCTCTAACATCAAATGCAATAGACCCCAAAAATGCATTAACTGCAACATTGAACAACTAGCAAACCCTCACAACTCCACCAGCAAGAAATGTCCTGTATTCCTCAAACAACAAGAACTTCAAGCCATTAAAACTACGAACAGATGTGACAACAAAACGGCCAATACAATTCTCAATGCACGCTTCTCCAAGGAAACTTCACAATTATACTCTTCTATCGCCAAGAAATCAAATCTCCAACAATCCAACATTTCTACAGGACCTCAACAACCCAAAGAACCCAGACTCCAATCCATGAGCAATCTAATCTTGAAAAACTCAACAATTCAACAGGACCTCAACAACTCAAAGGACCCAGTCCCGGTAACTCCAATCATGATCAATCCACTTCCAGACCAGCACCCACATCATACGCGGATCTTTATCCTAGCACCAGAAAAACCTAAACCGACAATAATTCTCCACAAACAACAATCAAGAAGTCCCCAACCAAAACCTTTTGGTGGTTTTATCACTATCACTAGACACATCAAAACGAATAACTTCTTCCATAAAAAAAGAAGCAAAAAAACTCAAAACACTCATAAACCCTGACACTTCAAGCGATTCAGAGGACATTTCGTAATCTACATCCAACTCATTTATCTTTAATTTAATATGTTAAGAATTATCCAATGGAATATCAAAGGTTATAGAAACAACTACCCAGAATTACAAATCCTCATTAATCAATACCACCCACAAATCATAGCACTCCAAGAAACCCACCTTAACAATTTAACTTCTACCCCATATGCTATTGGGGCTCCCCTAGACAATACCAGAGGCAACACAATAGCTAAATTCATTGACAGAACAGTTTATTCCGTACTAAATGACAAATCCCCTACACACTACACAACACACAACACACTAACTCATATTGACCTCTCTCTTGCCACAGCCAACATATCCCCAGAGATCTCTTGGAAAATCCTAGACGATCTACACGGAAGCGACCACTTCCCTATCCTAATCACAATATTCCCAAACCCTTCCCCCCCAACATTCATATCCAAACCGTCATTCAAACTAAAATATGCCAACTGGGACCTCTTTAGAGAGCACATTACAAAACTATCCTCACTTAGACGTGTAACGTCCTGTCGTCCACGGGTAGTCAGAGGGACGTCCAGGGTCTGTGCAGATACATTTATTTGGTTCAGGCGTGGTTGCTGTAAGAGATTCCGACCCCGTCCCAGAGTAGAACGCTAGAGGATTATGCCGTAAATGTATCTTAATGTTTATTTACTTAAAAGGTACAATTTTCAATAATTTCATGCCGGATCTCGATTCTGGGGTACGCCGTAGTTCCAATTCGTCCTCCTAGTCCCGAGTGCGGCTGTCCGATAGGCGGATGCCGATAGTCCCGCCAGGGTATGGGCCTTTAAAGCCACCCAGTAGCGAATGCGTTCGGACTCGAAAGTCAACCACGAGAGAATGCGTTCGGACTCGACAGTCAACCGAACCCAGTAGTTGTCGGACTCGACAGTCAGCTCAGCGACGTTTGTTGGACTCGAAAGTCAGCTCGGAGAAGTTCGGACTCGAAAGTCTGCAGATTCGGACTCGAAAGTCAGCTCGAAGACGTTTGGACTCGAAAGTCTGCAGATTCGGACTCGAAAGTCAGCTCGAAGACGTTGGTTGGACTCGAAAGCCTGCAGATTCGGACTCGAAAGTCAGCTCGAAGACGTTTGTTGGACTCGAAAGTCAGCTCGGAGACGTTCGGACTCGAAAGTCTGCAGATTCGGACTCGAAAGTCAGTTCGAAGACGTTTGTTGGACTCGAAAGTCAGCTCGGAGAAGTTCGGACTCGAAAGTCTGCAGATTCGGACTCGAAAGTCAGCTCGAAGACGTTTGGACTCGAAAGTCTGCAGATTCGGACTCGAAAGTCAGCGGAGAGAATCGGACTCGAAAGTCTGCAGTATTTTGGACTCGAAAGTCGGCAGAGATCCTAACTACAATTTATAAATAGGAACCAGAGTTCCCAAAAAGTGACTTCGCTGCTAACTACTGGGGAGGTCAACTCGACCCAATCGCAGTCGGCGGCTAAGTGCTTACTCCAGGGCCGTGGTCCGCTTTATATAGGCCCTGGCGAGGCTTCAGTGTGGCCAGAGTCCTGTGCGGGATTTGCCCGAATAGTGTGGCCAGTCGTTCGGTCTAGTGTGACCCTCCGCTCGCGATCAGTGGCGCGCGCGCGCATTCAATTCAAATATTTCCATTATATCGCTGATTCCTTTTCTTATGTCGCTAATTGTTCCTATTATATTCTACCAAGATATATTGTGCGCGTACACGCGTCACAGACGTTCCAATAACAACACAAACAAAGAAGCAGCTTATATTAAAAAGACACTGATCCAAAGTGCCCACCTATCCATACCACAAAACACGACATTCTCTCTCCCGCGTACAGTTCCCTGGTGGAACCAAAACCTAACCCTCTTAAAAAAATTAAAAAACCTCAAATAGAGAAACCTTCGAAACAATATCAATACAGAAAACATGATTGAATATAAAAGAGCTAATGCCATATTCAGGAGGTCAATTAGAGATGCTAAAAAAGCCTCTATTATAAACTTCACTTCCGAAATCCAGCCAAACTCTGATCCTGCAAAAAACATGTGGGCAAACATTAAACGACTTTGCGGTATCTATCCGACTAAACATATTCACAGCATCCACAACCCCATAACACTAACAACAACAATAGACCCAGCTGAGATAGGTAACACACTCGGAGACCTATGGTCAAAACAGGAAAAAGACTCCAACTTCTCCCCTGAATTCCGCACTAACAAAATACTTATTACTCCCCACAATACATATGCCCCATCCCCAACAGCCATAGAAATAGAAAAAAACATAAATCTAATAGAACTCAACTCTGCCATTAACTCACTTAAGGGACACACACCAGGACTAGACCGTATTTTTTACTCAATGATTAAAAACACTCCCATCTCATTTAAATTTAGAATTTTACAACACTTCAACTACATCCTTGATTCCCACATCCCCCAATCCTATAAACTCAGCCTTGTGCTACCAATCCTTAAACCCAATAAACCCAAAACCAACCCCAACTCCTACCGTCCCATTTCCCTTAACCCATGCTTAGCCAAAGTCCTTGACAAAGTCGTAGGTTTGTCCTTTCAAACAAACTAATTCATAATAATCAATTTGGTTTTAAGCGTGGCAGATCAGTTCTAGACAGTCTACTTTATGTGCAAAAAGCTTTTGACAAAATAGGCATTCATTCTCTCATTCACCAACTAGAAAAATGGAAACTTGGTCCCCGAATTATAAAATACGTATGGAATTTTATGACGAACAGGAAAATTGTAGTTAAAAACGGCACATCTCTCTATAAGCTTCCCACTCGATAATGGTATCCCAAAAGGATCCCCTACATCTGTTATCCTCTTCCTTATCGCCTAAAACTCCCTAACTAATATTATCTCCATTCCAAATGAACTTAATTTTATAGCCTATGCTGACGACTTCCATCTAATATTGCAACATAACCGTAACAACAATCCCCAAGTCAACCTTACAACTCTTTTCCATCAAATCGGAGAATGGTGTTCTTACTCAGGTTCTTCACTTTCAATTGATAAATAACGAATCTCATACATAACATTTAATTTATAACATATTCCATACAAATCTCTTTTGTTAATACACTGTAGAGCGGTAGGCCTCAGAGGCCATTGCTCATTAAGCTTTTGTTAAGTTTTAGTTAATAACTAATAGTTAGCTTTAAATAAATAAATAAATTATTGTTCTGATTTGATTTTAATATAAATAAAAGCAAATCACAGTAAAAATAAATATTGTTTTCTTTCATTTATTAATAAATATAAAATAAAAATCTAAAAATATAATTTATGATCGTATGTGAGTTAATGTTTAGTGGTTATTGAAATTAAAAAAAAAATAATAATAAAACAAAAATATCAAAAATATTTGGTATATCGATTTTTCTTGTTTGATATATCAAATATCATCTATACGATATTTTTAAGGGGGACACCTGAGTAACTGGCAAAAAAAAAGCCCATTTTCTAGAATTTTTTGGCCAAATGAAAAAGCAAATCGAAAAATTTTAAAATAGGTTTGATAATGTTATATATGAAGTACAAAATACATTTTTTTGGAATAAATCGAAAACAAAATGGCGGCTGTGCAGCATTTCTTCGTAGGCCCTTCTTTGTTAAAGGGGGTCCATGGCCGAAAACCTAACGTCCTTAATTTTTGATCTAGAAAAAAAAACAAATTTTGTTAGTTTCTGTATCTTAACCGCTATCGACACACGTAGGATTTTTTCGATATTTTGATTTTTAGCAAAATGGTGAGTGATTAAATAAAACGTTTAATTTTCATGAAAAAAAAACGTCACAAAATTGTTGATAAAAAAAAAAATAAGCAAAAAAAAAAAAAATCCTACGTGTGTCGATAGCCATAGGTATTTTGGATATACTGTCAAAACTTTAAGATCGACCGGTTAAGATTTGTTCGAGTTATGTTTTCGGCCAACTCAAAAAAAGTGGTTTTGAGAAGAACGCGTTTAAAGTTTTAAAATCGTATATATTTACATGAGAGGCATTGCCGCAGAATGGAAAATTTCGACACTTAGACACATTTGCCGGACTCTATCTTTTGGTATGTTATTTTTAAGACCCTAAGGAATTTTTTAAGCAAAAAAAAATTTTTTCGATTTTTAAAAAAAGTTACTCAGATGTCCCCCCTTAAATATTTCTACAACCCTATAATACTAATACTTTCCAAAAAACCAATTTAGTACAGAAAATCTTTCCTCTTATTTATATTCTCCAAACCTCATGATCTCCCCAAAGTTCATTGCGTATGCTCTCGCGAAGTCTCCCTCTTCTTACTTACGATGTCAAATTTTTTCCTTCAGTTGCTCCTTATACCTCTGATGTCAGCTTAGCCCAACCCGAGAGCATTTCCACCAATCTATCTCGGCGTTTTCGTTTTCACCAATTGGTCGTGCTGGATACCATTCTTCCATTTTTTATACCCTTGCTGGGTATTATAATTTCAGTCAGAAGTTTGCAACGCAGTGAAGGAGACGTTTCCGACCCTATAAAGTATATATATTCTTAATCAGCATCAAGAGCCGAGTCGATCTAGCCATGTCCGTCTGTCCGTCCGTCCGTCTGTCCGTCCGTCCGTCTGTCCGTTTCTACGCAAACTAGTCCCTCAGTTTTAAAGCTATCTGAATGAAACTTTGCATATAGTCTTCTATATACTCTCACTGCTATATACATATGTCGGAACGGGCCGGATCGGACGACTATATCATATAGCTGCCATACAAATGTTCGATAAATTTTTAGAAAAATAATTATAGCTTTGCTGTTTTTAAACATTTTTACATAATTTTTTAGATATGGCCATTTTATATTATTTCAGAAGTTTGGTAAAAATTTTATGAAAATCGGACTACTATATGATATAGCTGCCATAGGAACGATCGAGAAATAAATAGGAAAAAAATTATAGCTTCGTTGTTTTTCAACGTATGTTTATCTACTCTGAAATATAAGCTTTTTTTATTATTCTGGAATTTTGGTAAAAATTTAATAAAAATCGGACAACTATATCTTATAGCTGCTATAGAAGCGATCGGTAAATGTATAAATTATATAAAGCTGGGAATGTGAAACTGTAACTGTCAAACTGTAAACATAATAGGTATAGGTAAAATGTAATGAAACTCAGTTTTGTGAATGTTTTCAGCATTTAAATCTATAATATAAACATCAAAACCAATCTGCAAGGGTATACAAACTTCGGTTTTCCGAAGTTAGCTTCCTTTCTTGTTTTTTTTTTTTATAAATTCCAGTGGATTTGTACATTGGACCTCCACGTTTATACTTCGCTCAATTTTCGTATCCGTTAGCTCTGATTCCGATTAAATCCAACAATCTTGCCTCGATCATTTCCGTGTAGTCGTTGTTTTAGCTTAAGACCACTGCACCATGGGGTTTTTGACCTGTTTTTGTGGCATTAATTAATAACACGGTCAAATTTAGAGATATCGACATGACCTATCGTCATTATTTGTCCCTAGGCACATATAGTATGAAAATCGTTCGGATCAGGAAACTATATCCTATAGCTCCCATAGAAATGATCGGGTAAAACTTAAGATAAATTAATCAAATTTAAGGAGATTAACTCTGTTGCTCTTTTAATACGATATAGCAATTTTGAACTAAATCGGATAACGTTTTCCCTAGGAACTAAAATAACTAAAATACCGGAAATCAGAGTTTTTCCATACAAACAGCAACCAAATTTGCGTGCAAAACAGTAAGGATAACTAAGAAAAATTAAAATTGCACCAATAGTGCGGAAAAGTACACAATAAGACTAATTGCTTTTTGCACAGAATTGACAACGCTACAACATACACTTGGACGCATTGAAAACTAATGCGAACTTCTATTTCAAAACTCTTCTCAAAGTTGAATTTTTTTTCTCATAATTCAACTAAAGGTGCATTAATAAAATGACAAAATGTCAGTATAAACACGCACAATTTAAACAATTAATACATTTAACATGTAGCTAAAACCTGTGAAATCAGTGTCCATCAGTTTTTTCCTTTACAAATGGTGTCTTACACGAATAGTTTAATTTTAAAGATCACTTCGTAAAAATTGCAAACTTAGCAGACGTGCTTTCGGATGCAACAGCTGATTTTGCAGCTCTGTTGCTAACATATGCTGTTAAGTATTAACATTTTGAGTATGGAACAAAAAGTGGTCGAAAACCCCACAGTGAATCTGTCGCTGGTCGGGTGGCTCGTGGATGGCCAGAGTTAATTTCAGAAATTTATTTCTGTTGAAAACGGTGTCATTTGTACGGATGTCCGATGCACGGATGCCGGAGGTCTCCTAGAGTGAGTTTGCGGAAGCCTTAAGGTTTACTAGTTAGCGAGGGCCCTGAGGTCTAGCGGAGGCCGGCCATAAGGTCTACCAGTTAGTGGAAGCCCTGAGGAGATCCTTAAGTCTACCAAGTAAAAAGAAGAGAAGAGTTGTGGAGGCCTGCGTCCGACTACTAGTTAAAAGTTAGTAACCATGCTTTCTTACTTTACCAGTATCCTATCCGGGGATGGCTCCTTCCTGTTGAGTTCTTACCGCTGGTATCTGCGGCTCCTGCCCACCTTTGCAGATCGCCGGCTAATACTAAATGAGCTCCCAAGTCCCGTCTTATATAGGGCACTGACGAGGCTTAGTGTGACCGCCGCTTGTAAGGCCCTTTGCGCACAATCATAATGCGCGAGCTTTTCATTTAAATATTTCCAAAAATCATACTTTCGTCTTCTATTGTTTATATTAGTGCTGGAAGAAACATCGATGTTTATTCGATGCAATCGAAGTTTAAACAAAATCGGTTAACATCCATGTTCACTTGTCAAACATCGATTTTTTTCAACTGTCACTTAAAAACCTTGCAAGAAGGCAGATCAAAAAAATGGGTTTTTTGTCGAGCCGGAATGCTGATCAAGCAGCAAGTGCTTTGGAGTTCAAGCTTTATGAGTATTTATTTATCCAAACACTCCAGCGATGAGCAGCCAACACCATATTCTGAATAATATCAAATACAATTAGGCAGAACAAAATAGATCTCCTTTTCTTTTAAACATCGATTATTAATCGATGTTTTTTATGAAAGTACTCGCAAAAATCGATGTAAGCAAACATTGAAGTTTTTCTGCGCGTCATACAAGATGTGGACATTCTTTTCGAAGTAAATTTTTTTTATCTGTCTGAATTAAGCAACAATGCTTTATTTTGCATTCGGTATCGCGTTCTCTAGGTTATCAGGCTATGCCCGCAACTTTGACCGTCCACTCGACCGCAACTTTTACTTATATTCTTGATCAGCATAACCAGCCGAGTCGATCAAGCCATATCCGATCGATATTTATTATTTTTTATTTTGTGACGAAGTCACAAAACCCTATTTTGTAAATAATGTAAATATTAGTTAAGTTTATAGTTAAGTTTAGCAATTAGTAAGTTAGGATTAGCCATACCACACACCCACACCCCACACACACACTCATACACACAACTGTACATTTAAGCGGGCATGAAGCCCAAAGTTAATTTGCCCAAGAAGGGCCAAATTAGAGTTAGATTAAGACCGCAACGCACAGGCGTATACATTTTTTCCAAGACGGACTGTAGCGACCGCGCTGAAGACATTTCCCCTCTCCGCTGCCGACGCGAACAGCTGCAGAGGCAGCGACATTTCCCCTCCGACGATCGTGCGTGTTTACGTTTTGATCGTGTTTACTCGTATTTACATGCCGATCAAAACATAAACAATAACAATAACGAAGCCGACGGCCGAAAGCTGCGCTGCCCGGACATTTTTGGCAGAGACGAGGCGACAAGGGCTTTGCAAGCTGCGACCGCGGTCACTTCTCTGGCATCTTCGAACGCGATCGTTACACATCTCTCCCGCCGCGGGCGGCAAGTCCTCAAAGGACACGTGGGAAAGTTCCCCAAACGACTAAGTCCCAAAAAGGACACGCGAGTGCCCTTGCATATCCTGGCTGCAGGACACGTGTCCCAGTCCACCGACAACAGCGGGTGAGCCGGCCGAGTGCCATGTCAGGGTAGATTTCTGGAGTGTGGCGTAGGGCCAGGTTAGGGACGGCAGTCGTAGGTTAGGAAAATGTAGACAATAATTAATTAATGTAATAAAGCACAGAAAATGAATTCAGAAATTCCATCGTCTTTCTCCCTCGCACCCGCATGAAACTCCGCGTTGTTAAAAATAATTCCTTATCGTGACGCGCGCCAAGGTGTTCCCCTCCCGCTCACTCACTCGCTGAGCTGGTGGCTGGGTTCTCCCGCACCAACTTCGCGTGGCCGCTGGGCAAGCTCCGGGCCAGAGCAGCGGGACGGGAGCGGGATTTGTCGCCGCTGGGTTCTCCCGGGCACAGATCTGGCGTGGGCATCGGGGCTGCTGGGTTTTCCCGAGCTACGAGCTCCTCGCCGCCGGCACGTGCTCACAGATTCCCCTCTTCCCTCTCCTTTTCCCTTCCGATCTGCATTTTGCCCGCCATCGCCGCTAGGTCATCCCGGGCGGCGGAGATTTTGCCGATCGGAAGAGTCGCCGCTGCTGGGCAACCGGGCGAGCGCAGGAAAACGGAGGAGCACCTGGCCACCGCCAGGGTGATCTCGCGCTTTAGGTTTCCCCTTCCCCTCTCCCTTTACCTTTCGATCTGCATTTTGCCCGCCATCGCCGCTGGGTCATCCCGGGCGGCAGAGATCTTGCCGATCGGAAGAGGCGCCGCTGCTGGGCAACCGAGCGGGCGCAGGAAACGGAGGAGCACCTGGCCATCGCCAGGGTGACCATTTTAGATTCCCATTTTTCCCGAAGTAAGATTCGCCTTTAAAAACGAGCCCCTTTTGCCTAGAAAATTCATTAAAATTCGGCGTCCATGTTCTGGCCGTCTCTAAAAATATAAATATTTCTGGAGAGGAATCCTGGGCCGCTGAGGTTTACCCCGGCCTAAGACACATCCTTACAGATGGCGCCCGGAGCAGGGACCGGTCAGGACAGCTAGGATAATTTTTCTCAGTGGATTAAACCCCCACTGGCCGAAAACAAAATTTTTTTTCAGTAGAAAAATATATAAATATAAATTTTTCGCAAAGGCAAAAACAGGGAAATTTAGTTTTCTAAAGGACGAGGATAGAAAATTTAATGTCAGGAAATATATTTTATAAACATATTTTTCGACCAGCGCGCATTCGTTTTTGCGAGTGTAAGAAATTTCCGTCCCACGTGTCGCGACGTACGGTCGCCGGCAAAAATCGGCAAGTACAGGAGAAAAGGGAATAGAAAAAAAACCCGTGGTAAATTTCCATTGGTGCATACGCATCGTCGCCAAAACAAGCGATACAGTTAAGCCAGAAATCGTAGTCAACGTCACTGCCAGCGTCAACGCCGGCAGAGGGACGCTTCAAGCAAGCACACACACACGTGGCCCACACACACCTCCAGTTCTGCTCTGCCCGCGGCAGCAGCGTCGGCTAGCTTAAGCATTAATATATACAGGGGACCCTCGCTAGGAGGGACACACACTCATTAAATACACATCGCTCGCAGACACTTCGCAAGATCAGCCCTTTGAATACACATCGCTCGCAGTCTTTAATACCCTCTTAAAACCATCGTTGAATACACATCGTCCCAGACCTTACACCTCGAAAGATCCACGCATCAAAACTCGTCGTCGTATCCTTGCACACCGGGAAGATTATCACTATTCTTTAACCCAGTTAAGGACGCCCACGAATCCTCAAAGAATCCTGCGAGATCCTGCCGCCGAGAACATAATAACAAATTTCATAAAAAAAAAAAAATAAATAAATAATAATAATAATTAATGCAAATAAATAAACGGAAACAATAAAAATTAAAATGAATCAATAAAAATTAAAATAAATCAATAAAATTAAAATAAATCGAAATAAAATAAATAAAATATAGGGCAGACCCTCCGACTGCGACCGAACGACCAGCGAAGACCAACGACAGAGTCACGCTCTGACCAGCGAAGAACAACAACAGAGCCACGCTCTGACCAGCGAAGACCAACGACAGAGCCACGCTCTGACCAGCGAAGACCAACGACAGAGCCACGCTCTGACCAGCGAAGACCAACAACAGAGCCACGCTCTGACCAGCTCTGACCAACGACAGAGCCACGCTCTGACCAGCGAAGGGAGCCACGCTCCAACCCACGGGACCAGCCGCAGAGCCACGCTCTGACCAACGAAGAACGACGAGGGAGTCACACTCCAACCACGAAGAGCCATCCAAGGCACATCACTCAGAGCCACGCTCTGATCAGCGAAGTACATCGACGGAGTCACACTCCAACCACGAAGAGCCATCCACGGCACATCACTCAGAGCCACGCTCTGATCAACGAAACACATCGACGGAGCCACGCTCCACATCCGAAGAACCACCAGGGGCACCTCATGCAGAGCCACGCTCTGATCAGCGAAGGACGACAACGGAGTCACACTCCACCCGCGCCGAGAAGCCACAGACGACAGCCCAAGGAGAGCCACGCTCTACCCATCGAGGGCAGCCAAGGGAGCCACGCTCCGAACTCGAAGACCAGCCAAGCACCTCGCCTCGAGCACAGTTTCGAGGCACAGCATCACCAGCGACGGAGAACCAGCCGCCCTGTTGGAGACAGGCTTTGCCCGTGGCAGATGCCACAGCCGCGCAACGGAATCCCTTCCGTACCTCCACAAAACGTGTCCGCTTCCAGGATCACGTCGAGGAAACGCCGGAGCCAAGCCCGCCCCTATGCGGAACCGTCAATTTGGTGAGTCATCCCACAGAGGATCAAGTCTCATTCCAGATAGAGAAATCCGAGACGCCGGATTACCCCGAGCCTTGGGTGAAGGAGTTCCTGGACCAGGAACTGGCCAAATTTGATACTCTCTCAGGGGTATCACACATCGCAGAGCATCGCATCTTCATGCGCACCGATCGACCGCTTATATAGCGACAACCGCCTTCAGCCCGCCTACCACAAGGCACGACGAGCCACACGCTCCACAGATTCCGCAGCACCGAGGCCAACCAGACGATGGACGGACAAGGCCATCCGCCGACTCCCGCCCCGGCGCCACAGGACACCGCATGGATGTACGGTGCGGTCGACGAGCTCCTACAGGCGCTCCACGGCGCCGGCCAAGCCAGCCGCTTCCCAGCGACAGCCTCGCCGACCCCTCCCGGCCACGGGCTCTACCCGTCGAGGACATCACCATCGACGCCGACGACATGGAGTCCCAGCATACCAGCCCCAGCGGGCCACGACCACTCCCTCTGGAAGTCGCCCACCACCGCGGCGATGACGAGGAGGGGGTGAACGCGGATGACCACGCCGAACTACGACCATCATCTGCAAGGGGAATGCCGCCCCTAGTGCCCAGGCACATCGGCCCCATTGGGCCACAACGACACCCTCCAGAAGTCGCCCACCGGGGCGACCGTGGCTGGATCTTCGCCGCTACAAGGCCGGGCCCCAGCCACCACCAGTCGCAGCCGATCTCCTCCGCCCTCGTACGAGGAGATATTTGGCCCAGGTCTCTACGCCGGCCCTCACGCTACCGCCCGATGCGCCGCGGAACCCCAAGACGCGATCCTCGACCACGCCTGCCCACCATCGCGGAACTGGCCGCAGAGGAGGCGCGCCGAAGAGCGGAGGACCTCAGCGAGGAACTCGGCAACCCACCGGTTGCCCAACCGCAAACGAATGGCCCACCATCACCGACCCCGCGCCGCCGAGCACGGCGCCGGAGCGCACCATGGGCAGACAGCCCGCCCAGCTCATCCGACGAATCGTCGTTGGACACCGACGAGGGAGCCCTCAATCCTCCCCGCTGGGTGCCTGCCCCGGCGGAGTGGACCACACCGAACGGCACGCTGCCGGCAGCCCTGCTTCGCCGGATACACGGGCGCCTGGCAGTACCGAGGCGACAGACGATCCGGATCCTGGAGGAGGAGGGAAACCAGCGCTTTCGAATCCAGGTGAACCGGAGCAGAAGGGTTATCGTCACTCTCCATCCCTCCCGAAGATAGGGTGGAGTGTGACGAAGTCACAAAACCCTATTTTGTAAATAATGTAAATATTAGTTAAGTTTATAGTTAAGTTTAGCAATTAGTAAGTTAGGATTAGCCATACCACACACCCACACCCCACACACACACTCATACACACAACTGTACATTTAAGCGGGCATGAAGCCCAAAGTTAATTTGCCCAAGAAGGGCCAAATTAGAGTTAGATTAAGACCGCAACGCACAGGCGTATACATTTTTTCCAAGACGGACTGTAGCGACCGCGCTGAAGACATTTCCCCTCTCCGCTGCCGACGCGAACAGCTGCAGAGGCAGCGACATTTCCCCTCCGACGATCGTGCGTGTTTACGTTTTGGTCGTGTTTATTTACATGCCGATCAAAACATAAACAATAACAATAACGAAGCCGACGGCCGAAAGCTGCGCTGCCCGGACATTTTTGGCAGAGACGAGGCGACAAGGGCTTTGCAAGCTGCGACCGCGGTCACTTCTCTGGCATCTTCGAACGCGATCGTTACACATCTCTCCCGCCGCGGGCGGCAAGTCCTCAAAGGACACGTGGGAAAGTTCCCCAAACGACTAAGTCCCAAAAAGGACACGCGAGTGCCCTTGCATATCCTGGCTGCAGGACACGTGTCCCAGTCCACCGACAACAGCGGGTGAGCCGGCCGAGTGCCATGTCAGGGTAGATTTCTGGAGTGTGGCGTAGGGCCAGGTTAGGGACGGCAGTCGTAGGTTAGGAAAATGTAGACAATAATTAATTAATGTAATAAAGCACAGAAAATGAATTCAGAAATTCCATCGTCTTTCTCCCTCGCACCCGCATGAAACTCCGCGTTGTTAAAAATAATTCCTTATCGTGACGCGCGCCAAGGTGTTCCCCTCCCGCTCACTCACTCGCTGAGCTGGTGGCTGGGTTCTCCCGCACCAACTTCGCGTGGCCGCTGGGCAAGCTCCGGGCCAGAGCAGCGGGACGGGAGCGGGATTTGTCGCCGCTGGGTTCTCCCGGGCACAGATCTGGCGTGGGCATCGGGGCTGCTGGGTTTTCCCGAGCTACGAGCTCCTCGCCGCCGGCACGTGCTCACAGATTCCCCTCTTCCCTCTCCTTTTCCCTTCCGATCTGCATTTTGCCCGCCATCGCCGCTGGGTCATCCCGGGCGGCGGAGATTTTGCCGATAGGAAGAGTCGCCGCTGCTGGGCAACCGGGCGAGCGCAGGAAAACGGAGGAGCACCTGGCCACCGCCAGGGTGATCTCGCGCATTAGGTTTCCCCTTCCCCTCTCCCTTTACCTTTCGATCTGCATTTTGCCCGCCATCGCCGCTGGGTCATCTCGGGCGGCGGAGATCTTGCCGATCGGAAGAGGCGCCGCTGCTGGGCAACCGAGCGGGCGCAGGAAACGGAGGAGCACCTGGCCATCGCCAGGGTGACCATTTTAGATTCCCATTTTTCCCGAAGTAAGATTCGCCTTTAAAAACGAGCCCCTTTTGCCTAGAAAATTCATTAAAATTCGGCGTCCATGTTCTGGCCGTCTCTAAAAATATAAATATTTCTGGAGAGGAATCCTGGGCCGCTGAGGTTTACCCCGGCCTAAGACACATCCTTACAATTTTGAGGCTTGCGAAAAATGTGCAATATTAAATCAATAAAAAATTATTAGGGTTCAATTGTTTTTAACTTCACAGATTAAAAAATAAATGCAACACACTTTGTTTATAATAATTTCTTAATTTTCACATCGAAAATATTAATTTTTAAAAGAGAATAGAGTTAAGTTTAATTTAATTTAACCCTTATAGGTTCTACCAACAGAGGTACATTAACATCCAAGATCCCTTGAAGGGATGGACCATAAGTTCTTGCGGTCCGAAATTTCTCATTTTGTTCTGCCATCCGTTGTGCATCTAAATTTAATGAGTTTATTATGGCGATTTCTTCATATTGACAACAAAAACTTGACCATTCTCTACGAAAATTGAAAAAAAAATGACGAGGAACAATAGAAATGTGGAATTTGAAATGTGGCGCCAAAGCTACAATCTCATTCCTGTATATTCTTGCCGAAAAAATTTCTCCAATTTTTCCTACTATTTACTATAAAGCGCTTACTTCTACTTTATTTTATAGATTTTGAAAGTCTATACTAAAAAGCACCCTTCGGGGCATTTGCTCTTATTTCAAGAAAAATCATTTGAGAAACTCACATTATTCGTCATATAATTAATTTTAATTTAGTAAGGATATTACGTAATCTGGGAATAAATAGTTGATCAATTATTCATTTTACTCCCACATCAGCCATCTTTGTTTATGTTTTAGATGTGGCACAGCTGATCGATCATCTGTGTATGTAGCTCTGTGGGAAGACGAGTTTCACATCTGCGAAATCGCAACTGTTCACACAGATGGACTGAGTACGTAGACAGTAAATACTTACTTGAATTTTAATTTGGAAGGATGAGAAACTGTAAGCCGAAGCATTAAATTCAAAATCGATTTTTTATTTGCAAATATTACATTTTTATGATCATTACTTTTGCTGTTTTCTGCTTTTACATAGTGTCAATATGCATCTGGCTTATGAATACTCCTTAAACATTTATAAGTTTAATTTATGCTGAGCTAATGTTAAAAACTACACTTTATACTCTTTCCCCTCCGTGTTTTTCGGTAACATACAAAATATGCTGTGAGTCACAACGTGTAATTATAAAGTTTTTTTTTTCTTTTTTTTTAATTTCAATATAGTTTGTGGCTTTGTAAATGTGGTACTATTTAATGTAATTTTGTATTTAAAAATTAAATAAGAATTTAATGTTTTCAATTAACTAAAAACTAACTGTATCCTTCAAGAAAAAAATTTAATTAAATAATAGCAATTCTCCAATTATTATTTAAAAAAACAAAATCGGTGAACAGTAGGAGATGTAGGAGACAGCTGATGGGGGTCTGAACACAAAAAACCTTGTGTTTAATGTAATTGAGTAATTGTCGAGTTATATGCTTTTATCCTATAATATTTTCGAGCCCTTTGTAACTATTTTGCTGTAAGAATTTACTGTTCTATTGTTATGAATTATAATCGCATGCTTTGTATGTAAGTATTGTATCGTATTGGTTGTTGGTGTTTAAGTATAATTTAGTTAAATTTCGGTCTGCTATTCATTTATCTTCCCATTTAAATCAAAAAGTAGCTTGTAAAGCCTAACATGCTAGAAGATGATGGGTAGAGCGTCATGGAGAAGGTGCTTTAAAGTAAATTATATTTAAAAATTTTAACTGCATAAAAATATATGTACATACATATGTATATGGAAATATTCGCGTGTTGCTTTAGAATCTACTTTTTAAATTAAGCGGGAAGAAACCAGGGGAAGAAAAAATTCAATACTTTTTAAGGACTGAATCTAGATTTCGGTTTTTATAAATTCGGTTTAGTGTTTCAGGTTTTTTATTCGTAGTGTGGCATTTATAATTCTCAAAGGTTTTTTATTATTGGAGGTTATAAAAAATAAATATAACGAAATTAATTATTTTGAATTTTAGAGTTGCAAGAAAACCAGCAGAAACTTGATAATTTATATAACCGTGTTTCGTTTCTCAATTAAAATTTTTGTACACTTTTTTTTAAGTATTTTTCTTTCCAAAATGTTGCATTAAATAGAAATGTTTTTTTTTTTATTTTTCACTAATATAAGACTATGTAAATATAAATTTTTTAACTCTTGTGTTTTTTTTTCGCAAAAATCTATTTTTTATTTTATTTTTTATATAAGTTTGAATTTAATATTTTAGTTTGTGTCGTCGTTTAAATTTACAAAGTTTATAACGTTTCACCTAAACATTTCTTGTATATTAAGTCATATGTTATATACACATATATTCTTTTAATTAAATTTGTAATAATCACTTCGCTATACTGTTGGTTCGCATTTACAAAATAATTGTAATAAAAAACATAAACAAGAATTAGAACATAAAACTTATAGTTGGAGTTCTTTGAATTTTCACCTTTACCATATTCAAAATATTTCTACGCACGATTTATGTTTATATGTATATATATACTAAACAATTACAGTACATTTATATTAATATTTAGATTTACTTAATTAATTAAATGCGCTTAATTTTATATATCATTAAGCGTTTTTTAATAATAATTAATATTACTATTATTTTTTATATAATTTCAGTCGAAAAAACCCTTGCTACGAGGATTTAAATAAGTTAGGTTGATTTCGAGATTTTTTTCTGAAGGTTTTTTGCATTTTTATTTAGTATCTCTAATCTCTAATGATAGAGATAATCCGTGGCATTACGACAACTATCATTATTTTTATGGACATTTCCTTTTAGCTTTTCGTATTCTTTTTAGATAATAGACAATGCCATTGTTAAGGAATGGTTCATCGTTTTCATCTTATGTTCCAACTGTTCAGTTAATACGGCAGTGATGCTTTACGCTCTAAAGCTTTGTTTTTCCTGTCTGAACGCGACTTCTTTTAAGTTGTTCTTGATTCTTCTTCTGGGGAATTCCTGACCGCAAAGCTGCCTCTATAAGTTCATATTTAAGAGGGTTGTTTCCAAAGCTGATGGACAAACTCTTTAAGGTTAATATTTCCTTAACCAGTGCGCGGTTTTCGAATAACTCAAAAAGAAAACCATTATTTTAAGGAGACAACAGTAAACGATGTAGTGGCTCTTAGGCACTTGCTGGTTCTATGTATACCTGGCCTTGCATTAATACTACATATTGATCTTTTGTTCTGTATCCTCATTTTCCCTTTATCTTGAGCTTTATCTTTGTTAATGTGGTACTATTTTCTGTGATTTTGTATTTGAAAATAAAATAAGAATTTATTGTATTCAATTAACTAAAAAAAAATCCTTCGGGAAATTCAATAAATATATGTTTCTATATAGACAAAAAAAAACGGTAAATAAAAATAATCTTTCACTTTTCCTTTTTTAACATTTTCTTTTTACCTTTACTTTTTCCTTTTCTAAATTTATCTTTTACTTTTTTACCTTTACCTTTTTCTTTTTTACTTTTACAATTACCCCTCTTTTTTACCTTTACTTTTACATTTGCCTTTACATTTGCCTTTACTTTTATCTTAAAAGATAAGCACTACAGCTAACTTTTGTGATATATATTTAATTTGTTTACTTATGGATTCTATTTTCACCTTTTCTCCTTTTCTATTTTCTGTTCTATATTATTCTTAAAATGTTTGCAAAGTCAAATCAATGTCGTTTCTGTAATCCTTTACCAGTCCTTATCACTTTTCAATATTTAATATTAATTACTATTATGGTTAATAGAGAGTTTGGAGAAAAGATATTGATCGAGTGATGTTGATGGTCTTAAAAAAAACAGAATTCACCGTTCATGTTTGATGTCCTTACCACAGCATGCTGGCCTTGCAAATGTCGTCTCCACCATATAATTAATGGTAAGGAATGCTATAATACACAATACTAGCGTCGAATTGATCCAAAGAGACTGACAGGAGCCGCCACTATTGTAGGTTAACTCTTCATTTTTAACAACTTCGTTGGGATGCTGTTTGTTGTAATGATTGTGATCGTCTGTTCAATAAGATAAATTTATAATACTATTATAATCGAACTTTTAAATATTGTTTATAATAATTTGGATATGTAAATATATATATTTAATTTATTACTGTGGAAGGCTGTCGACGAAGCAGAAAAAGCTTTTGAGGAATTTTAGGGTGTTTGTTTTCAAAATGTTACAAAAGGCTCTGGAACCACCAGAACCACCAAAGAGGCGGACACACTTCGAATTACCTAATGAGGGCAAATGCGGACAAGAATGTCCATCCGGTTTTATTGGATCTTACTATTTAATATAAATGCAAAAAGTAATAAAGGGATTTTTAGCAAAAAATATATGTGCGTTTCTGCTACTTCCTGCGATTCAGAACTCAATTTCAGCAAGGCAGGGCAAGTCGTTTCGAATATACGATACTCGTTGAAAGAGTCTTGCATTAACAAATTATTATTTTAAAATGGCAATCTCATTTTGTAAATTTTTTTTTTGCATTAAGAACATTGTTTGAAAATATATGTATAGAAGGAGCCCAGAGATATGTAATTATTCAATCTCTTTGGAATTGTATTAATTCCACATCGATATTAAACCAAGAATTTTTGCTGGTAAACGATGCGGTGGTGATTGACCCTATAAGCGGAAATTTCATACAAAAACGGAAATAAACATTTACATATCCTAGGGTTAGCAGAGTAGGTAGTGTAGTAGAACTAGTTATACCGATATATCGCATTACATTTTAACCCTCCAATATACATTCCTATGAAAAAATATAAAAATATTCTAATTTATATTAATTTATGTTTGATGCCAAATTTCTATTCTATTATTCTATTATATTCAATTAAGCACATTAATTATATAATTCCCAAAGCGTATGTAATTCGCTTCAATTTTCTGACACCAAACTTAGCCTTTTTATACCCTTGCAGGGTATTATAATTTCAGTCAGAAGTTTGCAACGCAGTGAAGGAGACCTTTCCGACCCTATAAAGTATATATATTCTTGATCAGCATCAACAGCCGAGTCGATCTAGCCATGTCCGTCTGTCCGTCTGTCCGTTTATACGCAAACTAGTCTCTCAGTTTTAAAGCTATCTGAATGAAACTTTGCTGTTTATCAACATTTTTGCACCATTTATATTATCGGTAAAAATTTCATGAAAATCGGACGACTATATCTAAGAGCTGCCATAGGAACGATCGGGCAATTAATAGAAAAAACAAACTTCGTTGTTTTTCAACCTATTTTTATGTACTCTGAGATATAAGCTTATTTTATTAGTTCAGAATTTTGGTACAAATTTTATGAAAATCGGACAACTATATCATAAAGCTGCAATAGAAACGATCGGTAAATGTATAAAATATATAAAGCTGGGAATGTAAAACTGTAACTGTCAAACCATATAAACCGATCGGAAGATGTAGAGATAATGTAAAACTGTAACTGTCAAACTCCAAACAATAAGTATAGGTAAAATTTAATGAAATAATATCTGCAAGGGTATACAAACTTCGGCGTGCCGAAGTTAGCTTCCTTTCTTGTTTTTTTTACATTCGTATGGTCTAAGGTGAAGTATGCCTCATTTATTTGGAATACCTTAAGTTCCATACACTTACACCGACTTGACCAACAAAAAAACGTATTTTTCGCGCTTTACTCTCTCAATCTCTACGATCCTGTTCCTTCTTATTCCGCTAAATGCCGACTTTACAATGCTTTATAAAGCGGGACAGTCAGCTCTTCTATCCTCTAACGAAGACAAATGCACGTCTTCGTTAGAGGATAGTGGCAATATTTATGCCACCACGTCCCGGTTGCAGCATATTGATGCTACCAAGACAAATGCACGTCTTCGTTAGAGGATAGAAAAGCTGACTGTCCCGCTTTATAAAGCCTTGTAAATTTTTGTGTTTCAGGTAGGCAACTAAGAACTTTTGAACCTTTTTCTACTCCATTCTACAGAACATACTATGCCCTAAACGAGCGCATTGATAGGGCTTTAAATTATTTTAATAAATTGCCGCCAAAAATGCGATTGGAACCAATTTTTATAATATATGTGTGCAAAAAATATTTTATACACCCAACAACATCTGATTTGATAGGTTTTAATATAAAAGTTGTAACTCACCATTGTTGTTTCCATTGCTGTTAATAATACCCTTATTAAGCAAAGGATAGTTGTTGTTATGCTGAGTTGGCACATTATTTATTCGAATGCCAGTTTGAATATGATGATGTTGTCCGGGATAGGCAATATTTATGCCACCACGTCCCGGTTGCAGCATATTGATGCTACCAAGACCGTGGTTAGGGTTTCCAGGTGTTAATATAATTCCACTGGAGCCCACATTGTTACCAACAATATTTGGTTGTTGTATGGGAATCCGATTAAACTGATCAATATTCGAATTTATAGTGGTGGCTATGCCAATGCCCGTCGGATTGATGGGATTTCCAGCGGGCATTAGGCCACCAGAGTTACCCATAGCTATGTTATTGCCGTGGACCATTCCGTGACCATGGTGACTCTCTTCATTATTGGCTGCGACATTGACGCTGTTTCCAGCGTTATCCGCTCCAGATCCTGCTCCTGCCACATCCACCGATGACGTAGCGACCGAGCTAGTTTTATTTTTGTCTTCATTCGCCGCACAACATACTTTAAAGACAACTTTCATATTATTTGTAGAGCATCTACCGCCAATTCGACGATATAAATCATCCTTTGATGAAGTTGCTATATAAATATAACGATAAAGAATATATATAACGATAATAACATGAGCCTAAAAAGTAATAATTATAAACGAACACTCACAAATGAAGTAGTAATCATTTCCAGGAAGGAACTCCAAACCACCTGGTTGCGGTGTAAATGGCCGGAAAGTTATTGTAAAAAACATTAACTTTTGAGGTTTATCACATATAGCTATTACACGCGGATCGGCATTCGTTATTCGGCATGTTTCATATTCCACCTTCGATACATTGTATATTATATATTTCTCCGTTTCATTCTCAAATGTTCCGGGCTCATAAACGGGGCATATGATGTGCACCTGATCGAATTCAAATGCCAAATTGCCTTTATTCACATCGATTATATGATCGGTGTTATCGATACGAAATCTGTAATATAAAAGTGTAGACATTTTATTATAGATAAACGTTACCTAATATTCAAATTCTCTAATTACATTTTTTTTTTTTTAAGTTTTCAGTCTCAAATTATTTGAGCATCAGCTGCTGTTTCGCTGTTCTAATCATATTTTATCCTATTCTATAGAATTTATTTTGAATAAAATAAGAATAATATTATATTAATTTATCACATTTATACCCTTTCAGGGTATCATAATTTTAGTCAGAAGTTTGCAAGGCAGTGAAGGAGTCATTTTCGCATTTTATCTAAATTGACTACTTAAATTTAACTATGTTTTAAATTATTAATAGAGTAACTTACGATATTTTGCTAAAAAGAATATTAAAATTGAATAAAACTAAATTTAAGAAGAAAACAATTTAAATTCTTTTGAAGTAAATAAAATGTGTAAATAGTTTTGACAACATACATGCTTCTACCAAAGACATAACAATTCTGTAAGATGCGTAACGTCATAAGATTTTTTTCGTGTTGACTTGGTCTTGATCTGGCTTTCGGCTCCGAGTGTTTTTGTGCAAACGGGCCTCAAGAAGGCCAATTTCGCTATTAAATTTATTTTTTATTTTAATAACTCTTTTATTTTATATTTTTATTGATAATAATGTATTATTAATTTTTTAACCAATTAAATTAGATAATTCATACATATATAATTATGAATTTATATAAACTATTTTTATACCCTTGCAGGGTATTATAACTTCAGTCAGAAGTTTGCAATGCAGTAAAGGAGACCTTTCCGACCCAATAAAGTATATATATTCTTGATCAGCATCAACAGCAGAGTCGATCTAGCCATGTCCGTCTGTACGTTTCTACGAAAACTAGTCCCTCAGTTTTAAAGCTACCTAAATGAAACTTTGCATATAGTCTTCTATATACTCTCACTGCTATATATGTCGGAACGGTCCAGATGGGACGACTTATATACCTGCCATACAAATGTTCGATAAATAGGACAACTTTATCTTATAGCTCCATAGGAACGATCGGGAAATTAATAGAAAAAATTATAACATCGTTGTTTTTCAACGTATTTTCATCTAATTTGAGATATGAACTTTTGGTATTATTTCAGAAATTTTTTATAAATATTATATAAATCGGACAATTATATCATATAGCTGCTATAGACGCGATCGGTAAATGTAGAGAAAATGTAAAGCTAGGAATGTAAAACTGTAAACATAATAAATATATGTAAAATGTTATGAAACTCTGTTTTATGTGTGTTTTCATCATTTTAGTTGTGCTATGAATAAGTATACAGCTTTTAAATATTTTATTTTGTTTTTTTTTTTTTTTCAATTATTTAACCAGAATGGCTCGATCTTAATGATCCAATTGCAATCTGCAAGGGTATACAAACTTCTCCGAGCCGAAGTTAGCTTCCTTTCTTGTTATTTAGCATACTTATTTAATAATTAAAATACATAAAAGACATACAGATTTATATATTTTATATGAACATATTATGTAAATTACGCATTTGTAGTATATGATATGAAATAAAAATTAGTTAAATGATTTTCTGAAATTCAAATTGGTTTTAATTCTAACTCGCATTCGAATATTTTGAAAACTTTTCTAGAATATGCTAATATTATTTGATCAATTAAAACATTTCTTAATGTGAATATGTATATTGAAAACAAAAACATTAAAGAACTTTTAATTTTTTGTCTTTGCTGGAGATTTACGCATATTGAATCTGGAGTAGGCCTATTGGGGATACAACAATAACAAAACGCGCCTGAAAGTCTACCTCCAAACACTCGAGAGCTTCCCTATTACCCCCATACATCCAAACATTTTAAAATACACCATTTACAACAAAATTATTTAATGCTGTCTTATTATTAGGTATTTATTTTGTTAAGGGGGGCGTAAGGTATTTAATTTTTTTTTTCGTAAATTTTTTTTTATTTTTTATTTTTAAAGTTTAACATCTTAAGAATATTGTGTCCAAAATTTACGTCGATCAGAACGAAATTGACGAAGTTATACGGAGTTGAACGAAGGTCGGTTGGTGTTCAATGCATGGGAATCACAAAGTTTAAAGCGCTCTCCTGAAAAATTCAATTATTCAAATCGGTGTGCACGATTACAGAAAACTACTGGACCGATCGATTTGAAATTTGGCACACACATTCTTTAACTAATTCCTCAGGTATTCACGTCGGCCTTTTTTTAATTTTTAAATTAAGAAATAAAGTTTTTTTTTGTTTAGTCAAAAATCGGGTTTTTGACTTTCAAATTTCCTAAAAAATCACAAAAAAACTAAAAAAAAAAAACGCTTCGTGAATACCTCGGGACACTTATCCTTTAACGAATGAGGTATAATTTTTTTTAGATCGGATGATCCTGTGGACTGTTAGGATGTACACCGCAAAACAACTTTTTTTGGAGGCGACTCTGGAGATTCCCTATAACTTCTCTACCTCTAAATATTTTTCAATACAAAATTTATCAAAAATTATACAAATGTTGTGTTATTATATGGTATTTAATTCATTAAGCTCACTTTAGCCGTTCCGCCACAATATTTGAAAAGTGGCCTTTTTTGCACCGAATTAACCATAACCCCCCCCCCCCCCCCCCCCCCCCTTAAGCTTACTTAAGCCGTTTCGCCACATCATTTTTTTTTAAGTGACCAGTTTTGCACCATAGATTGTAATGAAGCACTAATTAAATTCATAAAATCGAAGGAAGAACCATTTACGGCTGAAAATAAGCATTTAAAAAAGGGTTTAATTGCAATCAGATGGCAATCAATCAGGCAAAATGCACGAGAGTAGAGTTGCCGAGATTGTAGAAAAATTTCCCTTTGCATAAAATTAAGTTCAGTTTGTAGATTGAATTGGCTGGTATTTTTAAAAAGAACACTTTTTCATATACTTTTAATTAATAGCCTACCTTTTAATTGTAAGACAGCATAAAATTTAATTGTTTGAAAGTAATCTTAGAAATATGCAGAGGCGCGGATTTGCAATAATCTTGAAGGCTAGAATCGAACCGATTTTAAGGTGCAACCACAAAATAATTATTTAAAAACCAAGTGTATTAGCTTTAAGTAATTCAGTTATACAATAATGTTGCGGAACTGAATCCGCCAGGCAAATGGCAGTCGAAAAGTTTCCTAGCAGTTTCATTCGGATGTTAACAGATACTTAACAGAGGAAAATACAAATCCGTGGATATTTTTCGGAAGTAAAACCTAGAACAGATCAGGGAAATCCGAATCCGAGTAGATCTTGCGGAAATGGAAACTAGAACAGGCCTGATAATCATTTTGTATTATTTTAGAATTTAAGTTTTAATTTTGTGAAAATCTCATATATGAGCTGCCATAGATCTGGCCCGTTCCGACTTATCTAGCAATGAAAATAGTCAAAAGACTATCTGCAAAGTTTCATTCAGACGGCAAGATCGACTTGGCTGTTGATGGTGATCAAGAATAAATACATATGGTTTATTGGGTCGGAAATGTCTCCTTCACTTCGTTGCAAACCTGATAGAAATTATATTACCCTGCAACGGTATAAAAACGCATAAACATAATAAGTATAGGTAAAATGTAATTAAACTCTGTTTTATTTATGTTTTAGCACTTAAATGTATAATATAAATAACAAAACTAAAATTATTATATGTATAAATATACAACTTATATATTTCCCTTAATTTTTCTCTATTAATTTAACTAGAATGGCTCGATTCTTAATGATCCAATTGCAAACTGCCATTCGGCGTGCTTCCTTTCTTGTTTCTATTAATTTGACCAGAATTGATCGATTCTTAATGATTCAATTGCAAACTGCAAGGGTATACAAACTTCGGCGTGCCGAAGTTAGCTTGAATTCTGTACAATATTAGGTGCATATTTCAGTGTGTTGTTGCATTTAAACATGTGTGCCAGAACCTAAAAGGAAAGTCATATGTATTATCCAAGACAGGAATATGCATACATATGCATATGTATTTAAGCTCTCTCCAGAACCAGTGAGTGTGATTGTGTTGGTGCTAAGAAGCAAATAAAAGGCATATACAACTGCGGTCAATATAATAGGAACAAAACGAGAGGGTATCTTTTGTATTACCATATCTTTTCGTTCTGGGAAAAATAGTAGTAAGTAATAATACTTTTTAAACAATAATTGTACTTTCATATATGTTATAATGGGATTTTAGGTTTATCTTTGGATTTTTACGCAAAGCTGAATAAGTAACCGCAGCTGTTAAAAGTGCGTACGCTCGTCATTCGTCATTTGGGGATGATTTTACACGGTTTGAAAGAAGGTGCAACAAAGGACGACGAAAGCAGCAAAGGAGATGTCGATAAGTAAATAATTATAATGCGTCCAATGCGTACGTCATGTTTAGGCGACAGAATTACTCCAAGTGGGGAAGTAAAGACATTTTTTTTTTACAATATAGTTTTATCAATACGATATATAAATTGTATTAGTAGGTATTATAAAGTAGGTATAATTAACAACCTACAAAATATTAAAACTTTATATTTTAATGTTTTGCTATAGCTGTTTTATACATAAACCTACCTTTTTCCAAACAATTCAAATTATTTTGTTTTTTAAGATTTTAATGAGATTAAAGTAACAATTTTTATACTCACATGCTGTTCGATGTATTCCAATGCATGTAAAAGGTCTTGGCGCAACTGGACATGGTTGATAATAATACCGTTTCCATACAAATCAATGTGAGCAGGGTGACAAAGGATGTTGTCCCCAGAGTGGGTAAGGGAATTATCATATTTTTGCTTCTCACAACGGATAATGAACGTTTTCGATCTTTATTTCTGCTGTTGCGTGGTTTTAATCTTTTTTTGGCAGGAAAACTTTGCGACATTTTTACGAGGTTCGATTTCTCCGATTTGGTTTTTTCATTTAAGTAATGTGACTTGGAAAACTTGCACTTACTTATCGATTTTCTATGCATAGCTGGTTGCTGTTGTTGATTATTCATTGTCTGATTTCGATTACGGTTTGTTGACATTCTATAAAAACTCTGCGTATTCTTCCGACATTGACTATCGTGGTTATCAATAGGTATCGACATTATCGAGAGCTCTGGATTATTATGGTGCAACATGTTGATGGTTCTTCTTCTGTCTGTTTTTTAATCTTTTGTGCTTTAATCTTTAGTCCTTCTTCAGGCATTCCGCTAACAATTTGTTTGTTTTGTTATTTTTTTCAACTTATTTAAGACAGTTGTTTAGCGATCTGTAAAAATTTTATACAACTAACTATGTAAAAGTTATATTCATCGTGTCGTCACATTCTAAAATGTGTCCTTGTTCCATGTCTGGGAAAACATTAAAATTAATATTCATTTATTAACTATTATACACAAATTATTAATAATTAAATCATTTACATAAAGGTATGTATCAACTTTTTGTTTAATTTTAATAATTTAATAAATAAGTCTGTTAATTTTAATAAGTCTAAATGATATTTTCGCATTGTATTTTATACAATATATAAACATATATATATACCTACAGTGTTTTTAAGTAACAAATTAACGCAATCTTTCTTTTTTATTGGGTTGTTCATTGTATTTGGCATGCACTGTCTGAACAAATCAGACAATTCTATTCCATTTTTTTATTATATTGAAACACCAATTTAAATTGTATATACTATAGAATTTTTAGTTGTTGATCAACATTCTTTTTTACATTCTTTCCTATTGAAAAACATCACAATAGAATACTATATGGGGAAGGAAATGTATGTACACACTAAATGGGAGGACGGTTTTCCTGTATACATACACAAGAGACGACGAGTCTTGGCTGGCAAAAAATAAGTTCCTTTTCATCATCGGAGAACACATCTTATTGTAAGTTCTATAACACATTTAAATAATTATATTAAACGGGTTATTCAGCATTATTAAAACATATAAAACACGAACACAATATTCAGTTCCTCTCTATGTGTATGTTTTCAATGTACACAATTTTCTCCACTTTCCCACTTGCCGTTCAACGTTGCATATCCCGAAAATGTTTGCCTCTGTTGAGCTTCATTCGAAAATAAGTCATTTTCACCGTAATTTTTGTAATGTTATTGCAATAATGCAATAAATATATGCATATAAACATATATTATTTTCTATGAGCTATTAATAAAGCAAAAGTGTAAAAAAAATCTGACAGACGAAAGTGTGACCGTTGCGAGATAATAAATAAACGCATTCCGTATATGCATTTCAAGGATAGCATCAACAATGAAATGGATTTTAGTATAAGTCGGTTTATAGGGTCTTCCCACACAACATTAAAGCGCATTCAACATCCGTTGAACAAACGGTCCATAAGGTTTTGCCGTTCCGAATTTTCCCAAATGGACCGGCGTTAGTTCAACATTAAAATCTAACCACGGTTTGTTTGGCGATAGTTAGGCGATAGTTTTTCGGTGCAACTCTGATTCTTCTTCTTAATTTGACCATTCACCACGAAAATGTAAACAATTTGGCGAGGAACAAATGAGATATGGAATTTAAAACGTGGCGCCAAAGCTACAAGCATGCCCAAAATAGTTGTTGGCGTTTTTTCTGTATATTCTTGCCCCAATATGTCCCCAATTGTTACTATTTAATATAAACCGCCTACCTCTACCTTATGTTAAAGATTTTGGATGCCTATACCACCTATAGACACTCTTCGGGGAATTGGCTCTTTGTTAGAGAAAAATCAAAAGAAAAACTAAAATTCCTTGTCATTTAATTCATTTAAATTTAGTGCGGATAAATTGTGACGCAATCTGTGCATTTTGCTGTTGTACAACAGCCAAAATAGTTGGTAAATGCTCCATTTCAAATTTGCAACTGCCAATTCGACAGCCGTTGTTTACGTTTTCATGAGCCACAGCTGATCGATCAGCTGTTCGGATGTTGAATGTGCTTTAATGTTGTGTGGGAACACAAAAAAAATAATTTTAATTCATTTTACAGCGCAAGAACCTTGTTACCGCAAAACATATTATTTTTGCTAATTTTCTAATATATTTTCAGTTCAAAAACAAGCGAAATGAAATAAAAATAAACTTCTCATTGTGAGACCATACTGTCAATGAGCTGGCTAATACATTTTTCAATTACAATTTTCTTCATTAAACCCGTATTTTGTTAACGAGTATCTAGTATTTCTATATAGATCTATCGATTATCGCGGCAATGAAGTAGCTAATGCATTATCCTAATGCATTAGAGCGCCATATAGTCGTCTTGCTCGCACTTGTGTAAAACGCTATAGGCTGTCAAATCTTTAATGAAGTCTCTAATTAATGCACCAGTGTCATGCCCGTATAATTAATGCGCTAGTATCATAATAATATTACAGCTGATCGATCAGCTGTGCCATATCTAAAACATAAACAAAGATGGCTGAAGCGGCTGATATGAGAGTAAAATGAAAAGTTTATCAACTACTTATAGGGTCTTCCCACACAACATTAAAGCGCATTTAGCATCCGTTGAACAAATGCTCCATAAGGTTTTGCCGTTCCGAATTTTCCCAAATGGGCCGGCGTTAGTTCAGCATTAAAATCTAACCACGGTTTGTTTGGCGATAGTTAGGCGCTAGTTTTTCGGTGCAACTCTGATTCTTCTTCTTAATTTGACCATTCACCACGAAAATGTAAACAATTTGGCAAGGAACAAATGAGATATGGAATTTAAAATGTGGCGCCAAAGCTACATGCATGCCCAAAATAGTTCTTGGCGTTTTTTCTGTATATTCTTGCCCCAATATGTCCCCAATTGTTACTATTTAATATAAACCGCCTGCCTCTACCTTATATTAAAGATTTTGGATGCGTATACCACCTATAGACACTCTTCGGGGAATTTGCTCTTTGTTAGAGAAAAATCATTAGAAAAACTAAAATTCCTTGTCATTTAATTCATTTAAATTTATTGCGGATAAATTCTGACGCAATCTGTGCCTTTTGCTGTTCCACAACAGCCAAAATAGTTGGTAAATGCTCCATTTCAAATTTGCAACTGCCAATTCGACAGCCTTTGTTTACGTTTTCATGAGCCACAGCTGATTGATCAGCTGTTCGGATGCTAAATGCGCTTCAATGTTGTGTGGGAACACGAGTTTCACATTTGTGAAAAATCCCAAACGTTCCTTACAAATGCGCTGTGTGGGAAGACAGTATTAGGCTGTTTGATAACAAGAAAAACTACAGATCACTTTAGATTTTATCCATACTAAATTAAAATTAACCAAAGACAAATTTCCCAAGGAGTGTGCATGGTGGTATAGGCTCCCAAAAGCTATTTAATGAACTAGAACTAGGTTTTTATATTAAATAGTAGTAGACTAGTTATTTGGGACTGCTTTTACATATATGTGTTTGTATATTGTAATTGTTCCTCGCCATTTTTTCTTTACATATTCGAAATGAATAGTCAAATTAAAATCATTTGAGAAGCCCAAATTCTTCATCATAAAAATCCATTTTAATTTAGTTAAGATTAAATATGAAGTAATTTGTGGATTTTCAGCCAAAATAGTTAAATAGTTAGCCATCTTTGATTTTGTTGTATATGTGCCACAGTTGATCGATCAACTGTATTCGGATGTCAGATGTAAATGTATGTCAGTGAAAACACACTTTTCACATCTGCGAAAAATCTCAACTGTTTCACACAGTTGGGCTGAGTGGGAAGAAAGTAAAAATGACTGAATTATTGAAAATATCGGCGATAATAAGTCGATATTTTCAGCAGTTTGTATGTGAGAAGTCTTTTTTCAGTTAATAATAACGGCAAACTATTGCCATACATCACTGATATTTTCATTAATTCACACATTCAGTAGTCAAGGGTATACCCATATTCACTATATTTATAGATGGAGGTAAGTTTAAAAAATAAATACTTTTCTTGCATGAAGCGCTGTTTTTATCCGGCAGAAAAAGGTTTATTTAAATAATAAAAAATAATAATAAATAATAATAAATAATAAATAAATCATTTTACTTCATAAAGTGTGTTCACAAAACACACGGGTTTCCTTTATTTCTTTGGTCACGCTGGTGTTAAAAAAAAAATGTATAAAATTTAGTTCATATAATTTTGTAAACGAATTTTGCTTACGTTACTACTAGGACTACGAACTCTGTCATATTTAAAGAATATCCCTAATTACTAATTATATTTAACAAGTAGGAAAATTAACAATTTTTTATTCCTTAACAACTCTGGTCACACTATTCTGTTTGATCAACGGAATTGCCGAAAAGAATCTGCAATAAATATTTGATATAATTTTAAAGCTATGGCTTTAGCCAATATTACAAGACGCTCCCTCGACGGAGTATTTCGTTTGCGATTGCGGCCACATATTATTGCAGCAGCGACATCGAACGTACTTAAGTATAAAATAACGCTTACATAATAACTTGTGTATTGTTTTAATACATAAACTTCAACCTTTTCAGTACTCGCGGCGCCGCAAAATGGTATCCAGACCCAGAATTCATGAAGCAATTCAGTGGACCCGTGATGTATCCCGACGACGTGACATCTTTGTGGAGTGTCCCACCATGGAACAGTGTGTAGTTAACATCCAGTAATCCTTCGCTTAACATTTAACTAACATTAACATTAGGCAAGGTGACGCCCGTGGAGAAATCGGTACGAAATTTAACCCTTAATTTTGGCCCCCAACATCCTGCTGCTCATGGAGTCTTACGGTTGGTGCTCGAACTGGATGGCGAGGTAAGTAAATGTAAATTTAAGTGTGTAAATGTTTACAGTTTATACATGCAATATCATACATATTTATAGACTGTTATGCGTGCGGATCCCCACATTGGCTTACTGCATCGAGGCACCGAAAAGCTAATTGAATACAAAACTTATACGCAGGCATTGCCGTATTTTGATCGCTTGGATTATGTGTCGATGATGTGCAATGAACAATGCTATTCGTTGGCAGTGGAGAAGCTGCTTAACATAGATGTACCGTTAAGAGCCAAGTACATACGAAGTAAGTTTGAAGCTAAGACAACAAAGTAGTTATGTAGCCTTGACCAGTAATATACCGCTTTTAAAATTTTTTTCAAATGAGATTACACATCACAGCAAATACAACCTCGTTTAAAAAACTTTATCTTTAGCTTTATTTGCCGAGATCACCAGGATTCTGAACCACATAATGGCTGTGGGAACTCATGCTCTTGACGTTGGTGCTCTAACGCCATTTTTTTGGCTTTTCGAGGAGCGCGAAAAGATGATGGAGTTCTATGAGCGTGTCTCGGGAGCTCGCATGCATGCTGCCTACATTCGACCTGGTGGCGTTTCGTTGGTAAGACCATTATACAATATATAAGACAGCCCGGTAAAAAGAAATACACAGAAACAAAAACCGGATGATACTTTTCCCAAAGTTGTTGCGCTGAGCTCAATCAGTCTTCAATACAAGTACTTTAAGATGTCGAACGAATCGTTATAAAAACAAAAGTTACAAATATCTCGAAAACCTGACGTACAGCCGATTGACTTTTAAATTATAGGTTTTGTTGAAATAATAGAACATATATTTTGTTGTGTCCATGAAACTTATGAAACTGTTTAACAAAAAGTAGGAAACATATCTTTTTAATCCTTACTGTATAATATTTTTATAGGTTTTTATTAGTTGTCAACGGCTTTCTATTAGGTCTTCTGTAGGCGGCACATCAAAAATCTCCGGAAAAGTTCATATATTCCGGTTCATAGTTTTAAAAAGTTGCCTGTGTAATATGCTTGACAAGTTCACAAACTCAAAATGTAATAATTTTTTAAATCAATGCAAATCAAATTTTCAAAAAATCAAATTTTCCGGACTATAAGAACTTTTTTTTTTATAAATTTATTATAAAGAACTTTTGTCCCAAGAATACTTTGTCCAAGTCTTACTTATCGGATTTCGTTCGGTGTTAAATGTATGAGTATCACCAAGTTAAAAGCGCTCTCCTAAAAAATTCAATTTTAAAATTTGGTACACAATAACTTAAAGTCTAGATTTAGATTTCGTTAAAACAATTGCAGGCATGCCATAAATTATACGGTAGTGTTTGGACATTTTTTAAGGAAGTATTTTGAAGGGATCCAATTCTGAGAATATATTAGATACATCATAATTGATAACTGATTTATTGCAGGACATGCCATTGGGCCTTATGGATGATATTTATGAATTTTCATCCAAGTTTGCGGAACGTCTAGACGAAGTGGAAGATGTCCTAACTACAAACCGCATATGGGTGCAACGAACCGAAGATATTGGCATTGTGACCGCTGAGGAGGCCCTAAATTATGGATTCAGCGGGGTCATGCTTCGCGGCTCTGGAATCAAGTGGGATCTGCGCAAGCAGCAGCCATACGATGCCTATCACCTGGTTGACTTTGATGTACCTATAGGCACCAAAGGCGACTGCTACGATCGCTACCTTTGCCGCGTGGAGGAGATGCGTCAGAGTCTTCGGATTATCGATCAATGCTTAAATCAAATGCCAGCAGGAGAAATTAAAACGGACGACGCCAAGGTGACGGCACCCTCGCGCTCCGAAATGAAGACGTCAATGGAGGCGTTGATTCATCATTTTAAGCTATTCACGCAGGGTTATCAAGTACCTCCAGGGGCTACATATACCGCCATCGAAGCTCCAAAGGGGGAATTTGGAGTATATCTTGTTTCTGATGGTTCAAGTCGTCCGTATCGCTGCAAGATCAAGGCTCCCGGCTTTGCTCATTTGGCGGCGCTGGAAAAGATTGGCAAACAACATATGTTGGCTGATGTAGTTGCCATTATTGGTACTTTGGATGTTGTTTTTGGGGAAATAGATCGTTAGATCTATTAATAATTATAAATTGAAAATATTGATGAATAATAAAACTGCGAAGAAAAATTTGTGTTTTTACGAAATTATAATAAGGTAATTTCTGCTGCAGAAATTGTTTGTGCAATTGAATGGTTTGGTCTAGACTCTAAAGCTGTCAAGCCATCTATGGTGACCTCAGGTTTATAAAAATAAAGAAGAAGCAGTGTTTAGAATAAAATCCACATTTAAGAAAACTACAGATTTTTCATTAATATTAAAATTGTAAAAAATATTAGTATTTGCATTGGCATTAGTTTTATTAATAAACTGCACATTTTCTTTGTTAATAATTCAGAATGTGTATTTTTGTCTTGTATATATATGTATATAATACTACATATTATACACATTGAGGATATCTGTTTGAGAACCATCGATGGTGCAGCTGAAATCTGGATTTAAATTGATCTAAATGTATACATATTTTTAGATATATTTCGGTTTAATTAAACTTTATTACCATATTCTTTTCACAAAACTCTTAAAATATTACAATTATGGATGCCATTGCCAAACAACATTGAAGATATACAATACACTCACTATTTTATAGTTTAACCAATTTTTTTTTTCTTTAAACTTTAATTCATTTTTGCCAGGTAAATTAATGTTTATACGATTCTCGTTTGGTTTATAGTCACATATTTGCCATGAGACTCTCATATGATGTAATGCTTAAAATTGTATTATTAAGAAACAAAATAAAAATAATACAAATTGTAATACAATTTATATAGATATATTAAGTAAATTAACTTTTTTTTTGAAATCGGAATACCCCCTTAACCTTTGCATAGCACTAAATGTATTTAATTTATTTATATTCAATAGCACTAATTTGTTAGGTTGCATTTGCAAATCTGTACACGAGACATTCCTTTTTAGGAAATTTATTTTCGGTAGGTGTTAAATTTTACGCTTTGCTATGCATTTATTTTATTTTTCATTATTTTTTTTATATTCTAAGTGATCACATTGAAACTTTTGTTTTAAAAACGCTTTTAGGAGTTTTATTTTGACGTGTTTTTTTATATTCAATAACATTTTTGTTTTCTAGAAGCTTTAACAATAAATTGTGTGTTTTTTAACTACATAAACCTCATATAATCCATATATTTTAATGATCTTACTGAGAGAGCTGTTTATAGTCTAAACTGGCGCGTATTTATATTTTTTTATGAAGAGTGCTTTAAATAGTACACGTTGGAAATTAAAAAAATTTAAAAAGCTAAATAATAAATCAAAGGAAGGCCACAGGAAACCAAACGTTTGTTCTTTAGAAACAGCATTTTGTATTTAAATAAATACTTATTGTTAATATTTTACGGAAATAATCAAGTTTCTTGTAAAAATAATTTTTTATCGATAAAAATAACTAAATTGATCTTTTTTACTAAATGCTAAGGAAGTCAAATAAAAATAAACTTAATAATCATTCGCATATCTCAAAGTTTAGTAAGCTTTAAGTTATTCAATTTTGGTCAATCGCCATTAATTAATATATTTCCTTCTTTTGCTATATTAAGCATAGAAATCACGCGAATTTATTTAAGACTATTAGAGGATGTCGGTAGATTTATATCGGCAGTAATTGATTCGGACGATTTTTTCATTTTCTCACAATAATCATTGAATATGTCACGAAAGCGTATCCAGCATTTTTCCGGTATAGTTATCGATGTACGAAAGTTGTTTTTTACCTTTTAATATGGATATAAATATAACATTTTTTTTGTGTTATTACATATTATATACTCACTTCGCTAATCCTCATGTAGACACCTCGGTTATTTTGTCCAATATCAAAATAAAAGTTCTTATTATCCACCTTCATATGTCGTTCCTCTGGCAAATCTCCCTTAAATCTACTAAGAAAAAAAGAAAGAAACGGCAATAAACAAAAAATAGTAATAAATAAATAAAAGTAAGTCATTCCGTACCCTCCATCGTTCGCCCCGAACTCTTCTAGCAAATCGGTGAGTGCATCACGAAACTCGATCATCCCTTGGGCCGGCAATGCTATTTGAGATCTAGGTCCACCTCTGGTTACGGTTTGTGACACCTATATTATAATCGTTATTGAAAGAATTATTTAATAAATAGATTGTTTTATTATTCATTTGTAATATTAATTAATTAATTAATTAATCAAGTTACCCGTAGAAACCGCCCTCGAGCATTTTCCTTTAAATCCAAGTAATATCTTCGATAATCTTTAATCATCATTTCAGATTTCAGTTTACCATCCTCCGGTAAATTGTCAGTATTTGGCGGACCTGTATTAGTTTTAAAAGATTTAATTATTATTTACTATAATATAAGTTATATAAAAAATACCTAAAGAAGAATAGTAATCACTAAATGATGACAAGTGATCACGAAATTCGGCTGCCGTTGAAAGGGCCAAATAAATTTGACTTCGTCGGCCATCGGCACCAATCTGTAAATTATACATCATTATATGGATTTCTTCATCATACTTATTAGGGGATTAACCAATTTTTATATATTTTTATACCCTTGCAGGGTATTCAAATTTCAGTCAGACCCTTTCGACTCTATAAAGTGTATTTATTCTTGATCAGCATCAACAGTCGAGTTGATCTAGCCATGTCCGTCTGTCCGTTTCTACGCAAACTAGTCCCTCAGTTTTAAAGCTATCTGAATGAAACTTTGCATATAGTCTTCTATTAACTCTCACTGCTATATATGTCAAAACGGAAAAAAAATTATAACAGCTGTTTTTCAACGTTTTTGCATTATTTTTGAGATATGGTCATTTTATATTATTTCAGAATTTTATGAAAATTGGACGACTATATCTTCGTTGTTTTTCAATGTATTTTTATCTACTCTAAGATATACGCTTTTTTTATTATTTCAGAATTTCAGTATAAATTTTAAGAAAATCGGACAACTATATCATATAGCTGCCATAGAAACGATCGGTAGATGTAGAGAAAATGTAAAGCTGGGAATGTAAAACTGTAACTGTCAAGCTGTAAACATGAAAAGTAAAGGTAAAATGTAATAAAATAATATCTGCAAGGGTATACAAAGTTCAGCGTGCCGAAGTTAGCTTCCTTTCTTGTTTTAAATGATCTATATAATAAAGATAAAAGGGAATATACCCTTGAAAGGTATTATAATCTAATCAGCATTATCAAAGTCGATCTAGCCATGTCCATCTGTCCGTCAGTCTGCCCGTTTTGCAGCTATTTGTATGAAACTTTACAGACATTCTGACTATTCTCATAAACATAAGTCGGAACGGACCGAAACGCATATCATATAGCTGCCATAGGAACGATCTGAAAATTTTTAGAAACAGACAGGTCTGCTCCGATAATTGAAAATGAACAATTTTTTCGTTTCTGAAATCGAAAAATCGGTGCTTCGGTTTTCGAAATCGTACGATTTTTTCGTATGTACCTATGTTTGGCCGGAATGAAAAGTAAATTGATCCCACATCACCACAAGATCATTCTGGCAGGTACTTATTATATAAAAAATTTATTGCTGACCCCACCTTATACTGTCTTCCCACACAGCGCATCTGTGAGGAACGATTGGGATTTTTCGCAGATGCGAAACTTCTGTTCCCACAGAGCTGCGTCAAAGTGTATCTGCATCCGAACAGCTGATCGATCTGCTGTGGCACATGAAAACCTAAACAAAGGCTGTCGAATTGGCTTATGAAAAATTGAAATGGAGCATTTACCAACTATTTAGGCTGTTGTACAACCGTAAATGCACAGATTGCGTTAGATTTTATCCGCACTAACTTAAAATTAATTAGATGACAAAGAATTTGAGTTTCTCTAATGCTTTTTCTCTAATAGGGTCTTCCCACACAACATTAAAGCACATTCAACATCCGTTGAACAAACGGTCCATAAGGTTTTGCCGTTCCGAATTTTCCCAAATGGACCGGCGTTAGTTCAACATTAAAATCTAACCACGGTTTGTTTGGCGATAGTTAGGCGATAGTTTTTCTGTGCAACTCTGATTCTTCTTCTTAATTTGACCATTCACCACGAAAATGTAAACAAATTGGCGAGGAACAAATGAGATATGGAATTTAAAACGTGGCGCCAAAGCTACAAGCATGCCTAAAATAGTTGTTGGCGTTTTTTCTGTATATTCTGGCCCAATATGTCCCCAATTGTTACTATTTAATATAAACCGCCTACCTCTACCTTATGTTAAAGATTTTGGATGCCTATACCACCTATAGACACTCTTTTGGGAATTTGCTCTTTGTTAGAGAAAAATCATTAGAAAAACTAAAATTCCTTGTCATTTAATTCATTTAAATTTAGTGCGGATAAATTCTTACGCAATCTGTGCATTTTGCTGTTGTACAACAGCCAAAATAGTTGGTAAATGCTCCATTTCAAATTTGCAACTGCCAATTCGACAGCCGTTGCACTATGGTTTTTTTCGCGTTTTTTTTGGCATAAAGTCAATTTTTTTATTTTTATGTATCTTAAAATTTTTTTTATTTTTAATTTTTAAACACCCTAGATAGATAAAAAAATATGTAACTTTAACATATGGAGCAACACTGTTCTGCTGGCCAGCTGTTAAAGTCAGCCGATTATGTAGCAGTTGTTTTGTATGAAATTGGCGCGAAAAATTGTGCGACTTTGATAGTTTGTTGTGGCAAAAGTTTACGAAGATGTTAAATGAATAAATATGGAAAACGATTGTCCAGGTATTTAAAACTAAAGTTTACCAATGTTTCTGTCGTTGTTATGTGTTTTTGTCCAATTGTACCGTCTTTTGTTTACGTGTATTTTTAGAACGAGCTTAACAAGTGTAGCTGTGTTTCGTGGATCAGTACTTTTGCATGGCAAAGAGTTGCAAAAAGTTGTAAATGAGAAACTATTAACCAAAGTGTGCAGATTAATGAGAAACTAACCGTTTTTGTCCGAATCCACACGTTTTCGAAAAAAATCATAATTTTCTAGTACCATATCAGTATGGTTTTTTCCCGTTTTGTTTGCTATAAACTCCAGTTTTAGGCCTATTGATCTGAAATTTGGTTTGTATACATTTTTTAAGCTTTTATGATGACCTACCAAGTTTCAAATGATTTGGGGCACTATTTCATATAGCTGCCATATAACAGATCTGGCCGATTCGCCCAAAAAAGTTTTTTTGTTAAAATATAACCAAATCATTTGAAACTTGGTAGGTCATCTTGGGAGCTTAATAAATGTATACAAACCAAATTTCAAAGCAATAGCTTGAAAAACAAAAAAGTTGGTGCAAATCGGCCAGATCGGTTATATGGCAGCTATATGAAATAGTGCCCCAAATCATTTGAAACTTGGTAGGTCATCATAAAAGCTTAAAAAATGTATACAAACCAAATTTCAGATCAATAGGTTTAAAATTAGAGTTTATGCCAAAAAAAACGCGAAAAAAACCATAGTGCGTTGTTTACGTTTTCATGAGCCACAGCTGTTCGGATGATGCTTTAATGTTGTGTGAGAACACGAGTTTCCTCACAAATGTGCTGTGTGGGAAGACAGTATAACAAAGAGCAAATTTCCCGAAGAGTGTGTATGGGTGGTATAGTCTTCCCAAATCTATAAGATAAAGTAGAGCCGTTTTATATTAAATAGTAGCGATTGGGGACACTTTGGGGCAAGAATAAAAAACAAAAACGGCAACAACTATTTTGGGAATGCTTGTAGCTTTGGCGCCACATTTTAAATTCCATATTTCATTTGTTCCTAGCCAAGTTTGTTGACATTTTCGTAATGTTGGCCAAATTTTCACTGTTAAGAAGAAGAAATCAGAGTTGAACCGAAAAACTATCGCCAAACAAACGGTCGTTAGATTTAGATCCCGGTCCATTTGAGAAAATTCGGAATGGCAAAACTTTATGGACCGTTTGTTTAACGGACGGTGGATGCGCTTTCATGGTGTGTGGAAAGACCCTATTAGATTTAACATTTTCTGCATTAGGCATTTCTTCACGTTGTTTGCTTTTTACAAAAAAAAAAAAAAAAAAAAAAAAAAAATAAATAAATAACAAGTCAGCTAAAAGAAAGGATAAGAAAACAAAACATTCCGATAGTAAAAATATGGAGAAAATTAACAGAATATATAAAACATATATATACATATATTAATCATATTACAATTTCTTTTTAATAAATGTCAAAAAGATACATATATTTTAAACGTAAAAAAGAACTACATTTTGGATTTAAAATATCTAATATAATATAAATTATAAGCATATAACATACATATGTATGTTATGTGTATGCTGAACATAAACAAAGCAATAACAACTTTCATTACATTTACATATGTATGTCGGAGGGAACCGTTATTTAATTTAACCGTAGTCGAGCCAGCGAGTTCTGTCCGCCTGCGCACTCCAAACGTATCTGTCCTCACGTCACTTTTCCTTTTGCCTTTTCACATTTTCTTACTTTTCACTCAAACGTCAATCCTAGACAATCTCTAGCTGTCTCTCTCACTCTCTCATATTGTTGCGACAGACGAACAGACCTCACTCAGTAACAGACAGTCTACTGTCCTTTTCCTGTTACCGACTCAACTGTAATTGCGCCTGCGCGCCAGCGACACCTACAGGCTACCAATACCTGAGCATGCCGAATAATTCTGTTGCCATAGCAACAAGCTTTCCAAATTTGCACTTAGCAACCAACTCGCCGACACGGCCATCCTGACATTTCACGCGTCCTCGCGTGACGTGTCTTCTAATAGCTCTAAACACAACAGTAATTTTCATTTATTTTTCTCTCTTGTTTCTCTCTTTTGTCTCAACTTAACATTTCATTTTAACTGTTTCATTTATGTCAAATAAGCTTTACTTTTATTTCTTCTCGCCACTTCACTACCACAACTCTTACTCAACATGTCTTCATCAATTTATACAGGCTCTTGCTGCACACTTTGCAACGCTCACACGCACCTCTTGCGTCACGGTCTCTCTGGACCCTCATAGCCTTATAAATGATTCCACCAACGAGTGCCTCAGTCGGCGATCTCTCGCTTACACTTCTAGTGTCTTCTTTGGCAGGATAACCTTTCGAAACCAATAGAGTACAAGCTCTCTTCATCTTTCAAAAGGCTCCGCTTCACATATTCTGACCATAGGAATAAAGTAGGCCCTGTTTCATGTGATCCGACACGGCCTTCCTGACAAAACACACGTCCTCGTGTGTTAACTTTAAATCACAGTATTCTCAAATTTCAGTACTCGTTACATTTTATTGTTAACAAACATTTCATTAATTTTCTAAACATAAGTATTGAGGCATTTAGACAAAATAAGCATCTTGGTTTCATGATAACATGATAACATAACAAATTACATCTTCATTTTAATCATAATTTTCAATTCAGACTTCTCTAATTACATAGCTTTATCAACTGGTGTATTTCCTTTTACACCCACATACCGACCCCCGCCATAACAATTCCTTCTGTTATGGTGCGGTCATTATATCCCCTCTTGGGATTCCAAGGCATCAACCGTGCCATCCATATCATCATTCCCCACATGGGAATCAGACGCATCTCCACTTGAGTCGTCTAAATCTTTATCAATCAACGTCATTGCTTATTTGTCTATTTGGCAATGCCCTCAAAAACTCATGCGCATTATAAGTTCTTTTGCTTGTTAAGGATTTTAAAATGTACCGATCTCCATCTTCATTTCTTTATCTCTTTCTTTCTCTTCTCTCTCATTCGTAACAATTTCAATTTCCAATTTATCCATTTTAAATTAATCTTGCCTTATCAAACTTAGTGCTCTTCCTTGCATAATTTTACCAAACCGGCAAAACTAACTTTAAATTTTTCTTTATACTTTTCTCTGTGTCATATGGTGGTATCAAGCCCAAAGGGTGGGTCCGATTGGCATCTCTTAAGGGCTTGCATTGGTTGCACTACTAACTGTGCAGTTCGCCGCAATTGCACCCCGCCAAGAGCATCTTGCCATCACCTCTGCGGTCCTGGTATCCAGCCAGATGATTACTTTAAAACTTTACACATGATACAACCTTCAACAATCTTTAAACTTAGTCATTTCCAACAATATTGATAAATAGTGCTGAGTCTATTTTTTTTTCCACCCAAATACATAACGAATTTATAACCTTGATTATTAATCAACCAAATTTAAGGGACACTACTGGCAGATAACATTGCCTCACACCTCTTTGTATACTTCAATACTCCTCTTCGTAACTCAATTTAATTTCAATTATCTTCAGTTGTTTATAAACTATATCAATAAATTCTGAATCCTGATGTTGATCAGTCATTCATTTGAGATTTCTATTCTAAGTTCACACGTTTTTCCGTCACTTTATTTTTATTTATCGGAGTTGAAATCAGTCACGTGAATTCTGCACACAAAAAGAATTCTACATTTGCCTTGCGCTTTCTCTTCCTCTACTCTATTTTAAAATCATACGATTTCAAGTATGTCCATCAATGTTCAGATAATTTTTTTGAAATGATTACATTTGCAATAAGTATAGACTAAAAACTCTCATCTGAATGAAATAATGACTTAAAGATACTTGAAGCCGAAGAATCTGTCTCATGATCTGAGAAAATCGAGGCACACGTTTTTGAAAATAAGGCACCAATTCAATAAATGGTCTTACGACGGTCTCTTAATTGCACCGATTAAAAGGACGGACCTTTAACGTAAGGATTTTCTAGGAATTGGGTCTGATTTCTCCACCGCACACCTCATAGCTCAGATACTGCGTAGTAGGTTCAAGAAACCCACATTTGGTAACGTTAAATGACAACACTGGTACAGTCAACACATTTAATACAACCTTCAGCCTTCGGAAAGCCTTTTCTTCCGAGTTTGCCATGATTAACACGTCATCTATGTAAACTATCGCAAATAATCATGATAAATTCCAAACGCCTTAACAATTGCATGATGAAGGTAGAAGATGCACTCTTCAAACCAAACGGCACGGCAGACCAAACAGACGGCAACTCGTAATTTTTTTAATTAATTATTTTTCAACAGAAACATTTTTCCTTCACAGGGTATGACATAAGCGGCAAAGGCCACTGTCCGAAACCATTTTCGAATATTGCTCCCGATATTCTAAGCACAACCTATCGTATTCCACAACATTGCCATCAAACACATCTCTATTCCCATCTTTAACCAACAACTTTATGTCCAAACCATGTGTGTGGGGACACTCTGCACTATTCATGTCTTTTAGGCGAATTTCTAAAGCAGACTGAATATATAAGTCTGTATTTGCCGAAATTGCTCTTAACCGCACTGAGCTCCCAAATCGAAGAATAATTGGAAAGGGCTCACCCGATACTGTCACTGTTGAATCACACAAATCAACTCGCTTCTACATGCAGCTGCCGCTGCCGCTCGCAGCCGCTGATACCCATCTCGTGCACACAGATACAATGTGACCACTGTTATCACGCCTGAAGAGCGTCACTCCAGCTCTTGGCACTTCAGCCGCAGTTCCGCCCGTGTGCTGTTGTTGTTGTCTTCCATTCTTCCCCAAATTTTCTGGCCGACAATGATGACACTTGCAACCGTCCGGCTCAACACGCGACCAGTGCATTTGACTGCCTATCACGACTCCGGTGTCTCGCACCACGCGGCTGCGCAAGCTTTCGATGCGCTACTGAATTTAATATCGACCGACAATCACTTTATCAGAATGCCCGCGAGGCTATGGTGAATCCCACTTCTGATGTCGGAGGGAACCGTTATTTAATTTAACCGTAGTCGAGCCAGCGAGTTCTGTCCGCCTGCGCACTCCAAACGTATCTGTCCTCACGTCACTTTTCCTTTTGCCTTTTCACATTTTCTTACTTTTCACTCAAACGTCAATCCTAGACAATCTCTAGCTGTCTCTCTCACTCTCTCCTTTTCCTGTTACCGACTCAACTGTCATTGCGCCTGCGCGCCAGCGACACCTACAGGCTACCACTTCTTTCTCTTCTCTTCTTATCCACGTTGCGCGACTGGGCCACACTCGACAGTTATGCCGACATTTAGGTCTGGCGAAACTATGTATATCGCTCTCAAAGGTCTTTTTATAGAAATTATGGATAGACGCCAAACATTTCAACGGTTTCCAAAATTCGAAAAAATTTAAGCGCTGCGAAATATGTACAGAGAAAAGAATGAAACGAAAGCTGTGAAAGTAAAAAGCAGAAAAGCCGGAACTAAAACTTGAAATAAATATAATTTAGAATAAAATATAATAGAAACAATTTACTATAATAAAGAAACAGCTTAGTTTTACAATCACAGCTTAACAGTTTTCCCGAGACCTGCTGATCGTACTATGGCAGCTACATATGTATATAATACGATTTTCATAAACTTAAAACCGAAATTCTGAAATAATAATTTGGCAACCAAATGTGCTTGGATGGAATTGGTAACAGCTTCGCCAGTTATTTCCATTGAGTCCGCTGCGGTGTCTCTATCTCTGATACCGCAGACATCGAAAAATCGCTGCACAGGGTCAAATAAGGGCAGGTGCACCAACTCAAGTTGCGTTACCAAATACCCTTACCGCTGTTCCGCCATTAAAAACAATATTTGTTTCACGGCTTCCCCCTGACCTCGCAGACGTAAAAAAAAAAAATTTTAATTTTTATACGCCAAAGATATCTCTTCGTTTAAGATATGTAAGTGTCTCCCTAGAACTTTTTAAAACAATTGGTTCTGGTGACTTTTGGCCAAAATACGCTGTAGTTAAGGAGTTTGAGGGCAAGATAAAGGAAAAACGATCTGTTGGTGTAGGGCTCCCACAGTTCCTAAAAACTAAAATTTTCACTCCAACTTTCCTATCAGAATGCTTACGCTGCAAGCTCTCGAAATTAAATTCTGATAGTTTTTCTTTTGCATGCCAGGTGACTTTGTATACTAAAAACCTGGTTAAAACCGGTTATTCTCTGCTCCAAAATCTTTCCGGGTAAGTACACAATGTATAAAAACGACGCAGGGGAAGTTAAGCCGCTCAGGTGCCATTGTCGATGCAGACTCGGACCTTGGTGTGCAGCTCTCCAAAGAGAAGGAAGAAAACCTTCTCTGCTCGCCAAAACTAGGCACCAGATACCCGCGTAAAGACGGGCCAAAACGTCAAAGCGAGGGGATGAAGCCTAAGGCGCAGAATCGGCTCCAGAAAAAAGCCGCCATATCCCCAGAGGAGAAGGGACAAGGAGGGGATCGCTGAGGGCAGGCTTCATTTCGCCAAACTCCCCCACATGAACTCGTCGGGCCGATTCGCCAATAAGGTGGATGAGACGCTTGCCAATAAAAGGCAACGCTCAGCCGAGAGCGCCTGTAACGACGCACTTGCGAGTAAGCGGCAACGCGGGCCTAAGGCGGCAGGCCTTCCCCAAAAAGCGAAAAGACTAACAATACCGCAAAAGGCAGTGAAGTGTCCAAACGGCATTTGATCGTGGCACTCATTGACAGAAGCGCTGAAACCGGCAAAATGACCGAGGCGCGGTGGAAAATGGTGAATGCCCTGCCCGTTGAGTCATTGTTTGCACGAATGGATGAAGATCCCGAAGTTCCCATGCCCACATTTGATGGGTGGCTAAATGTGATCAAAATCCTTACGTGCATGGATGACCCGACAAGAAAGTGGCTGACGTAAGCGGTCTGCCAGTTGGAGGCGCTGTGGGAGGAGACCAAGCTGGAGGTGGTGGACCGGAAGCTAATCCGGACATCCCAACCGCGTACTGAAAGGTTCTGCTTATTGCGACCCCATTACGCAAGGAGGGGGGCCAAAGTGCAGTCCACCAGATTAGTAAGGAGGCGGAAGACATCCTCTTTTCCAGATACTGCAAGATGGCATGGGTTATGCATACCTGCGCCTCAAAAAGCGATATCACTGGGATAAGGATGCCACACCCTGAAGGCATCGTGGATGCCGCCCAGGGAATGACGCTGGACGAGTCCGATGAAGGAGGGGACGGTACCCTGGAGATGAGCCCAGTACCCATGACAATGCGCAGCAGCTCAACCGTTATAAGAGTAAGGTCGCGTCGGCGAAACTCCTCATAGCCATGGATCAAGAATCAGCCGACATAGCTTTGGTCCAGGAGCCATGGATCGCTTTATGCAATGGCATCGCCGGACTAAAGTCCCCAGAAACAAAACCGGAAGGGTTTACACGCTATCCTTATGCCTCATTACAGCTTCCTGCTACATGGGGCACGACAGGATGACCCCACCAGAAGAACTCATGAGCCTGGTAGAAGCCAGCCCGAAGGACCAGCAACTACTCGTGGGTGCAGACGCCAACGCGCACCACTGCGTCTTCAGGAACCCCCGGAATACTAAATGGGGAAAGTTCAAGGAGACTATCGCGACAAGGCTCGCGACCTCTCGGGACACAGAAGACACAGAAAAGTCCCTAGAGACCATCTCCAAGAAACTGCTAGATGCGTATCACGCATCATGCCCAATATCGGATACGAGAAAGGGGACCAGGCCACCTTGGTGGAATAAGGACCTTTCACTCCGACAAAACAAACTCAAAGAATTCTTCAAAATCGCCAAGCAGGCGAAAGATGATATCATCAATGAGGAATGCAAAGTCCTACTAAGGGACTACAAGAAGGAAATACGCAAGGCGCAGAGAAACTTGTGTCCCAGAAATGGCTAGACTCCGGAAGCTGGTATCGAAACAGCCAACAATACAGAGTTAGCTCAAACGCGACGACGGACAGTGGACTGAGGGCAGCGAAGAGGCCCTACCAGCACTAATGCATGCGCATTTCCCAGGATGCACTGAGGTATCCCATGCGACTAAGCACCAGGACCTAGCAACTGTTGAAGAGCATCTCCCAAAGGATCTAATATCCTCTAGTAGAATCCACTGGGCTATAGACTCCTTTGCGAGGATAAAAGCACCGGGACTAGATGGGATATTCCTAGCCTTGCTACAGGTGACCAAAGAAGTCATTGTTGGAGCACTAGATTAGCGGTTGATATTATTGTTAGAAATGAATTTACATGAAGAAAAAATAGAACTAAACGTAAACAATGTAAAACAAAAAGCTTATCGCTTGCACTCAGCCGAGCTGAATAGCCGAAACGTATAGCTTTCATAGCGAGGCAATTCGGACGCTGCTTGTTTAAAGGTAGTAGCCGATTAACCTTTGGAACTGCTGGCTGCGCCAGCGCAATAAAACTTTTTCGTGCGACTGCAGTTATTCTCGTCTTCTTTTCTTTGCCTTCGAGTGGAAATTCCCCAGCTAGGCCGCTAGTTGCTAGTCGCCTTTTTTTTATTCGAATTTTTTGTCCGGAAAACCCTCACGGATTTACATTTTGGCGCCCGAGACAGGGACTACGACTAGCTTTTCGATTTCGCGTCGGAAAAACGAACAAAAATAGTGCATTTTCGTCGTCTCGGCACTTGTTCCGTTTTTATACCCTTGCAGGGTATTATAATTTCAGTCAGAAGTTTGCAACGCAGTGAAGGAGACGTTTCCGACCCTATAAAGTATATATATTATTGATCAGCATCACCAGCCGAGTCGATCTAGCCATGTCCGTCTGTCCGTCCGTCTGTCCGTCTGTCCGTCCGTCTGTCCGTCTGTCCGTCTGTCCGTTTCTACGCAAACTAGTCCCTCAGTTTTAAAGCTATCTGAATGAAACTTTACATATAGTCTTCTATATACTCTCACTGCTATATATGTCGGAACGGGCCGGATCGGACGACTATATCATATAGCTGTCATACAAATGTTCGATAAATTTTTAGAAAAAAAATTATAACTTGGATGTTTTTTAACATTTTTGCACAATTTTTAAGACATGGCCATTATATATTACTTTTGAATTTTGGTAAAAATTTTATGAAAATCGGACCACTATATCTTATAGCTGCCATAGGAACGATCGGGAAATTAATCGAAAAAAAATTATAACTTCGTTGTTTTTCAACGTATTTTAATCTACTTTGGTACATGAGCTTCTGGTATTATTTTAGAATTTTGGTATAGGTTTTATGAAAATCGGACGACTATATCTTATAGCTGCCATAGAAACGATAGGGAAAGTAGTAGAGAAAATTATAACTTCGTTGTTTTTCAACGTATTTTCATCTACTTTGAGGCATGAGCTTTTAGTATTATTTCAGAATTTTGGTAACAATATTATGAAAATCGGAGAACTATATAATATAGCTGCCATATAAGTGATCCGTAGATGTAGAGAAAATGTAAAGCTGGGAATGTATAACTGTAACTGTCAAACTGTAAACATATTAAGTATAGGTAAAATGTTATGAAACTCCGTTTAGTGTCTGTTTTCGGCATTATAATTTATAATATAAATATGAAAACCAATCTGCAAGGGTATACAAACTTCGGCGTGCCGAAGTTAGCTTCCTTTCTTGTTTTTTTATATATTTGGCGAAAAAACCTAGCTGGCGGAACTCGACAAATCTTGGATCGGATTGGATCAAATTTTGGAAAAAAGGAAAGTTCTGGAAATCATGCCCAACGATCAGGTATTCAGTGCCAAAAATTAAAACTTGGAAGCACTCCACGTTACGTGTGTTTGTGTGCAATTATCTGGCTGTAATTCTTTGCACTTTGTATATTGGAAAACCAATTTAAAACCAACATATAAAACCTCCAAATAAACAAATAAAAAGTGAACAGCCTTTAATAATTTTTGGAATTAAATTGTGAGAAAATTGATGTGCGTGCGGTACAGTTAAATACATACATATCTACATACTTATATACCAGCGTTTTGCCGCCAAGTTCATTTCCCTTTTGTGCAGTGGCAGAGCAGTTATTTTTGAGCTATATACTCTGGTCAGTGGCTTTCAAACCGTACATAGTGGCATATCGGTTAATTTCGACAGCATATACTCTGTCAGTGGTATTCAAACAGTATTCAAAGTAAAATTCCTGCAAAACTCGGAAGTGAAATTAAATTCTGCACATATTATTATATGTACATATTTACGTGCGACATTAATTGTGATACAGTTTCTGGCTTTGGCGGTGCTTGTGGGCATCTTTAACCCGTATGGGATCCACTTAAATATTTTCGGACAGTTTATTTGTCAAATAAAATTCAACTTGGTGTTTAATTTCGGCGGTGGTTTTTGGCATTATTAACCCTTATATAACCCAAATAAAATTTGGTGTGCTTGTGAATTTATATTAATAAAATTTAATTGGGGTATCGGCGAAATTGTATCAAGTGAATAATAATTACGGAATCATTTGCGAAAGTGGTTTATTAAAACTTAGTGCCAATCATTTACATTTGGAGCATTTTTATTAATTCCCAATCAATTTCAAAATGGCTGAAAGAGATTCGGCTGCAAAGCCAAATGCAAAACTTTTGATGGCTATGCAGAAACACGATATGGTTCTGAGTGACATCGAGCGAATGAAAAAGGCATTTGAGGAAAGAATTATTTCATTCGACAAAATTCAAATGGAATATCGAATGCAACTTCTCGAATCGTACTGTAAAAAACTAATGGATATCCAGGCAGACATTGATATACTATACCCAGAAAATGATCTGAGAGCGCCGGTTGAGGATGCATGTATCATTACAAAGGCATTGTATCGCTCCGCAATGATAGAAGTTGAACCTCAGAGAATTAGTCAAGGGGATTTCAGTGGTTATCGTCATTCATCGCAATTACCAAAAATGAATCTGCCGAAGTTTAGTGGAAAACATTCGGACTACAAAAATTTTATAAGTCTATTCGAGAGTTTAGTTCATAACGATCCATCCCTTACAAAGGTAGAAAAGTTCAACCATTTGCTTACATGTCTAACAGGTGATGCATTAGGAACTGTAAAGGCGTTTCAAATTTCCGAGTTAAATTATGAGAAAGCATTGGCTAGCTTGAAAAACGTGTACGACAATAAATGTTTGATTTTCTTCGACACGATTTCTCAGTTGTTTGACCTTCCCCAGGTATCGAAACCCTCTGCATCAGGCTTGAGGTCTCTTGTTGATGAGATATCGGCTCTGTATGCATCATTGCAGTCGTTGGGTAGTGAACAGGAGATCAATAATGCAATTTTTATTCACATAGCTATGTCCAAGGTAGATCACACAACAAAATCCCGATTTGAGGAGCAGCTGGATTACAATAAGTTGCCAACATGGTCTGATTGTGCGTTTCAGTTGAATCGGCGATACCAGCATTTAGCTGCTGAGGAATCAACGAAAAGTAAAGGGAAGCCTAGCCAAGGTTCGAATAAGGGATACTCAAAATCGTCATTCTCATGCACAAAAGCAGATCACAAACCAGATTCGAAATGTCAATATTGCTCAGCGACGAATCATAATTTAGGTAGTTGCCAAGCCTTTATGGCTCTGTCCGTGATTCAGCGTTTTGATTTTACGAAACATAATCGGCTGTGCATAAATTGTTTAAATCCTGGTCATCCAGTTAAAAAATGCAAAGCAAAAAAGTGTCGCGTCTGCTCTAAGCCTCATAACACACTTCTTCACAGATATGGGGTAGAGCAGCAACCTGTAGCTTCGGGATCAGGTTCTCAAGTGCAGTCACAGTCGTTTCCTGTAGCATTTGATCATTCAAATCAAGCCCACTCATGTCATGTTGCAAGTAGCGACCAAGTGATTCTTGCCACTGCCGTCGTTAAGGTGCGGGATAGATTCGGACAGTTTCAATTAGCACGAGCTCTTTTAGATTCCGGGTCGCAAATAAACTTTATGGCCGAAGATTTGGCACAACGTTTGCGGCTACATAGGGAGGAGTCTTATTTGAATATTACTACTGTCGGGAAGAACGATTCGGTAGTGCGGCACAAGGTGCACACGTCAATTCACTCTCGCGTCAATGCTCATAGTTTCGCAACCGATTTTTGGGTGTTAAGGTCAATTTCATCATATCAACCTGACTATGAGGTCAATTATGCCCAATGGAAAATTCCAGCAAACATTGAATTGGCAGACCCTCGTTTTCACAAGCCCGCAAAAGTGGACTTGCTTATTGGCGCAGAATCCTTTTTTGAACTTCTAAGCGTAGGCCAAATAAAATTGGGTTCCGACCATCCATCGCTTCAGAAAACGTTATTAGGATGGATTGTGTCGGGAAAGTACACTCAACGCTTAGCGAGTCAAGCTCAAGTAGGCAGCGTCACTGTCAGTGAAAATATAAGTTCTCTCGACTCTCTGGTGGAACGATTTTGGGAGTTGGAACAAGTCCCTGAGAGATCGAAGGCTGTTTACACAGCTGAACAAGTTGCTTGTGAGAAGCATTTCGAGCACACAGTAAAAAGACTTTCTTCAGGTCGTTTTGAGGTGAAGCTGCCGTTCAAGACAAATCCAAGTGTTCTAGGCTTATCCTTCGAAACGGCAAAACGCAGATTTCTTTCGTTGGAGCGCAGACTTGCGAATAACTGCGAGTTGCAAGACATGTATCACGAGTTTATGAGAGAGTATCTTAACCTTGGGCACATGTCACGGCTTCCAACGCCTCCTCCAGGACAACACTACTATATTCCACATCAATGTGTCCTGAGACCTGATAGTAGCACCACAAAGTTGCGAGTTGTTTTTGATGCGTCAAGCAAAACGTCAACCTCGATCTCATTAAATGAGACACTAATGGTGGGTGCAACTATTCAGAGGGAGCTTTACGCTATTTTGGCAAGATTTAGATTGAACAAATATGCCTTGACATCAGATATTTCAAAGATGTATAGGCAAGTAAACGTTGCCAATGAAGACCGGAATTTCCAACTAATTTTGTGGAGGGAAAAATCTACTCAAGCTCTCCAAACCTTTCGCCTAAACACTGTCACTTATGGGACAGCCTCAGCTCCATTCTTAGCCATTCGTTGTCTCTTTGAGCTATCAAAAATTTACGCTAAATCACATCCGGTGGCAGCGGAAGTAATTTCGAGCGACTTTTACGTCGACGATATGCTCACAGGAGCGAACAGTTTGGACGAGTTGGAAGTGATTCGCAAGGAAGTCACTGAGGTTTTGGAGTTAGGGGGTTTCCATTTAGCCAAATGGGCAACAAATCATCCAAGTTTGATGACTAACCAGGGACCAGAAAAATCTCTTATATTTAACACCTCTGAGTCCGTTAAGACGCTTGGAATGAGGTGGAACCCTCAGAATGATGCATTTCATTATAGTTTGGAGCAGCGATGGGCACGAAATCTAACGGTTTGAGCAGCAGCTCGCTGAAAAAAAAAAAACAACAACCCCCGGCGTTGCGAACCGTCGCACCCACGCGACACACAGAATGTGCGAGCCGAGAAAATACACTGACAAAAACTTTTTGAGTAGATCAATATCTTCAGCCATTTTTGCGTGCATTTATGTCCGCTTAAGAAAAACGACTGCAAAAAAATCCAATCCTTTTTCTTTAGTGCAGAAGTCAACGCCAGCCGCGCAGGTCCCTTTAAAATTGTTCTTGTTTTTGGGACGATGTGCGAGTTCGGTCGCTTGTGTTTTGTTGTTGCAAACTCGGGATCGCGGGGATGTGCTCGCTACCTGCGCCAAAGGTCAGTGTGGTTGTTTTTGTAAATCTTCACGGTTCGCTGATCGCGAGGACCGACTGCAATTGTGCGACTTGCTGGCGCCTCCGAAAAAAGATAACGGTTTGAGCAGTGTGAGCAAATTGAGCCACGGCGTGCCCATCGCTGGTTTGGAGGATTCGTTTCAATCCTTACCTCCCACGAAACGCAACATTTTGTCCGTCACAGCTCGTTTGTTTGACCCCTTGGGGCTATTGTGTCCGTTGATCACAAGAGCAAAAATTCTGCTTCAGGAGCTTTGGCGACAAAAACTAGATTGGGATGAATCAGTTCCCATGAAATTGCATACAAGTTGGAACGAATTTAAGCAGAATTTATCAGAGATTGACAAGATATCCATTCCTCGATATATCTGTCTGTCAGCCTATGACGCTGTTCAAATCCACGGATTTGCTGACGCATCGAGCCACGCCTACGGCTGTTGCATTTATGTTCGCACGGTGGCTGGGACAAATGACTGCTAACCGCTAAGTCACGAGTGTCCCCGCTAAAAACCAAATCAATTCCAAGGCTCGAATTATGTGCAGCGCATTTGCTGGCCAAGCTATGGACTCAAGTATCTCCTTTGCTGCACAAGATAGAGTTGGAGAGCGTTAATTTTTGGTCGGACTCCCAAGTCACTCTATACTGGTTAAAGAGGGATCCGTCTACTTTAGCAACATTTGTCGCGAATAGAGTTGCTGAAATCCAGGAACTCTCAGAGAATATAGTCTGGCGTCATGTGCCTACAGAAGAGAATCCGGCTGACTTAGTGTCACGTGGAACAGATATAGAGGGTTTGAAGCGTACTCTATGGGAAAATGGACCTGAATTCTTACTGCGAAATCCAGACGAGTGGCCTAGTTCTCATCAGGTTGAGGTATCACAGGAGTTACAGTTGTCCGAGAATAAAAAAAGCGTAGCAGTATGTTCCGTCACAAAAAACCAACCGAATGTCTTTATTGAACTTGTTGGACGATGTTCGTCATTTAATAAATTAATGCGGATCATGGCATACGTAAATCGATTTATTCAAGGGAAGAAGCGTCAACGCGATGTTTTTATTTCGGCCAACGAACTGAAGCTGTCGTTTCTTAGGATGGTCCAAGTCTTGCAAAGAGTTGAATTTGAGTCAGAATATGTCAAGATAGAGAAATCTGAAAGTTTGAGTCCACATCTACAACGTCTAAATCCTTTCATACACTCCAGCGAGATAGATGGTGTGAAGTTTCAACTAATTCGGGTTGGGGGAAGATTATTAAACGCGCCAATTCCGTATGATGCCAAATTTCCGTTGTTACTGCCATCGAAGTCAGAATTTGTTTCGTTGTATCTTCGCAACTTACATCGGACTCATTACCATGCTGGTGTCAAGGTTTTGGTATCGCTCTTGAGACAGCAGATATGGCTTATCAATGCTCGAGGAGCATGCACTAAAATTGTCCGTAGGGTCAAAATGGCTCGCCCCTTTTTGGTTTGTGGGGTAGACTTCTGCGGTCCATTTTATGTATCATTGAAGATCCGCGGTAAACCCCCGATTAAGACTTATGTGGCCGTCTTCGTGTGTTTCTCGTCAAAGGCTGTTCACCTTGAGCTTGTGATAGACCTATCCACTGACAGTTTTTTATCTGTTTTTAAAAGGTTCGTCGGGAGGAGAGGACTGCCGAAGAAGGTGTACAGCGACAACGCCACGAATTTCGTAGGAGCGAGCAACGTGCTGCAGGAGCTGAACGCAGCGTTTCACCACAGCGAGGATCAGCTGAGAGGGTACACGGCTCAGAGAGGCGTCGAGTGGTATTTCATACCGCCGAGGTCACCACACTTCGGAGGACTGTGGGAGGCAGCCGTCAAGTCCGCCAAACATCGACTGCTGAGAGGGGTCGGCAACGCCAAGCTAACGGCCGACGAGTTGAGCACCCACCTGGTCGAGGTAGAGGCGCTGCTCAATTCTCGACCAATCGCATCGCCTGGCAACGATCCCAACGATGGAGAGGCGCTGACACCAGGACACCTGCTGATCGGTCAGGCTCTTCTTTCGCTGCCGCAAGAGTCCGACACAGGCGTAACCTCCAGCAAGGGCGGATGCGAGTACTTGAGGCGGTGGCGAATGCTGTCCGCTCTCAAGCAGCAGTTTTGGGACGGTTGGTCCAAGGACTACCTCGTCAGCCTGCAGCAGCGCAACAGGTGGAGCGATTTGGAGGTCGGACGCTTGGTGCTCGTACACGAGGACAACTCGCCCCCACAACGGTGGCTCACAGGGCGCGTGGTGGCAACAACAGTCGGCGCGGACGGTAAAGTGCGTGTAGCACACATCCAGACGTCAGGAGGCGTCATCAAGCGCGCCATCCATAAGTTGGCATTGCTGCCGATAAACATCGCTCCTAACGAGGAGGTTAAAGCGCCGGAGGCCTTCAACGGGGCCGGAATGTTGGAGCACTAGATTAGCGGTTGATATTATTGTTAGAAATGAATTTACATGAAGAAAAAATAGAACTAAACGTAAACAATGTAAAACCAAAAGCTTATCGCTTGCACTCAGCCGAGCTGAATAGCCGAAACGTATAGCTTTCATAGCGAGGCAATTCGGACGCTGCTTGTGTAAAGGTAGTAGCCGATTAACCTTTGGAACTGCTGGCTGCGCCAGCGCAATAAAACTTTTTCGTGCGACTGCAGTTCTTCTCGTCTTCTTTTCTTTGCCTTCGAGTGGAAATTCCCCAGCTAGGCCGCTAGTTGCTAGTCGCCTTTTTTTTATTCGAATTTTTTGTCCGGAAAACCCTCACGGATTTACAGTCATCACCACATGGCTCTACTCAATATATACAGCTTGCCTAAGCATTCATTCACTCGTCTTTCATAGCGTACGGTCGTGTTTTTGTTTTGAGCTCCGAATTTTTGTGTTTACACTGCATTTAAACAACCTGTGTTCCAGCTTTAATTGTTCAAATACAATTTTAACTTTGGCGTTCAGCTACGAGAGTGCATGTGTCTTTCAGTGTTTAATTAATATGCAGTTTATAACGACTTTTAGTTTTTGCGTTTTCTTGTCCCCCTTTTGTGTTGTTCCGTTTAGTTTTCAACTTTGCTTATTAGCTGAACTTAAGCGGTTCTAAGCTCTCATTGTTCTCTGCTCTTCCACGCCTACTCTCCCGCTCTCTCGTTTTTTCGGCACTGTTAATTTATCTGTGCACCTTGGTCGAAGGTTTGAGAAAATGTCTTCAAATATTGTCTGTTTTTGGCAGACCAGCCCAACCTTTATTGCTGGCTTGGCGATGCACACGCTAAGTGTCTTAACTTAACGGGCCGTATCGCAGATCTAATTTCTGGAAAAATTGCTTACATTACTGTTGCATTGCCTGCAGAGCTTGCAAATAACTGTCGACAATTTTTAGTTGTCTGCAAATAAGTGTCTCTCTCTCACTCTTTACGAAAAGACTCAGAGAGCACACGTTTCATGGGTTCTTGGAATGAGCTGGCTCGCGCTCAGAGCGAACTCGTTTTTTTCTATTCTGTTTTGTTTCTGTCGTTCCAGACCGTGGTCAGTGAAGAAAAAGTCTTTTGCGTATGTATTGGTATAAATTCACATGCATAGGCAAGCAAATCGTTAAACGATTAGTTGCGATCGTAATGGCATTTTGTTATATTGAATATGGAATCTAAATGACACTTGTTAACAAAAATATTTGAAAATAACATTAAATTGTTCTATTAATCAAATTGTATTATTTCTTTGCATATGTGTTGGTATACATTCACAAGCGTTCGTTTTGCAGACGAAATATATTAATTGCAACAACAACGAAAGTAAAGGTGAAGATCGTTTGCGCTGAGTTGTTCAGTCAATTGGTCTTTTGCTGGCTCTCTGTGTGCGAGCGTTTCTCGTCCCGCTCTTTACGCACTGCTCATTGAACGACCGAAATAAAAAGAGCTCAACGAAAAGCGCTCAACAGAAAACAGAAATGAAGACAGCAAAACTCTCTTGCTCAGAGCGAGAGAGTATGAACTTGTTCGGTTGTGCTCGCAACGAGAGCGCAAGAAAAAAAACTGTCGACAGTTATTTGCAAGCTCTGATTGCCTGTCGTGATGTTGAGAAGGATATGTTTTCCTTCATGCGCCAGACCAGAAGCGGATTTAAAGAACTTAGGGTAATTTTTCGCAAACCAAGTGACCTGTTCTTAGCGCTGGACGCTCAATTTAACAGGATGAAGCTGTTAAATGAGTCGCCAAAGCGTAAAAATTTAGCTTTTGGTCGGCAGCAACTGGGCGAGCCCCAGCAACCCAAGATTTAGTACCCCCCCTTGGCCCAGCACCCGACCCCAACACCAACTCCTTTGGTGTTGAGATCGGGAGCGATTAAAGATTCGGCAACCGAATGTGCCGGGGTGGAATTGGCAGCAGCTCCGCCAGTTATATCCGTAGAGTCCGCTGCGATATCTCAATCTCTAACTAAGCAGACTTTGAAAAAATCTGCACAGTGTAAAAGAAGGCCAGTGCACCGGCTGAAGTTGGTAATGCTGCGTAAAGACCCTTACCGCTATTCCACCACTAAAAACAATATTGGTTTCACGGCTTGCCCGTGATCTCGCATCGCAAGATGTACAGCTGTGTTCACTGAAATAGCAGTGCCCCACGACCTGCACGTTTAAGATTGGAAAATACTATTACAAACACTATTTTCATAAAATTTTTTTTCATAAAGGCTTAGTGTATTTCAGCGATGGGCACGCAGTGGCTCAATTTGCTCACGCTGCTCAAACCGTTATCTTTTTTCGGAGGCGCCAGCATGTCGCACAATTGCAGACGCACAAGTGCAGTGCTCGCGACCAGCGAACCGTGAAGATTTACAAAAACAACCACACTGACCTTTGGCGCAGGTAGCGAGCCCATCGCCGCGATCCCGAGTTTGCAACAACAAAACACAAGCGACCCGAACTCGCACATCGTCCCAAAAACAAGAACAAATTTAAAGGGAACTGTGCCGCTAGCGTTGACTTCTGCACTAAAGAAAAAATTTTGGATTTCTTTTGCAGTCGTTTTTCTTAGGCGGACATAAATGCACGTAAAAATGGCTGAAGATATTGATCTACTCAAAAAGTTTTTGTCAGTGTATTTTCTCGGCTCGCACATTCTGTGTGTCGCGTGGGTGCGACGGTTCGCAACGCTGGGGGTTGTTGTTGTTTTTTTTTTTTCAGCGAGCTGCTGCTGAAACCGTTAGATCTCGTGCCCATCGCTGGTGTATTTAATTATTAACAATACCACAATCATTTAATTTAGGTAACATAAACCTTATAGAAGATATAGCTAATAACAACAAAAAAGGTCTATATTATGCCGATCATTGAAATAGCAGTGAAAAACTAAAATTCTTCATAAATTTAAAAATATCGTATAAGAAACCTATTTCTTCTTAAATTCTAATTGACTATGATCTAATAATTTGTTAAATAGCCTTTAGAAGCTATCACAGCCTCATACCTGGGTGGCATGGAGTCCACCAAGTCTTAGCAACGCTTGAGGGGATTATGGTCTCATTCCTCCTGCACAAATCGCCAAAGCTGCGGCTTAGAAGTCGGAAACTTCTTTAATACGTAGTCCTTGATGTCCCCCATAAGTTTTCGATCGGAATAATATCCGGGGACTGTGCAGGCCATGGCATTGCATCCACTTTTTCATTAAGAACCCACTCCTTGGCCACCTTGCTGGTATGATAAGGGTCACTGTCCTCCTGAAATGTCCAAATTAATGGCAAATTTTCCTCAGGATACGGCTGCAAGATAGTTTTTAACATTTGGACATAAACATAATGGTCTTTGATCCCACCGATCATATATACGGGACCTACAACGTTGTATGAAAAGTATACCCATACCATGATTTTTAGGCCACCGTGCTTTACAGTCTTCAACGTGTGGTTTGGGTGGTACTTTGTATTTGGAGGTCGACAGACATATTGTCTAGTCCTATTCCACCAAATAAAACCAGTTTGGAGTCATTTGTCCAAAGGATATTACGCCATTTGAAAAGTGGCAGTTCAAGTGGCTATTGGCGAACTCCAATCTGGCCTTGATATGCCTTAAACCAAGCAGTGACATTTTCCATGGACTTCGCGAGTCTAAAATTTATTCAATAAGTCCCCGGCGAATGGTCCCATGACTGATTCCCATGCCAATTCCTGCTCATATATCCCTAGAGGATGCAAAAGGACGAGCTTTGCTGAAGCGAAGTTCGCGTCGAGCCTGTACAATTGTGGTTTTGCGAATGGTACCTCGGTTTTTTTGGGTTCGGTTTATATTTTATGATTTATAAACTATTTTAAAATAACAATTTGAAAGATTTGGAGACTCTTTACATGTTTTGCCCTTCTTTCTAGACTAAGTTATCTGATACCTTTCTCTCATGGAGCAGTGAGGTCCTGCGCCCACTAAAATAATTTTTTTTTCGTTGTAAAGGTGTATTATAGTATAAACTATAATAACGACCATAATTAAACTAATTTTTTACAAAATTAAAAGAAATTTCGGCACTTTTTGCGAAAGAAAATTAAAAACTGCTATTTCAGTGATCGGCCAAAACGAGCTGCATATGTGAAAAAATATCAATAAAACATAAAAATAGAGCAAATCGAACGGAATTTTTTCTCGATTCTTATCTTTATGTTCCATTTTACAAAAACAATGTGCAATAGATCAGCTTGCAAAAAGGAATATGTACAAAAAAACGTTTTGAAGTTGTTCCTCTGTCGCACTGCTATTTCAGTGAACACAGCTGTACTTGCCCATATACAGAGCAAAACACAAGCCGCAAATGTGAAAGTGGAAAATTTTAATTTCTCTTATAGGGTCTTCCCACACACCGTCAAAGCACATTCACCGTCCGTTGAACAAACGGTCCATAAGGTTTTGCCGTTCCGAATTTTCCCAAATGGACCGCCGTTAGAACACATTAAAATCTAACCACGGTTTGTTTGGCGATAGTTTTTCGGTGCAACTCTGAAAATTTGACCATCACTACGAAAGTGTATACACACTTGGCGAGGAACAAATGAGATATGGAATTTAAAATGTGGCGCCAAAGCTACAAGCATGCCCAAAATAGTTGTTGGCGTTTTTATACCTGTTTAGTAGGGGGGCGATCCTTCCACTGAAGATCCTTGGAACGTAGACTCCACCGGCGCAAGGACCAAAAAAGCCCAGAAGAGAAACAAAGTCGGGGGCGTCGTGGAGGCAAGGTAATCGATGACGATCAGCTTTATTCGGCTGCATACATGAAACTAACTCTAAAACTTCAGCAAACGGCCGCGCTCACGCCCGTTGACTGCGCTAGCGAGAGCGAGAGAGCGGCAGCGGACGATCCGAGTGTTCGGCAACGAAGCCCGAGGCCCGCGCTCGAGAGTGCGAAAGCGCTTAGCGCTGCGGGAGAGCAAGACGGCGAGAGCGGGCTAGCGTTGCTACGCTGGGAGCGCTTGAGCTTTTGGACGCTCAGACGCTCGGTGGGCAGAGGGGGAGCAGGGGCCTCCTGGCGTAAACAATACCCTTGCAGGGTATTATAATTTCAGTCAGAAGTTTGCAACGCAGTGAAGGAGACGTTTCCGACCCTATAAAGTATATATATTCTTGATCAGCATCAATAGCCGACTCGATCTAGCCATGTCCGTCTGTCCGTCCGTCTGTCCGTTTCTACGCAAACTAGTCCCTCAGTTTTAAAGCTATCTAAATGAAACTTTGCATATAGTCTTCTATATACCCTCACTGCTATATATGTCGGAACGGGCCGGATCGGACGACTATATCATATAGCTGCCATACAAATGTTCGATATATTTTTAGAAAAAAAATTATAACTTTGCTGTTTTTCAACATTTTTGCACCCTTTTTTAGATATGGCCATTTTATATTATTTCAGAATTTTGGTATAAATTTTATGAAAATCGGACGACTATATCTTATAGCTGTCATAGGAACGATAGGGAAAGTAATAGAAAAAATTATAACTTCGTTGTTTTTCAACGTATTTTAATCTTCTTTGAGACATGAGCTTTTAGTATTATTTCAGAATTTTGGTAACAATATTATGAAAATCGGACAACTATATCATATAGCTTCCATAGAAGCGATCCGTAGATGTAGAGAAAATGTAAAGCTGGGAATGTATAACTGTAACTGTGAAACTGTAAACATAATAAGAATAGGTAAAATGTTATGAAACTCTGTTTAGTGTCTGTAATTTATAATATAAATATGAAAACCAATCTGCAAGGGTATACAAACTTCGGCGTGCCGAAGTTAGCTTCCTTTCTTGTTTCTGTATATTCTTGCCCCAATATGTCCCCAATAATTACTATTTAATATAAACCGCCTGTCTCTACCTTATTTTAAAGATTTTGGATGCCTATACCACCTATAGACACTCTTCGGGGAATTTACTCCTTGTTAGAGAAAAATCATTAGAAAAACTAAAATTCCTTGTTATTTAATGCATTTAAATTTAGTGCGGATAAATTCTGACGCAATCTGTGCCTTTTGCTGTTGTACAACACCCAAAATAGTTGGTAAATGCTCCATTTCAAATTTGCAACTGCCAATTCGACAGTCTTTGTTCCCGTTTTCATGAGCCACAGCTGATCGATCAGCTGTTCGGATGGTGAATGTGCTTTGACGGTGTGTGGGAACACGAGTTTCACTTTTTTTTTTAAATCCCAAACGTTCCTCATAAATGCGCTGTGTGGGAAGACAGTATTACACAAAAAACATCTCATCGTTTAAGATAAATGTCTCCCTCGATCCTTTTGACAACATTTCTTCTGGTGACTTCTGGCCTGAACGAGCTGTAGTTAAGGTGTACGAGGTTAAAATAAAGAAAAAAACGGCCTGTGGGAGTAAGACCTTTCAAAGGCTAAATATCTTAATTTCCGATTTAATTGGTCTGATCTTTATATGTGCACTGACATGGCCTCCGCCGTGGATATTTTTTACTGTGCCATGAATTCGTTCTTTTTATCGTGTGTTTCGTTAACATATCCGTCGGTTTCTAGTAAACCACCTTGGTTTACTGAAGACCTGACACGCCTAAAAATTATTAAGTCTCGGCTTTATATTAACTATAAACGTAGCGGTTCTCTTACTGCTCTTTCTAGTTATCTTAGTGCTCGGTCGAATTTTACCGTGCTTAACGCGCAGTGTTATAAACATGATTGAACTCGCTATAGGGTTTTGGTCACGCAGGACCCGAAAGAGTTTTATAACTTTGTTAACACTAAACGTAAACCTAAGTTATATCCTTTCTCGCTTTTATTTAATAACACTACAGTAAACTCTGATCAGGCCATCGCAAAGAGATCGTTGCAGAGTTTTTAAAACTTCTTATTCTTCCTCAAATAGCTTAAATCAGAATTACTCTTTTGATATGCCCAGGTCGAACCTAATCTTCAGTCCTATTTTAAATGAAAGCTCCCTTAGTTTGGATCCTCAGGCGAAAGATGATATCATCAATGAGGAATGAAAAGTCCTACTAAGGGACTACAAGAAGGAAATACGCAAGGCGCAGAGAAACTTGTGTCCCAGAAATGGCTAGACTCCGGAAGCTGGTATCGAAACAGCCAACAATACAGAGTTAGCTCAAACGCGACGACGGACAGTGGACTGAGGGCAGCGAAGAGGCCCTACCAGCACTAATGCATGCGCATTTCCCAGGATGCACTGAGGTATCCCATGCGACTAAGCACCAAGACCTAGCAACTGTTGAAGAGCATCTCCCAAAGGATCTAATATCCTCTAGTAGAATCCACTGGGCTATAGACTCCTTTGCGAGGATATAAGCACCGGGACTAGATGGGATATTCCTAGCCTTGCTACAGGTGACCAAAGAAGTCATCACCACATGGCTCTACTCAATATATACAGCTTGCCTAAGCATTCATTCATTCGTCTTTGACTTTCATAGCGTACGGTTGTGTTTTTGTTTTGAGCTCCGAATTTTTGTGTTTACTTTGCATTTAAACAACCTGTGTTCCAGCTTTAATTGTTCAAATACAATTTTAACTTTGGCGTTCAGCTACGCGAGTGCATGTGTCTTTCAGTGTTTAATTAATATGCAGTTTATAACGACTTTTAGTTTTTGTCTTCAGTCCTATTTTAAATGAAAGCTCCCTTAGTTTGGATCCTCATCGTGTAAAACCAGTTTATTCTCCGGGTCTCGATGGAATACCAGGCTACGTGCTCAGGTATTGTGTTGGGGCTCTGTACAACCCCCTTCTGAAATTATTTACCTTAGCTTTATAAACCTCAGAATTTCCCCTTATTTGGAAGAATTCATTTATCATTCCTATTCACAAATCGGACGACAGCAACGATAGAGGAATATTTAAGTTATCGGCGATTCCAAAACTTTTCGAGATTGTAATTACTCCTCACTTGCAGCATTTATGCAGATCAGTAATTTCTCCATGTCAGCATGGATTTATGAAGCGAAGATCGACCACTACAAATCTCTTGGAACTCACCTCTTTCGTTATTAGGGGTTTGCGGCATAACAGATTTACACAGACTCTTTTAACCACTCTCATCTTAAAATAAGCTTGACATAATCAGGTTTCACGTCGATCTTCTTAAATGGGGTTTGAGTTATTTGAGTGACAGAACTCAAAAGGTTCTATTTAAAAATGATCTATCCAAATTCCTCAGTGTCACATCTGGAGTCCAACAAGGTAGCCACCTCGGCCCGCTATTTTTACTTTGTTTATCAATGACCTCCCGTTGGCTCTAACGAACTCTAGAGTACTTATGTACGCTGATGATGTTAAACTATGCCTGCAGTATATGGACAGCTTGCCAGTCAGACCTGCAATCCGATCACAAAATTGTTCAAACAATAGCTCAATAGCTCCAAATGCAAACTGATGACATTTTCACGTGTCACTCCCCAGTTTGGCACTTATACGCTTTATGCCTGCGTCTTATCGACGATTTGGGCGTTCGCCTAGATCCTAAACTTTCGGTCTCTAAATATGTTTCATGCATAGTTAATAAAGCCAGAGGCATGCTCGGTTTAATTAAAAGATGGTCGAAGGACTTGGTTTCCCCTTATGTAATGAAGACTCTTTTTGCAAACGCCCTATATTGGAGTATGGTTCATGCGTCTGGAGTCCTCAATTTGGAGTCCATATTAACCGTACTGAATCCGTACAAAAGAACTTTTTACTTTTCGCCGTCCGTGGCCTACCTTGGGATGCTGACATGAGGCTTCCGTCTTATTCTAGCAGATTTCTATTAATTAACTTTCCCTCTCTAGCTAACCGTAGAGCTATGTTCGGTGTTGCACTTCTTAATAAACTAATAAAGCTAATGCAGCTCAATTTCCACGTTCCTCGACTAACATCTAAAATAAATCACTGTAGGCGGGAGTTTGAAACCCTTTAGGTCTTTATGTGCTGATTACAACCGCCTCTCTGATATGAAAGAAAGAAGTTACCATATTTTAAAGAAGAAAAAAGGTTTAAAAACAGCGAAGTTAAAATTTTTTTCTTAAAATTTTCCTATCGTTCCTATGACAGCTATAGGATATTGTCGTCGGATTTGTATAAAATTAAAACCGAAATTCTAGAATAATATAAAATGACCGTATCTAAGATTAAGTGAAAATAGATACATATGTTAAAAACCAGCGAAGTTATAGCTTATAAATATAAAATAAGTTATAATTTATAGTCGACCGATCCGGCCCGTTTCGATTTAAAACTGATACCGTAACTGTAAAACTGTAAATATAATAATAATATGTACAAGTATGTAATAAAAGTTTTTATTATATGTATAAATATATGTACAGCATATATATTTATAATTTATGTTCTATTAAATATTTACACTTAAGATATACTTTTTATACGATTTAAATATGTTTTACTGTTACTCAGGCGTGCTCCGGTAATCGAAAACGGCAAGATTTTTTTAAGGGGTTCTTCTCATTCAAAACCCGTTTTTTTGACTCTTTTTAAAAAAATTCTTATTTGAAATCGCAAAGAATAATTGAAAACTTTTTTTATTAATTGTATTAAAAAATGTTCAAAGTAAATAAAAAAATTGTTTTTGCCTCGATACGAGGGTTGTTCAAAGAGTAATGAGACTTCAAACTTGGTGGTGGAAAAAAAGGTGTCGTCCTGGCGGCCACGATTCAGGGTCTCCAGAGCGTCCGAAATGAAAAATAAGAACGGGGCTATAATCAGAGTAGATGTAATTTTCGGGTGACGGAACAGATTTTTTTTTAAATTTTTTTAAACAAAATGGCGGCCATTCAAAAAAAATTTCGATTTCGGGCTTTTTTTGTAGTTTAGTGTAAAAAAAAAATAGAAAAAAAAATTTTTTTTTAAATCTGTTCCGTCACCCGAGAATGGTGACAATTCTGCGTCGATTCCACTTTGATTCATAAAAATCGGTTTAGTTGAACTAAAGATATCATGGCCGCCAGTTCGAAAAACGTGGTTTCGAGATAAACGCGTTTGAACTTTGAAAAAAGCTCATTTTGCGAAGACCTTGCTTCCCAAAAAAAGCTGTATCTTCTAAAGTATTTCGAATTTCTAAAAATCCTTTTAAGGACATATACACAACATCCCAAGATATAAATAAATGAAAAAAAAATCGAAAAAAAAGTTGCCCAATGAGAAGACCCCCTTAAAACGAGAATTGGTGCTCCGGTAATCGAAAACGAAAGACTTTTTCGATTTGAAAAACGAGCACCTTTTTCTGGCCGGAATGAAAAGTAAATGGCTTTTTTTAAATGAAATCAGATCTTATTTACAAAAGGAAAAAAATAGTTTACTCGGTGGTCTATTGATGTTTATTCCACACCACCACAAGATCATTCTGGCAGGTAGTTATTTTATAAAAAATTTATTTCTGACCCCACCTCAGATTTGACAACAAAATTTTTGCCCTGTTCAACAAGTTTTCTCGTTTTGGCGATAGGTCGATAAGTCCATGACAAAATGTCATCACCAAGGTTGCCATGTTGTTGGTGGAACGAAACAGTCAGTTAAAAATACTTATAAAATATAAAAGAATACATTAATAACTTAAGAGGAGCGCCAAAGTTGTTGTTTGTAAATAATGCTATTTAATTTGTTTGCTTAAATGGTCAAAGTTGACCAAATAATTAATTGAGACCACCGGAATTAAAATGGCTAGAGTAGCTTAACTCCATAATTTTTTTTCCTTTTCTCGGCTTTAAAATAAGCAATATAAAAGGCAGTTCTTTACGTTGTTTGCTTTTTACCGAAAAATCAAGTCAGCTTCTTGAGCAATAAGAAAAAATGAAAAAACCAGAGCTCGCAGGGTTGAGTCCCGATTTCCAAAAAGGTCTCAACATTAAGGTTACGTAACCGGTTAGCCGCGAAAAGACTCAACGAGACATCTGCCCTTTTTCTATTCTCTCTCGGTTGAAGCGGCAAGAGCGGGCTCGCGGTCTTAAGTGTGACCGGTCTCTTCGCAGAAAGCTCTCGCTGTTAATTTGCACATTTCGCGTAGCGTACGTTGATTGTTTGCACAATTTCTTAATTTTTGACAACAAACATTTCAAAATGTAAATGATGAAATGATTAAAATAAAACAAATGAAGCAAAAAAAAAAAAACATTTGACACAAACTTGAGTTTGTTTCTTTATTAATTTGTGTTTAAATTGTTTTTAGAATATATTTTTAATTTTTCATACGCATGAACTCAAACGAGTGCTTCATCCCTCTCCCTCTCTCTCTGGCACTCTTATCGACTCAGAAGCGAGCGAGTAGTTTCTATGCCGCTTCGTTTCCCGAAAGCTTTGTCTTTGCGATCTACCATTACAGTTAACCTGAATCGCAATCAGCAAAGAAGCGAGAACATCTGCGAGAGAGACCCTTTTGAGACTATTTGGTTGTTCTCTCTCCGAAAGAATTTGATAGATCAAAACGGTTGACCGTTTTTTGCGAGCTCTGGAGAAAACAAAACATTCCGATAGCAAAAATTTTTTGAAAACCGGAGCAGCTAAAAACGAAATCGTACGATTTCGCCCAAAACGAAAAAATTTTACAATTACCGGAGCAGGCCTGAAATTTTATCACCTTCTTGGACATTAAAAAAACTAAAAACGTTAGATAACACACAAGCCGACAAAATTTGAAAAAATTGCAGTGCCAAAAAAACAGAATATACTTTAATGTGCTGAACTTAAAACCGGTGCCAGAAAACTTCCTATACGGAAAGTTTTTGTGATATTCCATCTTACAAGCGTAAATAATACGGTTTTTGTTACTTTTGAGATGCTGAAACTTAAATACGTTTTATTTTTTTCAAAACGATCGTTATGCTATCATAAAAAATGTTTATGGATCATCGAGATATTGTCATTTAATTTTATATATGTAGTTATTTTTCCAAAAATAATTGTCAAATTCGACACACTCAGAAATATATTGAAAAAAATCAGTATAAATTCCAGAGACGATATTTCGGAGACCTATAAACGCAAAGCACCTTAAAGGTACGCAAAAACCCTATTTTCTGAACATTTAAGTTTAAATATTAAAAAAAATGACATATGGGAAATTTAGTGAGTCCAGATTTGTGTTCAGCGCATTAAAAACTATAGGAAAATTGTGTTCTGGTCCTTGGTTCTAGAAGGCTGACGACCTGTGTAATTGATTTTATTTAGAGTTATTGGCAAATGAGGGAAGATATCGGAGAATAATTTGTTGTTAAAAAGAAAATGAGCACTAAGGAAAACTTTTATCAAATTGTAGTTCATCAGATAATATAACAATACTATTATATGCATTCGAGAATTGGTAAAATAAAAATGTAACCCATTTACCTCGGCAACTTTTATAAAGCGACCTCTACGATTCTGTTTGACATCCAAATAAAATCGTTTCGATTGTATCTGAAGCATTTTAGTGGCCAGTTCTTGCTCAACGCCACTGCCACCTGAAATCGAAGGCCAAGAACTATTATATATATGTACATTTATATTGATAGTTACAAATGTATACCTTTCACGGAGGAATCAAACTCATTACGACTCGACGAGCCCTCCATATTCGCCACATTATACTCTGAAATATAATAAATATGTATCTATTCTACAGATTTGTTATTTATCTTACTCGATCCTGAGATGCCTTCATCTCCACTTCCCAAATCTGACATTATCCGAACCTATTTAATTGTCGTAACCTTGGCTTGTTATATACTGTATAGTTCCTTTCTTTGCCTCCGCTCGCTGCCGATCTTCTAGTTAAGCCGTCTCAATCCCTCGTTGCCTTTTAACCATTTAACTTATTTATATTATTTATTATTAACATAAAAGTTTTACCCATATTCAAATAATCAGACAAATAAATAATATACACACACTCGCACACACACAGCACACATGTAAGAATCAGCTGTTTTAGCTGCTTTTTAGCTCTCGTGCAAGCAAAAACAAAGGTTCAAGGATTTTACATAAATACGAATGTAGCTCGTTTATGTATATATATACATATATATATGTATATATATATATATATATATATATATATATATATATATATTATATTTTATATACATATATATATTAATATATATATATATATATTAAAAATATTAATGTATACTGCTTGGGAAAAGCTGGTATAGACTTTTAATTATATAAACCATTAATTAAAAATCTACAAGTTGGAGGAATTAAGTTTTGATTTTTCTGGCATATCATACTAAAAACTTTCGGTATATGTTACAGGAGAGGATGTTATCACTTTTACAACGCTTACTTTTGTTTTTAAATGACAGTTTGTTCATAAATAAATGAAGTACAAAATATGTACACACACACACACACACACACACACACACACTTCAAATAGTTTTATCCCGAATAATACCATTATTTATCCCTTCTATATATTTATTAGGGTGCCACAAATCCGTGAGAACGCACAAATATCTTGCAAGTACCTTAACGCATTTTTCATTGCGAAAGAAAACTGTTTCTATTTCTAATTCATTTTGCAGGATGTTTTTGCAAAATCGGGCTTAAGTTTTTTTTTTGTTTTGTACGTCACGCGCAGTATCTAATGCATAATGTGGCGTTAGGGTATTACTCAGAATCGAGTTCTCAAAATACGTACCGTAACGTAAGAGCTGCAAGCTTAATAAAGCTTTTTACTACGTAGTCTTTCTATTTGCGGCTTTTATTGGTGCCTCTGTTCGTGGGACTCGTCGTCGTGGTCGTCGTCGGGTTTTTGTGTTGTATATTGGAACAGAAGAAACAGTTGAAAAATTATCATAAACCTCTCACGAAAGTCCTGAGTGCTGTTTTGATTCCTTTAAGAGCGGTGTACGCGGTTTGCGGTTCTCGGTATCTGGTAGATACGTTTTTTGGTCTTTTTAACGAATTCGTGTTGTGTGCACAATCCTATGTCGCATATACATACCAACAATTTTAATTACATACATATGGGTACCTAGGTACATACATACATGTATTTGTATGCAAAAATGTGCAGTTCAAACTAAAGAAGGAGCTGCAGCATCCGCAGTGCTTCTTCGTTGGGCATGTGTAACGTATTACGTGTGCGTACCTTGTACCTATGAACGAAACGTGAGTACACATGTGTATCACATGCCTATGTACCCGCATTAAAAATATTATGTAAAATACATACATACAAGACGTTCTTTCATCCCATCTCCGCTGCCATCTGCCACACACTCACCCACACAGTAAAACATTAACTCGGTAAAAAAAAAATGCGAAAACAGAAACGGAGCGAAGCAGCAAAAGCATTTCTCAAGAGAAACCAAAATTCAGATACAGATATATGTATGTACATACATATACGTGCATATATGTATCTTTTATCTTTTATTTTTGTGCCATGTCTGCGTATATTTGTGAGCGTGAATATATACGTTAAATTTTAAACGTGAATAAGGAATACACACACATGCACTGTTTTTATACATATACTTATTTATGTGTTGTACATATGTCCGTGTGTAGATATATGCATTTTGTAACACTAAGAAAAAATAATACGGGCTTAAAACTACAAATTAACTTAAAAAATAGTACAAAAAAAATATAAAATAATAAAAATATAATAAAATAAAAATATAAAACAATAAAAATATAAAGATTTTTCCTACTAAAAATAAAAGCTAAAACTACAATTAACTCCAATCAATTAAATCAATATAAAGGATTATTTTTGATATGTGTTTAATACCAAAAACATTGACTGTTCTAATGTTTACTACTTTATTTTTACATTATATGATTTTATAAAAAATCTTTTCGTGTTGCCCATTGTACAATTAGAGAACAACTTTTAATTCTCTACTAAGTTGGTTTTTTTTATTTAGTTTATTCAATTTCCCAATACAGCGATTGCTTTGTTTTCTCTCAGTGCACTCACTGAGAGGGCACTCTGTCGGTGCTCTTTTCGACAGGAATACCGATACATGATGAACATACGCTCAGATATATACATATATGCATACAGATACACTTGGCAAAAATATGTGAAGAGCTAAGGCTATGGACAAAATAATATAAATAAATATACCTCATTTTGATAAGCTTACCGATACTATCTAGGCGAGTTTTCCCAATTCTGTACATTTTACTTAACAATCTTGATACTTTCCCAACCATCTTTTATTTTCTGGCCTTAAAATCTTGGGTATTGGCCAATTAAAGCTATAATGAGACGGTAGGAAATATACCTCTGAATGCATATAGAGAGAAAAATTTCTATTTGATATATCGATAAAAATGTCACGAAATGTCAAAATTGTTTTATATTACATCGGAAATTGGAATTTTAAGAAATTACAATTAGATGCAGAAAATAATTATATATCGTCATCGTGTGTGCAATGAATTGATAATTTGTTTAGTAGATATATCAAACAGATAATATCAATATTTTTATGTTAAATGCAATATTATTTGCGATTTCTTGTCATATATGTTTTTTTTCTTGGTTTCAAATATCAACAATAAAAATAATTTATATATTGGTCTTTAGTTTAATTTGTACGAAAATATTTTAAATTTAATTTCGAGTAACTGCATCATAGAGTCTCTCGCAACACTACTTCGCCCCTATCAACCACACACACAGTGTGAGCTTTTTCGAGAGTGCGTACTAGTTTGAATGTTTGTTGTGTTTTGCGATGTTGTTTTTTTGTTGATTTTGCTAAAGTTTTCTGGTACAGTAGCTTTGACATATACATAAACGTCTACATAAGTGCATGTACAGATGCACATGAACATGTATGGTGAATAGGGGGGCATGGGCAGAGCTTGCCGCCTGGCAAATTTTCGCTTGGTTGCATTTTGGTGCTTTGCTTAAAAATGTTATGTGTATGCATATTTTTATTAAGCGTATTAGTATTTGCAAGTTTATATATCCATATATCGAATAGTAACGCCTAAAATATATGTTATCCTTGCGTATTCTGCTGTATCCTGTAAAACAGGCTAATATTCAACTGTGTCAGGGTTTTACAAAAGGCATGATTTACCCCACAAACATTTTAATGTATTATATTTATTTTATTTACAGACATACTAACAACGCGTTTGGCACTTGACCTATTTTGGCATTACCTAACTTTATACAAAGGACTACAAAATGGGAATCGAATTGATAGATAGAGCATCCTTCGATTAAAGGACGCAAACTGTCATCTCTATAAAACGGACGTTTTCATATATATTTTAGGAAATGCAAGTGGAAAGTAAAGAAATCCCACTGATAAGTAGTTCCTTCACATACGCGCCTGAAGTAGATTCTTCAATTATTTTACAACTAACTCCCACACGAGCCACAAAAGAACTAAGCAGAATTCTAAACGTTATCATCGAATTTGCAGAACTTATCCTTCAAGAGAAGAAACCGAATAAGAGTGAAAGTAATAGTAAAAGTCGTCTAATGGCATCTAAAGTGGATATTAACTTGGCCACAACAGTTGGTACAGTGCCGCCTCCATCGTCATTTTTGAGCAGTACGCCTCCAGTTAGTGGTAGCAACTATGCCTCTCTTCTACCGGAATCGAATAGAAAACGCCAAAAATTGTCCACCACGAATCAAGAAGAATCCAACAGTTGCGATGGTAATACCAATCCTAAATTGGATGCAACTAAATCGGACATAAAGTCTGAGGATTATCAAGAAATAGACACTATCGAAAGGACATTGAATGTAGATATTTTAGAGAAGAACACATCATCCAAAAATGAGTGCTATGTCGCGCCAGAGCAAGCTTTGGTGACAAGCGTAGAGCTAGTGGTTCCAGCTCCTCCTCCGGCAGGAGACTTAGAGTTGGAGTCAAAGCCTAACGCTGATGGTCTGTATAATAGCTCTAGTAGTAGTTCCTGCGATTCGTCAAGATTATTATTATTACCAAACGATAAAATTGATGGTTGTGTAAATGACTCTTCTTCCAGTTTGAATATAAGAATTCCTACTAAATTAGCATTAACAACGACAACAACGGGTGATATTCTGCTGTCCGATAGGAGATCTTCACTGTGGACACCTCACCAAGATCAGTCTGGCAACACCCCGGATGACACCAACAAGCCAGAGATTGTAAATCATGTAAGTCCCGAGTTGCCATATCAACTGCATCATCGGCACTCTGAACTTTTGCTTCAAATCGAAAAGGATAACACGGAAACAGGAGCTTTTCCAGTGCCATTGCATCAGCATGTCCAACATAACGCTCCAACACAGGAGCAACAATATGGACGATCAACGGATGCCAATTCTATAGATGGCCATTTGCGCAATAGTTTTTATGCTCAGATGTTGCAGCAGCAACACTTTCAACAACAAAATCAACACCAACAACAAAGTATGCATGAGCAGAGTCTGAGACACCAGCAACAGAATGCAACAAGTTACGACAACTATAATGCTCCATTATTTCATAACGGTCCATTATTTGGTACACCACAAAGTGATCATCATCTTCGCCAGCAGCAACAACAAACATTGGAAGGTCACGGGTTACTAGATCAATCGGCATCTGTTTCTCACCAGCAACACCAACAGCAAATACAGCAGCATCACCAACAGCAACTGCATAATCAAAATCAGCATCAACACCAACTCCAACAGCAACATCAACAACAACATCAACAACTTCACCAGCAACATCAACAGCAACATCCACAGCAAAATCAACATCAGCACCACCACCAACAACACCACCATCATCTTCAACAGCATCATATTCAACAACAGCAGAAGCAACAGCAAGAGCATCACCAAAAACGACAATTGCACGAAACCTATAACGATCTCATTATGGAAGATTTTCACGAGGAACCCAGCTCGACCTATAAACTGTGAGTAGTCCATATTTATTAAAAAAAAAAAAAAAAAAAAAACGAAAGAAAATTAACTTTGCCACACCGTTGTTTGCAAACTGAGAGACTAGTTTACGTAGAAACGGACAGATGGACATGCAGATCGGCTCAGCTGTTGATGCTGATCAAAAATATATATTCTTTTTAGGGTCGGAAACAACCATTTCACTGCGTTGCAAACTTCTGACTAAAATTATAATACCCTGTAAAGGTATAATAAATTGAAGATTACTAAAAGATATTATATTATATATATATTATAAACATAACCTTGAACATTTCCGGGTTATATTGATAATTGTTCAATTTATTTATTTAGAACACTTTCACCGAACAACGTTAAATCCGAAAATCAAGACGATGGATATGAGACAAGTGCCGGCGATGTTCTAACCCCAAACTCGCACAGTTCGTCGACCAATTCGGTGACGCCGCAGCATCAAATGCCACAACATCTAAGCATCGGAATAATGTCTCACATTTCCAACCAGAAGAAATCCGATGACCAACTGTTGTTGCTATCAAAGAATCCCATCAACAACGATTCAGGTGCTCCCCCCACAACACCCCTTGCTCATTCTCATGGTCTTGATCTGGGCATGTCGACGGCACAATCTGCCCAATGCCCAAATCCCACCACAACTGCCGTTGATCCATTCAGTTTTATGGGTGAGGAAATGCGCAGCGTGCTTTCATCGCCGGCAGCCCATCATCGACACATGGAGAGTACAGCTTTAGGACCTCCGACGTGTTATCCGACAGAATCAGGGTCAGGAATAGAGACAGGGCCATTATCAGTGCCAAGTGCCGGTGAAGATATTTTTCAGCATCCGCCGCAACATGTTAAAAATAATGCAGAAAACTCGAATAACTCCAAGCCAACGCCAAAAAAAAGGGGACGAAAGAAAAAAATGGTTACTATAACTGAAGGTACGACTGAAGCAGCCATGACAGTGCAAGTAACTAATCAGGAGTAAGTTATATATTATCTAATCATTTTTATTATAATATCCACTATACACATTTCATAGCGCCCTTCCTCCTGTTAGCGAAGATTCCTCTGGTGATCTGCTACAAACTCTAAAACCGAAGGAACGGAAAAAGCACGATCGTTTTAATGGCATGTCCGAAGATGAGGTCATCAAAAGGACAATACCCGATCATCTGTGTGATAATCTTGATATCGTTATAGTGAGTTGTAAATTTCGGATAATCCACAGATAAATCTGATTCTATATTTGAGAAAATATAATTAAGATTCAATTAATATTAGGCGCAATTAATGATATTATTTATTTACAGGTCGGTATAAACCCTGGTTTATTTGCTGCTTACAAGGGCCATCACTATGCAGGGCCTGGCAATCATTTCTGGAAATGCCTTTACTTAGCGGGTCTCACCCAAGAGCAAATGAGCGCCGATGAAGATCATCAATTGCTTAAGCAGGGCATAGGTTTTACGAATATGGTGGCTCGGGCCACTAAAGGTTCAGCTGATCTAACGCGAAAAGAAATCAAAGAGGGAAGTCGGATTCTTTTGGAAAAGTTGCAAAGATTTCGTCCGAAAATTGCCGTCTTTAATGGGAAGTTAATATTTGAGGTCTTTTCCGGCAAAAAGGAATTTCATTTCGGCAGACAATCAGATCGTGTAGATGGCACTGATACCGTAAGTTTCTTTTTTATATCGGTGTTCGGCAAATACCTCTGGCGAAACTCTGACACACACTATAAACCAAACAAACTTTTAGTTTTTTACTCATACGCATACAAATGTAAATGGTTGCCAATCCCTGTTTTATACCCTTGCAGAGTTTTATAATGTTGCCAAGAAGTTTCTAACATAGTGAAGAAGTCATTTCCAACCATGCACTATGGTTTTTTTCCCCTTTTTTTTTGGCGTAAAGTCAATTTTTGTTTTAGTAATTTTAATTTTTTTTTTAATTTGTAGGTATACAGATAAACAAATATTTAACTTTAACATGTGGATCAATACTCAGGCCTGCTCCGGTAATCGTAAAATTTTTTCGATTTCGTTTTGGGCGAAAACGAACCGTTTTCGTTTTTATCTGCTCCGGTTTTCGGCAAATTTCTTTTATCACTGCTCAAGCAGCTAACTTATGTTTTTGATAATAAGCAAACAACGTAAAGTAGTGCCTTTTATATTTACAATTGCCCTTTTTCTAAGCCAGAAAAAGGCAAAAAATGCTAGAGTTAAGTAAATCTAGGCATCTAATATGCTGCCACACATTTCACAGTTTTAATTCCGGTGGTCTCAATTAATTATTTGGTTAATTTTGACCATTTAAGTAATCACATTAAATAGCATTATTTTTAAATAACCATTTTGACTCTCCTTTGGCGATAACTTTTTGCGGTGAACTTATCGACCTATCGCCAAAACGAGAAAACTAGTTGAACACGGCAAAAATTTTGTTGTCAAATCTGAGGTGGGGTCAGAAATAAATTTTTTATAAAATAACTACCTGCCAGAATGATCTTGTGGTGGTGTGGAATAAACATCAATAGACCACCGAGTAAACTATTTTTTTCCTTTTGTAAATAAGATCTGATTTCATATAAAAAAAGCCATTTACTCTTCATTCCGGCCAGAAAAAGGTGCCCGTTTTTCAAATCGAAAAAATCTTTCGTTTTCGATTACCGGAGCACCAATTTCTCGTTTTCAAAAACGAAAACGAAAAAATCTTGCCGTTTTCGATTACCGGAGCAGGCCTGTATGTTTTTGTTTTGTTTTTTGTTTTTGCCATAAACCAGGGATTGCAAATAAGAGTTATGAGTAAAATAAAAGTTACTACCAAAAAATTGAGCTGGAAAGATAAAATATTTAGGTATACCGTAATTTTTGAAGGAGTTCTCAAAAATAAAATAAACTTTTATAACCAATTTTTATTTTTTGATTGCGCTTTAACTCTTATTTTTAAATTTTAATAAAAAGTTGTAGAATAATTATTATTTTTCAATTTGTATATAAAAGTTGAATTATTACAATTATTTGCAATTTTTAAAATAATAATTGAAAATTAAAATTATTCTCCAATTTTTATTTTAAAAATTGAAAATAACAGTTACGTGTCAATTTTTATTTTAAAAATTGAAAATAAAAATTGAATCGCAATAACTTTTCTACGGAGCGGTATATCTTAAAGATAAGAAGATATTATTAATCTACGCTTCAATACCTTTCGTTTGATGTATATATTGTGGTTATTGCTTATGAATAAAAATATGCGTACTATACGTAATGCTTATTACATTCCCCAAATAAACAAGGATACTAAAATACCTTGGCAGCAGCACCGGTCAATTTAACATTTTAACGTTTTTTTTCAGAGAGTGTAGTTGTTTGTTCCTTATTCCTTTTTTTTATTATATATACATATATACTAGCGGACCCGGCGAACTTTATCTCGCCCCAACTTCGACTGATTAAAAAAAATTAAATTGAGAAGTTCCGTTTCTACTTTGACGTACATGTCGAAACACTACTATTGAAACATCTTCAATCAATACGCATAAAAATTCATAGAGCTGACCTTATTCCTATCTTCTCCTAAAAATTTTAGGCTAAAATTTCAATTCAAAATTAGTTGAGAATCAAAAAGAAGTGATGACTTTTAAACAAACCAGTGAGTTCAAAAATTATGTCGGATAGTTGGTCGCTTCATCCTCGTCGGTCACGCTGTCATCGGATCTGTATGAATGCAGTTCTCCAGCGATTTGACTTTAAATAAGGAAATTCAAACTATCTACGTCCTTATTCTTCCCGGCGAACTTTATCTCGCCCCAACTTCGACTGATTAAAACAAATTAAATTGAGACGTTCCGTTTCTACTTTGACGTACATTATTACCTTACCTTATTCCTATCTTCTCCCACGAATTCCGATTATTCCAACAGATCTTCCATTCCAATTCAAGAGGATTCAGTTCCCAGCTCGATTGGCATTTGCGATGACAATCAATAAATCGCAAGGCCAATCGTTGGAAGTCTGCGGGATGATTTGAGTCATCTTCTCTTTTGTCAGCGCTGATAATGATTTTATGTTCGTCATAATGCATTATATCCAATGCGGTTTTAAACAATCTGACCAATTCATTATGCTCATGGAGAAGGTTTTGCAATTGTTGAATAATTTCACGTTTAGTTGCAGTAAAAATTGCACAGCGGTGATTTAGTTCAACTTCCGAATCACCAATGAAATAGATCTGAAGGAATTTATGATGTTTGTTTTGTGGTGGTAACAAAGCGCCCGCTCGGTGGTGAATTTGCCCTTGAATCTGAATGTTGGGATGCAATTTAGAAAAAATGTGATAATAAAGAGACGCCATTACCTTATAACTTGGATTGTAGCCTGATTGTTGAACCTCGGCTCCAAAAGACGTCATTTGAAAGCATCCGTTATATTTTTGTGCAAGCTTCAGGAAACTGTTTGATTGGGCTGAGTTTCCATATAGTAGCGAGTACAAAGGCTCTGGTGGATGAGCCAAAACGGGCAATTTAATTTTGCCACCTGCACAGCATAAGCCGGGGGTTTCCAACCGAAACTTCAATGCATTACAATGCTGACATACAACAGATAATGAACCAATAACAACGCACGTAAGATCCTTGTAGGATGTTTCAGGATTGTATGCGAATGCAGCGCGATTCAAGTTTTCATTTGCGGCTCGTCTTCCTCTATTATTTTGTCGGGCTTGAGGTGGTCTTTGTGCAGCGCGAAGCTGTGCCATTTGGGCACGTATCGATGCATTTATTTCTGTACGTTCCTCTTGCGTCCGACTATTAAGGAAATTCTGATTATTTATTGCATTGCGAGAACGCCGCCCAAGATTTGATCGTCTAACAGCAGGCATTACTTCCAATTGTTTAAGCTCACTTTGGTAATGCTTCGTTAGCTCGATTTTTTTGTTTAAATATTTTTTTACCGAGTTCATTGATACACAATTTCAACGCAGCTATGATCTTTGTAGGGTGTTTCAGAATTTTACATATAACAGTGGACCATCTGTTGAGCCGCTAGCGACCTTTCCGGAAGGACTTTCCAAAATTTTCTTATGCTATAACCTTCTTCTGGCAATACAAAAAACTGAAAAAAAAATTGAGCCAAATCGGCCCAGCCGTTCTCTTGTGATTTGATCCCTAACATTTTTTGTCTCCATTTTTATATATATAGATATATTTTTTTTAATTATCTCAGTATTCATGTTTGTTTGTGAAACGGTGAATTTTTTATGCACTTATGTACATGTACATATTTGTGCATATGCAATAACCACAATATATACATCAAACAAAAGGTATTGAAGCGTAGATTAATTAAATATGTCAATCTTTAAGATATACCGCTCCGTTGAAAAGTTATTGCGATTCAATTTTTATTTTCAATTTTTAAAATAAAATTTGACACGTAACTATTATTTTCAATTTTTTAAAATAAAAATTGGAGAATAATTTTAATTTTCAATTATTATTTTAAAAATTGCAATTAATTGATTTAACTCAACTTTTCTATACAAATTGAAAAATAATAATTATTCTACAACTTTTTTATAAAACTTGAATAATAAGAATTAATTTCCTATTTTTTCTATATAATTGTAAAATAACTCTTATTTCATAATTTGTATTATAAAAATTATAACTGTTACGATCCCTGCCATAAACTCCAATTTTAGACCTATTCAGGCCTGCTCCGGTAATCGAAAACGGGAAGATTTTTTCGTTTTCGTTTTTGAAAACGCGAAATCGGTGCTCCCGTTTCCGAAAACGAAAGATTGTTTCGATTTGAAAAACGGGCACCTTTTTTTTGGCTGGAATGAAAAGTAAATGTTTTTTTATATGAAATCAGATCTTATTTAAAAAAGGAAAAAAATAGTTTACTCTGTGGTCTATTGACGTTTATTCCACACCACCACTAGATCATTCTGGCAGGAGTTATTTTATAAAAAAATTATTTTTGACCCCATCTCAGATTTGACAACAACAAGTTTTCTCGATTTGGCGATAGGTCGATGTCCATCGCAAAAAGTTATCGCCAAGGTTGCCATATTGTTGGTGGAACGAAACAGTCAAATTAAAATACTTATAAAATATAAATGAATACATTAATGACTTTAAAGGAGTGCCAAAATTGTTGTTTATAAATAATGCGATTTAATTTGATTACTTAAGGGGGTCTTCTCATTGGGCAACTTTTTTTTTCGATTTTTTTTTTTTTGCATTTATTTATAGCTTGGGATGGTGTGTATATGTCCCCAAAAGGATTTTTAGAAATTCAAAATACTTTAGAAGATACAGCCTTTTTTGTGAAGCAAGTTCTTCGCAAAATGAGCTTTTTTCAAACTTCAAACGCGTTTATCTCGAAAACACGTTTTTCGAACTGGCGGCCATGATATCTCCAGTTCAACAGAACCGATTTTCATGAAACAAAGTGGAGTCGACGCAGAATTGTCACCATTCTCGGGTGACGGAACAGATTTTTTTTTAAATTTTTTTTTCTATTTTTTTTTACACTAAACTACAAAAAAAAAAGCCCGAAATCGAAATTTTTTTTTTTGAATGGCCGCCATTTTGTTTAAAAAAATTTTAAAAAAAATCTGTTCCGTCACCCGAAAATGACATCAATTCTGATTTTAACCCCGTTTTTATTTTTCATTTCGGACGCTCTGGAGACCCTGAATCGTGGCCGCCAGGACGACACCTTTTTTTTCGACCATCAAGTTTGAAGTTTCATTACTCTTTGAAAAACCCTCGTATCGAGGCAAGAACAACTTTTTTAGTTACTTTGAACATTTTTGAATACAATAAATAAAAAAAGCTTTCAATTATTCTTTGCGTTTTCAAATAAGAATTTTTTTAAAAAGGGTCCAAAAAACGGCTTTTGAATGAGAAGACCCCCTTAAATGGTTAAAATTGACCAAATAATTAATTGAGACCACCGGAATAAAAACTGCAATACATGTGGCAGCCCTTGTGCCCTTGTTTTCTAGTGGAAAACAGCTGTTTTAAGATGAATTCATTTTTTAAATATAAGTAGGCTGAACTTCGCAGCGCCTTGAATGGCATTGGCCCTCCGACCAAAGATGTTGCATCTTAGATGCCTATATTTTCTTAATCTTTCCGGATCAGCTAAAAACGAAAACGAGCGATTTCGCCCAAAACGAAAACGACAAAATTTTACGATTACAGGAGCATGCCGAATATTACGATATCTGTTTTTCAATAAGATAGATTCTGTCAAATGTTTTAATTGGATTACTGTAACTATTTAACAAAAAAAAAAAAGATTTTGGTGTTATGTTATATGTTTTTGACCAGAATGCACAGCAGAGTCAAAATTGAATCTTAGTTTTCTATCCAAATGAAACTTTAGGTAGTTTTTTTTATATTGTATGCAGTTTAAATAACGATTTTAAAATAACGTTTTAAATATTATCAAAATCGAATTTTTATATTTTGAACGTTTCACCTTTGTTTGTTTTTTTTTTATTTACCCGAAATTGATCGATATCAAATGATTTATTTGCAAACTGCAAGGGTATATAAACAACGGCGTTCCAAAGTTCACATCAGAAATTTCCTGTCCATACAAAATTTGACAGGTAAATTGAATATATTTGAATAAATGTGGCAATCGTCACCAGGCAGCATTTTTTTTTGTAGCTTAGGATTTTTTTGTTTATTTCTTTTCCTAATTGCTATCCATTGTTTATACATTTCAGTACATTTGGGTAATGCCATCATCATCGGCGAGATGCGCTCAATTGCCACGCGCCGCCGATAAAGTACCATTTTATGCAGCATTAAAAAAATTCCGTGACTTCTTAAATGGTTTAATACCACAAATTGATGAATCAGAGTGCGTGTTTACAGATCAGCGGATTAGACAGTGTAGCGAGCAACAGCAGCAGAATATAGACAACAAAGGCAATCAGTCTGCACTCTCCTTTGTAGATAATTGTGGCAGCTCAACCTCTATTGCTGGGGACTGTGGGGGTAATCCTGACGTTCCAGATCCCTTACCTTCTAATAAATTAATGCCATCGCACATGATTTCGAACGATAATCCTTATAACAACGATACGGCAGATAGTCCCATGAGACATCCAAGCAATTCTACATCGTATCTGACAGTGTTTGGACACCAATCCCTTCCGCAGCCACAACCCGTGGAGAAAAAAAAACGTGGTCGTCCCAAAAAAATAAAGGGACAGCAAGAGCTAATTATGGATCATCGTGCGCCTCAGTATAACCATCATCATGACTTCAATAATATACTTAATCTCTCTGTGGTTGAAACACCCAAAAAGAAACGTGGCAGGCCAAAGAAACTAAAGCCCACCGCTAGCCTTGATAGTATATTGGACAACAACAAGCAGTTGTCAAACACCAGCAACCCATTGTCTGCTGCAGTACATTCACTGGATCAACACACAACAACAACAACAACGGATGCCTCGCCCCCACAAGGCAACAATCATCAGCAATTGCCGCCCAGTCTGTACAATACTCCGCCACCATCGCACATCCTGTACACCGCATCGGCCTCACCGATGGCCTCACCCGCCTGTAATTATACGCAGGTTCATACCCACGGGACTCCCACTGCGGTGGGTGTCCAGGGGGCGTCTCCCAATGATCATTTATTATTGGTAAAGCACGGATCTTCTCATGAGCAACAACCGCATTTGGGCGAAACGCCGCCACCTAGTTCCCCGAATATGTGCGGTGCAGTAGACTTCGAGCAGCTGCCGGAGAATCAGTCAGAGTCCAAAAAGGTTACAGCGCTGACTGTGGAAAAGGAGGAGTACAATGACAGTCCCTCACATGATCCAGACACAGCCCAAATCCAAGTTCCAGTCCATTCAAATGAAAATCACTATCACCAGCAATGGCTTTCGTCTCCGCATCATCATAGTCCTCAAAGCAAACAGTTGCCTCCCCCACAAATACAGCATTATCATCAGCAGGAACAGACGGAACATTGGCAGCGTGGTTACGAGGAACAGAACCCCCAGAATCAACCCAATCCCTATTTATTAATCTCTTCCGCACACCAACCTAATCAACACTTAAGTCCAAGGAACACCAACTTTGGTTCTGATGTGGCCCGCAAGAGCTTGTGTGGCTTGGAGTCATTAGTTGATCAAATCCCTGCCATCAGAGAGCATGATGAGTCCATGTCAGCGACGGCGCAAGCGGCAGCTGCTGCTGTTGAAAGTCGCTTATTAGGTTTGCAGCAACAGCAACACCAAGGTAAACGCTGCAGTCAAGATGAAGAGTCCTCTGGCACTTCCGATAATAACAATGTGATTAGTAATAACAACTTTTCGGTCTCGAGTCTTGTGGCTGTCAAAACGGATAACGATAATCTATATCTCAATAACAGTGGTGAACACCGTGGAAACGCAGGTGAAAATCACGCAAACACCAACACCAACATGGAATATTATCATCATCAGCATCATGTCGTGACTCCTCATCTGATTAATAGTTCAGAGCCAAATCTCCAGCATTCACATGGATTTTCTTCTCACTCTCATCCGCATTCTTCTCCTCACACTCATTCTTCTCCTCATTCACATCCCTCTCCCCACTCACATCCTTCTCCCCATCCTAATGCACATCCCCACTCATCTCCTCACTCACATCCCATGTATATGGAGCTCAACCACTTGAGCCACATCCCCACACTGAATGTAAACTCGACAGTTTACGCTTCAACAGCCTATGGCTCACATCTGCAACATAGCACAGGATCAGGGTCAGGATCAGGGGAATACACAACAGGAGCTAGCCATCATGGACATTTTAGTCCAGTTCAGGTTCAGTGTTCCTCAACGAGCTCTACACCAACCCTACATGTACCGAGCCCCAATTATCCTTTTCATCATCATCCTTACGGAGGCCATACGGCACCACAAGCCTCCTATCCAAGTTATGTACACCCCTCGCATCATGGTCACCATCACCCGCCGCCACCACCACATCATCATCCTCTGAGCGTTTTTGATCACTTGAAACCGTCCGATATTGGTGGTTATGGCAGTTTTTGATTAAAAATCGACAAAGAACTAATGAAACTTGAAGCGGAAACTGAATCATCGCAACGATCTATCGAATATACAGGCTTGAATGTGGCTCTTTAATCGTTAATCGTCAATCGATTATATTTAATCGCAAATATCCGGCGTAAAAAAAAACGGCCTCAACCCAAATTGTCGCATCTCCAGCAATATTTATCAATCTCCGGCCTTGCCGACCCTTTCTACTTTTTAAAGAACATTTTTTAGAGTTTTAGACCTTATATAAAATATAAAAAATATAGAAAAATAAGAATAACCAAAGACTCCGCCTAATATATATAATTTTTTAAGCGTTACATTACATTACAATAATAAATACTACATATATAACAATAACGATAACGATATTATATACGTAAACATACAGGAAAAACTAAAATATGATTATAAGTACTTAATTATTATTTAACTCAAAAGGATTTACAAATAATAAAACAAGAAGACAACATAGTTTACCCGTAAATCGAAAATAAAGAAAATTTCTTAAGAATATTTCGTGAATCTGTAGATATTATATTTCATTTTATAATTTGTTTCATATATCCTTATCTGTTAAAAGCTCTCGGATGACAAGGTTTTCGACAAAGTTTACATAATTTTTTATATGTGAATGGACTAAAGTGGGAACTTTTCGGTGTCCAATTGGCCTGTGCTCTCTGAAAAGTGTTTAAAACAGAGTAATATTAAGAATGATGTAAGATTCGGTTTGTTTAATTAAGGGTGGACATCTGAGTAACTGGCCAAAAAAAAAGCCGATTTTCAAGAATTTTTTTTTGGCCAAATGAAAAAGCAAATCGAAAATTTTTTAAGTAGGTTTGATAATGTTATATGTGAAGTACAAAATACATTTTTTTTAATAAATCGAAAACAAAATGGCGGCTGTGCAGCATTTCTTCGTAGGCCCTATTTTTTTGAAAGGGGTCCATGGCCGGAAACCTAACGTCCTTAATTTTTGATCTAGAACAAAAAATCAAATTTTCAGATCGATCGGTTAAGATTTGTTCGAGTTAGGTTTCCGGCCAACTCAAAAAAAGTGGTTTTGAGATAAACGCGTTTAAAGTTTTAAAATCGTATATGATTACATGTGAGGCATCGCCGCAGAATGGAAAATTTCGACACTTAGAAACTTTTGCCGGACTCTATCTTTTGATATGTTATTTTTAAGACCCTAAAGTATTTTTTAAGAAAAAAAAAATTTTTTCGATTTTTAAAAAAAGTTACTCAGATGTCCCCCCTTAATAGTTAAATCAATTTTTATTTTATTATATATATATATATAATATATAATTTTTTGTATATATATATATAGTTATTTTTAAATTGAGATATGTATGGTAATTGGGTTGATGTAAATACCATTGCTATATTTATTGATTGGTAAGTAAATATTTCATTCATTTATTTCTTATTTGACCTATTTCTTAACGGAACAAACTTAAAATTATATTTAAAAACATGTTTTACACTCGAGTATTTTATAAACATTACATTCAATTTTTTTTGTTCTAAAAAATAATTTACTTAAATATTTTTTAACAAAATAATTTATTATGTAAATAAAGAAAAGCGAAAGTAAGATTGATTTGATGAATTGTATAAAATATTTAATATTCCCAAGGTAGAAAGATAATATATTACAATTCACTGTTTTATACTAAAATAATCACGATTAAGTTATTAGTTTTAAATAAACAAACGCACCGGGGTAAGCTTAACTTAACTTCCAAGCATTTTTTGCAATTTAATTGTGATTATTTTAGCAAATTAAGTTATAGTTAAGTATCATATTATTAAATATTTGTACTTTTATTCAGGAAAATAAAAGTTTTTTCATAATTATATTTATTACATTGAAAAATGAAGGGTTTTAATAATATTAACAAGTGTCTTCCGTTTTATTTTGTAATAGGATGCAAAAAAAAAACATATTTATTTATTTCCGTCTCATTTTAAATATGTTAAAACGATTATTTTATTTAAATCGAGCTTCGAACGTTTTCATTTTGACGATGACATACCGAAATGAGGACTCTAAGACTAAGATTTTAATTTAATAAAACGAATCGAGACTAAATCTAAGAAACCAACATAAGTATATTTAAAATCCATACAAATATAAATGTATATATGTGAAAGTTCATAATAAAATAATATGTAGATTAATTATTTAGCTATATACAAATAAGATCTTACTAAATATTAATATTTAATCTTAATGCATTATTGTGCATATAACATATTTTGAAATTAATTTTACAGAACACGGTAACACTGAACATTAAACATAACGAAAGAGGTGCAATTAATAAACGAATATTGCGAGTAATATTAAATGAATTAATTAATATTACAATTTCCTCGCATTTCATACACATAAATATGTAAATAAAAAGGTAACAAAAAATAAAAGAACTATTATTCTGAAATGAACCCATACTTTTTTATGCGCTACAAATAAAAGTATTAACGTTCAGCAAACTAATTAACGTCGTTTACCTTTTGCAAGGCAAACAACACATTATAGGAAACATTTGACAATATCTTTTATCAATTAATGAGGTATTTATTAATAGTATGCAACCTTAATATATGAAAGCTGGTATATATATATATATTTTATCTTATATCTTATATCTTATAATAATACAAAGTTCTATTTACCTACTAATGGTAGTACAGTAATCGCTTGTAATTTGTAAAGGGTGCTTTAGAAATGATTTAAGAACTAAGAAACAAAACAGTATCTATGTGTTCGCTTTCGATTCGATTTATTTTCATGTTTTATTTAAGGGGGGGAGGGGGTGCGAAAATGCACAATATTTGAACAGTTTTTGATAAATTTTGTATTGAAAAACATTTAGAGGTAGAGGAGTTATAGGGAATCTCTCGAGTGGCCTCTAAAAAAAGTTGGTTTGCGGTGTACATCCTAACTGTCCACAGAATCATCCGATCTACAAAAATTATACTTCATTCGTTAAAGGATAAGTGTCCCGAGGTATTCACGAAGAGTTTTTATTTTTTAAATTTTGTTCCCTATTTTTTATCAAAATTTGAAGTCAAAACCCCGTTTTTTGACTAAAAAATTAAGTTAATTTGTTAAATAAAATATATAAGAAAATTAAAAATTAAAAAAAGCTCGACATGAATACCTGTAGAATTATCTAAAGAAGTTATGTTCAAATTTCATGTTGAAGATAAATGTTTCTAATTCAAAAACCCGCCAAGTTAGAGTGCCGCTCGTAATAACATATCGATTGTATCGAAACAAGATAAAACACATCACTAGCATCATAAAGACATAACCTAAAAAGCTGTAGAAGAGAGTGAATAAACAAGACAGAGTTTTCTAAAGAAATATAGTTTATTTACTGGCCAAAATAACTCAAAAGCTAAAAGTTATAATAGGTTATGGGCCCAGGAACGTTTTGTTCAAGTTGAAGTGAAAGAAAAGATCGCATTTTTCTCGATTACAATGGATTTGGCGAAGCACGTGACGAAGCTCTCAGGAGCGACCGATTGGCCGATTTGGAAAAGAAAAATAAGGGACCTGATTGATTACCACGACGGTGCTCTCGACGCGTTGGATGGAAAGATCATCAAACCGGATCCATTACCAGAAGGTGCCTCAACAGTAGATGAAAAGAAGCACAAGGAGATGAGCGATTTTTTTCGTAAGGCCAACAGCTATGCAAAATCCATGATTACCACCGCGGTCACGGACTCGGTGTACCAGAAGATCATGGACAAGGAGACAGCACACGATACGTGGGAAGCCCTGAAAAATCAGTTTGAAGCAACGGCGAAGGATCAGGTATTCAGGATATGCAACGAGTTTTTCGCTTTCTCTTGGAATCCAGGTAACGATGTATCAACCCACATAGCAAAATTGCGCAGTCTATGGAACGATTTAAATCAAGCTTTGAAGGCTAAAAATGAAAATGAGCTGCCAGATTTAATACTTGTTTGTAAAACGCTACATATTTTGCCAAAAACATTCGAAACGTTCCGTCAAAGTTGGATGCTCTTGACAAAAGAAGAAGAAAAGACTTTCGACGAATTAACTAATCAAATCGTCATGTTTGAGAGAAACTTTAGAACAAAAGAAAATGACGAAAAGGGAAGCCAGGAGGCTTTTTCTACCACAGCAAAAAAAAGGAGCATCGTCAGGATTCAGAAGCATCTGGTCGGAGATTCGACACCTGTCACTATTGCAAGAAAAAGGGGCACTGGATCAGGAACTGCATTAAATGGAAGAAGGATGGACGTCCGAAGCAGAGCCACCAGAATGCTGAACAAGGAAATTGTGCAGAACCAACGGTAACTCTCATCTCAGTCCAAAATGGCGTGTTTGCAGCAGAGGCAAACTCAGAGGTCAACTGGTGGATAGACAACGGTGCAACAAAACACGTTGTGAAGACTGCGAAGTATTTCGAGCATTTTGAGAAGTTTGAGAATCCGAGTTGGATCAGAGCAGCTGGAAATGAAACCTTGTCAGCTTTGGGTCAGGGCACAATCAAAGTCAAAACGATTGTCAATGAAAAAATTCTGTTTCTTTCTTTGAAAAATGTATGGTTTGTTCCCAATATAACGAAGAACCTATTTTCAGTGTTGGCTGCCCAAGGCAATAATCCAAGTAGTCGTTTTGAGTCGTCAGCAACCAAGTGCTCCCTCAAAATAAACGACAAGATTGTCCTCGTTGGAGCCAGAGAAGTTGGAGGAACACTCTACAGAGCAGCGATCGAGCCCATACTTCCAGAACGAAACGTCGATGTCAACGTCGTAACTTCAGGAACATCAATTATCCAACTGTACCACGAGAGGTGGGGACATCAGGACAAGAACCACATCAAGGACATGCTCAAAAGAGAAATGGGCATTCAAGTCAAGCTTGAGAGCAGTTTGTGCGAGCCTTGCATTCTTGGAAAGGCGCATCGATTGCCATTTGGAACGAGGAAACCAGCGATGAAGCCAGGGGAATTGATGTCAGGCGATGTTTGCGGCCCATTTGAGGATTCATTCCAGAAGAAGAGGTATCTGGTAGTTTTTAAGGATCATTTCACCAGGTTTCGATACGGGTACATCGTCAAGCAGAAATCAGAGGTCAAGGACGTGCTGCGACACATGGTTTCCCACGCCAAGCAACAAGGCCACACAATTCGAGAATTCCTGAGCGACAATGGAGGAGAATTCGACTGTGCAGGAGTGAAAGAAACTCTTCAGGAAGCTGGTATAACTTTTCGACTCACCGCTCCCTATACTCCAGAACAAAACGGTGGTGTCGAGAGAGAGAATCGAACGATAGTCGAAATGGCGAGAACTTTCAAGTATTCTAATCCAGAAATAAAATTTCCAGAAGCAATTTGGGCCGAGTTGGTCAGCACAGCAGTCTACGTTCTCAATAGGACCGGCAAATCTTCATTGAAGGGTCTGAGCCCTTACCAACTTTGGCTGGGCAAGAAACCAAGAATCAAACATCTTCGAATTGTAGGATCGACGTGCTTTGTACACATTCCATGCCAAAAAAGGAAGAAGATGGACGAAAAAGCTGAAAAGGGGTACCTGGTGGGTTACGACGGCGATGAGAGATATCGTATTTACTTACCAGAGAAGCACAAAGTAGTCGTGTCGAGGGACGTAAAATTTCAAGAAAAATTCAGCAATTGTGAACCAGGCGTCAACCTACCTTTCCAAGATTTTGGATCCAAGGACGTCGTAGAAGACAAAGAAGATGAAGATGCGGATTTGCACAAGAGCGAGGACGAAGACACACTTCAGGAGCAAGACTTGAAAGAAGACACAGACGAAACAGGAAGCGAAGACACAGCCCAATCAGGAAGCGAAGAAAATTACGAAACTGGAGTAGAATCAAGCTTTGACGAAGAAAACAACAAAAGAAAACTGCAATCAATGCGGTTGAGGGATCGTTCCAATTTGAAGAGACAGGAGCATCTGGATGACTACGTAGCAGCAGCCGAGAATTTTGTGCTGGAGAGTCCAGATTCCTACCATGAAGCCATCAACAGCAACGTCGAGTGGAAAAAGGCAATGGACAGGGAAATTGATTCCTTACATCAAAATGAAACTTGGAACTTGACAAGACTCCCCAGAGGATCGAAAGCACTTCCATGCAAGTGGGTCTATCGAGTCAAAACCCACCCCGACGGAAGTATCGACAAATACAAAGCTCGCTTGGTCATCAAAGGATTCGCCCAGAGACAAGGGATTGATTACGACCAAACTTTTAGTTCTGTCGCGAGAATGGAAACAATCCGCTCAGTGTTAAGCGTTGCAGCCAAAAATGATATGTCTTTGGTCCAATTTGACGTCTCGACAGCTTTTCTATACGGTGAATTGGATGACAAGGAGATTTACATGCAACAACCTGAGGGATACGAGCAAGGACAGGGGCTTGTTTGCAGATTGAAGAAGAGTCTCTACGGGCTTAAGCAAGGGCCGAGATGTTGGCAAGAACGCTTTGGAGGTTTCCTGCGGAAACATAATTTCAAAGTCAGCGAGGCAGATCCATGTCTCTATATCAGGGAAAGAGATGGCAAAAAGATTCTACTCGTTGTTTACGTAGATGACGGACTCGCCGCAGCAACAGATACGCAAGATTTGGAAGAATTTTTGAACGAGTTGAAATCAGAGTTCAAAATAGTCTCAAGCAAAGCTGAGTGTTTCTTGGGACTCGAAATCAAGAAGCAAGAAAATGGACTAAAAATTAGTCAGCAAGGATATGCCACAAGGATTTTGGAGCGATTCAGGTTTTCGGATTGCAAAGCAGTTTCAACCCCACTTCTCAAGAATTCGGAAATTACGACAGCAGGGAAAGAATCAGAGACGACTGCGTTCCCTTATCGCCAAGCCATCGGAGCTCTCATGTACCTCATGCTTGGAACAAGGCCAGACTTGGCTTTCAGCATCGGATTTCTTTCAAGAACGCTAGAAAATCCTACAAAAGAAAACATTGCACAAGTGAAGAGAGTTTTCCGTTACATTTCCGGAACTATCAACGTTGGGATAGTCTATCGGAAACAGAAGAGGGGAATCCTCGAATGCTACAGCGATGCTGACTTTGGTGGCTGCACGAAGACTGGGAGATCTACATCAGGGATCATCATCATGTTTGCTTCAGGAGCCATTTCATGGAAAAGTCAAAGGCAGGCCATGGTGGCCATTTCTACTACAGAGGCTGAGATCGTAGCAGCCAATGAAGCTGCAAAAGAAATAATTTGGCTTAAAAGATTATTTCAGGAAATCGACAGATTGGACCGAGCCCCAATTCTCCAGGTCGATAATACTGCCGCCATGAGGCTGGCCCAAAACCCCGAATTCCATCGCAGGACCAAGCACATAGCCAACAAGCATTTTTTCATCAGGGACAGAATTGCTGAGGGCGAATTTGGAATCGAGCAAATCCCCACTGAAGAACAACTCGCAGATATGATGACAAAGCCGATCCTCAATACTCGACTGCGGATTCTTTGCAACAAGATTGGATTCTTTTGAAGGAGAAGAACACCATTCATTTTGCTTTATATAGAGTCATAAAATTTTCAAGTTTGTCAATTGAATTGTTAATTTTGAATTCTTACAAGGGAAAGTGTTGAAGATAAATGTTTCTAATTCAAAAACCCGCCAAGTTAGAGTGCTGCTCGTAATAACATATCGATTGTATCGAAACAAGATAAAACACATCACTAGCATCATAAAGACATAACCTAAAAAGCTGTAGAAGAGAGTGAATAAACAAGACAGAGTTTTCTAAAGAAATATAGTTTATTTACTGGCCAAAATAACTCAAAAGCTAAAAGTTATAATATTTCAAACCGATTGGTTCAGTAGATTTTGAGTTATAGTGTACACCGATTTTCAAAATTTTTCAGGAGAGCGCTTTGAACTTTGTGATTCTCATGCATGGAACACCAACCGACCTTCGTTCAACTCCGCATAACTTCGTCAATTTTACTGTGATCGATGTAAAACTTGGACATAATATTCTTAAGATGTTGAACTTTAAAAATAAGAAATAAAAAAAATTTACGAAAAAAAAATTAAATACCTTACCCCCCCCCCCCCTAAATAACGAGCAAGTTTGTTGTCCTTGAGAGAATAAAGAAGATGCTTTTTGTATACTTATAGTGCCGGAAACAACTCCTTCAATGCGTTGCTAACCACGCGTTTTTGCTCTACGAAAAATACTTACTTAATTTTGTGTTTCTTATATTTATTAAATATTTGGTTAAATAAATAGGAAAACTAATAGGAGATATAGAAAATATGTACCTATATTTTCATAAAATTATAATAATTTGGTTTCGATTAAAAAATTTTGGACAGACATTGCCAGATCAACTCAGTTGTTGATGCTGATCAAGAATATTAAGGGTGGTTTCGATTTGAAGCACGGGTTAATCTGAGTCTGGTAAAACTTATCTCATTCGTCTTCTTTTTAAATTCAGTATTATCTCGGCTGACCGAAATGAAATTACGGTCAATGTAGACAACTTTTGCACCATGATAACCAATTTTTTGTGCCCGCTCTTGATAGTATTGATGTGGACAATGTTTGGTTTCACATGTCATGCCGCAATGGATTTATTGCGCGAATCGTTCGATGACCGTTTAACCAGCTAAAATGGTCGCCAAGAAGCTGCGATTTGACACCGTTGGACTATTTCCTGTGGGACTCCGTTAAAGACAAGTATGTCCATTTGAAGGCCAACATTCGGGATGCCATTGACGAGATACGGCCAAAACACTAAAAAAATGCTCGAAAATAGGTTTGATCGAAATAGAAACTGCGAGGCTAGCCGCGGCAGCCATTTGAATAAAATAATATTCCATTTCTAGGCGGAACAATTGTAAATCAAAACAGAAAAATAAATTTAACAAAATCCCAAACCGTTTTTGTTATATTGCATTTTTTACTTGAGACTTTTAAATGGTCCACCCTTTTTGTACTGGATAGGGTCGGAGGATATGACTCCTTCACTGCGTTTTAAACTTCTGGCTAAAATAATAACACCCCCAAGGGTATAACAACAATACTTAAAAAAAACTGCATTGTATGTTCTTTTTTTGTGTTATTTATTTATAATTTTATAATATATGCACATCTGTTGCCAATTTATTAAATATATAGGAACTTTTATAAATATGTATTAATTTATTTTATTTTTTTTCTTGTTTATTGGTATTACCCAATAATTGCAGTAACTTTCGATTATACATGTACTATCTTACTATGGGTAGACATTAAAAATATGTTTTTAATTTTTACTTTGAAAGTGCGAGGTAAATAATGGAAGAATATAATACTTTTCCAAAGAAAAATGAAAAAACAAAATTAAAGATTAAAATGATATAAAGCTGAAAAATGAAGAGGGGTTTATATAAAACATAATACATATATCTGAAAAAATATAAAAAGAAAAATATATGTATTTATTATGGAAAGCAAACAAATCTGATAAAATGAGTATTTAATTGTAAAGTCAATGATTTTGTGTATGTCTTCTGATATGTTATGTATATCTTTACACATACATAAGTACATATGTAAATGGTGGTTACACAGTTTTGAGCAATATATTCATCTATGTATATTATGCACGAGTGTAGTACATACTATACATATATATATATATACATATATATATATATATATATACACATATATATATGTGTGTTTTGTCCGTATGTTCTAAAGAATAGTTTTTTATATGTATATACTTTTGATGCGAGGGCTTAAGTTCATGTTAGAAATATGTAATGCAAGGTCTGCTATTATGGTATTTACTGTTAACCTGTTTTTTTTGTTTATTTATTTCTTTTTTGGCAATTATGAATGCTTAATTTTTAAATATGAAAATAATTACTATTTTTGATAAAACTTCTAATGGGTTTTCTTCTTTGAGATATTATTTATTAATTAATTATGGACATTGGTTTACTTTTATTTATTATTTTTTTTGCTTGCCTGTTAGTAGTTGAAAAATTAAATAAATTTAAACTGAAACTTACCTACGTAAAATATATATATATTATCTTTTAATATATATGTAGTATATATACTATAGGAACTTTTATTAATTTTTTTATTCTTATGTCACTTGTAATTTTTTTAACAATTATACTTATACAATACGTTTCATTATTAATGTTGCTCATGCTTGGGCATGAATGAAATTAAAATGTAGAATTTTTTTTTAATTAAAGAGTCAGTCAGCTATGTATCTTGTATTTAAATTTATGTAAGTTCTCAAAAGTATATTTTTAAAATTAGAAAGAGGAAACAATAAAAAATAAGTGTAAAGTATTTACACTAATTTAATTACTTTGTTTCTAATTAAATTTCTTGGAAGCTATGTATGCATTTAAAAAGTAATAGTTATAATTTTGAAATAGAAAACGCCTTCCTTTGTTTATATGCTTTCCATAAGGGAAATAAATAAACATAATATAAAACAAACTATAGGAAATTAATATTGTAATAGGCAAATATCACACATTAATTGTGCGCACACTGTAACAAGAAAATGTACTTTAAACACTCTTTAACTATTTATTTGCTTTAATTTTTCAGTTGGAGATTTATTAATGTAAAATTATATTTTAAAACCTTTTTAAAGTTAGAAAGTAAATCATTGGCACGTTTTTCACTCTCTTAGCATTAAAACGAATGAATTAGTAATAATCATAATAAAATAAGAACGCTTCACTTTAATGTACAGTTTTTCGAAAAATTGTATAGGTCTTACAATTAGGTAATTATTATTATTATTTTTTTTTAATTTAATACCATGATCGGCACGCCGAACAAGCAGTATCCTTAATTTGATGACATATTTCTAATATACATATATAGAAAAAAACAAAGGCATAAAGCAATCAAATGCTAGGAACTCAGTTTGCGTTTCATATTGAATCTAAAATTATATATTATATATATATATATATTTCTTTAAATATATATAAATTTTTTGGTAGGAGCTGCCATTATGTAATGTTTTTAGGATTGCCACCATTCTTAAATATTTTAAAAGCTAATTTTATATTTTCAATAGTTAGGAACACAATTCCGCATTTTTAGAAAATTCGTACTAAATTTGGAAATAGTAGGTATTTCTTTCAATGGAATTTCAATGATTCTTATAAATGTTTTTCTGTTTTTTTTTCTCTTCTGTAAAATAGGAACTTTTGAGTGTTTTTTTTCGTAGTAAGTTTGGTATGTGATCGTATCCTTTCTTCTCATCATCATCTTCTCACTGGAATGTATAAATATATGTATTTTTAGTTATTTTCAAAAAAAAAAAAAAAAATGTAAACGTAGTAGTACTTACTTTTATTCACTTTTAATTCTTATCCAAGGTTATTTAAAGGCCATATATAAAACAACCTCAAATCTTTTACTTTCCACCTATAACTAATAAAACAAGAGATTAAAGTTTTAGTTTTAAGTAGTTTTTTTTTAATTTCATAACAACAAAATTAAAGTTAAGAAAAAAAACGCAAATAATAGATTGTGATTTTAATTAAATAAAACATATATTTATTTTGTTTGTACATATTGATTTCAATATTATTATTACTGTAATAAATGTAAATTGTATTTTTAAATTAAATTAAAATAATTATAATTTAATACAAATATTTTATGTGTTAGGAATATCAGGAATAAACAAGCTTAGCACCAAAAAGTCGTGCTTTTCTTTACATTTTGTTTATCGGTTTTATACCAAAAATGTTATTGGTGTTTTCAATCGTTTCATATCAAAAATCAATTGGTATTTTTTATTGATCTTCATCAATGGGTATTTTTAAATATTTTATGAACCCGATTTGAATGCATTGCCTCTTAAAGACATTTGCATACTTTGAGACAGAAAAAAGGCAAGACAGAAAACGGTAAAGCCCAAGGAGTACCACGTACGTCTGACTTTGTTTATAGTTTTCCAACACTTTGAGTGTTATGTGCCTCTTTTCTACGCAAATAATTTTTAAAAGCACCTAATATTCTATATATTATTGTTTTGTTAAAATAGTTTTATTTTTCTTGCGAGGCATTAAAATTATGTTCTTGGTAATTGTTAAAATTCTACCACGAAAATGACTTTGAGAAATCAAAATACATCTATCGACCGATTTCTGGTGCGAATACTTTCTGTTACTTACTGTTACCGTTAATGGAGATGATTTATTTGAGATATTCCAGAGAAATTACGTTTTTTCAATAATAGTTAAATAATAAAGGAAAGTACTAAGCTATGTAATCTGATCAACAGATAATCTTAAAATAAGGAATTTTTACAAGCTCAGTCGAAACTCGCTTACCGGTGATATGGTTTCGATTGAATAGCTTCTGCATTAGATCCTGATTACTGGCTTCGGTGACTCGAACATCCGGAATGTTGGCATCATCACCCTTAGCATCATAGTTAAGCAAGCAGTTATCCTCTTCCGGCTGTGAATCCTGTCCAGAATTTCCGATATTACTTGTTGCATTATTGCTCTTGGCAGCACTTGAGACAACGTGTTGAAGGAGAAATGCCTTTGATAGGTTATAGAAATGTTTTTCTCTATCAGAGTCACTGTCATCGCTGCCATAAAGCTCGCTTGTGGTTTGTTCCAAGAATTTTTTCATCTTGTCAATGTGCTCAACGCTGAAAGCATGCTTCTGGAGATTTACTTGGGTTACTTGGCAGAGCTGGCAATCTTGAAGAATATTTGTTATCTCATTATTATCTTGACCAACGTTGTCTTTGCTACTGGAACCACCATCATCATAGCTGTTTTCATCCGAAATATGGGCGTAGTGCCGTTGATTACGGGATTTTTTATCCTTTGCTCGAGAGTTTTGAAACCAAACCTAAGTAAAAAGATGTTTATTTTGTATATTTAATAGAAAAATACACACAAAAAATATAGAAAATATATTACTTATTATTAAAAGTAATTACCTTACAACTTCGTTTTTTTTTAGGTTTCGAATGCAGTGTGAGGACTTATTATCAGTCACTGTGATTTTTTTAATTTGTCATGTCTGTCACGTTTTTACTATAAAAAAATAAAAAATACAATAAAATAATTGAATATAATATATTAATTAAAAATATAAGTAAATACAATAAAATAAATTTATAAAATATATACATTTATGGACTAAGTAAGAAAATCAAAAGAAAATTCAAAACAGATTAACAATAATTATTAAGAATTAACGCTGTATAAGCGGGGACTTAGTGTTGGATTGGGCTTTTTGTATAAATGTATTCATATTACATTACCGCGTACTATTCATGATCACGTATTTACCAATTTGTCTTTGTTTATAATTATTATTTTGCCTGGTCGTTCTCAAAATTTGTGTCCAGAAATTGGTGTTCAGAGTGACTAGCATAGTGTGTGTTTCGAAACATGTCTTTTTTAATGAACCTTTCTAACACATATTTGCTTACGTTTTTTTAATAAATTCGATTTCTGTCTACTGTCAATGAACCGTGCCTATATCGTAAGCCAGGAATATGTCTATTAGCGGTCTCTGTTGACGATATTAGTTTGGCGTGCGACGAAATCCAAGATCTTTTGGACATTAAAACAAAGATTGCAGCAGAGTTTGACTTAGTCGGCCTATGAAATATTACATATGTATGTAGGTATTGAAGTGAAACTAAAAGGTAGTGCCGGTGCAATTTCCAATCCATAACATTGTGCGAGCCAGGCAACGACCCACTTGATATACTTTTGCTATACTTTCCCAATGTAAGATATACTTTCACAATCTACTTATTGATTTGAACCTGATGTCCAAAGAGTCTGCTTTTTAGATGTAAGGCGACAATCCTGTTTTTATACCCTTGCAGGGTATTATAATTTCAGTCAGAAGTTTGCAACGCAGTGAAGGAGACGTTTCCGACCCTATAAAGTATATATATTCTTGATCAGCATCAACAGCCGAGTCGATCTAGCCATGTCCGTCTGTCCGTCTGTCCGTCTGTCCATCTGTCCGTCTGTCTGTTTCTACGCAAACTAGTCCCTCAGTTTTAAAGCTATCTGAATGAAACTTTGCATATAGTCTTCTATATGCTCACTGCTATATATGTCGGAACAGGCCAGATCGGACGACTATATCATATAGCTGCCATACAAATGTTCGATATATTTGTAGAAAAAAATATAACTTTGCTGTTTTTCAACATTTTTACACCATTTTATACTATTTCAGAATTTTGGTAAAAATTTTATGAAAATCGGACGACTATATGATATAGCTGCCATAGGAACGATCGAGAAATAAATAGGAAAAAAAAATTATAGTTTCGTTGTTTTTCAACGTATGTTTATCTACTCTGAGATATAAGCTTTTTTTATTATTCTAGAATTATGGTATAAATTTTATAAAAATTGGACAACTATATCGGTAGATGTAGAGAAAATGTAAAACTGGGAATGTAAAACTGTAACTGTCAAACTGTAAACATAATAAGTATAGGTAAAATGTAATGAAACTCTGTTTTGTGAGTGTTTTCAGCATTTAAATCTATAATATAAACATCGAAATCAATGTGCAAGGGTATACAAACTTTCTTTGTTTTTTTTTGTTTCTTGTTTTTTTTAAGATCTTAAGAAATTGCGAATCTACCAATATGCTTGATGTTGAGTTAGGTGCGACATAACTGTCTCGAAAATCGAACTGATACCACAAATAGGCAAGTCTAAATTGAATGTAAAATGTTGTATTTTATATATTTGAATTATTATATTATATTATATATATTATATAAATCAATTAAACATATTTTAAAATGCTTATTAAAAAAAATCGCTTATGTTAAAGAGAAAGAAAAATCCGCTGTCACAATTGTGATAGCAAAATCGCTATATATTTTGCTCGGTAACCTGAAGGAAAAAATATTATAATATAAAATAATAATAATGATAAATATAATATAAAATAATAATAATAATAAATATAATATAAAATAATAAAAACTAAAAAAATAATTATAAAAATAAATAATAAACATGGCATTAACATTTTTCTTGTGAGTTAAATCCCATATTATGATGGGCTACGCTTTGGCCGCACTTATCAAGGCCACTTTCTCCTCGCGGGCAGAACATTTTATAATTATTTTTTTCTTCATTTTCCCCATTTCCTTTTTTCGCAGCGTTTTTTTTTATAAGAAGTTTTCATTCTCTCAGTACTAGACATATACGCCGCCGCGCCACGCCGCCGCCGCCGCCGCCGCCGCCGCCGATTTTTGCTTTATTTGACACGCTGCCGCCAAATTATGAAAAAAAAACGGCGCGCCGCGGCATCGGCGCAGCACCGGCGCGGCCTTCAGTGTTATTGTTCTTTATAAAACTTAAAAAAAAAAAAAAAATAAATAACTCATTAAAATGGCCAAATACTCATATAAATAATCGATTAATCGTTGAGATTGTCTCATCTCACATATCCCTATGTCCCATCTCTGGAATAGACATATACGCCGCCGCCGCCGCCGATTTTTGCCTTATTTGACGCGCCGCCGCCGCCGGTTCTTTCTGACTACTACGCCGCCGCCGCCGAGTCATTTTGACCTCTCCGCCGCCGCCGATGCCTTTAACCATCGGCGTAAACCTCTACTCAGTACTAGGCTAAAAGGGAAATCCGCAAATGTTGTCAAATTCACTTCCGAGTGGAAACTAGAACAAGCTTGGACGGCGCACAGTAGCGCCTTTTCTCATTTTTTCGCGTTGCAAAAATAATAACTTTTGAACCAAATAAGGAAATCGAAAAATTTAAACGGAATTGTTATTAAATGTATATATGAACTGCATAATGTTCCACGCCCACAAATTGGCCTTTTTAAAAGGTATCAAAGTGAAAACAAAAATTTTTTTCAAAGAAAACAATTTTAAAAAAATATTTTTTATTTAATTTTTATTTTAATATTTATATATTTGTTTAAAAAAAAATAATTTGAAAACTGAAAAAAAAAACATTTTCTATTTTTTTTTTAATTTAAAGTGCGCGCTATAGTTTGTATATTTTTTGGTTTGTATGAAATTGTGTCGGTATTTTGGAATATTTAACCCTGAGTAGTTTTGGTTTGAAAGTTTATTCTGGTCCAGGAAAGATCCACATAACTTATAGACATAGTGTAGTCGTTGGCTTTCATCGGCTTCAGAAGTTATAGACAACTTTAGGCAGAAAAAGGTGAAAAAAAATGGACACCTGGCAGGTAGCGATTTACCTGTACAAGCCCAAACCAAAGTGCCGTTTTTTTTAGGTTATTTAATAGTTTATGAATGTATCTAACATTCAAAGTAAAAACCACGACCATTGGTTTTATGGTTTTTGTGTAATATTAACTAAAAGTCGGCGAATTTACCCTTTATTTTTTGTAAGATGCAAAAAACGAAAGAAAGTTCAACTTTGAATGCTCATACAAAAAAATGTTAAAATAGATTCGGAATCTTTGGGAAAATTTCTGGCGAGTAAGTATGGTTAAAATCGTTTTTGTGAACATGCCTTTTTTGATTTTTGCAACGCTAATTGTTCGAGAGGCGCTACTGTGCAGCGGTGCCAAATGCCCACATAACAATAATTCGGGTTTTAACAAACTTCATTCAACGATATTATTTTAAAGTCGTATAAAATAACTAATATCTCCTATTATAATTTTTTTGCAAATGTTCTAATCGATATGGCAGCTTTATATCCTATCCGGCCCGTTCCGACTTACATATATACTGATGAGAATAGTTATAATACTTTCTGCAAAATTTAATTCAGATACTTTTAAGCCAGACATTTACTTAGATATGGATAGACGGACATGCTAGATCTACTCGGCTGTTAATGTCGATCAATGCTGTACTTTTTTGGTCGGAAATGGCTCCATTTCTGGGTTGCAAACTTCTGATTAAAATTAAAATATCAATATAAAATGTATATTAAATATGCACACACGTGTGACACACATCTGTTTTCGGGCATTTTTGAAATCTGATTGAATTATTTGAATTATCAATCGTCAGCTGCTTAGTTTTATGATAAAACTTTTATCCTTGATTTGATGTTGGAACTTGTTCGATATTCCGAATATCAGTAGAAATCGAACAAATCTGTTGATATCGATATTAACGCAACTTGGACGCAACCTTTTCCCACCACTAAAAACTACTAGTAAAAAACTACGTTTGGTGAGTTAACGCAATAACGCAGCCTGGTTTAAATAGTCCCTTAGAGACAAGGTAACCTATCGAATGTAAATTTCGATAAGAAACTGTGCACTCGATATTGAATTGAATAAAAAAGTGCGATCACAACCTTAAGAGACTACCTAGAAAGAAGACCAATAGGGACTACTTTGGGAAACTATTAAAAGAGCACCAACAAGGAAAATACGTACGAAATTAAATTAAAGAACATAAAAGTTTTACATTTGTTGAATACAAAATTAGCAGCCAATTATGTTTAAATTAAAAACAGAAAAGATACAAGGGTATTATAGCTTTGTGGCGACATACTTCAAGTCTATTTGGTAAGATTCAAATTGTTATAATATTTATTATATTTTAAAAATTTGTATTGGATTAAAAAAAAATAATTTTTAGGAATTAAATTGTGTTTTTTTAAAGAATTTATTTTTTGGTAACTTTAAATATTTGTATTATATTTAAATTGATATTTTAATAAGAAAATACTTACTTGCACAACTCGCTTTTTTAAATTAACCTTCTTCGATATTTCTTCCAGCATTTTGCGACTTGGGTTCGATTCCGATTGGTAGCATTCATATAAAAAGTTCAATTGCTCCGGAAGTATGGTTGTGCGCAAGCGTTTATTTTGCTTCGATGATGAAACATTAACGGGAGATACCGATGATATTTTTTCTATTTCATTAGTTTTGAGCATTGGTTCATCCTTCTGACTGGCATTATTCTCATTATCATCGTTAAAAGTTAAAGTTTGTGAATTATTTTCAATCATTGTCGCATCGAGAAAGTCTTCCAAGTTGTGCAAGTATTGCGATTTATCTTTGTCATCGTTTTGGAGAGTCTGCAGTGATCTGGATCTAGACCCAGATTCCAACGAGTCCTTTTCACCTGCATCGTTATTATTGTTGTGTTTTTCCTCATCTTCCCAGTCTTTTTCCAAATCATTTTCCAAATTCTTTTTATCTAAGATAATTTCGTCATGTTGTGCCATTGGCGCCTCTTTATGAACTTCTTTTATGACTTTATCATCCTCTAGTGTCCCTGTTAATGGCTGAAAATTGCCTCCTGGTCCATCATCAGGTACTCTTTGTGGCGAGGCAACTAACTGAAAAAACTTTTTTGATTCATTCAGTTGATAATATTGCAATAGGAACTCAATTGTTGGATTTTGCGTAGAACTTAAGTTTGTTGATGATTTATCCTCTTGATTGCGATAGTATTGCAATAAAAATTCATAGTTACTGACTTTCTTCAATTCGTTTTGTTGATAAAAGTTGGTTAGGAATTCCAGTTCAAAATCTGAATGCTCATTAGATTGTTTATTATGCTGTTGCTGCATCAGAAATTGTTGTTTCAGTTCGCCGTTTGTCTCATTTTGCATAAAATATTTGTGAAGGAAATCATATTTTTTTTCGAGAGCTGTTGTATGATCATCTTCTGCCTGGGAAGAGCAGCTATCATTGGATATTTTTCGCTTTTTTGCAGGGCGTATCTGGCTGTGCGATTCAGACTGCAATTCAGGTTGCAACTGAAGTTGTGACTGCGTTTGTGATGCCGCTTGCTGTAGACTTTGCAAAATACTGCCAAAAGGACCAAAATTGGGATCCAAATTGGATTTAGTGGGATTCATAAGATGCATGAGTTGGTGTTCACGCAATTTCTCCAAGTGGTTGAATTGCAGTTCACATTTATCGCAATCGTAGCTTTTGGCATGTCGCTGCTGTGATTGCGGATGATCCAAACTGTTGCTACGCTCACGTATCGGCTGTTGCGGTGGCGTTGGGGTGGTTGATGGGCTAAAGTCATGTAAAGATGATGAGGACTTGGTAAAAAGGTTATGATGCTGCGAGGGCATTGGCGCCAGTTGTGCTGTCATATTTTGATTATGCACATCCATTGAGGAATCCATTGAATCTTCCGAACTTAAATTTTGGGCAATTTGCGCCGCGGCAATCTGTGCCTTGGCAGATTTTTTATTATTCTCCTCTTTAAAGCAATGATTTTTCTGATGTCTTATTAGTTCATAGTAACGTTGGAATACCAAGCTACACTTTTTGCAGGCATAGTTAATATTTTGTTTTTTCGTTTCCTCATTTTCAAAAAGGGTATTATTCGGTTGATTCTCATAGATTTTGCGTTGCTTTTGCCGGGCATTTTGAAACCAAACTACAATAACTCGAGGCGAGAGCAGTAACAGCTTACTTAAGTATTCCAAGTCACTGTCTTTGGGATAAGAATTGTTTTCGAAAAATTCTTGCAAGACTTTAATTTGATAATCGGTGAAGCGCGTACGATTGGCTCGCTTTCCGCCTGATGTTGAGGAAGAGCTGGATGAGTTGGAGGAGTTGTTGCTTTCGAACTGGCTGCAAGATTGATTAATTGTTGAACTTGTAGATGAACTTGTCGTTGTTGAACTTTTTTCCATATTTTTTCCACTAATTTGAAGCTTTTTTATGGGTGGACCCATAGTTTCCATTAATTGTTGATTTATTAAATCGTTCATGTTGCCATACAGATTGTTTCCTCCAGTAGGATTTGGTGTTGGAGGTCGCGACATAACATCAGAGCTTCCACTTTCCGATTTAGTTTCAAAATTATTCGTCAAGTGAGTTTGTTGTTGAGGAAAGTTAATGGTATGTAATGTCTGATCGATTAATGTATCGGTTTCTATATTTTTCATCGGCTGTTCTTGCTGTTGAAGCTTTACGAAGTTTATGTGTTGGTTTTGTTTTTGATATACCAAATCATTATTATCTATTTCCTGGGGCTCCGATTTGATGTGCATTTCCGTTGGAAATTGAGGTAAATGATTTTGATCTTTTCCAGGCTCTTTTACCCAAAGATTTTGGCTTAAATAATCGGAGATGTTGCCACTAGAATTTGTTGACTCTGGTCGAGATACAGATGCAGGTATGGGAATGGGCATAGAAACGGATGCTGTTCTTGTGGCATTTGTTAAAGCTTCTTTGGAGGAGTTGAAGGGAGCGACATTGGAGGAAGATATTGCTGTTGTCGTCGGTGTGCTTATGGCTATAGCAACGCTACCCCCACCGCTTCCCGTATCATTCAAAGGGGTAACCTTAGCCTGACCTGTACGTTCATACTCCTCCAAATTGAGGGTAGTTGATGGCGGATTATTAAAGTTATACGGCGAGTCCTTATTGCGTTGCCTTTCCTTGAATAAGGTGTTGCGAAACCAGTGCTTAACGACCTGTAATTTGTTTATTTTTAAGATAAAATTTAGTATGCAAATTATTAAATAGGACTAATGAAAAATAAAACTAGAAAGGAACGCCGAAAGTTTAATCTTTCGACTACCCTTCAAAAATGGAGACCAAAGAAACAGACAGACAGACAAATGGATATGACAAGATCCACTGTTGATGTTGAACAAGAAAATAAATTCTTTAACTTCTGACTAAATTTATATCCCCTTGCCATGGTATATATATTTTTTAATATTGTATAGCAGTGATGGGCTTCGCTTCTCTTCTCCGACAAATATTTATATCAACAAACTTCGCCCATAACTTAAGGGGGTCTTCTCTTTGGGCAACTTTTTTTTTCGATTTTTTTTGCATTTATTAATAGCTTGGGATGTTGTGTATATGATTTTTAGAAATTCGAAATACTTTAGAAGATACAGCTTTTTTTGGGAAGCAAGGTCTTCGCAAAATGAGCTTTTTTCAAACTTCAAACGCGTTTATCTCGAAACCACGTTTTTCGAACTGGCGGCCATGATATCTCCAGTTACACTGAACCGATTTTCATGCAACAAAGTGGAATCGACGCAAAATTATCACCATTCTCGGGTGACGAAACAGATTAAAAAAAATTTTTTTTTTCTATTTTTTTTTACACTAAACCACAAAAAAAAAGCCCGAAATTTTTTTATAACCCCGTTCTTATTTTTAATTTCGGACGCTCTGGAGACCCTGAATCGTGGCCGCCAGGACGACACCTTTTTTTGCCACCACCAAGTTTGAAGTCTCATTACTCTTTGAACAACCCTCGTATCGAGGCAAAAACAATTTTTTTATTTACTTTGAACATTTTTTAATACAATAAATAAAAAAAGTTTTCAATTATTCTTTGCGTTTTCAAATAAGCATTTTTTTAAAAAGGGTCCAAAAAACGGGTTTTGAATGAGAAGACCCCCTTAACGGAAAGAAATAAATAATTTAATAATTGTACAAACGCTTGATATGTACCGAATATACGAAGTCAATGGACTTACTTTCATTGGTAAATTGGCTTTCTGTGACATTTCCATAATGCTCTCCTCGCTGGGCGAATTATTAATATCAAAGTGGGCACGCAATATTTTTAATTGGTCATCAGTGATGCGCGTACGAGCACGCTTTTGGTTACTAGCAGTCAGCTGTAAATAAATGAAATATATATATGAAATGGGAAATGAACAACAAATAACAGGAAATAGCTCTTAAGTTTTTTTTTATCACAACCATTTTTTCATCAGCTTAAGAGAGCTCAAAAGCTCAGTAAGTGACGAATACTTTTTGATTGGGCGATTTTTTATTAAATAAAGCCAATTTGTAATTTTTCTTTAATATGCATGTCAAAATTGCATTAAGGTATTCCTAATTGTTTTATTTAAGGGGGGGGGGGTGTATGCCTGTAAACCAACAATTTCTCGGTCAATTTGTTCTTTGGCTAAAAAATAGTTTATTATTTATAGAATATACTGTGTAAGTTTTATTATCGAATTCCAACCCTTAGTGTTTTAAATCCAGTATGTACGCAAGGTATACGCAAAAACTATCATCATTACCATGAAATTATCTTCTATTTGAACGTAAATGTGGGTAATAAAAATGAGTATTGTTATTTATTGAGAGAGTGAGAAGTCAAATTTAATTTCCAGAACATTTTTTGGTTGCGGATTTCGGACACGAAATTTAGCCGGGAAACTCAAAGCTGCACCATTTTGTAAAATATTGTTAATAATAAATTTTTTATCTCCGTTTCCTCTTTTAGCTATCTTAAACAAAAGTTTAAATAGTGACCGTTTACATGTAAATCCCATAAATAAAAACCAAGAAAGGAAGATAACTTTTGCACGCTATTTGCAAAACTATATTTTAGATTTCAAATATCTCATATAATAACAAGAAAGGAAGCTAACTTCGGCACGCCGAAGTTTGTATACCCTTGCAGATTGGTTTTGATGTTTATATTATAGATTTAAATGCTGAAAACACTCACAAAACAGAGTTTCATTACATTTTACTTATACTTATTATGTTTACAGTTTGACAGTTACAGTTTTACATTCCCAGTTATACTTTTTTTCTACATCTAACGATCGGTTTATATGGCAGCTATATGATATAATTGTCCGATTTTTATGAAATTTATACCATAATTCTAGAATAATAAAAAAGCTTATATTTTAGAGTAGATAAACATACGTTGAAAAACAACGAAGCTATAATTTTTTTCCTATTAATTTCCCGATCGTTCCTATGGCAGCTATATCATATAGTCGTCCGATTTTCATAAAATTTTGACCAAAATTCAGAAATAATATATAAAGGCACCATCTACAAAATGGTGCAAAAATATTGAAAAATAGCAAAGTTATAATTTTTTTTCGAAAAATATATCGCACATTTGTATGGCAGCTATATGAAATAGTCGTTCGATCCGGCCCGTTCCGACATATATAGCAGTGAGAGCATATAGAAAACTCTATGAAAAGTTTTATTCAGATAGCTTTAAAACTGAGGGACTAGTTTGCGTAGAAACAGACAGACAGACTGACGGACAGACGGACATGGCTAGATCGACTCGGCTGTTGATGCTGATCAAGAATATATATACTTTATAGGGTCGGAAAGGTCTCCTTCACTGCGTTGCAAACTTCTGACTGAAATTATAATACCCTGCAAGGGTATAAAAAGAAAGGAAGCTAACTTCGGCACACCGAAGTTTTTATACCCTTGCAGATTGGTTTTGATGTTTATATTATACATTTAAAAACTGAAAACACACACAAAACAGAGTTTCATTACATTTTACCTATACATATTATGTTTACAGTTTGACAGTTACAATTTTACATTCCCAGCTTTATATATTTTATACATTTACCGATCGCTTCTATAGCAGCTATAAGATATAGTTGTCCGATTTTTATGAAATTTATACAAAAATTCGGAAATAATAACAAAAGCTTATATCTCAGAGTAAATAAAAATACGTTGAAAAACAACGAAGCTATAATTTTATTTCTATTATTTCTATATATCTATATATCTATATCATATAGTCGTCCGACTTTCAATAAAATTTTTACCAAAATTCTGAAATAATATAAAATGGCCATATCTAAAAAATGGTGCAAAAATGTTGAAAAACAGCAAAGTTATAATTTTTTTCTACAAATATATCGAACATTTGTATGGCAGCTATATGATATAGTCGTCCGATCTGGCGTTCCGACATATATAGCAGTGAGAGTATATAGAAGACTATATGCAAAGTTTCATTCAGATAGCTTCAAAACTGAGGGACTAGTTTGCGTAGAAACGGACAGACGGACGGACGGACAGACGGACGGACGGACAGACGGACAGACGGACATGGCTAGATCGACTCGGCTGATGATGCTGATCAAGAATATATAGACTTTATACTTGCAAACTTCTGACTGAAATTATAATACCCTGCAAGGGTATAACAAAGTAATATCAACTTTTATTAGTTACTTATACATATTATATTTTCAGATTTGCATTCATTCTCAGCGAGACGTTACAAACACAGAAGCTATCTTATTATACCCTTGTAGGGTATTATAATTTCAGTCAGAAGTTTGCAACGTAGTCAAGGAGACCTTTCCGACCCTATAAAGTATATATATCTTGGATCAGCATCAATCATCTAATTTTATATATCTTATAGCTGCCATAGGAACGATCGGGAAATTAATAAAAAAAAAAATAGCTTCGTTGTTTTTTAACGTATTTTTATTTACTCTGAGATATGAGTTTTTTTTTGATCATATTAGAATTTTGGTTTAAATTTCATAAAAATCTGACAACTATATCATATAGCTTTCATAGAAGCGATCGGTAGAATGTAAAGCTGTAACTGTCAAACTTTAAACATAATAGGTAAACATAAAGGTAAAATTTAATAAAACCCTGTTTTGTGTGTTTTCAGCTTTTAACTTTATAATATAAATATCAAAACCAACCTGCAAGGGTATACAAACTTCGGCGTGCCGATGTTCTTGTTTTTTCTATTATTTTTCCGGCTCGTTCCTATGATATAGTTGTCCGATTAAAAAAAATAAATAAACCGAAATCTTATATACAAAATGGCCATGCTTTAAAGAAGACGGACACGGCTAGGCCGTCTCGACTGTTGATGCTGGTCAATATAAACTTTATAGAGTTGGAAACGACTCCTTCACTGAGTTGATTTAATTAAAGTTTTTTCTCACCTGAGTGCTTGAGTTTGCGACATTATGCTGTGTGAGAGCAGAGACTACAGCAGTTGCTTTACCAGAATCGCCACTACCTGTATGCTGAATATCTGCAGCTGAGGAAGAACAGGAGTTCAGATTGGTGTTATTTTGGTGGGTTGCTCCTGCTACTACACTGCCTCCTCCTCCGCCTCCACCGAACACCAATGGCGGTGCTAAGTTCATAAAGTTCAGAGACATTAAATGGTGAAACTGCATTAGGTTGAGCATATCCACGGGATTGATTGCAGTTCCAAATTGCTGCTGCTGTTGTTGGATAGTCTGTAGATTCTGTAGGTTCTTAATAAGTTAATAAAATGTTTTCAGCTGATTTCCGATTATAACTTGCTACCTGTAGGTGCTGGGAAAATTCTCCTGTGGGAAGCAAAGCCTCTGGCTGCATGGCCAAAACCTCTGAGTTACATTGCTGCTGCTTCAACAAATTCGTCAAAGTAGCGAGATATTGCTGTTGAGACTGAGTATCAGATATGGAAGGTATGGGACTCTGCCGGCTGCTGCTAGTTTCCTTGGCTAGTAACTGTTGGTTTTCAAATCGTGACGGTGACGACATGGGATCATTAACAGCTGCAACCTCTACAAAATCACATTAAGAAAAATGAACAAATATGTGTCATATATGCTGTTTTAGGGTCCTTACCTCCTTTAACCGCAAAAGCCTCTTGGGCAGGCAGCTCGGTGGTAGGTGTGGCCTGCGACTGCGCCTGTGGACTACTGTTCGCCCTGACTCCCTCTCCGCCTGCGTGCACCTGATCCATATGCTTTTGCAGCGCCTGCGTACTCCGAAAATTTCGCTGGCAATGGGAGCACTTCGTTGCGTCTCTCATCGTGTGATATAGCATGTGAGTTGTCAACTTCTCTTGGGTTTTAAATGCCAACGAGCACTGCTTGCAACGATATTTGTAGACATGACGTTCCGAGATCACGGAACTCATGTGAGTGTCCTGGTAGTGGTTTATCATAATCGGAAGGGTTCGAAATCTCAGGTAGCAAGGACGACTTATGTGAGTCACTCCCAGACACAAAAATTCACCATTTTGAATGGGAAAGTGTTGCGTTTGCTGAGCATGCTGAAGCAGTTGCTCGTCATGTTTAAAGCTGGCCTCGCATTTTTGGCAGCCAAGTACATTAATCCCCAATACATTGGTGGTGGCAGCTGCCGAACTAGAAGAGGAAGAGCATTCTTCGGGCGTTGCCATTGCTTCTTCTGTAGAAGAAATGCTACTTTTACTTTCTTCCCAAGCTTTCGGATCAATTAGCATTAAAAGTCGGGACAGACCATCTCTGGCGACATTGTGTACGCTGGTTAAATGCATCTCTAAGCTGGTCTTCTCGCGGAAATGATTCTCCAAGCACAAGGGACACTGTATGCCTGCTTGACTCTTTTTCTCAGTTACTTCTATTGACTTGCTAACTTCCTCTACATCCTCTTCATCATCTTCCTCCCGCTTAATCTCCGTTACTGCTTCGATGGCACTAACTCTTTGCTGGCGTACCGCTGCTATGGCTGCTGCCGCCACCGCAGTTTGGAAAGCCTGCAGCGCCGCCGTATTAGTTGGTATACTTATAAAGTCCTCACTGGGATCAGCGCAAGGATGTTCCGTTTCGATATGAGTTTCCATTTCGCTTTTCGATTGCACAAAATATTCACAGAGATTGCACTTGAACACGGTCGTTGGAACGCTGACAGCAGGAACTGAAACAGTAGCAGGAGCCGGAGCAGCAGCAGAAAGAGGAATATTCAACATCAAACCAAAATCATTCACAGTCGGTGTTGGAGATGTAACGCTGATACCCAACGTTTTGCCACAAGATGTTGAACAACTTGAGGGTGAAGTTGTTGTCGGAGAGAATACACCGACATCTGCTCCAACGACGGGCGCCGAAGATGGTGATGATGATGCTTCAACAGCCGCAGAAGGTAATGATGCTGATGTTGGAGCACCAACAGCACAGCTGTTGGCTTCTAAGGATGAGCGTTCATTGGCAGAAGCTGTGGTGCTCCTTGCTAAAGTCACGCCGGATTCGTAAGATATTTCTGAAAAAAATGTATATCAAAAATCGGATAAGAAAACGTCCAATAAAATACGATTCGGTTTCTTTTTCTACTTTTCTAAGGACTACATAAATTTTAACTAATAGAGAATCCCTTTTTTAAGCTAGTAATAATTATTTCTTTGCGATTCAAGTGTTTTTGTATTCTTCTCACTTATTTTTGAGTCAACCCTGAAAGTTATGATCATAAAATAAAAGAATAGTGTATAAAAATCCAGGACATGAAGTCCAGCTACTGAATAAAACACTGAAGACAGGGAGTCTACTGTTTAGCTAGTTTAAAAAGTAAAATATCAGCTTTTGCGCACAAATACTTTTCTGTATAAATAAAATAAGAGAGAAAAAGGTTTGGTCATCATTGTCTACACGAATAGCAGGGTAGAGGATGGTGGTGTAATTATCAGCATCTATAAAGGAGTGGGTGCTGCGATGCTCTGCCAGCACAGATGTCTTCAGGTCCTCTAGGTGCTTCTTTCTAAATTAAAGCGAGTGCCGGACTGTACAGCTACGGCCAAAATAATAGGAACAAGAAGGGAAACTAACTTTGAAACGCCGAAGGTCGTTAACTTTGCAGTCTGAAAATATACTACTAGAAATCGATCCATTTCGATTATATAAAATGAAAAAAAAAAAACGTAATTGCCCAAACTAACTTCTAACAGTTTGATATAATTTAAAAGCATGATTTGGAAATTGTCTTAACAATTATATCTTAGGATTGGTTCTTATATGTTGAAAAACAAAAAAGGAAATATAAATTACATATTTATATTAACAATTACAGTCATACATACATATTCTATTCATTTACCGCTTGTTCCAATGACAGCTTTATGATATAATCTCCCAATTTTCATAAAATGATAACCCTAATTGTATAACAACAAACTGTCGAGTAGATGAAAATATGTAGAGAAATGCTGGAGTTATAATTTGTTCTCTTAATTTCCTGATCGTTCCTATGACAGTTATATAATAAAGACATCCGATATGTCTCGTTCCGACTTATATACATCCCTCAAAATGTATAAGACCATCTGAAAATTGTCATTTAAATAGGTAGATAACTCAGTGATGAGTTCGCATAGTAACAGACAAACAGGAGGACAGACAGACAGCCTTATCGACTCGGCGGCTGATGCTGATTAAGAGTACATACATATATGCCGGATCGAAAATGACTCTTTGACTTACTGAGTTGTTTGCAAAAAAAAATAAAAATTTGCCTAACTAAAACGTTCAGAGGTTAAAAATAGAAATAACCAAACTAAAATGTCTTTATTTTTATTTACAACTGTTTCTTTTTTTTATAAAAATAAATAAAAGAAAAATACAAAATTATTAAAAATTAAAGGTGTATTTATTTTTGTGTCGCTGTTGTTTGTATTTGTTGCGGTATAAAGGTGTCGGCGGAGCGGCGACTGTTGTTTGTTGTGTTAGTGTGTGTCTCTGCACGGAGGCCTCACTGTTCTGCGGTTATATGCAGCGCCTGCACGACGCCGCCTCCGCCGCCTGCGCCGCCGCCGCATTATCATCTGATATGGGAATCTCACACTGCCAGAGAGCGTGGAGTTAAAGTTGAATTTGGTTTTGAAAAAGACTAGTCTGAGCTCGATCGAGACTGGGGAAGAGCAGCAAGCAAAGTGTGCACGTCACTAATTGCAAATTCGATGGATACACATAATCGTTTTTGCATTCTTAAGTAATTTGTAATAATTTCCTTAAGGGTCAGCGTCTCAGCATATAAATCTCAGAACGGAGCGGGGGAAAAAGAGAGGGCGAAGGCGAAGGCAAAAGAAGAATTTAGGTAAACGCGACGATGATTCCTGAACGTGAGAGGATGAGGTAAGAGGAGGTACGACGGAATGGAGGCTGAGGATGAAGTCCAAGGCGAAAGACGAACGATAATAATCGAGGAAGAGGAGGAAGGGACGCCAAAAGAAGAACTAAAATTGAACTGAAATCAGCGCTTAATGATGAGTTACGAACCGAACGAATACCGAACCGAACCGTATTATATCAATATGCAATATGCAATATGGTTATTGAAGTATGAGAAAGGGGGAAAAAAGTATACTCACAAAATTTGTATTGTAAGCTTGGGCACTTTTAATTGATTCTCCCATTTTGTTTAAAACATAATTTTTTAATATTATACAAAAAAGCAAGCAAGCTTACCATCATTATCATAAATCCATTCTGTTATTTTAAATACATCATTTAAAGCTGGAACTTCTTGATTTTCACTGCGACGCTGTAAGCATACGAATTGCTCCACCTGCATGTGTCTCATGCTCTTCACATGCTGAACCATTTCATGGAGATTCTTGGCGCTGAAATTGCACAGCTGACAAAGCAGTACTAGATGTTTCTTATTAATTTGATCATCATCGAGAAAGGAATCGTCATCGTTCTTTTTCAAGTTACTTTGCTGTAAAATATACAGTAAATGTTGAAATATCATTCGCATGGTATCGTGTCGCATTTGTTGTGTGTGCAGCGATAGTTTTTGTATCGAATTTGTGATAAAATCACAACAATTGCATTTCAATTGCACAACATTGATGTGTTGTTGTTGAAAGTGTTGTTGAAACTTGTACTCATTGCGTATGCCGCCCTCCTTAATGTGATTGATGTAGCTGAGTTTCTGCAAATGCTTATCCGTCTTGCTATGAAGTTGAAAGTTTGCTTTGAGATTAGTTTTATAATTACAAAGTCTACATATATAGTTGTTGTTGTGAATTAGCATTATTTCTGTAGAGCACGAAGTGGCGGTGGATTGTGATCGCGATCGATCTACTAGCAAATGTTGATTGAGATCATCCAAATTGTTGGTGTTGAACGAATCACAAATTAGGCAACTATAGAGGGCCGAGGGCCATTCGTTGGGCTTTGAGATGGGCTGAGGTAAATCTCCCGTTGTATCTCCCCCGGTTTCCATCATGCCTCCACCTATTGGCATGCCTAGACCTAAGCTTAGTACTTGATTGTGAGCCATTTTCACAACGGGCTTCGGTGAAATGGAGAAGTTAAAGGGATCTGGCGACGAGGATGTTGGTGATAATTTGGTATTAGCTGAAGACTGTTGCTGTTGCTGTTGATGGTGAAGTAACTGAATCATCAAGGCTTGATTATAAGCCAAATCTGCCAAAGCAACTTCGGGTAGAAAGGATCCTGCTACTCCGCTGGAACTCACTCCTCCCGAAGCACTAGATTGTTGCTGCTGTTGTAAAAAGTTAAATGTCTGTATATGCTTTATATTATTCTGCAGCACCGCCATATTATGGGTATGCTTCTCGCTGGTCATATGAATCCTTAAGTTTCGAGCAACAGATGTTTCATAGCTACAGATGTCGCAACGAAATGAAGGCTTTGGCTTTAGGTTAACGCTGGAGCTAGAGCTAGCGACCGTGCCGGAGCTAGCATTCGAGTTGTTGGAAGTTGAAGGATTTCCCACAACATTATTCGTTGTTAAGCAGGACGAGGAACCAACTGGAGGAGGAGCACTATTGGAAGTACCAGCTCCTTGGGGTGATGAGGAACTGCTGGAGAGAAGCAACTTTCCTGTCGCCACGGCCGCAGCAACCATATTCTGTGAGCTATTCAACTCTTGCATATTATTCAAATGCTTATCAGATTGCATGTGAATCGAGAGATTCCCCTTGGTGGTCGTAGAATAGTTACATATCTCACAGCGATACGGCTTATAACCGCAGGAATAGGATTCTCCGCGTGCCAAGCGAGGGTGTTGCTGTCCTGTAAGTGTAAAGGGATTGTTATCAGCGGTTATTAGTTATTAAAATAGTATCTGTATAAATTATTATTATGAAAAACAGAAGAGAAGCTAACTTCGGCACGCCTAAGTTTTTATACCCTTGCAGTTTTCAATTGGATCATTAAGAATCTATACATTATGGTCAAATTAATAGAAACAAGAAAGGAAGCTAACTTCGGCACGCCGAAGTTTGTATACCCTTGCAGATTGGTTTTCATATTTATATTATAAATTATAATGCCGAAAACAGACACTAAAAAGAGTTTCAAAACATTTTACCTATACTTATTATGTTTACAGTTTGACAGTTACAGTTATACATTCACAGCTTTACATTTTCTCTACATCTACGGATCGCTTCTATGGCAGCTATATGATATAGTTGTCCGATTTTTAAATTATTGTTACCAAAATTCTGAAATAATAAGTAAAGCTCATATCTCAGAATAGATAAAAATACGTTGAAAAACAACGAAGTTATAATTTTATCTTTTACTTTCCATATCGTTCCTATGGCAGCTATAAGATATAGTCGTCCGATTTTCATAAAATTTATACCAAAATTCTGAAATAATACCAGAAGCTCATGTGTAAAATACGTTGAAAACAACGAAGTTATAATTTTTTTCGATTAATTTTCCGATCGTTCCTATGGCAGCTATAAGATATAGTGGTCCGATTTTGATAAAATTTTTACCAAAATTCTGGAATAATATAAAATTGCTATATCTCAAAAATGATGCAATTATATTGAAAAACAGCCAAGTTATTATTTTTTTTCTAAAAATTTATCGAACATTTGTATGGCAGCTATATGATATAATCGTCCGATCCGGCCCGTTCCGACATATATAGTAGTGAGAGTATATAAAAGACTATATGCAAAGTTTCATTCATATAGCTTTAAAACTGAGGGACTTGTTTGCGTAGAAACGGAAAGACGGAGGGACAGACGGACAGACGGACATGGCTAGATCGACTCGGCTGTTGATGCTGATCAAGAATATATATACTTTATAGGGTCGGAAACGTCTCCTTCACTGCGTTGCAAACTTCTGACTGAAATTATAATAACCTGCAAGGGTATAAAAATAAAAGGAAATATATAAGACAGATAGGGTGACTGACGTATTGATAGACGTGACTAGATCGACTCTGCTGTTGATGATGATTAAGAAAATATATATTGTAAGGATGGGAAATCTTTTGATCATAATTATATTACCATATCAGGTTATGATTATAAAATTCCGAATTCAGAATTCCGGTTTAGTTTTATGGAAATCGGACCACTATATCATATAGCTGCCAACCGCAAGCTGCAAGGGTATACAAACTTTTGCGAGCTTCCTTTCCTGTTATAATTTATATTATATTAGGTAAATATTTCAACCAGATATATTTATTTTATTCGATTTTAAAATAATCTTGAAATATGATTAAAACCGAAATATTATGATATGTATAATTGTTTTATCTCCTGTTAGATTTTCATTTCTTTGACGCAAGCTGCAAGAGTATAGAAATTTAGATGTGCCGAAGTTAGCTTCCTTTTGTGTTCTTAAATTTTTAACTGAAGTAGTTGTGCCTGCAGGTTTATCTTCTAGACAACAAAAATTTAAGTAGTTACTACTAACAGATATTCTTACCTGCCAAACAATAACCGCACGCACTTTCTCCATCTGGATGCTTCTCCCGCATGTGAATCTCCAGCGTTTCCTGATATTTGTAATGCCAATTACATTGTGGACATTTTAGGGTCTTGCAGGAGTTTCGTGTGGACATTTGCACGCCGCTGTTTAATCGCGCTGAGCTAAGCAACATTTCGCAGCTAAAATACGATTATATTAATAATATAGCAACAATCAAAAGCTGCAAGATTTTATAATACATATAACGGCTGATACTAACGTAAACAACGAAGAGAGAAAGAAGAAGAATTGTCATACTTTTTGCTTTCGCATGAACTAACATTAGATAAATGTTGCGATAGAAAGGCTAAAAAAGTTGCCAGATCAAAGAACTTACAAGCTGTGATTTTTAGTGAAATAAATGAATTCATATCTTTCGAAAGTAAATATAAATATGAAGAAACTTAAGAAACAAAACATTTTCTAGAGTAATCGTTTTACTCTAATAAGTGCAGTTAAGAGCGAAGGCCGTGATTTTACCCACAAAAGGCATTGTATTTCGATCTTTAATTTCACTTTATGAAGTTTGTTTACATAAAACAGCCTTTTCGCCTTTTCTTTAAGCTATTTGGTCACACTGATTCCCGACCAAAAATCTATATCAATTTAGCATGGAACTTTTCGAAAGCAATTTATCTTTTGTTAGTACCAGACTAAAACAGAAATTGAAGGATTTACATCCTTATGGTTTACATTGTCTTAAATTTTAATACCCGGTACCTTATTCACGTTGTGGCTTAGAAAATTGTACCAACCAGAATAAGATATATTACTGATTCAATTTTAATCTTCTATTTTTTTTTTTTTGATACTTGTGCTAGAGATACCAAGATCCAGTTTGGTATACAATTAGGCCATCCCCATTTTTTATACCATAGCGTACAGTAACTAACCTATAAATTGTAAATAAATATTAATTCTTATAAAATGTTATTAAATCGGTTAATAACCGACTTACATATGAAATATACAATGAAATTTCTGTTCCATTTGGGTCGACAGCACCAGTTGGGTGCCGCTCAACATGTTTTTCATTTTAATTTCAACCACAATGCTTGGGGTACCGCGTATTTCACACGCGGTCTCACTCAACTGTTGCTTTCCTACTTTTTAAAATCACTTAGTACTTTGATTATTTTTAATTTGATAAACGCAGCATCCCATTTAACAACAAAGGATCGGTAAAATTTTAATGATACCCGGAGAACCCGAACTCGAACCCGAACCGACCACAGTCACCTCGGTAAGCGACACCACTAATTTGTGACAATTGAGAAACTGGGGGAGCATTTATTAAGTGAAATCAGCGCAATTGGTTTAATTTTTGTCTCCCATCCAGCATACACAAAACATAAAAAAAGATCTTAAACTTTTCTGTTAACTGAAACACACAGGCATAAAATTTACATATTTATATTTTACAGGGAAAAATGGCATCGAGGCTGATTAATTAATATCAAATGGGAAGCTCTGATTTCTTTAAGTTACTCTTCTCTGAACCATCATGGTATAAAGATTTTTCGGTAGAATTATTAATGTTATACGGTTTTTTATTTTTCTGTTTTTTTTTCAATGCATCATGAAAACGTTTTAAAACTTTTTAAGTTAAAGGAAGGGGTCCGAACTTAGATACCGCCGGATCCGATACCCCGGGGCCCTGATTTTCTTTCCGCACTCCTGGCTGCCAAAGAAACGACCGGAAAATTTTTAGAAAATAAATTATAACTTTACTGTTTTACAATATATTTTCATCTACTGAGATATGGCCATTGTGTATTATTTCCAAATTCAATTTTAATTTTATGAAACTCGGACGACATGTCATTTAGCTGCCCTAAGAAAAATCGGAAATTTTTTAAGAAAAAACTTATAATTTTATTGTTTTTTAATATATTATATATTTATATATATAGGTAAATGCAATAAATATTGTTATTACTTCGTTTTTTCAGCATATATATTTATATTTATCATTTTTATTATATTACATATTTCTAATCTGAATTATTGTCATTTTATACTACTTTAAATAATGCTCATTAAATGTATCAAGTTTTTTCATTCATTAGCCGAAAATGGATCGATTATTCATGATTAAATTCCAAACTACAAGGCTTTACAAACTTCGGCATGCCGAACTTAGCTTCCTGTCTTATTTTCAAATTCTCTAATATGTCAAAATGAACAATAATAATTATTTAAAAATAAAAGTGATGGCAATCAGGGACTATCGTGTTAACTAACACCAGTTATGCGTGCTTCAAAACCCCAAATCCCAAACGTCATTTGCGTTTAAATGAACAAGATAGTCCAGTCAAGCCAGCCAAAATTACCTAAGGGCATAGCATAACTCCTCCTCACACATATTTCTATATCGCAATTACTGGTTCCTGTTTCCTTGGCCTAATGACTTATTGTTCAGCTCAGCTCTCGTTACAGTTACAGTTCAAAAGTTCAAACGCGTAGCCTTAAATAATTAGTCATATTAGGGCTGTGCTTGGACGGACACGTAATCGCAACCCTTTCTGTCCATCCGGCATAATAATATTTGCACCCCGTTATTTAACTACCCCATAGCAAGTAACCTAACGAACCGCTGACGGCACATTGCTTCTGAAGTCTACTCAATTTATTTATATATATATATATATATATATATATATATATATATATATTATACAAAAAATTCGAAAAACCTTAAGCATACACAAAACAAAAAATTTGTAGGTATATTTAACCGAATACCGCAAAGAAAATGGGCCAAGCCACAGTAAGTTGTGGAATTAACTGTGAGCCAAAGTATAAGGTACTTTAGTCTTAACGTGATTTAGCTTTTCTAAAGTAAATTCATTCAGAAATCTGGAGTTGGGAAAACGTAATGTTACTGCAATTTGCCTTTGTTAATAAACAACAAAAATATATATAATAATAATATTAATGCTAAATCAAGAAAAATACCTGCTCATATTGTTGGATGCTTAATTTCCTTTACTTAAGGGGTTATATACAGTTGTACCGCTCAAAAAAATTCAATTTTGTCGATTTTTTTTGACTTCATAAAAAATATGTATTAAAAATGTCTTGCCGACGTTGTTTAGTACATGTTTCTGGGTACTTTATACAATTTTTTTTATAAAAAAATATTAAATATTAAAAATGTTATGGCCGAATTCCAAGATCGTCTTTTTTTCGATGTTGACTTGCGGTGGACATCATATCCCGAGAACGGTTCATCCGAAATCAAAAATTTAAAAAAATTTCGTTAGTATATTGTATTGCCTAGTCCTCTAGACCATGGATTTGTAAAAATTTTGATTAAAAAAAAAAATGGTGACGGTTTTAAAAAAAAATTGACTTTTTCAAGGTATAAGATTTTCGATTTTTATGCTCTAAAAAAATGTTTAAAAAAAAATTAAAAATTCTTCGTTAGAGGACTAGCTATTGTTATAATAAATATGTGGTAAAAATTTGGTGTTGATCGGATTAATAGTTTTTTAGTAATCGTGTCCACCGCAAAGGTAACTTCGAAAAAAACGATTCTGAGATAATCGCGTTTAAAGTTTCAAGTTTGTTCCGGCCGAAGTGCAGGTCGTGCGCTATAAATAGCTACAACCACGGTTGTAATGCTCCGATCGTTCTGAATTTTTGTGAGAGTATTCTCAACAGTATATACTTGAAGAATATGCAATAAAAAAAAGTCTTTTTTTTATCATCACAACTTTATATAACCCCTTAAGCAAAGAACTAAAGCCTGGTAATAGGATAAGATAAATCTGCTGTAAAAATTATTTTTTTAAAACGCAGTAAAGAGAGAAAGGAAAGGACTTTCATGTCTAGGTACTAACATAAGATAAATGTTGCGAGCGAAAAATTTTGAAAACGAACTGAGCAACTGTGATTTTGATCTCAAAGTAATTATATCAAATTATTTTTGAAGGCATCTTAAAGGGAAAATTGGCTATAGGAATTAAAATAAAATAAAATAAAAGTGTTATTTCATAATGAACTGACACTCCAAATTTCAAAATGAAATAAAAAAAATTAAAAAAAAGGTAAAACGAATGAAGTTCCCGAAATTTTTAGGAAATACAACAAAAATTATATTTAATTCTTTTGTTTAATTTTTATTGAAGTAGAAATATTTTATCCCGAAAAATGCAATATTGACTTTAACATGCTGTAAAAAATATAAAAAGCGGTTTTCAACAACCGTTTTAGTTCAAATAGAAGAGAATTTAATTCTAAAGCGAATAAGCCTTTATTCGTTTCAATCGGTCAATAAGTTTTTTTGTTATCTTTCCCGCCAATTCGAAAGAATCGTAAAAATGAAAGTGGAGAAAACGCGCTTCAAAGTTCGCCAAGCGCCTGCAAACCTGCTCGGCGCTCCTTTGCTTTCTTCTCTGTATCTTCGAAAATACTTCGAATTCGCTTCTGAAATTTTTGTGGTATATTCTTAGATAGTTTATCTATCGAGTTAAGCAATAAAAAAAAATCGATTTTTTTTTGCCTCCTAATTCAGGAAACCCCCTTAAGAACCGTTGTTCTTATTCCATACAACATTTTTGAGGACTTTTTTATTTTCCATAATATGAGATTTAACCGACAAAGGGCATTTTAATTCAATTTATATTAACAGTGCCTTGGGGGCCATTGTCGCGGAGTTAATTTGGTTAGTTGCTCTATAGCTTTATACATCATTTATCAGGCCTGCTCCGGTAATCGTAAAATTTTTTCGTTTTGGGCGAAATCGTTCGTTTTCGTTTTTAGCTGCTCCGGCTTTCGGAAAATTTCTGCTATCGTTTTGCTATCGGAATGTTTCGTTTTCTCATCGTTTCTTACGCTCAAACAGCTAATTTGTGATTTTGGTCAAAAGTAAGCAAGGTGGCTTAGAACCTTGTCGCCCTTACTAAGCCCCCTGGAAAAATCTGGGTTGTCCTTCATAAACCCCAGGATGACCTCATCCTGGAAAGTCCATTTGTGCTTTCCTCTGAAAATAATAGCTCTGTGTTTAATTAAAAATAAGCAATCAATATTTGTGCACTTGTATTTTCAAAAATTAATTCAACGTAAAACAGCTGTGTTCCACAAGAGCGGGCTACCACATCTCTCACAGTTTTAATTCCGGTGGTCTCAATTAATTATTTGGTCAATTTTGACCATTTAAATAATCAAATTAAATAGCATTATTTAGAAACAACAATATTGGCGTTCCTTTAAAGTTATTAATGTATTCATTTATATTTTATAAGTATTTTTAACTGGCTGTTTTGTTCCACCAGCAACATGGCAGCCATGGCGATAACTTTTTGCGAACATGGCAAAAATGTTGTTGTCAAATCTGAGGTGGGGTCAGAAATATAATGTTTATAAAAAAACTACCTGCCAGAATGATCTTGTGGTGGTGTTGAATAAACATCAATAGGGCATTTCATTCCGGCCAGACAAAGGTGCCCGTTTTTCAAATCGATAAAATCTTTCTTTTTCGGAAACTGGAGCAACGATTTCTCGTTTTCAAAAACGAAAAAATCTTCCCGTTTTCGATTACCAGAGCCAATCCGATTACCAATCCGTTCAAATTGATTTAGACTTTACTACATAAAGTTTGTTTACAAAAAATAAAAGCAGCTGGAAATACGTGACAGTGAGACCTCTATGTTTTTGGACATACTAGTTTTCGAGCAGAATATATTGCTATTCCCATAGAAAAATGTATACAGCAGATTCTGAGAATTATCTCTTGTGAACTTTTTCTAATCTCAAAGTAAGTAATTATCGCATACATACCGCGCACAGTCCACACCCTGGGGACGTCCGTTGATGTGATCCGAACAGGCACCAATAGTGAAGCTGGACGTGGCGCCTGTTGCTGCGCTTGTGCTTGTTGCCGCTGCATTTCCCACGCTGGTTACTGATGATGAACTAGGAGACATGGCCAGGTTGTTGCATGGCGAGCGAAGTGGCGGAACCTGAAGCTGTGGCAAAGATGGTGACTTGGTCCTTCCTTGGATTTCAAGGAATTCACAAGTTTTACAATCGACACCATTAAAATCAGGATGTTCGAGACATTGGCTGGGAAATAAGGAACTTTGATGTTGCTGCTGCGATTGCTGATGTTGCTGCAGTTGCTGTTGAAGGAACTCGGTTATAAGCTTAACACGATTGCCATTTGATTCAGTATTGTTGGCGGCCAGAGCTGCTAGCGAAGCATGGAAAGAACTGACTTGAGGAGGGAATACGCCAGGAGCAGTGGCTGCCAAGAAATCAGAGCTGGGAACCTCTGATAATTCATTTCTTTGAGGTGACAATGATGAGCCTGGATTCATTTCTACTTCCAATGATGACTCTTCTGACTTATTATTAATATTATTACTTAGATTATCAGTACGGGATAATGATGAGACCTCGCCGGAACTGGTTGAGGACGATGATGAGGGTACAGATACTTTCGATAGTTTATTAGTCTTTGTTGTTTCTGTTACTGAGTTTAAGGAACCAAATTTCATAGATGACTTCACTTGATGATGATAATATGCACTAGGTGCTGCCATTTGATTATTACTAACATGATCAGATTCGTGATCGTTTTCAGAATCATTCTGTGGCTCCCGCTCTCGACATTGATCATGATTATCATTCTCATTCTCTTTCTCTTGTTTATCAGTTTTAGGAGGAATAGGACCAACCGCATCGGTAGATATCTGTTGTAGATTCTTTTCATCGGCGACATCACCGGCGGTATTAATATCCAATGGCTGCAGAAATGATATCGATGGCTTTTCATCCATATTTCGCTGTATTATGGCGCTAGAATACTCCCGTTTAAGTAGTTGCTGTTCCAACTCGATTAAATTGAGCTTGTGTTCGGTGTTAGCATGCAAGCTAAAGGACTTGACGTTGCCAAATGATAATTTGCATATGAAGCACATTAATATGGGTTTTTGAATCTTGAATATTATATCTCTGGTTGGATTTGAATTAGCATCCTGCGCCGTTACCACACGAAATGAATGGATCCTGGGACTGGTTTTGTACAGAGTCTCCTGCTCTTGCTCCTGTTTCTGATGCTGCTCCTGCTCCTGTTGTTCTTTTTTTTCTTTTGCTTCCACAAAACCGATATCGTTGGCATTCGAAAAGTTCTTTTTTACAGAAATCGATGCTGTTGCTTGCCTAAACTTCGATGTTTCACCATTTCCATTATCATTGGCACTATCTGCATCGATAATATAGGCGCTACTGCCATCAAGATTGTATACTATTTTGCCATTAAAAGTTTCCACGTCAGTACTGGACATTGGAGAGCCGTCTTCGTCATTACCATTATTATAGAAGCTGAAATAAATAAATTGTGTTAAATATTAATAATAATAGGTTCTTAAGGGCTAGGAAGAACTGCATGTTTTCTCATATAAAAAGACCGATCGCTTTTAAGATAGCTTAAGCACTAAAAATGAAGACTATCTGGGAAGTTTAATTCAGATGAAAAACTTGGATTGCTAGTTTGCATAGTAAGGACAGCTGGCAAATATGTATATATATATAATAATTTTTTTTTATTATTAAAAAAAAATGCAGTAGGAAAGTAAATTGTAAAATAAAAATCACATAAAATATATACTTACTTACTTACTACTAATACTGCATTTTTTTTAATAATAAAGATTATTATTGTTTGTTCACACTTTAGTCCGCATTTGGGAATTGGTAGAAGTAGTTGGAGAAATTGTAAAGTTCACTGCCTTATCGTTATGCGCAAGACAAAGGAAGTCAAGGTTTTCCCTGCTTACTGACTTCCCCCGATCCGCATCCGTTCTTCTTTTGATTCGTTCGAAAAATATTTCGCGCGTGCCTCTGTTCCTTTTTTTTTGTTGTATGTCTTTATTTCTGTGGAGTCGTCGTTATCTGTTCTTCATATTCCTCAACTGGTTTCAAAGTCAGAGTCAAGTTTTTTTTGTGCTGCCTTTACACCCACATACAAAATTCCGTGATATATCAGCCACCATCGAGTGGTGCGGTGGTTTGATTCTGACTCTGTTCCACGTATACACAGTAATAAAAAAAACCCAGTTAAAATTAATATTTTTTTTTCGGGCATCGCAGGCATTTTCAAATCGAAAACTTCAGCCCTTTATTCATATAAAAACACTGTTGGAATTGATAGGCCATTATTGGTATCCATATTCTTTTCTCTCCGTGTAGCTACAGCCACCTCTTGAGCTTTGCTTGTGGCGTTTTAGCTGCGGCGCGGCTTTTGCAGTTGGCTGCAGTTGAGGTTACAGTTGGCTTGGTATGCAAACGACTTTTGGACGCAAAGCCAGAGAGAAACCAAAGAACCCAGGACGAGATCCAAGCATAGCACCTTTAGTCTATAAGAATGGATTTTGTGTTCTTTTCTTCTCTTCAAGAATGCCAATATTCATCGGACAACGCGACGTGCTTAGTTTTTGCGTTACCTCTCAAAGATATTCCCAGTCTTTGCTCAATAACTTAAGAATTTTTAACTGAATCTGCCTAGCTTTATAGAAGCACTTGTTTGTTTGCTTCTAACCTTTAAATTTCACGTACAGTTGTGTTCAATATGCAGGGTATTATTGCAGGGTATTACAAATTTAGTAAGAAGTAAGAGTCATTTCCGACCATATAAAGTATATGTAAACTTATTATATATGTATAACCGAGTCGATCTAAGCAAATTAGTCTCTCCCACTAGTATATAAGTCAGAACGGACGACTATATCATATAGCTGTCATAGGAAAAATTGGATAATATTTAAGAAAAAACCGGTTTTAAAAATATAATATATTCATCTACTTTGAGATATGACAAAAGGAATTATTTTAGAATTTCGGTTTTAATGTTGTATAAACCCAGAAAACTCTTTATATAGCCTCCGAAAACCCGATCGGGAAATTATTGGAAACTATTTATAACTTCGCGGTTTTTAAACCATTGCAGGGTATTATAATTTCAGTCAGAAGTTTGCAACGCAGTGGAGACATTTCCGACCCTATTAAGTTTATATATATATATATATATATACCAGCATAACAGCCGAGTCGATCTAGCCATGTCCGTCTGTCCGTCCGTCTGTTTGTTTCTATGCAAACTAGTCGCTTATTTTTAAAGCTATCTAAATGAAACTTAGCAAATAGCCTTTTAAATACTCCCACTGCTATATGTGTCAGAACGGGCCGGATCGGACGATTATATCATATAGCTGGCATACAAATGATCGATACATTTTTGGAAAAAAAATTGTAACTTGACTGTTTTTCAACATACTTTCGTTATTTTTTAGAATTGGCGATTTTTTTAAATTTCATATTTTTGCTTTAAATTTTATGAAAATCGGACGACTATATCTTATAGCTGCCATAGGAACGCTCGGGAAATTAACCCTCTAGTGCCCAAATTTTTGTTTCACAAAAAAAAGAATTATTTTTGGATTCAGTATGTATCAAAAGTGAATGTTTGTTTTAGAAAAAATTTTACTTTTGCTCGGATTGAGTTTTATATGACTCCAAGGTTTTGGACCGCATGAAGGCGATTTTGGGAAGATAGGCCAGAATGAAAATAATAAAATAACGGTGTTTTTAACATTGCCCATCTAGAGGCGTTCTTGGGCACTAGAGGGTTAATAGAAAAAAATTATAACATTCACTCTGATATATAAGCTTTTGTTATTATTTTTGAATTTTGGTATAAATTTTATGAAAATCGGACAACTATATAGCTGCTAGAGAAGCGATCGGTAAATGTAGAGAAAATGTAAAGCTGGAAATGTAAAACTGTAACTGTCAAATTTAAAATGTATTGAAGCTCTGCTTGTGTGTTTTTCAGCATTTTATTTATGCTATGTTTTACATATACAACTTTTATTTTTATTTAACCGTAATGGCTTGATTCTTAATAATCAAATTGCAATCTGCAAGGGTATACAAACTTCGGCGTGCCGATCAACTCTAAAATATAAGCTTTTTTTACTATTTTAGAATTTTTGTATAAATTTCATAAAAATCGGACAACTATATCATATAGCTGCCATAGAAGCGATCGGTAAACCTTTTGTTATTCTCAAAATCGGAAGATAAGCACTTGCATGCAGAAGTTATATAATGTATGTATTGAAATGAAAAGAGTTAATAACAATGGTTGTTGTTGTGCTTGCATGCACACACTCACTTACATACATTGTCTGCTAATTCGTGTGCAACTGCACGCACACACATTATATTTAAGTTGTCAACGGAAAAAATGTACGTACATATGTATGTATGTACATAGGCATAGTTGCAGTTGGCAGTTGGGAAAACGCATTTTCAGATAATTGCCGAGTGAACTGACGAACTGAGTTTGCTAGAGTAATTACCCGGTTAGATGGTTATTGTTCTTTTTTGACCTTTTATTGTCGTCGTAGGTAGTTATTGTTAATACGGAATTGCTTCCTTGACAATATAGTACGCACGCTTCGCAGGCAAAGGGTGGGTATTGCAATGTTAATTAAATTCAAAGTTCGTTAAAAATTGTACAGGTTACTTGAGCGATATTTAGTTATTATACCCTTGCAGGGTATTATAATTTCAGTCAGAAGTTTGCAACGCAGTGAAGGAGACCTTTCCGACCCTGTAAAGTATATAAATTCTTGATCAGCATCAGCCGAGTCGATCTAGCCATGTCCGTCTGTCCGTCTCTCTGTCTGTCCGTCTGTCCACCTGTCCGTTTCTACGCAAACAAGTCCCTCAGTTTTAAATGTATCAGAATGAAACTTTGCATATAGTCTTCTATATACTCTCACTGCTATATATGTCGAAACGGGCCAATCGGACGACTATATCATATAGCTGTCATACAAATGTTCGATACATTTTTAGAAAAAAAATTATAACTTGGCTGTTTTTAAAAATTTTAACATCCTTTTTGGGATATATCCATTTTATATTATTCCAGAATTTTGGTAAAAAGTTTATGAAAATCGGACAACTATATCTTATGGCTGCCATAGGAAGGATCGGAAAATGAATAGGAAAAAAATTATAACTTCGTTGTTTTTCAACTTATTCTTATCTACTTTTAGAAATAAGCTTCTTTTATTATTTCAGAATTTTGGTAAAAATTTTATGAAAATCGGACAACTATATCATAAAGCTGCCATATAAACGATCGGTAAATGTAGAGAAAATGTAAAGCTGGGAATGTAAAACTGTAACGTCAAACTGTAAACATAATAAGTATACGTAAAATTTAATGAAACTCTGTTTTGTGACTGTTTTCGGTATTATAATCTATAATATAAACATCAAAACCAATCTGCAAGGGTATACAAACTTCGGCGTGCCGAAGTTAGCTTCCTTACTTGTTAAAGTTTCTTGTTTGTTAAACTTATATAATTATTTGCATTTCTAAATATCTTTAATAATACTGTCTTTTAGTTAGTTATATTTTATCATTTATTCGAATGATTTCTGGCATAAATCCGACATTTTCAAAAGACACATTTTCGATTGTCTAATACTGTCTTCCCACACAGCGCATTTGTGAGGAACGTTTGGGATTTTTCACAAATGTGAAACTCGTGTTCCCACACAACATTAAAGCGCATTTAGCATCCGAACAGCTGATCGATCAGCTGTGGCTCATGAAAACGTAAACAAAGGCTGTCGAATTGGCAGTCGCAATTTTGAAATGGAGCATTTACCAACTATTTTGGCTGTTGTAGAACAGCAAAAGGCACAGATTGCGTCAGAATTTATCCGCAATAAATTTAAATGAATTAAATGACAAGGAATTTTAGTTTTTCTAATGATTTTTCTCTAACAAAGAGCAAATTCCCCGAAGAGTGTCTATAGGTGGTATACGCATCCAAAATCTTTAATATAAGGTAGAGGCAGGCGGTTTATATTAAATAATAACAATTGGGGACATATTGGGGCAAGAATATACAGAAAAAACGCCAAGAACTATTTTGAGCATGCTTGTAGCTTTGGCGCCACGTTTTAAATTCCATATCTCATTTGTTCCTCGCCAAATTGTTTACATTTTCGTGGTGAATGGTCAAATTAAGAAGAAGAATCAGAGTTGCACCGAAGAACTATCGCCTAACTATCGCCAAACAAACCGTGGTTAGATTTTAATGCTGAACTAACGCCGGCCCATTTGGGAAAATTCGGAACGGCAAAACCTTATGGAGCATTTGTTCAACGGATGCTAAATGCGCTTTAATGTTGTGTGGGAAGACCCTATAAGCAACTCGGTCCGCAGCAGACATGAGATATCGCGCATATTTTCAGCGATGATAATATTAATTAAAGAATACATCAACTGTTCGTTTAAATGGTGGCGATAAGTCCGATTTAAAAAAAAAAAAAAAAAAAAAAAATACCGAAATTCTAGAATAAGACAAAATAGCTGTCTTAAAGTAGATGAAAAGAACCTGCAAAGTTTCATAAGGATGATTCAAAACTGACGATAGATTCAAACTAGTTTGCGTAAAAACGGTCGGACGGGCAGTCAGACATAGCTAGATCGACTCGGCTGTTAATGCTGATCAAGAATATATATGTATACTTTATAGGGTCGGAAACTTTTGACTAAAATTATAATACCCTGCAAGGGTATATAAACATTGTTTTAATTGCTACTCCACCCACTGTATTCTCCCAGGACAATAAGATGCTATTGCTTCAGACTGCACATGTATTGTTTGAAAAAGGAAGACCTAGAATGATCGTCTAGAATCTTGGGAAATTTAGTTTAAGTTCATTAACAATTTAAATGATAATTTTACAGTAAATCTTTTGGCTTGTCAGTTTATTTAATTGCGGTTTCCTACAGGAATCATTTATTACATCCAGCTCAAAAAAAGGAAGCCAACTTCGGTTCGCCAAAGCTTCTGTAAAAGTAAATTTTGTTTTAATAAGATTATATTTTCTTACAAATCCCAACTACTTCAAACATGGTATGGTCCTAATGGTTAGTAATTTTCCTAAAATCCTAGGCCATGCTATTTTGCATATGTGGGGTGTTAATATTTTTAATACGAGGTTATTGCTGCAAAATCACTTTGAAAGATAGAGTAATGGTGAAGTGGATAAATAAAGGAGGTACACCAATCTGCAAAGTACAATATATGAAATCTGTACGATGTCTGTGATTGTATTCATTTTTTTTACTAAGAAATCGCCTTTTGTTCTCAAGAGAAGAGCTCCCCAGCAGCAGCGACATAAAAAAGTTGCGAATATAAAACAAAAGTGTCACTTGCCGAGGGTCTGGAGGTAAACCAGACGATGTCCGAAGCTTGAGCTTGCATTGTTATTATTCCCCTTTTGTCTTGATTCTTCTCTTTTCCTTTCATTTATTTGTGTATTTGTGGAGTATGTAGGTATAGGTGCGTTTTTACCAGGAGAAGAGCCCCACAATCATTCATTTCGGTAAGATCAATGAATATCGATACGACAATATACCTGGGGAGGCAGAAGAGAACTGCTACAAAAAAGGTAACCAGAAGGCAAGGGATTCAGTTTGATGAACTGTTTTCAAAAATGTGCAAAAAGGAGTATATAGAGGAAAAAACAAACAATAAATTAAATTTTTTTTCAGCCTTCATTAAAATTGTCGCCGCATTGTTCCTCCAGCCGAATGAATATGTTAATGAGTGTGAGATTGTGAGCTTTTCGCAGACACAGTGTACCATATGTATTTATGTACATATCTGGATAAAAAAATATGTTGCCTATTAACGAATAAAATGTATCAAACGATCAAACCAAAAAATATATGAAGGTTTAATATATCCATTAGTTCGTCGTTCGTTTAACAAATGCGGAGGTAAACGTTTGATTACTATAGGGTCAATCAAGTGAGTACCCATGAACTTATCACAAGATAATAGGTGGTTTGGCTACGTTTACAATAGGGTCAGGAAGGAAGTACTCATACACGAACTAGTTAGGTATCTAGTTGGGCATCTAGGCATGGTCAATCTACTGTAGGGTTACTATTGTAATAATATTTCAGGAAAGCAAGGGCAATTTTTCTTAAATAAAGAACAAGAAAGGAAGCTAACTTCGGCACGCCGAAGTTTGTATACCCTTGCAGATTGCAATTGGATTATTAAGAATCGAGCCATTTTGGTTAAATAATTTGCAAAAAATACATTTTTACATTTTACATTTTCTCTACATCTACCGATCGTTCTATGGCAACTATATGATATAGTTGTCCGATTTTCATAAAATGTATACCATAAAAATTTGTCGATCATTGCTATATCACCTATATGATATAGTTGTCCGATCCGCCCCGTTCTGACATATATAGCAGTGAGAGTGTTCAGAAGACTATATGCAAAGTTTCAATTATATAGCTTTAAAACTAAGGAACTAGTTTGCATAGAAACAGACACACGGACATGGCTAGATCGACTCGGCTGTTGATGCTGATCAAGAATATACATACTTTATAGGGTCGGAAAGGTCTCCTTCACTGCGTTGCTAACTTCTAACTGAAATTATAATACCCTAAAAGGGAATACAAATTGAGGGACTAGTTTGCATACTTACGGACAGTCGGACATGTCCAGATCGATGCTAAACAAGAGTATTATAATTTATAGGGTCGAAATTGACGAAAATCACTGCGTTGCGAACTTCAATTATAACAATATCTTTACTTTCATTAAACGATAACTGAAGCCAAATTTGAGATGCAAAGTTTTTATACCCTTGCAAATAAAGCCAAATAATAAATAAATTATATAATATAATCGAAATAGTCGGGGAAGCATCGGTAGTGCCACCATAGTTTTTGTACAGGAACAGGAGCAGAGTAATAATGGTGGAAAAGGATAACAAAATAAATTCGTATTTTAAAAAAAGTTTAAGTTTTTAAAGGTTTTTTTTTTATGTCTTACTGCTATGAGATTATTAAAATATGTACGACAATAGCCCCTTATTGGGCTTAAGGGTAAATCACATTTTGAATCCATCCATGAATTCATTAATAACAAAGACCTGTAAGTCGTTCACAGGATGCGGCAACACCCGAGGACTGTTTTCGAGGAGGATTCACGAAGATTTGGTTCCAGAGCAAGGGTTCCGTACCAAAGAGGAGAAGCAAAGATAAAACAGAGTAATATTAAAGCGAATTAATACACAGAAAATACATATATACAATATCAAAAAGGGAGAAGGAACCAACAACAACAAAACAAAAACAATGATAAAGAAAAAATGTATTGTATTTTATTGAAGAAGGAATTGTTTTCTCTTTGCCTCTCAGTTTTTCTCGGAACAGAACAGAACACAGGGTGATGTATGAGCTGCTCCATAGGCTCAGAAACACAATACCGGGGGCTCTGTTGAGTCGATTCAAGAAATTGAAATGGGGATTGCAATTCAGGATGGACGAAACAGATAGCAACGACGAGCCATTAAGCCGTTAAATCGGAACGACAGTTGTCGTCGTCCTTCAGGCAGATACTATGAAACCTTAACAAACTACACATACGTACATACACACATACATCAGAGGCAGGAGCAGACCACAAAGACAACAATTGGCAGATATATCGTCTCAAGATCATAGTTATTTTTGCGTTACTTTCGATCTTATAATAATTAATATTTCATACAATTAACATATATAAACCAATTAATTTATAATACAAAACAAAATGCTTTCTTTATTTATTGTTTTGAATTTTGCAAAGCTATAAATGACATTTGAAACTCACCAACTTATTGACTTAAAGCATGGTCACCCCTTTTGGAAAATTGTGAATATTCTGAAAAAAAAAACGATTATTTAGTTTGCAACGCAGTGAAGGAGACGTTTCCGACCCTATAAAGTATATATATTCTTGATCAGCATCAACAGCCGAGTCGATCTAGCCATGTCCGTCTGTCTGTCTGTCTGTTTCTACGCAAACTAGTCCCTCAGTTTTAAAGCTATCTAAATGAAACTTTGCATATAGTCTTCTATATGCTCTCACTGCTATATATGTCGGAACGGGCCGGATCGGACGACTATATCATATAGCTGCCATACAAATGTGCGATATATTTGTAGAACAAAAATTATAACTTTGCTGTTTTTCAACATTTTTGCACCATTTTTTAGATATGGCCATTTTATATTATTTCAGAATTTTGGTAAAAATTTTATGAAAATCGGACGACTATATGATATAGCTGCCATAGGAACGGTCGAGAAATAAATAGGAAAAAAAAATTATAGTTTCGTTGTTTTTCAACGTATGTTTATCTACTCTGAGATATAAGCTTTTTTATTATTCTAGAATTATGGTGTAAATTTCATAAAAATCGGACAACTATATCATATAGCTGCCATATAAACCGATCGGTAGATGTAGAGAAAATGTAAAACTGGGAATGTAAAACTGTAACTGTCAAACTGTAAACATAATAAGTATACGTAAAATGTAATGAAACACTGTTTTGTGAGTGTTTTCAGCATTTAAATCTATATTATAAACATCGAAACCAATCTGCAAGGGTATACAAACTTCGGCGTGCCGAAGTTAGCTTCCTTTCTTGTTTTTTTTTTTCATTCATAACAGAAAATATATAAAAGTTATATATTTATACAAAACATATAATAATTAATTAAAAAAAAAAATTATAGAATAGTTTTAATTTAGATTTAAAAATATTTAATATAATAAATAAATATAAAGGCTGAAAAAACAAATGAATACAAAGTTTTATTATACCTATATGTATATGTATATATAGTTTTCCGATTTTTATAAAATTAAAACCAAAATTCTAAAATAATAAAAAAAAACGCTCATATCTCAGAATAGATTAAAACACGTTTAAAAAAGGAGTTATAAAATTTGTTCCTTTAAACTTGCTGATTTTTCCTATATACAGTATGATAAAGAATTTTTTATAAACATTTTTGGAGCTCCTTTAAAGTTATTAATGTAATCTTTTATATTTTATAAGTATTTTTACCTGGCTGTTTCGTTCATCCAACAATATGGCAGCCTTGGCGATAACTTTTTGCGAAGGACTTATGAACACGGCAAAAATTTGTTGGTCACAACTGAGGTGGGGTCAGAAAAAATTTTTTCTGAAATTTCTCCTTTGGTACCGCTTTAGAACGCATCTAAATTTAACCACCGTTTGTTGGCGATAGTCGTTAGTTTTTCGGTGCAACTCTGATTACTTCTTCTTAAGTGAAAATTTGACCATTCACTACAAAAATGTAAACAAAGTTGGCGAGGAACAAATGAAATATGGAATTTAGAATTTGGCGCCAAATCTGCATTCATCCCCAAAAATCTCGTTGGTGTTTTTTTGCAACTATTCAATATAAACCGTCTAGCTCTACTTTATTTTATAGATTTTGGAAGCCTTTACCACCTATACACACTTTTCGGGGCATTTGCTCTTTGTTAGAGAAAAATCATTAGAGCAACTCAAACTCCTTGTCATCTAATTCATTTTAATTTAGTTTTGCTGTTGTTAAACAGTCTAAATAGTTAATAAACTATTCATTTTACACCCACATCGGCCTCTTCAGCCATCTTTGCCTACGTTTTTATAAGCCACAACTGATCGATCAGCTGTAATTTGATGCAGTTTAATGCGCTCTGTTAAAATACAAGTTTCGCATTTGTGAAACATCCCAACCGTTCCAAACAAATGCACTGAGTGGGAAGACAGTATAAGTAAATAAGATCTGCTTTCATATACAAAAAAACATTTACTTTTCATTACGGCCCGATAAAGGTGCCGGTTTACAAATCGAAACAATCGTACGTTTTCGAAAACCGGAGCCCCGATTTTTCGTTTTCGACTATTGGAGCAGGCCTGAATAATAGTCGGACGATTATATCATATAGTTTCCATTGGAACGATCGGTGGATGTAGGGAAAAATCTAAAGCTGTAAGTGTAAAACTGTAACTGTGTTATTAAAAAATGTTTAGGAAAATGTAATGAAAGTTGTTATTACTTTTTCTCATTTTGCATATATATATGTATATTTAAAATTTCTAATATATTTGACATTTCAAATCCAAAATATATATATATATATATTATCAAAAACATATTGTTATATGCTATACACATATATATATTGAATATATCTCCTGTTAGTTAGTTAGTTTTTCTTTTCATTTAAGGGTCCATTCTGGTTAGTTGGGCCAAAAAATAGGTCATTTTCAGAAATTTTTTGTGGACAAACGAAAAGACATAGAAAGTTCAAACTTGTCATATATATTTATCATAGTTTAAAGATTATTTAGCAAAATTTTCAAAAATTTGTAGAGCATGTCCTGAAGCAGGACACAGGGCGACGTAAGCCCATGCCCAAAAAAGGCACCCCTCTGGCGACCATCCTGCAGGACGTAAAAATCGACTGAAACAAAAAATTCAAATATGTTCTTGTTTAGTATTAAGGTGGTTATGGAATAGGCTACTTTTTTCAAAATTGAATAAAAAATAAGAAAATGGCGGCGCCTCAAAAATTTTTTTTCGTTTTTTTGAAAAATTTCTTCACTTTTTTGTTGATTAAAAATCCAATGTTTGAGCTATCAATATAATTGTAGCCTATTCCATGGACACGTTAATTACGCGTATTTTAAAAAAAAATTCATTAAGATTCATTAAAAATTGACGGAGATATTATGGTCGCCAGCTCGAAAAATGTAGTTTTCCAGAAAACGCGTTTAAAGTTTTATGTTTCCTCTGTAACTGCTTTGAGTCGGCCGGTTCGGAGGCTCATAACTTTTAAACTATTACGTATTTCGATTTGCCCTTTTAGTATGATATTCTAGACACCTAAAGCTATCAAAAAATGCAAAAAAAAAAAATTCGATTTTTTTTTTTCAACTAACCAGAATGGACCCTTAACCAAAAGGAATCGATTTCTATTGATCGAATTTCAAACTGCAAAGGTATACGAACAACTTTTGTACTGTACTACTGTATTATCGATCAACCATCGTAATCTCCTGATTTGGCTTCGTGTGACATTATTATTATTATTATTCCCAAAACTCAAAAGACAACGATAAGAGCTGAATCGAAGAAGGCGCTCATGGCTATACCGGAAAGAGACTATTTGATGTTTCGAAGATTTGAATAAACTTTGGCATAAGTATTTTTTATCGGTATTTTTAATTTTACCAACATATTCACATTGCTTTTTGTTTACAATTTTGTATGTAAATCTGTCTCGTGGAATATTCATAGAAATAATATATATACTTTCATAGAATTATGACCAATAACTTGATATCTCCCAGTTGCAAAACCTTATGTTCAAACCAACAATTCTATATCCATAAATCCTATCCGTCTATTGGACAACTTATCATATAATTACAATACTACAGGGAGGGCAACTCAGATTCAAGTGATATATGTATGTATGTATAAAAAATATTAAAATTGAAACAAAAAAAAACAAGAAGCGTTGGGATAAAAAAAAAAAAAAATTTGAAACATGAAAGGAAGCTAACTTTGACACGCCGAAGTTTGTTTTTCAGTTTGCAATCGGCTCATTAAGAATCGTTTTTGCTCAAATGAATAAAAATACTAACAGCATAAATTATATATAACAAGAACTATTATACATATACATACATACATAGATGCGTGGAAACAGACAGACGAAAGGACTATCGTATATGTCTTGATCAACTCGGCTATTTATACTGAAATAGAATACATATAGAAGCATTAAGCCGTTTGGGGCTTTATATTTCAATTGTTTTAGAAGAAAATACAATATGGTTTTTTTTTTTTTGTGTGAGAAACTTTGAAGGTTGCGACTGGCTTTTAACCCGGCAAAGATGGATCAAAAAACCAGAGGCGAGGAAATGATCTCATATGAAGTTTGGAACATTAGAAGTATGCACATATGTACATATGTATGTATATATACAACAATTTTCACCAAATGCATATTATAGGAATATTTATAAATTAGTATATAGACTACTGTACACAAGTATCTTTGCAATGCGGGACTCAACAGGCCTTTACCTATGTATGTATGTTTGTATGTATCAATGTACATATGTATAGATGTATGTAAATATGTACGCATGTACGTATACATATTTGTATGTACATTTCCAATTTCTATTTCAGTTACGGGTGAAAAAAACGCACGAGCATGAAGGAAAGTAAGGCACGTACATATGTATGTACATACATTTACCGGGTCCCTGGTAAGCACATACATACGTATGTGTATTGCATACATATATATGTACATATAAATTAACAGATAAATGTTCATTGCCCTAAGAGTATTATACAGCAGTTTTCACCTTCAAGCTACTTGATCAGCTTACCAAACAACAGGCACGTATTCACAGTAATAACCGAAACAAAACAGAATTCCACGAAAGTGTCATGTGGGGCGAGAGTAAAATACCCTTCAAATCGTTTCATTAACCATACCACTATTACATAGACAACAATATACAAAAGGATTAAATATTTTTTAGTTTTTATTTTAATAAATTTTTAATATAAAGTATATACATATGTATTTATGTATGTATGTACATAGTACATATGTCTGTATAAATAAATATTATTTAGGATTTAGAAAAAAGTGCTCGATGTCATATTCCTGATATGTCGAACATTTGTAAGTATTCAAAGTAAAAATAAAGTTACTTATGTGTGTTAAATTTGTTTGTTTCATAAATGTTAACATATAGCTCTAGCCGAGGCCTAAATTTGGTACAAGTTTTCGTTTTCAACATTTGCTCGAATTCAAGAAATAAAAAAAAACAAGAAAGGAAGCTAACTTCGGCACGCCGAAGTTTGTATACCCTTGCAGATTTTATTTCATTACATTTTACCTATAATTATTATGTTTACAGTTTGACAGTTACAGTTTTACATTCACACCTTTACATTTTCTATACATCTACCGATCGCTCCTATAGCAGCTATAGGATATAGTTGTCCGATTTTCATGAAATTTATACCAAAATTCTAGAATAATAAAATAAGGTTATATCTCAGAGTAGATGAAAATACGTTGAAAAACAACGAAGTTATAATTTTTTTTCTATTAATTTCCCGATCGTTCCTATGGCAGCTATAAGATATAGTCGTCCGATTTTCATGAAATTTTTATCAAAATTTTGAAATAATCAGGCCTGCTCCGGTAATCGTAAAATTTTTTCGATTTCGTTTTGGGCGAAAACGAACCGTTTTCGTTTTTAGCTGCTCCGGTTTTCGGCAAATTTCTGCTATCGGATGTTTCGTTTTCTCATCGTTTCTCACTGCTCAAGCAGCTAACTTGTGTTGTTGGTAATAAGCAAACAACGCACTATGGTTTTTTTCGCGTTTTTTTTTTGGCATAAAGTCTATTTTTTTATTTTTTTGTATCTTAACATTTTTTTTATTTTTAATTTTTAAACACCCTAGACAGATAAAAAAATATGTAACTTTAACATATGGAGCAACACTGTTCTGCTGGCCAGCTGTTAAAGTCAGCTGATTATATAGCAGTTTTTTTGTATGAAATTGGCACGAAAAATTGTGCAACTTTGATAGTTTGTTGTGGCAAAAGCTTACGAAGAAGTTAAATTAATAAATATGGAAAACGATTGTCCAGGTATTTAAAACTAAAGTTTACCAATGTTTCTGTCGTTGTTATGTGTTTTTGTCCAATTGTACCGTCTTTTGTTTACGTGTATTTTTAGAACGAGCTTAACAAGTGTAGCTGTGTTTCGTGGATCAGTACTTTTGCATGGCAAAGAGTTGCAAAAAGTTGTAAATGAGAAACTATTAACCAAAGTGTGCAGATTAATGAGAAACTAACCGTTTTTGTCCGTGGATTCGTTTTCGAAAAAAATCAAAATTTTCTAGTACCATATCAGTATGGATTTTTTCCGTTTTTTTTTTTGCTATAAACTCTAATTTTAGGCCTATTGATCTGAAATTTGGTTTGTATACATTTTTTAAGCTTTTATGATGACCTACCAAGTTTCAAATGATTTGGGGCACTATTTCATATAGCTGCCATATAACAGATCTGGCCGATTCGCCCAAAAAAGTTTTTTTTATTAAAATATAACCAAATCATTTGAAACTTGGTAGGTCATCTTGGGAGCTTAAAAAATGTATACAAACCAAATTTCAAAGCAATAGCTTGAAAAACAAAAAAGTTGGTGCAAATCGGCCAGATCGGTTATATGGCAGCTATATGAAATAGTGCCCCAAATCATTTGAAACTTGGTAGGTCATCATAAAAGCTTAAAAAATGTATACAAACCAAATTTCAGATCAATAGGTTTCAAATTAGAGTTTATGCCAAAAAAAAAAAACGCGAAAAAAACCATAGTGCAACGTAAAGTACTGCCTATTATATTTACAATTTCCCTTTTTCTAAGCCAGAAAAAGGCAAAAAATGGTAGAATTAAGCAAATCCAGGCACCTAAGATGCTGTCACACTTTTAACAGTTTAAAATTCCGGTGGTCTCAATTAATTATTTGGTTAATTTTGACCATTTAAGTAATCACATTAAATAGCATTATTTATAAACAACCATTTTGGCGGTCCTTTAAAGTTATTAATGTATTCATTTATATTTTATAAGTATTTTTAACTGGATGTTTCGTTCCACCAACAATATGGCAACCTTGGCGATAACTTTTTGCGGTGAACTTATCAACCTATCGCAAAAACGAGAAAACTGGTTGAACACGGCAAAAATTTTGTTGTCAAATCTGAGCAGGGGTCAGAAATACATTTTTTATAAAATAACTACCTGCCAGAATGATCTTGTGGTGGTGTGGAATAAACATCAATAGACCACCGAGTAAACTATTTTTTTCCTTTTGTAAATAAGATCTGATTTCATATAAAACAAGAAAGGAAGCTAACTTCGGCACGCCGAAGTTTGTATACCCTTGCAGATTGGTTTCGATGTTTCATTACATTTTACCCATACTTATTATGTTTACAGTTTGACAGTTACAGTTTTACATTCCCAGTTTTACATTTTCTCTACATCTACCGATCGGTTTATATGGCAGCTATATGATATAGTTGTCCGATTTTTATGAAATTTATACCATAATTCTAGAATAATAAAAAAAGATTATATCTCAGAGTAGATAAACATACGTTGAAAAACAACGAAACTATAATTTTTTTTCCTATTTATTTCTCGACCGTTCCTATGGCAGCTATATCATATAGTCGTCCGATTTTGATAAAATTTTTATCAAAATTCTGAAATAATATAGAATGGCCAAATCTAAAAAAATGGTGCAAAAATGTTGAAAAACAGCAAAGTTATAAATTTTTTTCTACAAATATATCGAACATTTGTATGGCAGCTATATGATATAGTCGTCCGATCCGGCCCGTTCCGACATATATAGCAGTGAGAGCATATAGAAGACTATATGCAAAGTTTCATTCAGATAGCTTTAAAACTGAGGGACTAGTTTGCGTAGAAACGGACAGACGGACGGACGGACGGACGGACGGACGGACGGACAGACGGACAGACGGACAGACGGACATAGCTAGATCGACTCGGCTGTTGATACTGATCAAGAATATATATACTTTATAGGGTCGGAAAGGTCTCCTTCACTGCGTTGCAAACTTCTGACTGAAATTATAATACCCTGCAAGGGTATAAAAATGCCATTTACTTTTCATTTCGGCCAGAAAAAGGTGCCCGTTTTTCAAATCGAAAAAATCTTTCGTTTTCGATTACCGGAGCACCAATTTCTCGTTTTCAAAAACGAAAACGAAAAAATCTTGCCGGTTTCGATTACCGGAGCAGACCTGAATATAAAATGGCCATATTTTTGGCGCAAAATGTTGAAAAACGGCAAAGTTATAATTTTTTTTCTAAAAATTTATCGATCATTTGTATGGGAGCTATATGATATAGTCGTCCGATCCGGCCCGTTCCGACACATAGAAACGGACAGACGGACGGAAAGACGGACAGACGGACGGACGGACAGACGGACATGGCTAGATCGACTCGGCTGTTGATGCTGATCAAGAATACATATACTTTGTAGGGTCGGAAAGGTCTCCTTCACTGCGTTGCAAACTTCTGACTGAAATTATAATACCCTGCAAGGGTATAAAAATTAAGGTGTTTGCACGTGACAAATAGTCATTTACGCGACGAGCTTTTTATACCCTTGCGGGGTATTATAATTTCCGTCAGAAGTTTGCTACGCAGTGAAAGAGACCATTCCGACCTTTTAAAGTTCTTGATCAGCATCAACAGCCGAGTCGATCTAGCCATGTCCGTCTGTCTGTCCGTCCGTCCGTCTGTCCGTCTGTCCGTCCGTCTGTCCGTTTCTACGCAAACTAGTCCTTCAGTTTTTAAGCTATCTGAATGAAACTTTGCATATAGTCTTCTATATACTCTTACTGCTATTTATGTATGCCGGATCGGACGACTATATCATATAGCTGCCAAAAAAATTATCGATAAATTTTTAGAAAAAAATAATATAAATTGGCTGTTTTTTACAATTTTTTCATTATTTTTGAAATAATGCCATTTATTATTATTTCAAAAATTCGGTTTAATTTTATGAAAATCGGTCGACTATATCTTATAGCTGTCATGGAAACGATTGGTAGATGTATAGAAAAAGTGTAATGTAAATGTAAAGCTGCTAGTATAAAACTGTAACTGTCAAAATAAATTAGGTAGAGGTAAAATGTAATGAAAATTTGTTTTGTGTGCTTTTCAGCATTTAAATTTATAATGTATCTTATTAGAATAACTATAGTCTATCAATTTTAATAGTTTGCGAGTATAAAGGCTTTATTACAGCGTTTCAATTGGCATTGGCAAAATGTAGACATCTTTTATTGCAAATTTGAAGAAATGTGGTCAAATTTGGCAATTCTCACTATATGCAAATGAACAAGGCAAAAATTTGATCACTGCATGTGTTTTTCTTGAGTTTTATTAATTAAAGTATTGTCTAAACATCTGATTTGGGAAGCTTCGTGTGGGAGAGTGTCTTCAACTATAAAGATTTCGAGTATGACACGTTGATGGTATTTTTAATTGATCAAGACCAAAATTACTTCAATTTGAAAAAATTGATATAATATGTATATGTATGTATATGTATTTAGAATAGTCATTGGCTGGCCAATGAAAGCTTGGAAATGGCCAATAGCCCAGATTCATTAGCTCTGGTTATTATTCTAATCTTTATGAGTTTTAGTTTATTTTATAAATATAATAAAATAGAGTACTAAACAAGAAAGGAAGCTAACTTCGGCACGCCGAAGTTTGTATACCCTTGCAGATTGGTTTCGATGTTTATATTATAGATTTAAATGCTGAAAACACTCACAAAACAGAGTTTCATTACATTTTACCTATACTTATTATGTTTACAGTTTGACAGTTACAGTTTTACATTCCCAGCTTTATATATTTTTACATTTACCGATCGCTTCTATGGCAGCTATAAGATATAGTTGTCCGATTTTTATGAAATTTATACCAAAATTCTAGAATAATAAAAAAAACTTATATCTCAGAGTAAATAAAAATGCGTTGAAAAACAACGAAGCTATAATTTTATTTCTATTAATTTCCCGATCGTTCCTATGGCAGCTATATCATATAGTCGTCGTTCATAAAATTTTTACCAAAATTCTGGAATATGATAAAATGGCTATATCTCAAAAATGATGCAAAAATATTGAAAAACAGCCAAGTTATAATTTTTTTTCTAAAAATTTATCGAACATTTGTATGGCAGCTATATGATATAGTCATCCGATCCGGCCTGTTCCGACATATATAGCAGTGAGAGAATATAGAAGACTATATGCAAAGTTTCATTCAGATAGCTTTAAAACTGAGGGACTAGTTTGCGTAGAAACAGACAGACAGACAGACGGACAGACAGACAGACGGACATGGCTAGATCGACTCGGCTGTTGATGCTGATCAAGAATATATATACTTTATAGGGTCGGAAACGTCTCCTTCACTGCGTTGCAAACTTCTGACTGAAATTATAATTCCCTGCAAGGGTATAAAAAGGGAATGTTTTGTTTTGATAAAAACTTTTAAAACCAGAGACAGGCTTTGACTATTGCTTTCTAACATTACTCACAGAAATCGAAGAATAATAAACGTGGTTATATTTTGATTTGCATGCGAATGTCCCTTCAAATTGAATTTTAAAAAATTGCAAGTCATTTTTGAAAAAACCAAAAAGAGGCATCAGTGCACTAACGTCTAAATTAGATGCACAAAAATATTGCTTTGGTGATTGAATTAGTAGCCCTCAAAAGCCACTTCCGTTTTTCGTCCTGGGGGAATCACTTGAATTTTGCAATTATTCTAAAAATAAAATATTACCCAACACCAATCTTTGCAGCAATGAAAGAGCTAATAAAGGGCTAAGTGTAAAGCCTTTCAGCAGAAAAAAATCTTTTCATTTTGACCGTTTTTTTGCTTTGAATGCGTACCAATGTTTCATGCGCCACCTGGAAAATGTCCGTATGTAAAACTGTAACATTAAATAAAAAAAAACAAAGAAATATCAAAGTTTGTTGCATTTACCTGTACACATTATATTTATTGTTTTACAGATAAAGTTTAACATTTTTCTCTACATATAATATAGTCATAAGACTGGCACAGAGCCTTAGCGCCTTTTTTAAAATTTCAAATTTAGCAGATTGAATCGGTGGCGATGTTGATCATGAGTACTTAATGTATACATTTTATGTCTACCTACGGTTACCGGAAAGGAATACAAATTAATGGAATTAATAAAATTCTAATTAGCCATGAATTTAGCAACAATATGGAAAATAAACCAGGTACTTGGATAGAGAACATTTCAGTGAGGTTAAGGAGCTGTGTGAGGAAGAGGTGATTGCTTGAAAAAGAGAAGAAAAGGAGAACGAATTAAGTGGTGTCGGGTAGGGAAGCAGAGACAATAAAAACACTCTTGACAGACTGAGACCGAAATTAAAAATTTCAACGAATTTTCGTATTTTAATGTACCCATAATTACCGATGCCGTATAATTATTAGTGAAATTATTATTAAATTGGCGAATCATTATCATCATCCACTTCTTATGCACACTCTTAACTACAATGTTTCGAAACGAAGAAATTATGTGGTGTTGTTTGGTGGTTAGGCCTGTGCATTCGGGTTTGTCTATATATGTATATGCATATATAGAGTTTTATATATACATATCTACATAAAATCGTTATTTGTTGTTTAATAATTAAACGCAGAAACACACTCAAACTTAAGGGGATCACCCTGATTATGAAGCCCGAAATGCTATTCAACAATAATAATTATTTTTAATTACAAGTAAGGCAACGTCTCGACAACTTCCGCCGCGGCTTCGAATATCTCTTGTGATCGTTTCCAGTGCTTTATCTGTAAATTGCTTGAATGCAGCAAAATATATAATAATTTTGATCATTTGATAAAAAGTTTACGATCTTACCTTGCAGGGTATTATAATTTGGTTAGTTTTCCTCTGTTAAATATATATTCTTGATCAGCAACAACAGCTTAGTTTATTTAACCATGTCCGTCCGTCTGTCCGCTTATACCCAAAATAATCCATAAGTTTTAAACCTATCTGAATGAAACTTTGCAGATAGTCTGCTGACTACGCCCCCTAGTATACAAGTTGGATTAGTTTGGCTAGACCGACATGGCTAGATCGACTCGGCATTTGATGCTGATCAAGAATATATATACTTTATAGGATCTCCTTCGCTACTTTGCAAACTTCTGACAAAAATTATAATACCCTGCAAGGGCATAATTAGTGGGGAATTTTATCTTAAATGTACGGTCCCGGAGTTACTTTTAGGGTAAGTAAGGAAGTATATAACTTTAAATATTTATATTTAACACAATAATAATTTTGTTTATTGTAATATACCATTTTTAATAAACAATATAATTATTATTATACCCTTGCAGGGTATTATAATTTCAGTCAGAAGTATGCAACGCAGTGAAGGAGACGTTTCCGACCCTATAAAGTATATATATTCTTGATCAACATCAACAGCCGAGTCGATCTAGCCATGTCCGTCTGTCCGTCTGTCTGTCTGTCTGTCTGTCTGTCTGTCTGTCCGTCTGACTGTCTGTCTGTCTGTCTGTTTCTACGCAAACTAGTCCCTCAGTTTTAAAGCTATCCGAATGAAACTTTGCATATAGTCTTCTATATGCTCTCACTGCTATATACATATGTCGGAACGGGCCGGATCGGACGACTATATCATATAGCTGCCATACAAATGTTCGATATATTTGTAGAAAAAAAATTATAACTTGGCTGTTTTTCAACATTTTTGCACCATTTTTTAGATATGGCCATTTTATATTATTTCAGAATTTTGGTAAAAATTGTATGAAAATCGGACGACTATATGAATTAGCTGCCATATGAACGGTCGAGAAATAAATAGGAAAAAAAATTATAGAGTCGTTGTTTTTCAACGTATGTTTATCTACTCTGAGATATAAGCTTTTTTTATTATTCTAGAATTATGGTATAAATTTCATAAAAATCGGACAACTATATCATATAGCTGCCATATAAACCGATCGGTAGATGTAGAGAAAATGTAAAACTGGGAATGTAAAACTGTAACTGTCAAACTGTAAACATAATAAGTATACGTAAAATGTAATGAAACTCTGTTTTGTGAGTGTTTTCAGCATTTAAATCTATAATATAAACATCGAAACCAATCTGCAAGGGTATTCAAACTTCGGCATGCCGAAGTTAGCTTCCTTTCTTGTTATGTTTGTTGTTGTAATACAACTCATACTTTTGGTGTTTGCCACTTACTAAGAACTGTCGGCCAGCTTAACCCCAACCAGAGATGTTAGAATCATACACGCACGCGTGCGACATTTGTCGCTCTAAATTTTAGGTCGAATTCGAATCGAATTTTTATGAAAAAATTTCCAGCAAAACAAGTGCAGTTCGCCCGTTATTTTATTATAATAATTTTTCGGATATTATATGTTTCTAAATGTGCAAGTTTTCTTCCGGTTTCTTTTCAACTTTTGTTACTTTTGCTGCTTTTATATCTGCTTATTTTCAACTGTAGCTGCTGTACCACAATAATGTCAACATGTATTAAATTTACCTATTATATTTACTGTTTTCAGTTACAGCTTTACATTTTCGTCTACATTTACCGAAAATTCCCATAGTTAAATTATAGATTGGTTAGATTGGACCACTCTACGTACATATATAAATAGCATCTATAATAGCGTCAATGTTTTCACAGCTCCAATTACGAGGACCACATAGCCGAGGCAAAGGTAGAGAAAAAGAAGTGCTTTTTGGGTTTATTCTAGTCAGACTTGCAAGAATCTTGGGCACATTCCTTATAAAAAAAGGTTTAACAACATTCAACAAGCTGGAAATGTACATACATACATGTTTATATGTATCTGGGTGCGTCTTTGCTACTTACAAATGTCTTAGAAAAAAAAAATAACAAAATAAGAGAACAGAACAACGTAAACAGCGCACACTTGCACATACATATGTATGTGCGAGCGGCAAAAGGCCGAAACCTTTGTTGACCATAAAGATTAACTCAACAGAAATAGGAATGGGAGTAGGTGCTAAAATACACGCTCGCCTCAACAACACAAACACAAGCAAAGAACCAATAACGCCAACAGTGGTCAAGTTTATATATGTACATACATATATATTGGTGAGGTACAGACATACGTGTACATACATATGTATGTAGTATGTATCTTGACCCACTCACAGTCGATTCTCGGCACTCACGTGAGCAAGTGTTTTAGTCACCTATAATTTTTCACACTCTGAGAACTGGATGAAAAGTAAGTAATTTAATGTGACTATTGTCAAACTGTAGTGCCGATTTCATTTTTCGGATATGTATACATATACATACATATGTATGTTAAGCAAAAACTCATCTGAACGAGGTAGGTAAGACAATAGAGACAATTGACCTTTGTGACGATTATTGCCAATAATTTAACTAGTTCCTAATTCAGCACGCGTGTATGTCTTTACTTAGAAGCTTAGAGCTTAAAACGAAAGTAGTTAAAATGTTAATTAAAACTGAGAAACTAGTTCGCACAGTAACGGACAGACGGATGCAAAGACGGACAGATAGACGGGCAGATGACACATCATTAGGCCAACATTTCCTAAAATGTCCAAGTATGCACAACGGACCACATTAATATTTTGTTTGTTACAATTTTACAAAGTAACAAGATCCAAAAATGCCTGTTTCGCGGTCCTTTTTCCAGGTCTGAGTTCGAAACGGGAAGTTATGATCAGAAATAAATATTATGACTATTATCGAATACAAGAAAGAAGGGAAACTTCGGCTCGCCGAAATTTATATACCCTTGCAGTCTGCAAGTATATAATGAAGAATCGATTCATTTTGGTCAAATAAATCAAAAATATATGTACATATGGGCATTTCTACAAAAATATCAACGTCACATCAAGAAGTTCAAATTGAACAACATTGACAAAATCTAGCATATTCTAAAACATATTTCGAAATATTAAATGAGAGAAAACTTTTTCCTTTATTTTGGTGACAACTATCATAAAATGGTCATGTTGTGTTTTGATAACAACTTATAGCCGAGAGACATAATGCCTTGATTTTGGTTTTTAGCATCACTTGGATAATGCGAACAGTCGAACGAAAATACAAATATGCTCTTTTTGTTTACTTAATCAGTCAAAAACGACATGTATACTATGGTGGTGTTTACAGTTTGACAGTTACAGTTCTACATTACCAGCTTTACATTATCTCTACATCTACGATCGCTTCTATGGCAGCTATATGATATAGTTGTCCGATATTTATGAAATTTATAGCAAAATTCTGAAATACTAAAAAAAGACTCATATTTCAGAGTAGATGACAATACTTTGAAAAACAACGAAGCTAAAATTTGTTTTCCTAATAATTTCTTGATCGTTCCTATCCATATCTCAAAAATGTTGAAAAACAGCCAAGTAATAATTTTTATACCCTTGCAGGGTATTATAATTTCAGTCAGAAGTTTGCAACGCAGTGAAGGAGACGTTTCCGACCCTATAAAGTATATATATTCTTGATCAGCATCAACAGCCGAGTCGATCTAGCCATGTCCGCCTGTCCGTCTGTCTGTCTGTCTGTTTCTACGCAAACTAGTCCCTCAGTTTTAAAGCTATCTGAATGAAACTTTGCATATAGTCTTCTATATGCTCTCACTGCTATATATGTCGGAACGGGCCGGATCGGACGACTATATCATATAGCTGGCACACAAATGTTCGATATATTTGTAGAAAAAAAATTAGAACTTTGCTGTTTTTCAACATTTTTGCACCATTTTTTAGATATAGCCATTCTATATTATTCCAGAATTTTGGTAAAAATTTTATGAAAATCGGACGACTATATGATATAGCTGCCATAGGAACGGTCGAGAAATAAATAGGAAAAAAAATTATAGTTTCGTTGTTTTTCAACGTATGTTTATCTACTCTGAGATATAAGCTTTTTTATTATTCTAGACTTATGGTGTAAATTTCATAAAAATCGGACAACTATATCAGATGTAGAGAAAATGTAAAACTGGGAATGTAAAACTGTAACTGTCAAACTGTAAACATAATAAGTATAGGTAAAATGTAATGAAACTCTGTTTTGTGAGTGTTTTCAGCATTTAAATCGGCGTGCCGAAGTTAGCTTCCTTTCTTGTTTTTTCTAAAAATGTATCGAACATTTGTATAGTCGTTCTGACATATATAGCAGTAAAAGCTTTAAAACTGAGGGACTAGTTTGCGTAGAAACTGGCAGACGATAGGACGGACGGTCGGACATGGCTAGATCGACTCGGCTGTTGATGCTGATCAAGAATATACATATATACTTTATAGGGTCGGAAAGGTCTCCTTCACTGCGTTGACTTCTGACTTAAATTATAAGGGTATAAAGGGTATAAAAATTTAACATACCTTTTTTTTAATTTGAATATTTATAAATGTCAATTTTGGCAGAATTAAAAAGACCATGTACAAAACACATATATTTATGTACAGCATATAACAATTTGTTTTGGTTATAAGTTGAAAAACATATTTATACCCTTGCAGGGTATTATAATTTCAGTCAGAAGTTTGCAACGCAGTGAAGGAGACGTTTCCGACCCTATAAAGTATATATATTCTTGATCAGCATCAACAGCCGAGTCGATCTAGCCATGTCCGTCTGTCCGTCTGTCTGTCTGTCCGTCTGTCCGTCTGTCTGTCTGTCCGTCTGTCCGTCTGTCTGTCTGTCTGTTTCTACGCAAACTAGTCCCTCAGTTTTAAAGCTATCTGAATGAAACTTTGCATATAGTCTTCTATATGCTCTCACTGCTATATATGTCGGAACGGGCCGGATCGGACGACTATATCGTATAGCTGCCATACAAATGTTCGATATATTTTTCGAAAAAAAATTATAACTTTGCTGTTTTTCAATATTTTTACACCATTTTTTAGATGTGGCCATTATATATTATTTCTGAATTTTGGTAAAAATTTTATGAAAATCGGACGACTATATGATATAGCTGCCATAGGAACGATCGGGAAATTAATAGGGAAAAAATTATTGCTTCGTTGTTTTTCAACGTATGTTTATCTACTCTGAGATATAAGCTTTTTTTATTATTCTAGAATTTTGGTATAAATTTTATAAAAATCGGACAACTATATCTTATAGCTGCCATAGAAGCGATCGGTAAATGTATAAAATATGTAAAGCTGGGAATGTAAAACTATAACTGTCAAACTGTAAACATAATAAGTATAGGTAAAATGTAATGAAACACTGTTTTGTGAGTCTTTTCAGCATTTAAATCTATAATATAAACATCGAAACCAATCTGCAAGGGTATACAAACTTCGGCGTGCCGAAGTTAGCTTCCTTTCTTGTTTTTAAATCGTGTAAAATAACTATATTTTAATTTTGAAATATCTAATATAATATAAATTATAAAAAAATACTGAACAAAAACAAAGTAATACATTTTACCTACACATATTACCATAGTTACAGTTTTACGGTTACTATTCTCATTTAATAAATTTTTACATTTGTCATACATTTTCCCTACATCCATTGATCGTTCCTATGGCAACCACATGATATAGTCGTCCGATTTTCATAAAATTAAAACCGAAATTCTGAAATAATACAAAATGGTCATATCTTAAAGAAGATGATCCTATCGTTCATATAGCACCTATGTATGTATATAATATAGTCGGTCGATCTGGCCCACTTATAAAGTAGTGAGAATAGTCAGAATACTATCTGCAAAGTTTCATTGAAAACTGATGGACTAATTTGCGTAGAATCGGATAGACGGACATAGCTGGATCGACTGGGCTATTGATGCTGATCAAGAGTATACAAATATACTTCATGGGGTCGGAAATGTCTCCTTCGCTGCTTTTGCAAACTTCTGGCTAAAATTATAATACTCTGGAAAATAAAATAAAAACTGACATAACTTGGACACTTTTGACCTTAACTTAGGTTTTTAAATTTACAAATGAAGCTCTAAATTTACATTACAAATTTACATTTACAAATTAATATATTTCAATATTAATACATTATATAAAACCTTTTAAACTAAATAATATACATGTTTAAATATGTATGCGAGAATTTTGATTTCATTATCAATCATTCCATCTCGTTGGAACTCCCTAAACAAACGGTTGACCAATTAAAATACTCCAAACGATGCTGCTGCCTGTCTGTGTTTGTATGTATTTGTCAGGGAATCGTAATTAATGCAGTCTCGGCAAAAGGGGAGAGAAGGAAGGCCTGGTAAGACGCGGCGGGGGAGGTGTGGGTGGGGCGGTGTTTTGCTGGAGCAGCTTACATTTTAAACGACCAATCAGAAGATGTTATGCGGCATGTGTGTGTGTTTGCGAAATGCTCACTGTTCACACCGTCACACACGTACACTCCTGCTCAGTGCGATTTATGTGCCACTTTCCTGTTTGTAGAATATGAGAGATCGGATGGGAAAGGGGACACATGTATGTATGTATGTATGTAAGAGCTTGCATGCATGATGGTTTGCATATGAGGGGGCCGGAGCCGGAGACTCAAAGTGTAGAGATTTGCCAAAGTACATATGAATGTATGTATTGGTACACACATGCGCGGGGCAGCAGACATTTAATGGCTGGCAATTACATATATGATATGCAGATTTTTGTATCGCAATCAAAGTTACAGTCAGCAGTCTGCAGCATCGGGTTCATTTTTTACGCCACGCCTATTCACAGCGCGCGCGCTTATTTGTTCTTTACTTGGGCGTCATCCACACACACACATCTTCTCATTCGCAAAGCCAAAGCCAGATCCACAATCCACATTCATTGACGCGACGCGCAGCACACAGCGTTCGGGATTAGGGTTACACCTACACCTACACATACATACTACACACAAAGCTAGCTAAAATAATTGAGAGCCCGCGAGAGTGAAAGGAAAGTAACGAGGCAGCAGTGGCAGCGGTAGCATCAGCAGCAGCTAGCTCACCACCCCACACTTTATACAACAAAAACAATGAAAACGACTAAATCATTGCCACTCTCCATCTCGCTCATTTCGCTCTTCCTATGTAAGTATATATGCATGTCTGTATGCGTGAGTGTATATAAATAAGACAGAAAGAGATGCAGCACAGTACGCTACGAGAGAGCAAACGCGGGAGAGAGCGAAACTCTTAATTTAATTAATATTAACACACAGGGGCAGAATCCAAGAGAACGCGTAAGAGGAAGTAGTGGTCTGTTTGTTTTCTTCTCAGTCTACAGCCGTACGCTCTTGGAGAAAAATCAGTAGTTTACCATTTGGAGAAATTTGCGATGAGAAAATAGCAGAAACGATTAAAACTGGTTTTCCAGTCCTCAAACCAAAACCCTACTACCACCTCACCCCACACCTCCCCTGAACTACAAAGAACCAACTTCGCTTCTTGTTCGTGGTCGGTTTTAGACTTCGGGCTTACTTTTTGTTGTTGCTAATTTCTATTTTCCTTTATTTGCTGCTGCACGGCTTTGTTATTGTTGCTGTGTGGGTAACCCCTTTTCAAGTGCACGCATTTCCACACACTGTAATTTGTAATTGTATGTGGCGCCCTCTCGCACATACATACACAGCTAGAGGATTTTTAGATATCGCAGTCTCGCAGTTAGAAGCTGGAGAATGGAGAGACCTGGAGACTATGTGGCGACGAGCGACAGAGACCCGTCCATCCATCGTTCATCTTCGTCCCAAGAGAAATAATATCGTAACGCCCACAACGGCCCTACTCATTCCAATGGGCAATGCGCGAGTGCAAATATAATGTAAATGTAAATAAATAATTTATACATAATGCGCTCCTTATGCCTTGGCTTTACGCTGCTGCCTCTCCTTAGCTTCAGCCTCTCTTCCTCTCTGCAGGTGATGGTGTCTCTTTTCTGCATATTTGTAGCGCCTCCTCTAACTAGGGTTTTTTCGTTGTTGTCATCGTCTCTTATGGCAACGCAGCAAAGCAAAACTCGGTGTGGGTGAGTGTGGGTCGCGGCGAGTGTGGGCAGTGGAGTGCAAAAGAGACAAGAAAATGAGAGGGGCCATGATGGGTAAATGACGCGTATGAGAAAAGGAGATGGAACATAATATAAAGTACACAATTACGCGAACACATCGGTCTCGCAAAAAACGAAGATTGGAAAATTTCTTTCTGGCTCTTTTATTTTCTTTGTCTTTATACGTTTTACTTTTTTACATTTTCCTTGCTTAGAACGTTGTTTTTTTTTATGTATGTATATATATTCCCCCATGTTTATCTAAATTTAATTACATGTACAATACATATTATACAAATAATATATTCAAATAGGTTAACAATTATATTAATAATTATTATTACTATATATATATCTATTAATATATAATATTAATATATGTATGTACATATGCAAATTCCTTTACTTCTCTGTCGGCTTCAAAATATTTCCATGTAAAGATTCATCTCTAACTAGATTTAATTTTTACCAAGAGTGTACTTAATTGTATGCATACGTACATATCTAAGTACATAATAAGTAAAAAAAGCGCGCAAATCTATACATATATGTATGTATGTATGTATCTACGTACATAGCCGCTCTCAACTCATTTGCATTTGTATATACACAAATATACAATACTTCTAAGATACCTCTCTTCAACCCCATACAAACAGAAAAAAAGTAACATGAGCAATCAAAATATACATGTCTGTATACATACACTCACACCATAATATTTATATATGTAAGTACATGTATACATGGATACTTCGATACATACATATGTGCATACGTATGCCTACAATTTCAGTAGAAGGAATTCTCCATTTCGTTGTTTATATTGTCTTCCTTTTTTTTTCTTATTTTAATTTCGTTTCGCTCAAGCATTATCGATTATTTTGTCCGTTTTCTTTCCTTCTGAAAATTTGCCTTTTTATCCGTCTGAAATACAGGAAGGAAGCAAGGAAGCTATCGTTGTTGTTGGGGTGAAGAAAGCGAAAAAACTGGCGGGCTCTGATTAAAGGGGATGATGATTTCTTTTTTATATACATTATAACGGTACATACATTTAAATGTACATGTGTGTGTATATATATAAACTTATATGGGTGTAAAAAACTCAATTAAAAGATAAATGTACATATATGTATATACAAACAAACAAAATTTAGGTGGTTCCGCTCATGCACTAATTTGTCCTTTTATTTACCAAAAAACTTCCTTTAATTGGTTCTCATCTCAAATCACACACATATGTACACATTTTATACATATGTTAACACAGGGTTTGAGTGCAAAGAAATGGATCCAAGCCAAATGCAATGCTGGTAAAGAAAGTGTCCACTTAATTGGTCAGCTTCTCTTAATTAATATTTTTGGCAAATCGCAGCATAAGCTTCGCGCTCTCTCAAAGCGCCGCCAACGAATCACGTGTGGCGGCTGGCTATATTCCCCAACCAGTGACGACACCCCCGACGAAAGGCGGCAATTAACTCTATTCTACTAAGCACACACAAACAGCCACCCGCACCCACCGAGACACATACACAAGCAAGCAATAAAATAAATGGGGGTTTCCACTGCAGGTGTGGATGTATGGGGGAGAGTAGCTTTAGGAGAGTAGAAACGAAATGAGGAGAGAAGAGAATAGAAGATGCGGCGACAACACCCGACCAATCAAATCGCTGTACTGTGTTGCCTTACTCTTCTTCTGTTTCTGATTTCACTGTTTTTGTTCCATCTTCCGAGATTTAACCAAGAAAGAGAGCTATGCAAGCCATTGAACTCTCTTTCACTGTCATCGTCATCATTGTTTTTGCTTAATTACCGCTTGCTGTTCACTGTTCTGCTTTTCTGTTCTCTGTTCGTTCGGCTTATTTCGCTTGGAGTTAACATTTTTCGTTTTATTCGTTCACTTCTACTCCCCAATTAAATACGACCAAGCCAACTCACACTACCGCACTTGGCGAGCTCCCTCGTCATTGGCTAATTAGAGTAGCTGCTTTTAATTAAGCTCTGCTCTGCGATAAAAAGGGGTGACTTGCTATCACCATTCTTATTGACTGGCTTTTAATTGGTCCATTTCGTAGCGATCTAAGAAGATAAAGTAATAATTTTTTACAGCTAAAAATTTTTGTTCTTTTTTTCTGGAATTGTTCTAATTGGAGAAAAGAAAAAATTGTGATATACAAATGTATACAAAATTCAATTTATCGCAATCTTGCCCACTTGTAAGTTATATGAAAAAGACAATTCTATATACTCGTCCTAGTTGTTAACGACCGTTGTTATTGCGAGCGTTCGGCGCTAAATTCACGGCCCTTGCCAGTCCGTTACTCTATTACCAGCAAGGCTTTAAGAGCTTTCGTCACTTGATAGTCGTTGGAGCGATCTTTTTATCGTTCAGCCAAACGAAGCGAACGTTCGTCGCTAGATTAGTTCTCCAGTATTTGTAGGATTCGTTCACGATTTTCAGAAAGACGTTGCGAACGTTCGGCTTTCGATTCTGTGGTCCTCAATTGCGACGCATACGCCTTCTGATTTGCGAGACGATCATAATTTTCAACCGATGAAATTGTATTTTATACTAATCTCGCTAGGGAGAGTATATAATTGAATGGAAGTTCGTCTTTGGATAACTATTTTATTATTTATTATATATATTTTTTATTATCGTAAACTAATTTAAAAATAAATAAATATAAATAAACTCCAAAATAGCCTTAAAATAAGAGCTTATAAATACCTAAATTAATTACTTAAAATAATTACGTTTTGTGAACTCACTTAAGGGGCCTTTAGGAACCGTCAAAACCTTCGTTTTCAGTTGTCTGGAACATTAGTCCTTTGAACGAAAGCATTTGAAGATGGTTTTTATTGTTGTTGTTTTCAGCCTTCTGTATATTTTTTTTTTGTATTTATGTGCATTTTTTATTTTATTTTATTTTATTCAATCTTTTGAGTATTTTTTCCTGTTATTGTTTGTTCGGTTGTTTAGTTGAGAACTTATTTTTTATGGGGCTCTAGTTTTGTACTTTTTTTATATTTTATGTTTACACTTAAATATTATTAGGAACTTTTAAATCGAGCGCGTGTTTATTTAATGGATTGCGACACCTAAGGGAGTATTATATTGAATTAATATTTTAGATTAGGAATATAACTAAGTTCACAGATTATAGTTAACAGAGCTTATAAATTAATACTTTTCACTTGTTCCGACCATGATTTAATCGGTTCTAAGCCATTTTGGCATATAAAATAATTACACAAACTTTTCTAAATACATAGTATAGTTTCTGGAGACGAGTAATATTTCAATTCCTTACAAACTTGACTTCTGAAATTATAAACTTTGTCTCGGTATTTTAAACCAAGAAGAATTCGATCCTATCGAATAGATCGGTATAGGATATATCTTTCAAGCATTGGGCTACTGATATTGTTAATGCATCGCGAAATGCATCAGATATTAAAATATCCTTTGAAGCAAAATAGTATCTCTCTTTTGACACTAACGGGAACGTCGGCTGAGTAAGCCAGAACTAATTATCTTTGTATTTACAGGGATGTATAAGCATTAGTAGCGGACCTCTTTCTTCTCGTGAAAAAGTATAATCTAAATATCCGAATACATACATATACATGTACATATGGTAACTGGTAACGGGAAAGTGTACTAGTGTGGGTGGACCACACGCCCCGCGATTTAATTTGCCAAACTTTTTTTTTGCTCAGCTACAGGCTTTCAGCATTATTTTTTTCATATTTTTAATATCAACACTTTTACTCCTAGTTGGAGACGACAGTTGTCTCTTTTTTATGCACGGTAACACTTTGTCATATATTTTCTATCTGTGTCTGTGTGTGTGTTTTCATCAGACAGAGAGTGGGAGAGCGTAGTGACAGCATGACAGAGATAGCCATACAGACAGAGAGAGAGAGAGAGAAAAAAAAAAAGCTGCGTCGCTGTTTTTTGCATATGTACTTCCATTTCTCCTCTCTTCGTGGACCACGTGCTCATTAAATGGTCGAAAGAAGCATTTCATAGAGAACATCATCGGTGTATGTATAGCACCCCTTTTACCTACACACACACACACAGGCAGAGCGTTTTTTTTTTTTTGTTTTGTTTTTTTGCGCGCACCCTTGTTCGGTTTGTGTTACGGCTTCGGCTTTCTGGCTCGGCTTTACTCGTTCCGTTAAGTTTCGGACAGTTCTCATACAATTAGAATGGAATAGAGCGAATCTAGCTCCTCGTTTAGCTTTTATTGAAATGAAATAAAATTCTGATCCTGTCCGTTTGTTTGTTGTTGCTATGCATATGTGCATTAACAAGGGTTAATGTATTGTTATTATCGACAGACAACTGCAACAGTATGTAGGGTATATTTTGCCGTTTTTTTGGCAGTCAGGTGCGAACATCCAATTTGCAGCCGAAATGTGGAACCGAGTGAGAACAGGAAGTAATGCTGATCTATTCTGTCTTTTCTTTTCATTTTCCGCTTTATCATCATCACTTTTTTGTGAACAAACACAATACGTATAAACATATGTATGTACGAGTGAAGGGAGTGCAGCCAGGTAGCCAGACGGTACAGCGGTACTATAACGACACGGACACCAGGACCGAAAATGACTGTTGTGATATTTACAATCCTTGGTACATGATTCCGATCATTTTTATTTTTTGTTGCATTTATGGGAGTCACATTCACTAGTCACAAATCACAAATCACAGGTTCACCGTTGCATTTCTGCGTCTGGTTGTTCGGGAACTCACCAGCCGACCCGCATCTGATTCATTCGACGTTGTTTTTTCGACTGAGCTGCGAGTGAGTCTTACCTTTACTCTGTGGGCTTACCAGTGTTGCCAGCTTAGCTAATTTCAGGCTAGATCTGAAGATATGTAAATAGACACCCTTATAGAAATAGACACCCTTCTATAGCTTAAAAAAGTAGGATCATCATAGTATCATTCTTTATATTTAATTGATTATGGTTCATTATATACAGCGGAGAAAGTACGACACCTTTAACAAATAAATTAAACCAACTATTAAAAACAATAAAAACAATGAAATATGAATATCTTTTATTTCAATTAAAATCACGAACAAAATTTTGTATGTTTGTAAAAATTAAGTGTACCTTGATTTTCAAATGTTTTTATATTTAATTTTTATCTCGCTTTTTCTAGAATAAAGGTTATACGGGCGGCCACCACTGGCAACAGTCTGTGTTTACTGTCGCGCTCTCTCACGCTCACGCGCTCTCTTTCAGATTGGTCTCATCGCAAAACCCGAAGCAACAAAATCGAATCATGCGTATGTACGTATACATATGTACATATGTATGTACATATGCGACCAAGATGGGAGAGAAAGAGACTGAGAGTCGTCGTCCGTAATGGGGTAATTATTGCCACGCAGAGTGGTAATTACGAAAGAGCGAGAAGGGGAAAGGTTTGGAGCTGGAGCTGTGGAATATGATAAAACAATGTACCAATGTAGTGGGACAAGCATCTCTTTCTATCCTTTAAATATATATATATATATATATATATATATGTATGTACATATTTACATACATACACATGTTCATGCTTATGTGTTTGTGTTCATTGTTGTTACTTTTTTCTGTGGGGGTGCAGCTCTTAGAGCAATCATCGTTCATTATTTTTTTTTATTACTACCGACGGATGTTGAGGTACAAGATCCACATTTCATCGTCCGGAGAATTACATACATATAAGAAAATGTGTTTGTACATTACTTTACATTCCGCATACACTGCTACTACTTATTTGTCACTCACTTTTATATTAGTAGTATTAAATATATCTAATCGATGTACTTATGTATGTAAACACATATGTATGTACTATTAACTATTTTCATTAAAAAGGTTAGAACAGAAGAATAGTTAATAAGTGTGCACCACTGTGGACATATGTATACATATTTTAATGGATTTGTTTAACTCCAAATTATTAATACTTCTTAGATTGTTTTTTTAGCTCAAAATGTTTCAAAAATTCAAAAATTTTAGTGTTACTTTTGAAATATTTTTTTTTTTTAGTTTTTCACAATATGTGATTTCTTTCCCTTATTGTTACTTGGAATTTTGACTACATCGTAGTAAACATTTTTCGAATATGTATGTATTTTGATGTTAAATAAGCAGATTTTTTATAAACAAATCAAAGCCATAACCTCTTTGGTAAAACATTAGGCAGTTCCACACAAACCCATGGCTGCTTTCAACAGAACACCTGATCACTGATCAGTTATGGATCAGTAATCAGTGATCAAGTGTGTTCTGGTGAACACTCATGATACATTGCGCTATCGTACAAATAATCGGTTTGGAACATATATTCTAACTTCCCGCCAACAATCAACTGACATTTTTAGAAGACAACTGAAGTTGATATTTTAAAATGTTTCTTAATTTGCTTTAATCAATATTTTTTGACTGTCACTTCATAATATAATTTTCTAATTTTTTGTCCACATATTATGCATAAATATGGGCATAATATAAAAAAAATAGGACTAAAATTTACATTTTCTGAAGTGTTTTTATTTTTGCAGGATCAATGAAGTTTAACAGTACTATACTATATAAAATCTTTCATCTTTCATATTTATTTTTGTGCTTATAGATGATTATAAAATGAATTAATAATTGTATTTAAAAGGTTTTAGATATTAAAATGATGGTGGCAACGTCGGGGAATGTATTGCAATGGGGAACTTCCTAAACCATAATTTTTAACATCTACGATACATCGATATTTTACTTTAAAATTATAGCTTGGACCAATTTATCAAACATTTTGGAATATCGCGCCTTTTTTAAGGTATGCGTTCTGCTGAACGTAGCCATAGTCGGCCGGTTTTCAAATTAATAGAAAATATAACAGGAAATATATGAAAGTTGTATAAAATAAAGTTTATAAAATAGTTGGGCAGCATATGTACATTCAGTAGGCAAATAAAGTTTAAGTACATTCTAGTTCTGCGACTTTATTCATGTAAAAAACAACATTGGGTACGCTAAATATTTAGTAACATAAAAAGTTATTCAGTTCCTTTTTTAATACAAAAACAAAATGGTAATATTCAAAAACATAAAAATACAAATATTTTATGTCAAACAAGTTTAAGTACGCTTGAAAAAAAAAAAAAAACCACTCCTATCTTCTTAATATTTCGACATCTATTGGAGCAATAATTGCTTCAAGACAGCGTTGCATCCTATGTACCAACACTTTGGTACCATTTTCTGTAATTTTGTGCAATCAGACCGTTAAACTTCCTTAAGAGACCATCTGCCATTATAAATCCATATCCTTACCTCAGACCGGATAAAGAGTGATCCGATTCACATCAGGTGGTCAGAGGAAAGGATAGGTGTCTTCAGATATTGTTTTTATTGAAATCTAAGGGCATTTAAAAATACAACAAAAAGTCTGTACTGTCGAACATAAAACGCGAAAAGGATCATGAGCCTCAAAATTTGTTTTACAAATATCCAAAGCTATAGGCCGAAAGTAACGGGATGGCCTTGAAGGAACTGAGAAACGTATTTAACTTAGAAGCTGACTGGAAAAAATATGTCCATTTATTAGTTTATGAAGGAACATGACGCCGTGGCAGGTCCGACGATCCTTAAGGAGGGCAGGTCCAAAAGTCTTAGTCTATCGGCATAATGAGGAAGGCGGCTGTGGGTCCCAGTCGAATTGTTTCTGTACCGATTCAATATCGGTATCAGGTGTAGGTGTATGTCAGACTAATGCAGGGGTAGCATTTTTTAGCACTCTACTTGCACCCAACTAAATTTGGGTGTCGGACCCACTCACCACCAAGCATCAAGGTAAAAGACAAACACCCACACAAAATCGTCTGAGCGTTTCAAGTACTCTGCTGAGCACCTGATCATTACGGTACTCGCACTCAAAACTGATATAAAAGCAGCAAACAGTAAAAAAAAAACACCTGGGTGTTTTAAATAACACCCGTGTGTTTTTGACGTCATAATCTTTTTTGTTTTGTTCTTGAAAACTTAGCGATCCTTGATGTCTAAGAAAGATGTCAGCCGTCTGATTTTATAAAAAACAAAATGCATATATACATATAAATATAAAACAAGTATTTTAATTTGTTATTTCACTTTAAAATCAGAAAAAATGAAAAGAAAGCCAAATACATTAAAATATTAAAATCATAAAGTTAGTTTCTTGTTAAGAAATCCTTAAGTGTTGCTACAATTTATTTGTTGCTATTTCCAATTTTTGGGCGTTTATTTTTACCCTTCTTAAATAAATAAATGTATATACACAAAAAATGTATACATTCAAACAAATTGCCAGCGCCCGATCTATGCTCGTGTGTGTGGGATCACCAAAAAGATTTTTTTAAGCAATCGCTCGCAACCTTTCGGCAGTAACAAAAAACAATCGCTGTGACAAATACGCCCGGGTGTTTCTTATTGCCGCAATTAGGGTGCCTACATGGTGCTCGGCCGGTGCACTTGGAGTTCCTGTGACTGGCTCCAGTGATCTGGTGTATATTATTGCTTGCAGTTGTAAAGCAAGCTTTCTTTAATAAATTTGAGGTGTTTTTGGGTCGATATCTTGTTGAAACAGAAAGGTAGTCTAACTGTAGCTGGGTCGCAATGTCCTTAAGATATCCTTTTGGATAATTGTATTGTTTATAAAGACAACAGCTAGGCCCATATAGCTCCAGGCCATCACGTTACCACCTCTATGAGTAACGGTTGGTGTCAAGTTTTTTAGATCCAATGCTGCATTGGGCTTGCTCAATACTTTTTGAAATCCATCCGAGCCAAAAATGTTATATTTGGTTGCAAAATCAAGCCTATTCTTTAAATTAGAAAACAAAGGCTTTCTGCGAAGTGTTCTTGTGCTGCACCCCTCCTGGAGGGGCAGATTTCGTACCCTTGAGGGGTACATTTTTTGCCTAAGCTACGGAATAGTATTGAGCCCAGGACTTGGAGTTTATAACTATCCATCAACATTTTTGGACGACCCGATCTGCCAATTACTCAAGCTCCATTCTCAATGTTCCAAAATTATTTTTCGGATTTCTTCTTTTGGCGTTTCTTCTGGCCATATTTTTTCGTTTTCTGAGCATATTTAGTTTACGTTAACGTAAGTATATTTAAAATCTTAAAGGTTCAGTTAATGCAATTCCAAGCAAAAATATTCAAAAAGTTTTAACCCTTTATTTAATAAAAAACGTAGAAGTATAAAATGAACTTAAACTTTATTTGCCAACTGTATGTGGACAAATTATGCCTCGATGATATCTGAATCATCCAACAGGATAATGATCTTAAAGCACGGCGCAGATCGTTAAGGATTGGTTGCTGTATTATGATCTCCGAAAGTTTTCACCCCCACAAAGTCCGCATTTAAATATTACAGATCACGTATCGAAAATTTTGGGTTGGGAAGGTCGGAAACACGCAATAAGTAGTAGTGTTATATACCCGAAATTGAGTTTTTCCTACTTTTAAGGTTGTGTAGAGGCCCCAACAAATTTTATTCCAGTTCTTCCAGTTTCTTCATTTAGTACACCTCTAAACCTTTTATGAAAATTATAACAAAAAATAATTTTAGGAAAATTGGGGCAATAAGAAAGATATTAACTAAAAAAGTTTGAAAGTGTAGAAATAGTATACTACCTCTGTATAGTAGTTTCCTTACGCTCCACACTCTCGGTGCTCATCGTCACTACGTTGACTGCCTTCTAAAGTGATAAATGCAAGAATTCGTGTATGTCGCATAAACAGGGACTATTCACATATTCAACAATTCATGTATATATGTATAACACAGCATAAACAGCAATAGTTAGTTTAAAATTCATTTGAAAACAGTACCTAGAGACAGTACAGTCGAGCTATTGGCTATGCGGGTTTCCTTTTGTCAAATTATGAAGGCATTCTTTCTCGAGATTCAACTCTACTTGGGATCATTAATATTTATTGAGTTCATGCATATCAATATTCATGAAAAAAACAACGCCGAAATGGCTCAGAAAGTTATTGTTAACTATTCTCGCTCGAGCTAAGATTTGTGGGCGAACCAAAAGAAAAGGGTTTCCAGCTCAGCAGCGTAGGTTTCTTATTCATGATTCCAGGTACCAAAATCCCATTCATATCGCTCAGGTATGCCAGTAAACATCGTAGACCCACCCCACTATGCTCAGCATCTAAAGTGTTCGATAGATTCGTTCAAGTTTTTGGGCTGGTTTTCGTATTTGTGTGTGTGTGAAATCGTAAATTTGTTAGTTAATAAGCCTTGTTCTTGATATGATTATAATAAAATAAAGAAGAACAGGTGAGAAGACAAAGTGTGAGATGAGATTGGATCTTATGAGAGTAGTATGCGCATAACCGGACTCTTACACTGGAAAAAAATAAATACCTTTAAATAATAAGCGTATTTTTAAATAGTCACATATTGCATTGACATTAAAAATAAATGAAATAAAATAAATCATAATATGGAATTGGGCACAAATTTCTTTAAATATTTTATTATTTAAATTATTTCAACTTTTTGCTTTGTGTTGTAATAATAATTCACAGAATCTTTTTTCTGTATCGTCAACTTCTTTTCCGCGATTATGACGAATTTATACGATTCAAATTTTTACGGCCTTTTGCCTTATTTAGTGTTATTCGTTTTTGTTCCGTTTGCGTCTTTTGTAGTTTGTGTCAGATGCCACTTTTACGTTTTCTTGTTTGACAATTTATTGAGATGTATGTATGTATGTTACGGGCGCTCTATTCCCAGATTTCATTCACAAAAAATGTGTAGACTTTACCTGTAGTGGATGGAGTTGGAGCTCTTTCCACACAATTTTGAAGGCTTTTCAATGTCGTTGTCGGTTTTGCTTTTGGCTTCGATTGGTGGGATTACAGTTCCGATTTATATGTGTTCTATAATTCTTCGATTACCATATTTATCGATTTACTTTACATATTATAAAATATTGATTTTTGATCAAGTTGTCTTAACATTAACCCAGGATCTGTATGCTGATCTTTCTTTTCTAATTTTCTATGTCTTCTGAGATCTTAGTATAAAGGAACGTCCGCTGGTGAATATGTCCCAATTCAAGTGGTGGTAAAAAACACAAGTATGAAAATTTTTAAAGCTTAAAAAAAACTTAAAAGATGAAAAATAATCCCCAATATTCTTGATTCAAGCCTCAAAGTTCTTAAAATATATATTTTTAGCTCAAAGAGAGAGAGAGATATATTATTTTTTTAGTTTTCTCGTTGAAATTGTAAGTATTTACTTTCGAGACATTAGTTTTAGATTTGCCTGAGTGGCCCAGTTGGTAACAGATTCTAATATAGTCTAATAATTCTTAGAATCCTGGCGAGATTTAAGAAATGTAAGTTGCTTTTAATAAGATTTGTTTACTACAACGAAGTTTAGGAAAAACAGAATCTTAATTTGACAAGAAAGGAAGCTATCTTCGGCATGCCGAAATTAACATACTCTTGCAGATTGGTTTTGATATTTATACCCTTGCAGGGTATTATAATTTCAGTCAGAAGTTTGCAACACAGTGAAGGAGACCTTTCCAACCCTTTAAAGTTCTTGATCAGCATCAACAGCCGAGTCGATCTAGCCATGTCCGTCTGTCCATCTGCCTGTTTCTACGCAAACTAGTCCCTCAGTTTTAAAGCTATCTGAATGAAACTTTGCATATAGTCTTCTATATACTCTCTCTGCTATATACGTCTGAATGGGCCGGATCGGACGACTATATCATATAGCTGCCATACAAATGTTCGATAAATTTTTTAGAAAAAAAATTATACCTTGGCTGTTTTTCAACATTTTTGCATCAATTTTGAGATATGGCAATTTCATGTTATTTTAGAATTTCGCTTTTAATTTCTTTAAAATCGGACAACTATATCTTATAGCTGCCATAGGAACGGTCGGGAAATTAAGAGAAAAAAATTATAACTTCGTGGTTTTTCAACGTATTTTCATCTACTCAGAGATATGCGCTTTGGTTATTATTTCCGAATTTTGGTATACATTTTATGAAAATCGGACAACTATATCATATAGCTGCCATATAAACCGATCAGTAGATGTAGAGAAAATGTAATGCAGGTATATACAACTGTAGCTCTTAAAAGTAAAATGTTAAGAAACTCTGTTTTGTATGTGTTTTCAGTAATTACATTTTTAATATAAATATCAAAACCAATCTGCAAGGGTATACAAACTTCGGCGTGCCGAAGTTATCTTCCTTTCTTGTTAAATTGTTATTTCACTTGCTTATTTAGTTTTTCTCTATTTTTTACAATTCATTATTATAGCTCAGTTACGGTCTTTGGTTTCCACAATTGTGTATATGAATATTGTCAGCAACTTAAGAATGTACCATAGCTCTATCTCCTATAATCTCTAAGCTCTGTTGTTTCATAAGGATGGTCAAACGGAAATTGCTAAATCGACACGACTGGTGTTACTGATTAAGATAACGTATACTATATGGCGTTGGAGCGGCCTCCTTCTCTCATTCTCGGTTGCCAAGTAAAGGGTTCCGGTTATAAAAAGAAATCATGACCGCAAATCTGCTCCACACTAAACTTTATTTATAAAATCAGCTTATTGGAATCTTTTATTAAACTTATAGAAAACCGACTTGAGCTGCAAATAACCTAATACAAGTTTGGATCTACTGAAGCTCAAACCTCAACATTTATTCAGACCGAATAAAGACCGTGATTTCACTAAGCGTGGCGGTCGAGCGTGTTCAGAATTGTGTTTGATCACCTGTATTTGCTTAATATATCTAACACGTAGCCTGAGGGTACCAGTGTAATTGGGTATATGTATATGTGAGATAAAGACGAAATGGTAAGGTTTCTTTTGAGTTGAAAAACATAAAAAACTCATTTCCATATGTATGACGTGCAGACGTTCTCTCCTATTAATTTTACTTGCAGTTTTGGGGTGTGTTCGTCGCCCTTCCCATATGCTTATTCGTTAATTATTTGTTAATAGATTGTGTAATTAACCAAGATTCCGACGTCATGTTTTCGTATTGATTTTGGCAATTAAGAACTACCTGATGCCCATAGGCAGAAGGGGTCATCTTTGAGATCCCATCAGTATCATTGGCGATTCGATTTAATGCGACAGAAGATATAAACCAATTTATGCATATTATATAATAAATCGATTTTCATCAAATTAATAGGTATACCAAGGAAAATTGATTTATTTATTTATTTATTGTTTTTAAGAAATAGCAAATATCTGCCATTATAAAACTATATCCTTACCTCTGACCGGATTAGGAGTGTTTTTTAACGATATGCTCCGACTCACATCAGGTGGCCAGAGGAAAGGATATGTGTCTTAAGATATTGTTTTTATTAAAATTATTTTTATTGTTTTTGTTAAAATATTATTAAAGATATTTCAAAATACAACGAAAAGTACAGGTCGTTGTAAAGCCAACATAAAACACAAAGAGGAAATGTGCCTCAAAATTTGTTTTACAAATATCCAAAACTATAGGCCGAAAGTAACGGGATGGCCTTGAAGGAACTGAGAAACGTATTTAACTTAGAAGCTGACTGGAAAAAATATGTCCATTTATTAGTTTATGAAGGAACATCACGCCGTGGCAGGTCCAAAACGGGTAGTCTATCGGCATAAGAAGGGAGACGAGAGATATATAGAGAAGTGTTGTGGTGTAGGGGCCATCAAATTCCTTAGACCGTCGTTTTACAAAGGCAAAAAAACCCTCTAGCTTTACATACAATTATACCGATGTGATTTCAACTTCATTAACTACAAATAATTTAGTTAGTATATAGTATGATTACTTTTATTGTCCACAACAATTTTATGGATTCACCAACATTAAGTGGTTTTTGGGGCTTCGGGAAGTTAATAAATATTAACTTTCAACCTAAGACAAGGATTGTGCGTTTAAATTTTTTAAAAACCCGCTGGTTTATGTTTTATAGGCATTTAAAGTTTTTGATTTGGTTTGATTAAAATATCCATCCTTCTGAACTAGGCAGGCCCGGGGAAACCCCTGAACAAATGCAAAAATCTATGTCGAATTGTAAGAAATAATACTAATCAAACCAAAATGATAGATTCTTAATGATACATTTTTAAACAGCAAAGATATAAAAACCCCTACCCAAAAAAAAAAAAAAATCGTTCGTACAAAACGTCCGATTCATACTCATAAACGATAAAAAGTTAATCATGGTTTTTGTGGGAGCAAAAGCTATCTTTTTCGGAACCCGAATAAGATTTCAATTGCGGACCTCTTACGACATCATTAGCGGGTATAATTCTGAGAATTATAGAGATATAGTTGTCCGATTTTCATAAAATTTATACCAAAATTCTGAACTAATAAAATAAGCTTATATCTCAGAGTAGATGAAAATAGTTTGAAAAACAACGAAGTTATCATTTTTTTCTATTAATTTCCTAATCGTTCCTATGGCAGCTATATGATATAGTCGTCCGATTTTCATAAAATTTTTACCAAAATTCAGAAATAATATAAAATGGTCATATGTAAAAAATAGTGCACATATGTTGAAAAACAGCTAAGTTATAATTTTTATACCCTTGCAGGGTATTATAATTTCAGTCAGAAGTTTGCAACGCAGTGAAGGAGACGTTTCCGACCCTATAAAGTATATATATTCTTGATCAGCATCAACAGCCGAGTCAATCTAGCCATGTCCGTCTGTCCGTCCGTCTGTCCGTCCGTCTGTCCGTCCGTCTGTCCGTTTCTACGCAAACTAGTCCCTCAGTTTTAAAGCTATCTCAATGAAACTTTGCATATAGTCTTCTATATACTCTCACTGCTATATATGTCGGAACGGGCCGGATCGGACGACTATATCATATAGCTCCCATACAAATGATCGATATATTTTTAGAAAAAAAATTATAACTTGGCTGTTTTTCAACATTTTTGCATCATTTTAGAGATATAGCCATTTTATAGAATTTTGGTAAAAATTTTATCAAAATCGGACAGCTATATCTTATAGCTGCCATAGGAACGATCGGGAAATTAATCGAAAAAAAATTATAACTTCGTTGTTTTTCAACGTATTTTAATCTACTTTGGTACATGAGCTTCTGGTATTATTTTAGAATTTTGGTATAGGTTTTATGAAAATCGGACGACTATATCTTATAGCTGCCATAGAAACGATAGGGAAAGTAGTAGAGAAAATTATAACTTCGTTGTTTTTCAACGTATTTTCATCTACTTTGAGGCATGAGCTTTTAGTATTATTTCAGAATTCTGGTAACAATATTATGAAAATCGGACAACTATATCATATAGCTGCAATAGAAGCGATCCGCAGATGTAGAGAAAATGTAAAGCTGGGAATGTATAACTGTAACTGTCAAACTGTAAACATAATAAGTATAGGTAAAATGTTATGAAACTCTGTTTAGTGCCTGTTTTCGGCATTATAATTTATGATATAAATATGAAAACCAATCTGCAAGGATATACAAACTTCGGCGTGCCGAAGTTAGCTTCCTTTCTTGTTTTTCTAAAAATTTATCGAACACTTGTATGGCAGCTATATAATATAGTCGTCCGATCCGGCCCGTTCCGACATATATAGCAGTGAGAGCATATAGAAGACTATATGCAAAGTTTCATTTAGATCGACTCGGCTGTTGATGCTGATCAAGAATATATACACTTTATAGGGTCGGAAACGTCTCCTTCACTGCGTTGCAAACTTCTGACTGAAATTATAATACCCTGCAAGGGTATAAAAATAATTTATATTTATCATGGTTTGTTAATTCTGTGTTTAGGTTAGCTTAAGTTAGCAGAGAAACAAATAAATGTATGTTATATTAATATTTGTTTCAACACTAATAACAATTGCCGAGTGCCAAAAGTATACAAGTTTACCCCTCAAGCTATGCAACAAAGACATAGCTAAGGAAAAATCAACGAAAGAAATGAGGGAGAGTGAACGATGCTAAAAGATTTAATAGAAGTCTAATTAATTATCTTGTCGTGCTGGTAATAGTGGCGCAAAATGTTAAATGGATAATTATGCCGGCAATTCCAGAGGCCAAAAAAACAACAGTAGGGGATGCTGCGCTTAATCTCTGCGGTCAAGCCAACACCGCGACAAACGTTTCAATTATAATTGTTTTTAGCGGCAGTTTTAAATTAACAAAAATAGGGGAGGGCTGCTGAGAAAATCAGAAAACGGCAAGCAAAAGCATAACAAATAAAGCAGTGCCCGCACAGATTTGATTAGACTTTTAATTAGGGGATAAGGAGGCGCATAAGCCATTAGCATTTTCACCATCATGTTTTGTGTTAAGTACTTGATACTTGACGAATTGAATTAAGAGAATTCTGCTTTGGAGCCCCTATGGGGTTTTAATCTAGATTGGTTCGATTCTGTCCACGAATCGATTGGACACAAGAACTATGGCTACGTTAGAAACAAATAAATATCGATTTTCGTGAAATTTGCAATTTCTATTCATCATATCTAAGAGGTATTCTGCATTAACTTATACATTTACGCAGTGTCACTGAAACATAATTAATTTCGATATGGTTTGGTAGTTTTGATTTCGATTTGGTTTCCGACGCAAAGTGGTCATTAGAGACACAAAGCCAACTATTGATTTGTGACAAACTGCATAATTATACACTTAAAAAAAATGAACAACACACACACGTAATATAATGTAATTTATATATATATATAATAGGTTACCTACAAAATTCTTCGTAATGACCTTTAGATGATAGTTGTGGGTATGTATTATAAAAGAATATTATGAGTATAGTCAGAAATTTGAAACGCAGTGAAGGAGACATAATTGATTCAACTATAATAATAAGTAAGAAAATATAGTGGTTTTCTGAGATATTCCAAAAAAGACCTATAAGTTGCATTAATAAAGTAAAGAAATAAATATAAAAATATATATAAAATGCATTAGTTCATCTTGGTGTGCAGTGTAGTTAATGCCACATACGATTGTATCCAATCGCTCCTTCAGAAATGATTCTTCCTTTTTGCTTAATAATGTTATTTTTATGAATATGAATCCCGCTGCCGCATTCATCCCCGCTTTTATGCGGGATAAAGGAAGTCACTCACAACACAAATATCGTACACACGTGTATTTTCTTGGAGTGGTTGTCACTTAATTTAGAGCAGTAGACGGCACTGTTGCCGGTCTTGTTGTTATTTCGAAACCAGAAAGCTAACTAAAGCCACCACGCTAGTTTATCTTATTGGTTTTTCTCTAATTCTTAAATTATATGAAAGAACTCAATTACTAGCTCTTCCATGGCTGGTTCAAAATAAATTCGCTTTCCTATTTTCAATCAAAGGAATGCAAAATACCCCCCTCCATTGAGTACACCAAGATTTAAAAGTAAAATCAAAAACTCATGAGAATAGGCAAGGGTTAGCAACATATAGTAGTTTTCCGCTTCAATGGCAAGGGGTTAAAATTGTTAAAATTCCTGCTTGCCGTAGCTTAAATGATTTTCGGTGGTGTGAAGGCTTATTGCTGCAGCAAAATCAATATTGAAATCAATATAAAAACTGTACTCGGCGGACAGGAGCAGTTGTCACCCTCACTGAAATCGCTAAAAAAGAGCACCCCCCAAAATCGAATATAAATATGTATATGTGGAAATGGTGACGTATGTATATGCACATACTAAAGATTTTGGTGCATATGTGTTCTTAGTACTATATAGAATAAAGGTTGAATTGAAAATTAGATATATGTTCATACATTTATGGGCGGGGACCATCAAGCTCAGCAAAAGCTAATAAGGCAGAATACATCTCTTTACGATGTCCTTTTTAGAGTGCAAATGATACCAATCTAGTAAAACATTTAAATATTATAAGCATATCACTTAAAAACCTAAATAAATAAATATTTGGGAAAAGGGCCTAGTGGTAAAGTGGTTTTCTTCATGGGGCTGTGTATAAAAGATCGCTTATAATATACAACATATGTAAGGAGTTTCTTCTTATTTGTTTATTTATTATTAATTTGTTTAATGGAATGTAAATAAAAGAACGAAATTTTGACATGTTATCAACCGTATATTCAAGAACGATGAATAATATATTCAGGGTACCCGCAGCTGTTATCCTGATTCATCTTTTGTCCGAGGACCTCCTCTAGTGAATCCAGATAATGCCTAGATGTAGTCAAAATTTACATTTTGTCAAAATTTAAAACATTGCAGGAGCACTTAGTGTACTTCGAAAATAATTCGGCTAACCCGGACTGTAACTATTCCAATCAAGGTTCAGGCCTTGGAAAACAAAAAGGTGCATCCCTATATGCATACACTTACATGGCCGGGAGTCTGGGGCTTCCCCTTCCGTGCATTCCTGTTTCCTCACCGTGGATGATCTCGTTTTTATGTATACCTACTTTTTTTTTAATTTTTACTGAGGGTGGCAACGTTGGTGGTGCACTGTGACTGTAGAAGGTGGCAAAAAACACCCGTTACCGTTCCGCGTTCCCTTCCTGTGCGTCCTCCCAGTCGTCGTTGCTTGCTTTTCCCGACGCACACACACTTTGCTGTTCCACCACCACCGACTCTTCATTATAATTTTCGTCGGGGTAGTTTTTTTTATCATTTGTGATGTGTGTGCGGCGGCCTTACGGACTCAGTAAATACGCTACTCACGGTGCCCTTATAAGACGAGAAGGGTGTTGTGCGGGCGACCTCGATGAAGCCCTACCTATAAATGTGCACCCCCGAATTTTTTTCTTTTCATTCGGTCTGTGAAAAATTGGATAAAAAATTCTTGGCAGTTTTAGCATCTGAAATTTTCTTGCCAACATTGAATTATGGAAAATCGATTCTTTTGGCAAAAAAATGACATCTTCCACCCTCGTTATACATGTATATACTTGTATGTATATCCAGGAGTACTATAAATACTATATTTACTTAAACATGCAAAGGAAATCCTTGATTTGCCTTAGATCTTACCACTAATGAAACTTTTACTTCTTAATCGGGGCAGTAGGAAGGGCGGATTGGTGAATAGGGATAGCTATCATTAGTGAGCTCGCACTGCACTGCAGTAAGAGGTAGAGGCATAATGGCATTAATATTTAGGAACGACGTTGTGTCCAAATACATGTGATATCAAATATGTACATACATATGTTTTGCGGTGGCTTTAATGATAAATGGCAGTAATATGGGCTACTTTATAGTTGTTGGATTTTTATACCAAATTAAAAGTTATGACTAGACTCTGGAAATCACAGTCATTACAGGAAATCTAAAGCGAGTCTGCATTTCGTTAGTTACAACAAATTATTGAAATCATTTATATCATATATCCTTGTAAAATAGGCTTTTTACCCCTTAACGGCAGCAACGAACAAAACAATTTAAAATATTTCTCTTATACTGATGATTATCTATTAAAATAATACCGTTCAAGATATAAGAATCTTGTTTAGTTTGCAGAGAAAGTAAAATAAAATAAATCGCAGTATTAAGAGCACGGGATCGGTTGACATTGGAGCTTTCCTATGTATGTATGTATGTACATATGTACATATATACTTTGTAGCGTCGGAAATGACTTCTTCACTGCAAACTTCTGACTAAAATTATAATATCCTGCGAGGGTATAAAGATATCGAAATACTCAAATGCAACGCAGCGCAAACTTGATGAAAAACATCATAAAAAAGCGAATGTTTTGTTTTGATAATAACTTCTAAGCTAGAGGCATTATACATATGTATGTATGTACATACTTGGACTTAAGCTTTTCAGAGAATGCAAAGACTCGAAAATAAACGCAAAAGGAAATATGCCATACCAATAACGGTAAAATGTTGATTGCATTGTTTCTTTTCTGTCCCTTTCTTTTCGCTGGATCCGCACCACTTCCGTTTTTTGTTTTCTTAAAAATAAAAAATTAACCAAAATAAATATTTGCCCTTCATAAAAGAAAATAATATACATATATATAATATACATACATACATACATATATGTACATATGTATGTATGTATCGCAAATGTAATATTCGCAATCTTTCAAATGGATACAATTAATTGCTGCTACGACTTTGTCGTTTTTTCTTAAGAATTATTAAATGTGATCGACACGGACAGAGGGAACCGAAACTAAATTTACTAATGTACATATAAAAAGTTTATAATTGGTCAAAATCGTACATTTCAAGGCTGGATATTTTGCATCTTACAAGTTACATATGTATATATGTATATGTCTTTAAAATTCAAGACATTATATGTATGTATTTTTTAGGGGTTTTCAGTTTTAGGTCGTAACTTTTTTTTGAGCTGTAGCTCACATTTACCCAAGTGACTGGGCTCCAGATTTGTGGAGTGGTATGTACATAACTTTTCATCAAGGTGCGCAAAACAATTCGTGCGAGAGAGTGGAGCGGCTAATCCTGTTGTGTCCGTATCAGAATTACAAATCGTGTTAATTGCCTTTGTTTAATTTACCTTGATGCATACCGGAAATTGGCAGGAACTTCATTTGTACGTACTACGTAGCATTGGTTAACAGCTGGTCGCCGAGAGGTCTTGGGGATGTTTTGGCGGTGTGTTGCAAGCACGTGGACACACGGTTAGTCCACGTCCTTCCTTTTTTGTAGTTCGTGCGTGCCAAAGATATAAGATTAATAGCGTTAATAACGATGCAGTTCAGTTTTTATATGAACATACATACATATATGTATATGTATGTACATTATTCCCTTGATGTTATTTCTCATAATTGAATTATTATTGCTAAGCAAATAGTAAATCTGAAAGAGAGATTTTATTTATAAACAAGAAAGGAAGTTAACTTTGGCAAGCCGAAGTTTGTATACCCTTGCAAAATGGTTTATATTTTCACCATTTTTTTGTTCATGTATGCAAACAAAACAAATTAAAATTGCCAATATCAAGGATATCATATTCACATGTCTTCAGATGTCTATATGTTAAATTCAGTAATTTTGGAAGAAGCTTATAACCCTTGTCGCCTAGTGGGAGAATCAGCTTCAGCAGCTCGGTCGAAGATTTTCTATAGAACATCAAAAGTAGTAAAGTATTAAAATATTATTATTAAAGTATTCACTAAGGACCTCACCTCTCTTGTTGGCTGTGGCAGGGCGAGCGGGTAGCGCAATATGGCAATTGCAAATAAAAATGAAAACTTCATTATTTAAACTTTAATTAAAATTAAATTTGCTTGTCTTTATAGGGGCATCTCCTTTGATTCAATTCTTCAGGATTTTTGGCGAGAATGTCATCATCGTCCAATATCTTGCTGGTATCTTTATCCAACCCCTCGCTCAGGAGCGTCGTGGCCAATACTTTTTTGTATTAAGCCGTACGCTTTGATCCTGAGCGAGGGGATCAACTTCTTTACGTCTTCCGACACTACTTTGGACTTGGCCAGTTCATCCAACCGGTCTAATAGTTCGTAATAGGCCTTGTCGGCCTCCACCATCGCGTTATGTGTATCCTTCTGGTTGTGCGATTCTGGCGTTGCAGAATATCCTTGAAATACGTACAGAGCCTTTTGGCAATTTCCATTTTAATACCGATGCCACAAATTAGTGTCGAAAATCGTTTACAGTGCCGGTGAACGACAAAAAACGGCCCAAGGCCAATCGATAAAAAAATCAATAAATTTTATTTTAGAATTATTTTTTATTATTATTAAACAATTATTACAAAATTAAAATTAATTAAAATTAAACTTGGAGCCTGCAAAAAAATTCCCATTAGAGTATGTATGTAGAAGGTGGTATGTATGTACTCTTACCCAGAAGGGTCGGTGTCCAATTGTTTCAACAAGCATAGGAGGCACTTGCCTGCTCTTTCCAGCAAGTTGTTGTTGGCTTTTAATTATTATAATAAAGACGTTCACCTGAATATCACCGCTTGCCAAACCCAGGCGAATCCCATTTACAGCACCATTCTATTTTTAAATAATACCTACTACTATTATAAAATACTAAACATTAACTGTAAGCTGAATATTAAAACATATGAAAATGTATTCATTTAAGCTATTTATTTTGACAGATTGATTTTATTAAAAAAAAATCAGGCTCCTTTACCGGTTTAAATAATAAAAAAACACAAAGGTATATTAAAACAAAAATCCATAGTTGAAATTAGCATTAATTCAATTAAACAACAAACTTCATGAAGCGCTTATAAAATGCATTTAAAAAATCAAAAATTCTAAAAGCTGCAAAAATGTAAAGAATATATATTTCTGAAAAAAACATAGAGGAAAAATGAAATACGAGAAATTTAATTACTTTTTATACGTTGAAATAAAATCGATTGACAGAAATTTAATTTAACAAGAAAGGAAGCTAACTTTGGCAAGCCGAAGTTTGTATACCCTTGCAGATTGCATATGGATAACTAAAAATCGAGCCATACTGGCTAAATGATGAAAAAATAAAAGGAAATATATAAAAATTGTACATTTATATTATAAATTGAAATGCTAAAAACACACAAAACAGAGTTTTATTACATTTTGCCTATACTTATTATGTGTTTGGCAGTTACAGTTTTGCATTCCCAGCCTTACATTTTCTCTAGATTTACCGATCGTTTCAATGGCAGCTATATGATATAGTTGTCCGATTTTCATTAAATTTATACAAAATGTCTGAAATAATAACAAATGCTCATATCTCAGAGTAGATGAAAATACGTTGTAAACAACGAAGTTATTATTTTTTTCTCTTAATTTCTTGATCGTTCCTATGGCAGCGAAATTCTGAAATAACATGAAATTGCCATATCTCAAAAATGATGCAAAAATATTGAAGAAACAGCTAATTTATAATTTTAATTTTAAGTCCAAAAGGCTCATTTCGCTAAGTGTAGTAATCGTAATCGTCATTTTTTTAAATCGTGTACGTTTAGTAGCTATATTTGGCTATATAGCTGAGATTTTTAGCTATATAGCTAAGACGGTTTCGAACGTGTTTTCCATTTATTCCGCTTGGTGGCGCTTTATCTGGTCACCACATAATTTGAACAGTAGTGGCTCCACCTAGTTGTGGTTAGTGGATGCAGCAGCGTTGCCAGACTTTTCACTGCCTAGCTATATAGCTAGACGGGTTAGCTATATAGCTAGGCAATGAAAAGTCTGGCAAGGTCAAAGTTTGTATACATTTGTTTGTAGTTTATTTTTGCATTTTTAAATTAATTAATTAGCTCGAGCTCATTGAAAAACTATTTCGACTAGACGAGACTAGTCTTTTTTTTTATTATTTGTTTTGTTTTTTGCTTTTATTTTTGTTTTCGGTAATTCGTTGAGTTGAAGAGCTGTGCGATTTCAATTTTATTTTCGATTTCAATTTTATGTTTCAATTTTGATTTCAATTTCAGTTTCAGTTTTAATTTCATTCAATTTTAATTTAATTTTCAGTCTCACTTTCACTTTCAATTAAGATTATTGAGCTAGAAGTTAAGTTTATTTTTTTGAGTCTTATTAAATTTTATCAATATGCTTTTAAAATTAAAATTAAATTAATTAATTAAATTAATTTAAAATGTTTAAGTTGTTTTTTAAGAAAGACTAGTAATAGTGGTATTCAAATTAGGTTTTTATATATATTTTAAATTTATTTATTATATTTTGGAAAATATAGGACAGAAATAGAAATTATTCTTACGTCTAAAGGAAATTGAAGAAATGATGTGCATAATATTGAGAGAGAAATCCCGATATACATCGACAAAAGTATTGCACTCAATAATATAATTTAAAAATTATCAAAATATAAAACGATTTTTATTTTATAAAACAAAAACAACGAAGCCGCGGCTCTGCCAATACTTAAAATCAAGTACCAAGTGCGAGTGTGTGTGAGTTGAAGATCAACGGAGCTGTGCGATTTCAATTCTAATCTAATACGTATTTCACAGCTATTAATTGCTTCGAATGGGAATAATGAGGAGAAGATATTTCGGCAAGACATACTTGAAACTTCAATCCATCATAGGACTGCAGGGCAATATTGAAAGCTATGAATTTTTGTATGCCAATCTGAAAAAAAATAAAAAGAAAATAAAATAAATAAATACAGTTTTAATTAATAAAAAGAAAAACAATTTTAATTTAAGACTGTAATGACTAGTATAAATATAATATAAATGTGCAATAGCAATGTGTTTAATGTGACTCCTTAGAAAATTCTAAATATCAACAGAATAATAGAAAAATAATAATTATAATAATTCCAATTTCTAATTATAATTCTAAAGCTAAAGGAAATGAAACAAGAAAGGAAGCTATCAGTTTGTATACCCTTGCAAATATTATTTTATTACATTTTACCTATTTACCTTATAATCTGAAATAATAACAATAGCTCATATCTCAGAGTAGATGAAAATTCGTTGAAAAACAGCCAAGTTGTAATTTTTTCCTATTAATTTCCCGATCGTTCCTATGGCAGCTACTTTTCTAAAAATGTATCCAACATTTGTATGGCAGCTATATGATATAGTCGTTCGATCCGGCCCGTTCCGACATATATAGTATATAGTATATAGAAGACTATATGCAAAGTTTCATTCAGATAGCTTTAAAACTGAGGGACTAGTTTGCGTAGAAACGGACAGACGGACGGAGAGGACATGGCAAGATCGACTCGGCTGTTGATGCTGATCAAGAATATACTTTATAGGGTCGGAAAGGTCTCCTTCAATGCGCTGCAAACTTCTGACTGAAATTATAATACCCCGCAAGGGTATAAAAATATACGAATTCTATATAAAAATACAAACTACAACAAAAATCAAGAAAAATGTTATAAGTATGTCCACAAAAAGGTAGGTTAATATTAATTCGGTGTAAAACTGTCCACTTAAAAAAAAATGGTTTGGCGAAACGGCTAGAGTTAGCTTAACGAATTAAATACCATATAATGACACAACGTTTGGACTTTTTTTTTAATTTTTGTATTAAAAAATATTTACAGGCTTACGAGAAAAAGCGAATCTCCTGAGTCCCCAACCCCGATTTTTGACTAAAAAATTAAGTTAATTTGTTAAAAAAAAAAATTAGAATAAAAATATAAATTAAAAAAAGCTTGACGTGAATTCCTGTAGAATTAGTTAAAGAACCTATGTTCTAAATTTCAAATCGATTGGTTATGTAGTTTTTGAATTATCGTGTACACCGATTTTCAAAATGGCATTTTTCAGGAGAGCGCTTAAACTTTGTGATACTCATACATCGAACACGAAACGACTTCCGTTCAACTACCCATAACTTCGTTAATTTTGTAATAATTTCACACAATAATTTTAAGATATCAAACATTTATTAAAAAAAAAATATATATATATATATATATATATATATATGTATTATAAACCTTACCCTGACCTATGTTAGTATTTTTAAGATTATAGGGAAATATGCAAATATATGCAGCTACACTTAACATTTTTATTACCTTAAAACATTGACAAATACCCTGATAACACTTATAAAGGGGGGATTAAGGGGCAACATATCTAAAAATCTACTTAAACAGACAAAATGACGATCACAATACACTGAAAATTGGAATTAATTTAAAGAAATAATAACATATACTAAATAAATCAAATTAATTTCAGTAAAAGAACTTATTAAAGTAAATACCTTGCTGATTGCTTACATATTGACTTAATATTTTTAGATGGATTTTTTTATTTTTGGCCTATGGACGCAACCACTGTGCAATGTGTTGACTATATTCACGTGGAAGATCTGTAGATTTCTTAGCAAGATTCGTAAGCACTTTTGCGTGCTGCTCAAGCATTTCAGGCGAATAATTCTCTGTGAGAGAGGGTAGGTTTTTAATAATAGGTATTAAATCCTTACTACAATCTTTTTCAGCAGAAGCAGAAGCTTCAGAAGAAGAAGGCACAGACACGTCCATTTTCGATCAAAAAAGAAGGGGAAGGGGAAAGTCGCTATCAATAATTATCGATAGTTATTATGTCTTTAAAATTATTATTTATATATTATAAATATTAATATTATTTTTAAATAAAATATAGATAGATATACATTGAGCTGCATAAGCTGTAAATAAAAAATAAAAGAAATCTAAATTCATGATTTTCCAAAACTTTTAAATAGGCAAAATAGGAAATAGGAATAGGAAATATAATTTTTGTATAAAGGATAGTAAAGACAGATGGGGTTTAGAGTTAGATCAAGGGTAAATTAAAGTAGTCGAATCAACACCTAGAGATATTGACTTAATATTGTAAACTGAACAAATTCGTGACCCTGAAATAATTAATATAAAGACAGCCGTAGGGGAAGAAAGTTTCACTTCATTTGAATTACTAGTTGGTGTTATTTACAAAAATAATATATATATTATAATATAATATTTAGATTATCACATGAAAAACTAGGTCACCTATCTGCTGTAATGTACAATCGAACAATCAAAAAGAAAACACCTCATTTAAAAATTTGTCAAACTTTTCCGTGGACAGTACAGTAGTACTTATGAGGCAAACTACGCATTTAGTATGAGTATAGTATTTTGAGTTCTATAGCCGCGCTAACTAATTATTTCCGATCAAAGATTTTGTTTTACCTCTCTATAGTTTTCGACTTTCCTTCAGGAACGTGACATAGAGCACATCAAGGTGATCTCAGTAGAAAGGGTGAATGGAATATCACCACCTATAGGTAAAATATCCGAGTCAATGGAGTCAGCAGATTGGTAAATGTTAAATAAAGTAGAACAACTCTATCATGCAAAAATAAAGCCCCTTTGGAGTATATAGAATGTTGGTACAACACCTGGAATCAATTTGCACCTAAGTATCGCAGACCTTATAAAGTGAATAGAGTATTCGATAATGATCGATATGAAAATGATGTTGAAGATGATTGCCAATTAACACAATTATATTTTAAAAGTGTATTAGATCCAGCAAGACTGAGACATTGAACAACGTACTGTAGCAACAATGATACTGTAGCATTACTACTGTAGATCGAGGTCGATCTTTTATCAGGTTGGCCGAATGTAAGCACAGTATTAATATAAGATACTAATACTAACTACACTAATATCGGTAATTGTACAGAGTTAAGAACAAACGATTGTGTGTAATCGATATATATGAATAAGGTGCTGAGAGTGGCCACCTATCAGCGAAAAGTTCCTGAAGGGAACCACATTAGCAGCAGCAGTCACTTCCAGCGGTTCAGCAACAGCAGTCACTCCCAGCAAGGCGATTGCAGCAGCCACAACCCATGAGGCGATCGATGTCCTGCCTCCATCCAAGACGCTTGCGGAGCTGTACCCAGATATGTCCAGGCGGTCGACGGGCAAGCGACATGGACGCGCAGGAGGGCACCAGATCCGTTGGAGATTTTCGGCATACCCTATAAAGCCGTAGCATATGACGAAATTCTGCTCTGCTCTCGCTCTCATTTTTTTGCTAAGGCTACGGCTACGCAGAGCACTGCTTTTCATTTTTTGAAGCGACAAAACTACGAGCAGAGCAAAGCATAGGCTTCGCCGTACTTCTGCTACGGCTCTCGTCAAAGTAAGAGCGGTAGCAATAGCAAAACGAAATACTACGGGAGAAGCGTAGTTTTTCAAACGCTGCTTTCTCTTTCGACTTCTCACGCCTTTGTCTTATTTAAATTACCCGCATCCTTCTCCTTAGCTAGCTAATGTTTACTTATGAAAATAGTTCACAATTCATTGCTTATCCTAAAACAATAATAATAATTGCTGAGCGGACATTGCAGTGCATATGAAGTTTCGTATATACACATAAATTAATTTCATACTAAATTAAATTCTATTTGCCTTTAATAATGTTTTTAGAAAAAATCTGGCTGGAATGGAGTTTTTTAAGCTATAGTCAATGTAAAATGGCATATTTTCTCCTGCCATACGCGTTGTCCCATGAACCGTTATCTTTCGAATTCTTCTTTCTACATAAAAAGAACTCCGCGAGTTGGGATGTGCAAATTAGACATATACGCCGCCGCGCCACGCCGCCGCCGCCGCCGATTTTTGCCTTATTTGACGCGCCGCCGCCAAATTATGAAAATAACGGCGCGCCGCGGCGCGCCGCTGGTGCGGCATCGGCGCAGCTTCAGCGCGGCCTTCAGTGTCATTGTTCTTTATAAAACTTAAAAAAAAAAAAATAACTCATTAAAATGGCCTTTTTGCCTTATTTGACGCGCCGCCGCCGCCGGTTCTTTCTGACTACTACGCCGCCGCCGCCGAGTCATTTTGACCTCTACGCCGCCGCCGATGCCTTTAACCATCGGCGTAAACCTCTAGTGCAAATAATTGTGAATTTGTGTTAGTACTTTTAAATACCTATGTAAAAAAGAGCCCCAATCAAATTGTTATCATATTTAAATGCATATAAAAACCAGAACCAGAAAAAAACCATATATTTTTTGGTAATTTCCGAGAGAAAAAACATGTTTAATTGTGATTTAGACATTTTCAATGAAATAAATAATACACTTCTGTTGTATCAGAATTAATATTAAATTTTATTGACGTTAATTTGCATCTATTACATATTGTTTGCGATACGATAGCATATAATATATACAATATAAATCAATCAACGTTATTATAATATATCATATTATGTTGTTTGATAAATTAAATTAAATCTTAAAAACTTAGTTTATAGAAAGCACTTGTCGAATCGTCACATATAAACAAGAACAGCACACACGCATACCCGAACAAATTAAAATTACAACTGCAGATATAAACTATATAACAAAGTATAAATTAAATTATTTTTTGGGGTACATTTTATTATTTATCCGTAACTGATATTTCGCTACCTCTAAGATTACTATTATTTTCAACTTGAGATTACAACAATGTCTTCTAAATACCTATGATTGCAAAACTAAATAAAACTACATTATAATATTTAGCTACAAAAATGTTCTTGATCTCGCCGTATTTATATTTTCATAATATGGTTATTTGTGTTCATTTCTTGTCGTTTAAAATCATTTTCATCATTTCAACATACGTTTTATATAATTAAATAATAATAAAAAATGTTGTTCATAATTTTAAATAAAATTTTCATTAAAATTAAACGATAATCTGAGATTTATTGTACATGAAATTAAGTTGTTTTTCTCTAGCTACCGCATTCGATGTACATTGCTCGAAGTTTTAGCCCTTTTTTATAGCAGCTCAATATCAGATCGTAAAACAATTTGTCAACGCGTAGTAAATGATTTTAGTATCCTTGCAGGGTATTCTAATCATAGTCAGAAGTCTACAACGCAGTGAAGGAGACGGTTCCGATAAGCAGCCGATCTAACCATGTCCGTCTGTCTGTTTCTAGGAAAACTTGTCTTTCAGTTTTTGAGTTGTGTGAGAACTTTGCAAAGTCGAAAGGGGCAGGATCGGACTACTAACCATATACCATTAACAAACAAAAAAGAAAATTATAACTTCCCTATTTTTAACATATTGTTATAAAATAATTGATTTTTCAAACGATTCTGAAAATTGTTTTTTAAATGTATTAAAAATAAATATTTATATGCTGTGTATAAATATACAACTTTTATACATCCACGGTTGGTTTTTCTATTCATTTTATTCGGTTTAAAGCAAATTGATATCCAATAATAGGTCCGTTTGCGATCGATTTCTTAAAACATAAGTAAAATCAGATAACAAACATTCGAGGTATTATACAAAAAACTTATTGTGTATATGTAACTTCTGCATCATCTTGTTGTTGAACATCTCCCAAGCAAAATTCGTTTTATTCGGGGTTGTGCAGAACGAGCCTAGCATTAGTCAACATTTGCTTAATTTGTACACATTTTCTTTTGTCTTCCGAATAAAGTTTTTCATAAATTCGAACATAATAAGACAACATATGTAAATTAGCTATGTCCACGTTACGTTTAATTTCACCCTATATGGTATCAGTATCTCACAGTCAGTCTCACACTGCACGTTTCCTACATGTTATTTCTGTTCATACCCGGCTACAATATCTATTGGGTACCCTTATCTTACACATGTAGATAACAACAAAGGAAGATAGATACGAAATTAAATTTGTTGGTGTTTTTTTTTTTGCTACAATTATACTTGTAGAAAAACTTTGCTGACCAACAAATGCGCAACATGCGTAAGATAACGGTACCTTATATGAAGCCACAAAACTACGAGCAGAGCAGAACGAATATTTCTATAGCTTTGGTCATAAATACATCTATCAAAAGTCTCAGTAGCAACAATCAAATAATATTAAAGAGAATATAAATAATAAATATTTAGATCAAACCTTTAAACCTTTAAACCATTAGAAAAGGATTACTAAAAATAACTCATAATAGGATGTGTTTTGTTTGGAATTAAATAGAGGTAAAAAATGGTTTAACAGATCGCGACTATAAATAGTTTACTTTAAAAAAAATGGTTTACCAATTTGTGGTAGATTTTATCCCGAAAAAATGTCTAAAATGTCGAATTATCGAGGAATAACCGACTTTAAACTCATAGTCTTCATATAAACACTTTTTTCTACCGATTTTTCTTCCACTGAATTAAGCGAAGTATTAAATACTTTGTGATATAATTTTAGAAATGACGTTAAATAAAATAAAAAAAATATAAAATAACAATGTCAAATAGAAAAAACGATTTTTTTAAAAAAGTTATCTTTTTTCCCCCGTTAAATAGAGCTAATTATTATGGCGTAATCCTGGTATTTCTCCGTTAATAGGATTATTATCCCTGCTTCGATTATCGTTAAACTCTGTTTAATATAGATAGCATTTTGTTCAGAAATTTAACGCATGATTTCTCAGCAATGCTGATGGGTCAGCTGGCTATGTCGAGAAACCGTTGTATTTTACCCTTTATAAAACAGTAGAAGTGAAGTATGAGGTTGACAACAGGATTTCTTCACTAAGCTGATTTATATTGATAAATATCACAACCCTTTTAGCGATAACCGAAGCACGGCTGGAAATTCCAATTATTGTTCTAACTATTAATGGTTATGGCGATTATTCTAGGTTATTATGTCTATACCGTCGTAGTCGGGCGCTATTTTCCATTTTTGGATCTCCTGGCGGTGGTGAAATGTTGCACTCCGAGGAATATTTATCACTCGTTCGCATATTGTTGGATTTTTGTTCATTTTGCTCCAACATAGATCCGAAATCAGCTTCGTTTACCAGTGTTCCATTATCATCAAAGTCTCCGTCTCCCAACATTGAGTTGGGAATGCCACGAGTTCTTTAAAGAGATGTTACAACAACAAAATAAAGGGTACTGTTGAAAATAATAATCTATTAAACATACCGACTGGATGTCCTGGATCGGGGTCTTTGAAATCTCAGTTGCAGCTGAGTTGGATCGGTAACATATTTTCCTTCCGTTGATTCTCGGCGTCGACGTAGTCCTAAAGTAACCGTAAGTAAGAAATTGCATTAAGAAATAACAGCTCATTACGACTTAGTATTTTTACATCTTATTATCATACAAATCATACGGCTGCCATCTCTATTTGATACAAACCCTATAAAGTATATATATTCTTGATCAGCATCAACAGCCAAGTAGATCTAGCCATGTCCGTCTGTCCGTGTCTACGCAAACTAGTTTCTCAGTTTTGAAGCTATCTGAATGAAACTTTGCAGATAGTCTTTTGACTAGTCTCAATTATGTATAAGCCAGAATCAGCCGGATCAAACGACTATTTTATATAAATGCCATAGAAATGATCGACACATTTTTAGAAAAAAATTATAACTTAGTTGTTTTTTCGACATATTTTTACCATTTTTGAAATAAGGCCAGTTTTAATTATTTCAGAATTTCCGTTTCAACCAAACTAAATTATAATATTTATTTATTATTTTATTTCCTTGATTTGTTCTATAAAATTGACCAGAATGGATCAATTTCTAATACCGAATTCTTAGTGCCGAAGCTTGCTTTCTTTCTTGTTGAGAAAGTTATTGACAAATCGAAATGTCCTGAGACGGACTTGAATTCTATACTTAGCAAATTAAATTTTCTTTGAAAAATTCTTTGGACAAGATGGAGACAATGTAACAGGTATAAAAAGCGATTCGAGTGTAAGAACACGATTTGGTTAACTCTTCTACAAATCGAACAGAATATATTAGGTACTTTGGTATCAGAATGGAGAGTCCTTGAGAGACCATCCTTCTCAGATCATAAGTACATACGGTTCCCATACGCATTCGAACACTCTCCAAAACAATCAGTTGGGGAATGGGGAATGTTCAAGGAGACTATCGCGACACGGCTTGCGATTTCTCCGGGCATAGTAGTCCCTAGAGACCCTCTCCAAAGAGCTGCTAGATGCGAACCACGCATCATGACCTATATCGGACACAAGAAAGAGGACCAGGCCACCCTAGTTGAATAAGGACCTTTCACTCCGACGCAACAAACTCAAAGAATTCTTCAAAATCGCCAAGCAGGCGAAAGATGATATCATCAATGAGGAATACAAAGTTCTACCAAGGGACTACAAGAAGGAAATACGCAAGGCGCAGAGAAACTCATGGAGAAACTTCTGCTCCAATATAGAGACTGCCCCAGAAACGGGTAGACTACGGAAGCTTCTATCGAAGCAGCCAACCATACAGAGTCAGCTCAAACGGACAGTGGACTGAGGGCAGCGAAGAGGCCCTAACATCACTAATTCATACGCATTTCCCAGGATGCACTGAGGTACCCGATGTGAATAAGCACCAGGACCTAGCAACTGGAGAAGAGCATCTCCCAAAAGATCAAATATCCTCTAGTAGAATCCACTGGGCTATAGACTCCTTTGCGAGGATAAAAGCATCAGGACTAGATGGAATATTCCCAGCCATGCTGCAGGTGACCAAGGAAGTGGTCGCCCATGGCTATACGCAATATATACAGCTGGTTTAAGCACGGGGTATATCCCTATCCAATGGAGGACCTCTCGGATTGTCTTCCTGCCCAAAGCAGGAAAGTGCAGCCACGTGAGCCCCAAAAATTACAGACCGATAAGCCTCACCTCATTCCTTCTTAAAACTCTGGAAAAGCTGCTGGACCTATACATCAGGAACGATGTAGGGAGACAACTGTCGACCAACCAGCACGCCTACACGAAGGGGAAATCAGTGGAGACGGCACTGCATTCGTTGGTTGCCACCATTGAGAGAGCCCTAAACAATAAGGAGTATGCACTTGGAGTGTTCGTGGACATATCCGGGGCATTTGACAACGTTAGCACGGACACAATAATGGATCGCCTAGAAGTGACCAACTCGTCCCCGGCTATCAACTTGTGGATAAAAAATCTTCTAAGTTGCTGGCGGGTACAATCAGATTGGGGCACCGCTTCCATGGTGAGAGGAGCGCACAGAGGCACGCCGCAAGGTGGGGTTCTGTCGCCCTTCCTATGGAATCTGGTGGTAGACGACCTAATCAAGAGATTCGAGAGGAAAGCACCAAAGATAACAGCTTATGCGGATGACATAATCACGGAAGTCTGTCCATCGACCCTCAGCTCGATCATGGAAACAACGCTCAGGGAGATATGTGAGTGGGCGGAGAAGGTAGGACTCAATATCAATGCAGATAAGACGAACCTTATTCTCTTCACCAAGAGATACAAGGTGCCGCAATGGATCCCCCCGAAAATTAACAAAACCAGGCTGACCCCGAAAACACAAGTCAAATACCTCGGCATTGTACTTGACAGCAAGCTGAAATGAAGGCCAATGTAGTAGAGAGGGTAAAAAAGGCCACCATAGCGCTATATGCATGCAAGAAGATTCTTAGCAGCACATGGGGCCTCTCACCCGCTCTAATGCATTGGGTCTACATATCGGTGGTGCGTCCGACTCTGCTGTATGGGGTCTTAGTGTGGTGGCAAGTCATGGAGAAGAAAACGTATAATAAGCTTATAGAGAGAACCCAGCGGCAGGCACTGCTCTGCATATCAGGGGCGCTGAGGTCAACCCCCACCAAAGCACTCGAAACCATAATCGGTATATATCCCCTAGATATCCAAGCGCAACTGACAGCAGGAAAGGCGGCACAACGTCTGGTTGCATCAGGAAACTGGTCACTACAAGGTTTCGGGCACAGTTCAATTGGTCGAGATATGACGTACCCGGTTGTACCCGGAAAGCAGCAGAGCTTGCGCAGAGCATAAACCGTCCACATGAGGCGGTCAATTTGTTCGTAGACAGTCTAGCGGCGATAAGATCCATGCAATCATCAGCGGTCAGTTCCAAAATGTACTAGCAAGCAGGAAGTCATTAGCCTGAGCACGATTAAGTCAGTGAGGATCTTTGGGTTCCCAGCCACCAAGGCATAGACGGTAACGAAACCGCGGACGAACTTGAAAAGGAAGGCGTTGGACTGGCGAGTGAAAGAGCAGAAAACCTCCCTATCTCCCTAAGAACGCTCCAAAGCGAGCTAGAGAGACGGGCTGACGCAAGCGCAAAAAGCAGGTGGAGGAGTATTTCCGCAACCTGCAAAATATCAAAAATCATGTGTAAAGAGCACAATGAGAAACTCAATCAGTACGTGCTGCATCTTCCGCGGAAGGACTGCAGAATGTTAGTGGGTATTCTAACAGACAACTGCCTGTCTGCTGCACATGCAGTCAAGCTGGGTATTACCGCCAACGCCAAATGCCGGAAATGTGATGAATCCGAGGCAACCGAAACCTTGGAGCATCTCATTTGCAAATGTCCGGCCCTAACGAGGGCAAGAATGAGATACCTAGGCTCTCCAAGAGGAAGCCAGGCGAACTCCTTGACTTTGCGAAAAACGCCTTGATATTCAAGGATCTCGAAACCCGCATAAATAGTCTCTTGGTCCATCCAGGAGTTTTCCTGGATAGCTATGGGCCATATTGGCCCATGTGTGGCCCCTCGAGGGCCGTCCGGATTAACCTAACCTAACCCAACATATTAGGTCAACTTAAAAATGTCAAATTTTTAAAAGTTCGCTTTGCCACACACACTGATTAATTTACTACTAAACTAATACACCGAAACCGATACACTAACACAACAAAACCGTTACACTTAACAACATAAAAACATAAACATAAATTAAATAATTTCGAAAGATCTCTACGTCTACTGCATCCAAGTTCCTTCGCTGGATCTGCCTTTCCCTGGAGATCCCTGGAGAGAGTGAGGCAAGACCGGGCAGGCTAAGCGGCCAAAGTATGGATTTGCGACCGTACCGTACCCTTGTCCCGTAATGTCAGTGCACGGTTTCCTCATTCTAGATAATTGTTATGTACTCATCCAAGCAAAGAATCAGACAGCACGCCAGTAAACCTTCCTCGTATTCCTTTTCTATACTTTAACGCGAACAAGCACGTGCTTGGTTCACAAAGGCCACTTTAATTTAATAACCGTAATGCAAATAAACAAAAAAACAAAAATAAAACACACACACAGTTATAAAAACTCTTTAAAGTACAACAAACCTGGAGTTAGATCCGTCATATTAGGATTATTTTCTATAGACTTCGATTGTATAATTTTGCGAAAAGGTATAATAGTATCCATTGCATTGGTATTATGAGGTGTGTTTGTTTCCAGTGTAGTAGCAGCTCCTCCCGCAGACTCACCACCTGCCCACGAAGCACACTTTGATTGACGTACTGGAATTTTGCTGGGGGCTATCATTAGTGGCGCTATGTTTGAATCGGTAACCAAATTTTGTTTGATCATTGTCTGATCATTGATCTCGATACTGTTGCCATTCACAGAATGAGTTTCGGTAAGAGCCTTTGTAACGGCTGTATCTTTGTAATGAATTGGATTTGTCGTGACATAATTATGAACTATACTCGCGGGTGAAGCTATAATAACTGCAGCAGCTGTAGTTTTTGTTGTTTCATCACAGTAAATAGGTGGCCTCTCGAAGAGTTGGTCTTCACTTCCATGATTTTCGTTTGCAGGATTATTTTTAACGGCCGCCGCCAAGGCATCATAATAAATTGAATCATCTAAATGTGATCTTTCTGAAAAGTAAAGCCGAATCAGTATTTATTGTACGAATACAGAAATAATAGATGTATTGATATCGTATCAATATTGTATATTCTCCTACTATATATACCAGACCATAACAACCAGAAAAAAGAGAATTAAGGAAATTTTAGTTTTTTCAGTGATACAGGATGCGTCATCCTTTATGTCGGTATGTAAACATTGAATATCTTTCAAATAAGCAACAGATTTTTCTGCACAATTTCTTCAGACTAATTTTTGAAAACAACTTCCATCAAGTGGCCGCCCTTTTTGCTGCATTTTCATAACTTTTTCTAGCATTCTAGGTGGTATAGCAATGATTATTGCACGAATATTTGCCATGAGCTCGTCAATGGTTTCAAGCTTGGTGGCGTAAAGTCCCGAGGTGTGAAATCTGGAGATCTGGGTGGCCGATCAATTTAGCCTTTTTTAAGGGGGGGGGTAAGGTATTTAATTTTTTTTTTCGTAAATTTTTTTTTATTTTTTATTTTGAAAGTTCAACATCTTAAGAATATTATGTCCAAGTTTTACATCGATCATAGGAATATTGACAAAGTTATGCGGAGTTGAACGAAGGTCGGTTGGTGTTCAATGCATGAGAATCGCAAAGTTTAAAGCGCTCTCCTGAAAAATGCCATTTTGAAAATCGGTGTACACGATAACTCAAAATCTACTGAACCAATCGGTTTGAAATTTGGAACATAACTTCTTTGGATAATTCTACAGGTATTCACGTGGAGTTTTTTTAATTTTTAATTTTCTTATATTTTTTATTTAACAAATTAACTTAATTTTTTTGTCAAAAATCGGGATTTTGACTTCAAATTTTGATAAAAAATAGGGGAAAAATTTTAAAAATAAAAACTCTTCGTGAATACCTCGGGACACTTATCCTTTAACGAATGAGGTATAATTTTTTTATATCGGATGATCCTGTGGACTGTTAGGATGTACACCGCAAAACAACTTTTTTTGGAGGCGACTCGGGAGATTCCCTATAACTTCTCTACCTCTAAATATTTTTCAATACAAAATTTATTAAAAATTATTCAAATGTTGTGTTATTATATGGTATTTAATTCATTAAGCTAACGTTAGCCATTCCGCCACAATAACTTTTTGAAAAGTGGCCTTTTTTGCACCGAATTAACCTTACCCCCCCCTTAAGTCAACACAACTGAACGACTATTTTAAATGTAAAGCGTCACTATTTCAGCGCGTTCTTTCGAGGTGAAGCGATTCATGATTAAAATTGTACTGAGCTAAGGTTTTCAACACACGGTTCACTAATGACAAAGTTATTCAATGTTTACATAAAAAAAAAACCTGTATTAATTTAGCATGTTTTCAATATTAAAGTGTACAATACTTGTAAAATTTAAATTTTCGATATATTAAAGTTATCAAAATGCCAGACATTTTTATTGAAAGCCATATATTTTCGCTTGATATATATACCTCACATTTGTGTATTTCATTTCAATCAATTTATTCCCTAAATGTTATTTACCTTTCGGAATGACACGAATCTCCAAGCGACCACTGATACATCCATTGTTGTCCTGAATTGCTGCAGTGCTCAAATTTTTTCGCTGGCACGATGCGGTGGCCTGTGCAAACCACGGTTTTGCCGCTTCTTCTTCCGCTGCATTCGAGCTTTGGTCGTCAAAAATATCGGCGACTACCGAAACATTTGGTAGGCTGTTTCGGTGTTTCGACTTAATTTTCTGACTCTCCTTCGATAAATTTGACTGAAACGCCGAATCCTCTTTGTAAGATAAAGGTTGAATAGTATTCCTTGACACAACAGAATGTGAGGGTTTTGCTTTATTGCTCTGCACTGCGATTTCCGAATAGGCTTCTCTAACGCAAACATTTCTGGCTATATCCATTCGATAAACCTATATAAGTAATACAAGAAAGTTAGACGTAGTTTAAACTAAGTTCTTATGATGCATAAAATGTCTTCGAAAATGGTAAAAAAAAAAAAGAAACTTGAATTTGTATTAATTTTTTTAAATGTTAAAAGCTGTGCTTACTGTATCATCGAACGCTGCTTGCTGTACAGCTGGTGGCTCCAAATCTTTTCGCAATACATTACCCATGGCTGGCTCTGACCAACAGTTTGGTATCGAAATCCGTAACGACTCATAATTCTCGATTCCGGTTATATTGAGCATGTATCTAAGAGAAGCGGAGAAATTCATAATAGCTATTATTAAAATGCCGAATTTACATATGAACATAATTAGCAGAAGATCGGCAAAGCCGATATCCTAACATCCCAGACATAAGAAAATTAACATTTTTTCCCCTTTATATTTATTTTATCGACTGTTGTTTTGCCCTCTTTAAAGGCTATAACATCTTCCCAAGGTTTGTGCAGGGGAGAGCAGCAAAACAACAAACTGTTTCGTAGTAGCTTTAATAGCTTCAAAAGCTTAAGGCTACTATTTGACTATCAAGCGCCGCATTAGTGACATCTCCTTTTCGGCGTCGGACAGTAGCGCCTATTCTCATTTTACGTTTATTTTATTGCAGATTAGTAAAATCGCCTAAAAAAAAAGCCTTTTTGCTGATTCAGGGGGACATTTTAGTAACTTAACACTGAAATTAAAAGTGCAGCTGCACAGAATGAATGATAGCACGGGAAAGCGTTGGATTGCAAGCTTAGAAACGTTTAGCTCTCGCGACGGTGCGAACAACGGCTAAACGAAGGAGGCACAAAAAGGAATGCAAGATATGCAAACAAACAGGGCAGCACAACTAAATTGATATTTAAATGTTATTAAAACACACTTAAAACAAAAAGCTGCATGCATGCCCAAGTGAACGGGAACATTACTAGTCAGAATTAGAAAATTAAAGAAAACCCGGAATGGTTCTTAACAAAGTATATAACACAAATAAATAGTCTCTAGGTCCATCCAGGAATTTCCCCGGATAACTAAGGGCCTTATTGGCCTATGCGTGGCCCCATGAGGTTCGTCCGGATAAGAGACTTGGAAGGAAGAATAGAATGAATCTGTGTATTGCTTCATAAAGGCAGTGTCATTCAAATTTAAGTGCTCACCACGATAATGTAAGCAAAGGTGACATGGAACAAATAATATATGGAAGGCGACAAAGGCGAAATATCCTTTTCCCTAATTATCCAAACTTTCTACTATTTAATGTTTTATTCGTGCGTGTCCCACGGTCCTGGCCCCTACTTAGAGATATGGATATGGAAGATATGAGAGATATTCATGTCTATGGGATGGATGCTAAATCCAACCAAGGTCCATTTTCGGGACATTTCTTCCTATAAGGAAGATCTAATACCTATTTACACTAAACCGACTGCTTATCCTAAACTCTCTTGATGCACTACGCTGTTGTTCAAGTTACTACACTACAGTAACAATTACAATAATAAACTAATGAATCTTTGAAAAACAATCGAACCTTAAAATCGAGGGAGAAAACAATTTGAGAACCGGTGAGTTTGTATTTATTACAAAGCCTTGATTTTAATTTTTTAGGCGTATCAGCTCGTTATTTAAATACAGATATTAATTAATTTAGCCTTGGAAATTCAGCTTAACGAAAACTACAAGCTTTATCGACTAATCGATCACATTCAACTTTACAAAAACCCCGTATCGATAGTCCCTTCAAAGAAGGATGTTAAGGATGTTCAGGTGCGTCAATGGATAAACTTTAGGTTAGCTTCCACCTACAAGATCGGAGGCAGAGAACCAGCAAGCGGTTCAAACAATTATAGACACTTAACTAACAAAGATATGTCAAGAAAGCCATCAATAGGGTCAAGCTGTGCCTCAGTCATTTGATGACAAACGAGATCCAGGTATGTTGGATGGAGTCACAAGTTTGTCTCGATATGAAAGCTTAATGAAAACGATCTGAATTGCCGAAAGGTGCTTCCCATAAATTGGCTGTTCAGCTGATAGATTCAGATACGCAATGCAATAAATGCAATATCAGTAAAACCATCAATAACACAGGAACACAAAATTAAACTTTGTGAAATTTCCACGAACCATTTCAAGTTTTCCATGATATTTGGGTGCTCCTGAGTAAAAGTCCCATACAAACTTATTTTCCATCACCTACAGGTTCCGCGATATACCTAAGAATACAAAAAACCGATGTTTGCCGACATTTTGAATTACGTGGCCTATATAATTATTATTTTCGGTAGGACTTACTCTCAATACATCACGGCACTACTAAAAAATAGTCCCAACCGTGAACCATTGCCCATGTCTTTGGAATTCGACGCCAAAGTTGAAACTCCCAAAATTTTCAACATTTCTGTGATGAAAAAACAATTCTGAGAATTAAATCTTATATGGAAATAATTTTAAATATTCATTGAATCTATTGTTCATTGTATTCTTTAATTTCGGTTTAAAGCGTTTTCATGAGGACATTTTATTGGATTTATTAAACGAATAAAACCGCTTTTTTGGTTTTATTATCCACTCCTATTTGCTGTCAAATTTCAAATAAGCAAGGCAACCTATAAAATGGTAGTAAATATGTATTTTTTTATATATAACTAGCGGACCCGGCGAACTTTATCTCGCCCCAACTTCGACTGATTAAAACAAATTAAATTGAGACGTTCCGTTTCTACTTTGACGTACATGTCGAAACAGTACTGTTGAAACATCATCAATCGATACGCATAAAAATTCATAGAGCTTATCATTCTTCCTAAAATTTTTAGGCTAAAATTTGAATTCAAAATTGGTTGAGAACCAAAAAGAAGTGATGACTTTTAAACAAACCTGTCGTTGGATTGACAAATTTTTATACCCTTGCAGGGTATTATAATTTCAGTCAGAAGTTTGCAACGCAGTGAAGGAGACGTTTCCGACCCTCTAAAGTATATATATTCTTGATCAGCATCAACAGCCGAGTCGATCTAGCCATGTCCGTCTGTCCGTCTGTCCGTCTGTCCGTCCGTCTGTCCGTCTGTCCGTTTCTACGCAAACTAGTCCCTCAGTTTTAAAGCTATCTGAATGAAACTTTACATATAGTCTTCTATATACTCTCACTGCTATATATGTCGGAACGGGCCGGATCGGACGACTATATCATATAGCTGCCATACAAATGTTCGATAAATTTTTAGAAAAAAAATTATAACTTGGCTCATTTTCAACATTTTTGCACAATTTTTTAGATTTGGCCATTATATATTATTTCTGAATTTTGGTAAAAATTTTATAAAAATCGGACTACTATATCTTATAGCTGCCATAGGAACGATAGGGAAAGTAAAAGAAAAAATTATAACTTCGTTGTTTTTCAACGTATTTTCATCTTATTTGAAACATGAGCTTCTGGTATTATTTCAAAATTTTGGTATAAATTTAATGAAAATCGGACTACTATATCTTATAGCTGCCATAGGAACGATAGGGAAAACGATAGAAAAAATTATAACTTCGTTGTTTTTCAACGTATTTTCATCTACTTTGAGACATGAGCATTTAGTATTATTTCAGAATTTTGGTAACGATATTATGAAAATCGGAGAACTATATGATATAGCTGCCATAGAAGTGATCCGTAGATGTAGAGAAAATGAAAAGCTGGGAATGTAAACTGTAACTGTCAAACTGTAAACATAATAAGTATAGGTAAAATGTTATGAAACTCCGTTTAGTGTCTGTTTTCGGCATTATAATTTATAATATAAATATGAAAACCAATCTGCAAGGGTATACAAACTTCGGCGTGCCGAAGTTAGCTTCCTTTCTTGTTTTGACTTGAAATCAGTGGAGGGCGATCTGATAAATAATATTTTTTGCTTTGTTATCCGGTGCAAAAATAAATAATGATGACGGCTTTCCCACACGCGAACAGGCTACGTATAGCTGGCCATGTGAGAAACATGGATATTCCAGATTTATCCCACAGACTTCCAACAATTGGCCTTGCGGTTTATTGATTGTCATCGCAATCGCCAATCGAACTGGGAACTGAACCCTCTTGAATTGGAATGGAAGATCTGTTGGAATAATCGGAATTCGTGGGATAAGAACTTCCTCTCCTTTAAATTTGCCCTTGCATATGGCACGGACTTCCAACATAAGTAGCTGGGAGATTGGTCAAACAACCTATGTTGGCCGCGTGTCCTTCAGTAGCGATGGCGTCACGCAAGTGAATGTACTCGTCCGACCGCAACTTCGACTAATTAAAACGAATGAAATTGAGACGCTCCGTTTTTACTTTGACGTACATGTCGACGCAGTACTGTTGAAACAAACGGCGGTATCTTAACAGATGATTGTCAACATCTAGTCAAATCATCAATCGATACGCATAAAAATTCATAGAGTTGACCTTCTTATTCGTTTCTTCTCCTAGAATTTGAATTCAAACTTAGTTGTAGAATCAAAGAGAAGTGATGACTTGTAAACAAACCTGATGTTGGATTGACCATCTTTATGTTGAAGTGATACCCATCTTCTCCACGACAGAACATCAACGGGTATTGAAGAGCATTATATGACCGATGAGTCTCATAAACTCGCTGCAATTGGCCATTATCCCGACGCTTCAAAACAATATCGCGTCCTTCCACATTCTCGCCAAAAATCACCACTGCGACTTCATTGATGGTGGGAGCATTAAATTGTCTTGCATGGCTACCAGTGGGTCTTTTTTGTCAGCGCTGATAATGATTTTGTGTTCGTCATAATGCATTATATTCAATGCAGTTCATGCTCATGGAGAAGATTTTGCAATTGTTCGATAATTTCACGTTTAGTTGCAGTAAAAATTGCACAGCGGTGATTTAGTTCAACTGCCGAATCACCACTGAAATAGAACTGAAGGAATTTATTATCTTTGTTTTGTGGTGGTAACAAAGCGCCCGCTCGGTGGTGAATTTGCCCTTGAATCTGAATGTTGGAATGCAATTTCGAAAAAATGTGAGTTGTTCATTTTGATAATAAAGAGACGCCATTACCTTATAACTTGGATTGTAGCCTGATTGATGAAAAACCTCGACTCCAAATGACGTAATTCGAAAGCATCCGTTATATTTTTGTGCAAGCTTTAGGAAACTGTTTGATTGGGCTAAATTTCCATTTAGTAGCGAATACAATGGCCCTGGTGGATGAGCCAAAACGGGCAATTTAATTTTGCCTGCACAGCATAATCCGGGGGTTTCCAACCGAAACTTCAGTTCATTGCAATGCTGACATACAACAGACAATGAACCAATAACAACGCAGCTATGATCTTTGTAGGTGGTCTTTGTGCAGCGCGAAGCTTTGCCATCTGGGCACGTATCGATGCATTTATTTCTGTACGTTCCTCTTGCGTCCGACTATTACGGGAATTCTGAATACTTATTGCATTGCGTGAACGCCGTCCAAGTCTTGATCGTCTAACAGCAGTCATTACTTCCAATTGGTAATGCTTCGTTAGCTCGATTTTTTTGTTTAAATATTTTTTTACCGAGTTCATTGATACACAATTTCAACGCAGCTATGATCTTTGTAGGGTGTTTCAGAATTTTACATACAACAGTGTGTCCACCTGTTGAGCCGCTAGCGACCTTTCCGGAAGGACTTCCCAAAATTTTCTTATTTAATAACCTTCTTCTGGCAATTACAAACAACTGAAAAAAATATGAGCCAAAACGGCCCAGCCGTTCTCTTTTGATGCCATTAGTAACATTTTTTGTCTCCATTTTTATATATATAGATATAAATTTAGATTTTTTACTCGCATTCTATAGGTTGCCTTTACTTATTTGAAATTTGACAGCAAATAGGGGTAGATAATAAAATCAAAAAAGCTGTTTTATTCGTTTAATAAATCCAATAAAATGTCCTCATGAAAACGCTTTAAACCGAAATTAAAGAATACAATGAACAATAGATTCAATGAATATTTAAAATTAGTTCCATATAAGATTTAATTCTCAGAAATGTTTTTTCATCACAGAAATGTTGAAAATTTTGGGAGTTTCAACTTTGGCGTCGAATTCCAAAGACATGGGCAATGGTTCACGATTGGGATTATTTTTTAATAGTGCCGTGATGTATTGAGAGTAGGTCCTACCGAAAATAATAAAGGTAAGTCCAATTATATAGGCCACGTAATTCAAAATGTCGGCAAACATCGGTTTTTTGTATTCTTAGGTATACCGCGGAACCTGTAGGTGATGGAAAATAAGTTTGTATGGGACTTTTACTCAGGAGCACCCAAATATCATGGAAAACTTGAAATGGTTCGTGGAAATTTTTGGCTGTGTACCTGTGTAATCAGTTCAAAGATAAGACTGGAGTCAAAGGCAATTAAAAATCCACCTCCTCGCTTGAAAATCTATAAATTGTGTACTTACCCGGAAGAAATTTCCGAGATAAGGATCTCCGGTTTTTACCAGTTTCAGTAAACATAATTTCGAGAGCTTGTTGCACGTAATCCTTAGTTTCTTATAGAAAAGTTGGAGTGAGGTGGTAAGATTTTTGGGTGACACGGTGAGGTTTTAAAAATTGTTCCACCTTTCTTTTACAGCTTCGGTTTTGCCTTGTATATAGGCAAGTACATCTTGCTATGCTAGGAGCAAGCCGATAAGCAAATATTGTTCACAAAAATTAAAAGTGTTAATTAAAAGAATTTGTCTTTAGAAGTGCAGCTTTAAGCTGAAATTGCAGTCGAAATAAGAACACGGTAACTTTTCGAATTTTTACTTGATGTGTGTCGGATGTCTTTATTTAACCGTATGTAAAAGGTAACTGGTTACAAGTAATTTAACTATATCTAGGCAGAGCGAATTGGAAGCTCAAGGGACTGGAAGTCCGAAGGGAGAGGGATAGAGAGAGAGCTTACGGGATATTTGGAGGCTACAAGCAGGATCACACTGCCTCTTAAAAACAAGCGTCCTCTTGGAGCGAACAAAATTAATTCACACAAAGGCACAGTAATGGTATAAGTTTCTTGATAGTTTATTGATAAGTTAAACCCCGGATCTATATAAAGAAAAAAAAAAATCAAAATACGAAGTCCAAAATAAAAAAATTAACGTTCACTATGAAAGTGATAGACGATTTGAAAATGACAGCCGATTTAATTTGATTCTTTTTTGTTTGTTTGTTTTTGTCTCTACCACCATGCACACTCTTCGAGGCTCTTTGTTAGAGAAAAGGTATTAGAGAATCTCCAATTCATAGTAATCTAATTCATTTTTATTGAATGCCACTAAATCTGCTGCAATCTGCAGTTTTCCTGTTGTTAAACAACCAAAACTGTTGGCAAACTATTTATTTTAGTTCCACAAAAGAGATTCAACATATTTGATTTTAGTGGCATGCTAACTTTTTACATCTTAACACCTCCAAATGGTAACTGATGATAATTTCACGTGTCATTGACCAGCTTGCTACTTATACACTTAATGACTGATCTCTGGAAGGAATAACTCTTGTTGAAGATTTGGGTGTTCGCCTAGACCCTAAACTTTCGATTTCTGAACATATTTCATGCGTGGTTAATAAAGCCAGAGGCATGCTCGATTTTAATAAAAGGGGGAAGGAATTCTATTCCCCTTATGTAACGAAGACTCTTTTTGCTTCGTTAGTTAGCCCTATGTTGGAGTATGGTTCTTGCCCCTGGGGTCCTCAATTTGAAGTCCATATTAACCGTATTAAATCTGTACAAAAAAACTTTTTACTTTTCGCTCTCCGTGGCCTATCCTGGGATGCTGACTTGAGATTACTGTATTATTCTTAAAGGTTTCTCTTAATTAACTTACCCTCCCTAGCTAACCGTAGAACGATGTTTGGTAATGTTTTTCTTAAAAACATAATAAACGATGAAGTTGAGATCCCTTTTGTGATAAAGCAGCTCAATTCCCACATTCCTCGACTAACATCTAGAACCCTTATCCATTTAGGAATAAATCACTACAGGCGAAATTTTGAATCCCTTTAGGGGTTTATACGCTGATAACAACCACGTCTTGATATTATAATTTATGTGTGCAGTTATGACGAGGTTCCTAATATGTGATTCAGCCCGCAAAAAAAATTTTTCTTAACAAGCCTGGCAAATCTTACGTTAATGATATTTCTAATTGGTTATGGGATGGCGACGGAATACATCAATAATATTCCAATATCCAATCCGTTCCAATTCATATAATTTGTGTACGAAAAACAGCTGGAAATTAGTTTAGTGTGGCCATTTTCATGCATCTTATTCTTCTTTGGCCACTCGTATTCCTAAATTAAATATACAGGAATTTTGCTCCCCAAATTTATAAAGCGAATTTATCTTATGTTAGTACTAAACCTGAAACAGCTAAAATTGTAATTATACTAAGTACTAGGTTTTTTAAGTTTTTATCTATTTAAGCTTACCTTTTCGCCCTGTCTTTTCCATTGTTTTGGGTCTTGTTTAATTTCACTGTTCCAGCAGCGGCGGCTGTTTTCACGGCCTTATTTTGAATTTGTAATGATATATCCGCTTTGTTCACTGGCTCGATATTGGGTTGAGACTGAGAGGCAAAATGTGCAATACTTAGCAAACGTTTATTTTCAAAGAGTTAAGTTAATTCATTTAAACTGTTATGGTTGTTTAAATTAGTTAAAAATTCAAAACACAAATCGTGGTTAACAGTTAAGAAAGAAGACATTTTATGCATTTTATAATATTAGTCTGAATGGAACATTTTATAACCATTTATAACTCCATAGCACTGTATATGTACATACCTGCGGCTCTCTATTCCATTCATTATCGGTCGTATCCTCTGAATCATCAAATTGACTCTTCCATTGGGAGGCCAGTGTAACGGCACCGCCTTTGGTAACCTGTTGCAATGCCGACACATTTTCATCATCGATTAATGCGAACTGTGTAACTGAATGATCACGGTCGCCAGTTAAGCTGCTTCTGGCGGTGATGCCACCTCCTGTTGTCGTTGATCCACTGTTTATCCTTTGCATTGAGTTCGTGGCTGTGGTTGCTCCGCCACCCCCCGAAGATGATGGTCTCAGGTTGGTGGATGTTACGGAACGGCGATTGACTGGTGGCATGTTGGCTATATTAAACATTTGACCGTGTAAATTGAGGGCGAATTTCGAGGATGAACTATTTCCACTGCCAGCAAGGTTGCCAGCTGTAAACGGGGCTATCTGCTCCTGTTTCATTGATGACAAATCGCCAGATGCTTGTTGATTCACCGTCAGTTCGTGGACACTCATTGGCGGGGCTGTAAGGACACGAAGCCGACCAAATGTGGCAGACTTTATTGGTTCATCTGTTGATCGTTTTTGAATTTCGGTTGATTTAGTATTTGATTCTTTCTTTTCTGCATTTCCCGATTTATTTAGTGATTGTGATTTCTGAATCTGCTGATGAACTTCGATTGTTTCCATATTTTTCTGTTCATTCGTAATACCGTTGTCTTCGGTGTCCACTGTGCTTTTGTCGCATTTCGTTGCATTCTTTGGCAGAAGATTTAATAGCGCTTTTTCCTCGGATTGTGGATACTGTAATAATATTAGTGAATAATAATTAATAATAATAATAATAATAATTATCCATTCCTCACAGCTTTTTCTCTCATTGTAGTCAATCTTTATTTGGTATTATTTAACATATTACTAAACAAAAATATAAAGTTTGAAAAAGTGAAGTATAAATATTTTTGGCCAGCATGTCTGTCTAGAACTAGTCTTTGAGTTACTTAGGTATCTGAATGATACTCATATACATATGTAGGTGCCATAATAGCTAATTTGAATTTGGTATTTTAACTTTTATTCACACATTTGCATATGTTTATTTTGCCAATGGATAAAATTCTTGCTTGGCTACTTAACTATACTTAACTAATTTAATTAACGTTAACAGCATCAAAATAATTAAAAATGCTTTTCTTATTAAACCGTTTGGGGAGGTTAAGTTAAATTGCATGCTTCGAGGCAAATTATTAAAATGAGTTAAGGCCCTTGCAATGGGTTCGATTAAAGCACAGTATTCTGCAAACTGGTATGTAGAAGGGTTCAAAATATGTACGGGACAGAAATATGTATTTTACTTAGTAATACGGGATAATAGATTTTCCCAGAGATTGATTCAATATCCAATTGCAAACTTTAATCGTATACGACGTTTGGCCTCCCGAAGTTGACTTTCTTTCTTATTTAACTTGCACTCCTGGTGATACTCAAGCCGGCTCCGGTATCGTTATTTTTTTTTTCGATTTCGATTCTCGTCAAATTTTTGCTATCGGAATGTTTCATTTTCTCATCGTTTCTTACTGCTCAAACAGCTGACTTGCTTTTTTTTTTTTTGGTAAAAAGTAAACCTGAAGAACTCCCTTTTATATTTGCAATCGCTTGTTTCGAAGCCAGGAGGGGGGAGGAATCGCTGGAGTTGAGAAAATCTAGCGATTTAAGATGCTGCAAAATTGTTCACAGTTTTCGATTCCAGTGGTCTCAATTACTATCTTGGTAATTTGTTTACCATTTAAGTAATTAAATTAAATAAAATTAAATTATAACCAACATATTTGGCCCTCTATTAAAGTTATTAGTGTATTATTTTATATTTTAGAAATATTTCTACCTGGTTGTTTTGTTATAACAACAATATGGCAGCCTTGGCGATAACTTTTTGCGATGGAAATTTCTTGAACACGCAAAAAATTGTATTGTAAAATCTGAGGTGGTGTCAGAAATAAATTGTTTTCAAAAGAACTGCGTGCCAGAATGATCTTGTGGTGGTCTGGAATAAATATGAATAGATCACTGACTAACCTATTTTTTCCTTTAGTAAATAAGATCTGATTTCATATAAAAATGCCATTTACTTTTCATTCCGGCCAGACAAAGGTGCCCGTTTTACAAATCGAAAAAGTCGAACGAATTTGAAAACCGGCGCACGAATTTTCGATTTCAAAATCAAAACCGAAAAAAATTTGTCCTTTTCGATTACTGGAGCATGCCTAACTTTTCTAGTTGTGTTATACACACGAGTCAAAAGAAAAAACAGAACCAATAAAAAATATTAGACTGTTTATTTGGATTTAAAAAAAGTATCTCATAAACAGCTTTGAGTTCCTCTAATTTTATTAAACTTTAATTTGAAAGACTTACAGAATTTCCATACACCGGCGCTGAGTTATTTTGATTTGCCATGGAAAACGATCCAGTGCCGACACCGGCGCCGTGTTGCTGGTTGCCTTTCGTTTGGAAAACTGCTTGTGATACATTGTCACTTTCTCCCATGCCAATTACTGGTGTTTTAAGGGCTATACTTTGAATGTTGGGATTTATGGATACGGTCGTGTTTGTGGCAAGCAAATTCTTTTGTACAACATTTTGATTATTGGCACTATGCTGCTGCAGGTTAGCTTCACCGGAAATTTTTGGCTGTGGGTTTAGTGACGTTGCATTGCAGTTTCTGTCCACCTTTAAAAAAATGTCACAAAAATGTATTATATTGGGATTTTTTTTTCGTACTTACTCTATCTTTAATATGCAAGGGCTCGGTGGCTGTAATGTGAGCTGTTTCGATGTCGCATCGCTTCCGGACCTGGTAACGAAATGAGAATATTTGGTCAAGAGATTGAAAGCAAAATAAGTAAGAAAACGTGTCGCGTCGGCAACTAAAATTAATTAATTAACGTGAGTTCCCTATCAATATTGAAATGAAATAAAACAAGAAAGAAAGCTAATTAATTAATTAACGTGAGTTCCCTATCAATATTGAAATGAAATAAAACAAGAAAGAAAGCTAACTTCGGCACGCCGAAGTTATATATCCTTGCAAATTGCAATTTGATCATTAAGAATCGATCCATTCTGGCAATACTTTAGATGTGAAATATATAATATAATAAAAATTAATAAATCCATACGCAGAAAAAAAACAAAGAACTATCAAGTTTCATTACATTTGCCTATAGTAATTATATTTATAGTTTTATATTTGCAGTCTCACATCCACAGTTTTACATTCGCAGCTTTACATTTTTCTCTAGATGTGCCGATCGTTTCTATGGCAGCGATTCGATATAGTTGTCCGATTTTCATAAAATTATAGCCGAATTTCTAAAATAATAAAATGTCATATCTCAAAGAATATGAAAATATGTCAAAAACAAAGAAGTTATAATTTATTGTCTATACGTTTTCCTTCATTCCTATTACAGCTCTATGATATTGTCGTCTTATCCGGCGCTTCCGACATATGTATATAGTAGTGAGAATAGTCAGAAGACTATTTGCAATGTATTATTTAGATAGCTTAAAAACTGAGATACTAGTTTGCATAGAAAAGGACTGACGGACGTGGCTAGATCGACTCCGCTGTTGGTGCTGACCAAGAATATATATACTTTATAGGGTCGGGAATGTCTCCTTCACTACGTTGCAAACTTCTGACTAAAATTATAATACCCTGCAAGGGTAAAAAAATGGCTTGGCGATAAACTCACATATTCCGTTCCACTTGCATTGGATGCAGCCACAGTCATTTGTGTTATATTTCCGTGGACATAATCGTTTTTAAGGGGAACCAGGGGGTTGCCTCCTGCTGTTGTTGCACTGATATTGCCGAGGATAGCAGTTGAATCAACTTTTTCCCAGTCATAAGGATCTGACTCTTTGACGCCTCGCCGTTTCATACACCGCTCAAACAGTCCTATGAGCATCTAAAATAATTAATATATAATTTTTGTTAAATATTAAACTTATTAAACTTATTAAACTTACCGCATAGTCTGGGCGGTCGGCATAGGTTAGCGACTGTATATGCTCTAGGAATTGCTTTAGATCTGACGGCAGATGCTTAAGCAATATTCTGTGATCATATTTCTCTTTCGTTAATCCCACTTGTTCCTTGTCTTTTATTTTACGCCAAGGCAATTGACCGTTTACGAACTCAACGAGCATATAGAAAAGGGACCATAGATCATCATGTCGTCCCATTTCCCTATTGCGATGGGCATTGATGGAAGCATATCGAACAGTGCCACGAAAACCAGCTGCAGCTCTGGGACATCGAACTTCACCCGTTCCTGTGGTATATTGACGCGCCAACCCAAAGTCCAACATGTAGACGCGTCGACAATTATAAGGCAATCGCCCCACAGAGAAATTGCTCTACAATTATTAATTTGTGAAAATAATAAATATGGATTTATATTTTTTTTAGACGTTGATGCACTATGTTTAGGACATTGTCGTGGGCCTTGTCACACCAAGCACGTGCTTGGAATTTAGAAAATAATGCCTGATTGTTAGCTTGCATGCAAGATGGGTTAAGATTCAAGATTTTAGTTTAAAAAGGCTATATATGTTATTGAGTACAGATTATTATAATCTGCACATCGGACCTGTAGAACAACACTAAAGTTATAAAGGTTCTAGTACTTCTACTCAGGACGTCAAAATTAAGCTGAACCAACAAGTCAGCAGTCCACTTCACCGCGGATAAGGTTACCTAGCATGGTTTTACGGTTTGATATAGAAGGTAAGATAATTAGTAGGAGTCTACTAGAAGGTAACCTACTTGTTTGCATTGCAAAGCGAAAATAAATTCGTTTGAACCGATTTGATGCGTTTACTGTGGACGTCATACTGAGGGCTCCAAACGCAAGATCCATATTCTAAGATATGACGAACCATTGAAGTATATAAGGATTTTGTAACGTACGGGTCATAGAATTCATTTGACCACCGTTTGAAAATTCAAAACAAAGAAAAATAAATAAATAAGGCCTAAGTCATCAACTATAGCAATTCTTTCCAAAAAGCAGCACTTCAGTTTATAAGTCGTAAGCTAAAGAATGACACGAGAGAATGTCATTAGCTTTAATTGAAAATCGTTTAAGTTTACGTGGCACGTTTGGAAATGATCTGGAGTTAGCCAGAACTTTGGGCAGATCGTTCATAAATAATATAAACAATAAATGGACCAAATGAATTCCATATGGGATGCCAAAAATAACCCGGAGAACGTTAGACTAATTATTTTAAAAAATTACCCTTTGCGTTATGCCATTTAGAGAACTTGAGATCCATCTAAGAAGATCAACCAGAAACCCCACTAAATTAAGTTTCCTAAGCAGAAGTAAATGGTTGACAGACCTTTTTGATTTGTGTTAATCAAATTTCAAGATGCATGGCCCTTTCCGCGTTTTATGTTCGTTTTATAATGAATTATGCTTTTTGTTGCATCTTGAATTATCCTTAGATGTTAATACAGAAATTTTACTAACCCACCTGATGTGAGTCGGAGGATATCGTTAAAAAATACTCCCTACCCAGTCAGAGGTGAGGAAATGGCTTTAAGTGCCAACAATTTGCAATTTTTTGGAAATAAATAAAAAAAAAATACAAAAAAACCAGTCACTTGTCTTGCGCCGCATTTAAAGGAAGAGGTAGCCACAAAATGTCCACGCAGTTTCAATGATTAAACAATGCCTTTAGAAGAAATTGAACACAAATAAAAAAATTTCGTTTCCGATCTGTTCAACTCATTCTTCCACTAGAAATGAGACAACTAATAATTGAGACCCATTTCGAAAATCAGCCAGGAATAGGCTCAGAGCTGTGGCAATCTCAGAATGAACTATAATAGTATATTACGACTTAAAGAAAGAGCACCGTGGGAATGTTAATACTGTCTTCCCACTCTAGGTCAAAGAGTTGAGATTTTTCCCTAATGTAAAACTCATGTTTCCACATAGCTACATCTGCACACGATTATAGCTAATCGATCAGCTGTGCCACATCTAAAACATAAACAAAGATGGCTGAAGCGGCTGTTGTGGAGCTGTTGTGAACAGCTATTAAGACTGTTGAACAACAAAAAAAACACAGATTGCGTATGTTATATAATAACTCTTCAGTCGCAGCAATATTTATGTCACAACAATAAAGTTCCAGGTAAAGAGCATATGCATATTATGCTTTACTTTTGCACACTATTTCTATTAATATAAGCATATTGATTAAACCATGTTTAACTATAAATACCGTTATGTGACAGTGATAAAATCAGTAAATGTTTTTACGCCAATCCGAATCATTACTTATTTGCTGTCACAAAGCAACTCACTCACTCCACCTAGTCAATCAAGTGCTATCTGCAAGGCATTAAAGCCTCTTTTACAAGCAACATCAGCCATGTCATTGCACATGTATAGGTGGGACCAATTCAATTTAAATAAATAACACAGGTAGACAAAAAATATGGGAAAATCGAAGAACCAAAAGCAGAATATACTTTCCGAAGGTTTTCCGATGCGCTGAATTTGAATTTGGCCTCAGAAAATTTTCCATTCCCTCAGGCCACCTTTTCTTTTTTCTAGTTTCAGACTCCTTCATACTACTTGACACCAACATACTTTGGCCAAAATTGGTTAAAGCATAGCATATTTTGTCAAAGAGTTCCTTAAGGATATTTATTTAAAAAAAAAAAATAACCCCTAGCATACGAAAATTAGAAAAAACATAGCTTATGGAAAACGAATTTTTAAGAAGAAAGTATACATACTGTTGCAGTTTTCAATTTGATCATTATTATAAGATTTTTTTTTTTTAAAGGTACCCTCCCGAGGGCGCTGGCTGGGCAATGGGCACAGTATTAACCCGGCATCGCTGCTTGCTCCGTCCGCGATAATACAGTGTCTAGCAAAGGCTACGGTTTAATTCCTTTTGGCCAAAAAGCCGGTGGAAATAAACCATTGCTGCAGGTGCCTGACGGCAGGCATAAAACGCCCGTGGGTGGTTCCCCCGAAAAAAACACCATTCGGGAAGGCATGACGGAAGAAATCGGGGCGATGTCAGCCCAACCGTCTGTGAAAGGCGTGACAGCTACCACCGCCGGGCACGGGAAGAACAATTCTCTCTGCGTGTGGCCAGCGGTTACATCTCTGATGTGACGTGAGCAGGTCATGTCTCTCACAACGCTGCTGGCACAAAAACGACCCAGGGGAAGCTAAGCCGCCCAGGTGCCATAGCCGATACAGACTCGGACCTTGGCGTGCAGCTATCCAAAGAGGAGGAGGAAAGCCTTCTCCGCTCGCCAGATCCCCGCGTAGGGACGGGCCAAAATGTCAAAGCGAGGGGGTGAAGCCTAAGGCACAGAGTCGGCTCCAGAAAAAAGCCGCCCTATTCCCAGAGGAGAAGGGACAAGGAGGGGATCGCTGAGGGCAGGCTTCATTTCGCCAAACTCCCCCACATGAACTCGACGGGCCGATTTGCCAACAAGGTGGAGGACACGCTTGTCAACAAAAGGCAACGATCAGCCGAGAGCGCCTGTAACTACGCACCGGGGAGTAAGCGCCAACGTGGGCCTAAGGCAGCAGGCCTTCCCCAAAAAGACCAACAATACCACAAAAGGCAGTGAGGTGACCAAACGACAATTGATCATGGCACTCATTGACAGAAGCAATGAAGCCGGCAAGATGACCGAGGCGCGGTGGAAGATGGTGAATGCCCGGCTCGTTGAGTCATTATTTGCACGGAGGAGATTCGGAAGCTTCCAATCCCCACATTTGATGTTGCTGGGTGGCTAAATTGGGTCAAAATCCTAAAGTGCATGGATGACCTGACGAGAAAGTGGCTGACGTAAGCGGTCTGCCAGTTGGAGGCGCTGTGGGAGGGAGCCAAGCTGGAGGTCGTGGACCGGGTGCTAATCCCAGCCATTCCTAAGGCGAAGGTACTCTTCCCCATCGCAATCCAAGGGGACCGTTCGCTGGACCTACTGCAGAAGGTTCTGCACGTTGCGACTCCATTTCCCAATGAGGGCGGCCAAAATGCAGCCCTCCAAGGAGGCAGAGGGCATCCTCTATCCCAGATACGAGAAGATGGCAGGGGCACACCCTGAAGGCAGCCGAGTTGGACAAGGACCTAGGACTGAAAACCATCGTGGATGTGGCCCAGTGAATGACGCTGGACGATTCAGACGAGGGAAAGGTGACCTGACCGCAGTAGTCAACCCGTCGCATGGAGGTGAGCCTACTACCTATGATACTCAGGGTGCTGCAGCTCAACCTTCATAAGAATAAGGTCGCGTCGGTGGAACTCCCCATAGCCATGGAGCAAAGGATCCGCCGACATAGCTTTGGTCCAGGAGCCATCGCCGGACTGAAGACCGCAAACTACAATTTGCTCCATCGACCATTGGTGAGCAGGAACAGAACCGGCGTACTTGTACGGAAGATCTACACGCTAATCTAATATCTTCTTACAGCTCTGTTGAACTAACTGTGGTGATGCTAGAGAGCGGAAAAGGGCGCCTTTTGGTAGCTTCCTGCTACTTGGCACACGACGGAATACTGAACAATCCAGCCCAAAGGACCAGCAACTGCTCGTGGGTGCAGACTCCAACGCGCACCACTGCGAAGCCCCGACATAACCGACAGAGGTGAGTCACTCTTAGATTTTATATTTTCAACTAACCTAAGTATAGCAAACGTGGTGGAGGAAGACACCTTTGTAAGTCCCACCTCCTCTAACGTGATAGATCTAACTCTTGTATAGCGACATGGTACTTTGGTATCAGACTGGAGAGACCTTGAGAGACTATCCATCTCAGATTATTATTCGAACACTCTCCAAAACAATCAGGCTTCAGGAACCCCCGGAATACTAACTGGGGAAAGTTCAAGGAGACTATAGCGGTAAGGCTCGCGACCTCTCCGGGCACAGAATTCGCGGAAGACATAGAAGAAAAACGGTTATAATTTTGTTTTCAACAAATTTTGAGATGACAGCTATATGATATGATCCGCCGATCTGGACCGTTCCGGCATATATAGTAGTTAAAATAGTGAAAGCATTATCTGCAAAGTTTTATTCAGACAGTTCTCAAAACTGAGGGACTAGTTTGAGTAGAAAAGGACAGACGGACATGGCTAGATTGACTCAGCTGTTGATGCTGATCAAGAATATAGATATATACTTTATGGAGTCGGAATGAACTCCTTCACTTCGTTGCATTTTTCTGACCAAAATTATAATACACAGCAAAGGTATAAAAGTCCCATCTAGTGCCACCTTGGGACCTATTGGGATTTTAAGGGAATGTAATACAAAAATAAATTCCATATTTGACCACATATGTTTAAATTTACAATAAAAGTGCACAACTTGTATGCAATTTTCAATTAAATAGCTTTAATAATGTCTTTAAACTCATGCAGACTAATAAATATCAAATTTAATCAATGGAATATGTCATCTAGATAAAAACAATTGAAATACAAAAATTGTAAAGGGTGAAAGTGTGATTTAACATCCACTTTTTATGCAATTGTATCCGAAGATGCACTATTTTCAGATAGTTCTTATTATTAAATTATTCAAATTTATTTAAAATTACGTAATCTTTATGTAACAAAAGATTTATGGATTTATCTTTAAATTTGCTCAATCGTTTCTATGAAATCTATAGGATATATTTGCCTGACCCGAATAATTTTTGTCCAGTATCTTTCTATAACTATAAAATTAGGATTGGTAAAGCTTCAAGTTGATGTGTTTTAATTAGGGAATTTTGGGCGGTTTGATCATATTGCACTCAGACGTCGTTGAGCGCACTCACTCATGACCGAAAAACTTCTCATTCAAATTTATTCAACTCATTTTATGCATTGTACATTTAAAGTAGTAGGTACAAAAAAAGACAACCGAGAAAATTTTGATGAGAGAATAAATCGTTGGTGCTATTGATTAAAGCTATTGATATTTTATTTTCAATCCTTCTTTCAGCCTTATCATGTAATAAAAACAGAAAATAAAAATAGAGCCGGCTTAGAAAAAATGAAGAGGATAAATGAGTTTATTGAAATTAAATTTAAAATTTATTAATATAATAAAATTATACTTAAACAAAATATTATAAAATTTTGAAGAAATACCTTCAAAATTTAAATTTAGTATACTTTTATAAGGGTATTATAATTGTAGTCAGAAGTTTGCAGTCACGGAGATGGGTCAAAAAATCGATGGCGCCACTATCAATGTTTTTACAGCTCTAAGCTCTGGTTGACTTTTTTTGAGTGGGAAGGGGCTTACCGGCTTTATATCACGATGAAGAAATCCAACCGAATGTATCGATTCAATGGCCTTTAGGATTTGTAAGCCTAACCTAAGTGTTGTACTAAGGGAAAATGCACCCCGCGGCTGAGCGCGTCGAAGCTCGGCTAGATTCTTGCCTTGCAACTGCATTACTACGTAATTAAATCGATCGTTGCGGCCGCAGCCGATAAAACGGCAAACGTGCTCTTTCCCCTGCAGTTTCTTAAGAACGGCCACTTCCATTTTGAGAACCTGCTTGGGCTGGCGCGCAGACTCTACTTTCAGAGCAACCTGCTCGCGAGTAATAAGGTCTTGACCCTCGTATATTTCACCGAATCCGCCGCCGCCAATTTTCCGAACGACCTGCAAAGGTAAAGTTAAAATAGTTAATAATAATAATAATAATAAATCATAATAATAATATTAAATAGTTTTTGAAATTCTGTTATCACTGCGCTCAAAATAGCACGCCAAAAAAACGTAGCATAAGCGAAAAAATGCCATAAAAATGCAGATTTCAATTGGACTACCCATCCATTTCGTATTCAGTAGATTTAAGTGTTAAAACGCCGAACTTTTACGAATTTTTCAAAGTACTAAAATTGAGTGGTCACAGTTGTCTATTGCCTAGTACTAACTTAATCGCTTACAATTTTTTTTGAGCGAAATTACAATATTTTCGTTTGGGAACCAAGAAATTAAAGAAAATGCTTGCCGTTAGAAATATATACAACTCAATTTATTCTGCTTATACACTGATGAATTGATTGATGATTGAATTTTGAGGTTGGATTGAGGTGGATTCAAATTACGTAGGATAATAATAGGGGAACCAATCTTTATTCGAAGATTATGTGGTGGCATTCCAGGTATATCTAGTGACTTAAAAATTTAGTTAGAAATTTTACAATTTCATTTTCATCAACAGTAGTATCTATTGATTTAAAAGGAAAAAGATTGCCTGTTACCAACTGTTGTATCTGGAAGTAATTTCGTCAACATCAACATTTTTGGCTGCCAAAATCGCCCGATGACTAAGTTATTATTCAAATAATTATTCTGAATCTCCGGAAAAATACTCTGAATCAAATTATTTTTATCCTGAAGAACAGTGCAAAAATAGTCTGGCAGTTTAATGCATTACGTTGAATCTACCACCATGTTCCCCTAATAGTACTTTGTCGGCTATTAAGACGATTTAATAGTTGTCCTTTCGCAATCGTGGCGAAACTCTTTTAATCGAATTAGTTGATTTCCTGTACTGCTTCTTTAATGGAATTATAATGGCACCGAGTCGTCCACATAAAATAAATTTGAAGAAATTTCAGATTATCGTCAGGCATTGGCATCAATGACCTTATTTTATGATACAACCTGGCTTGTATTTTAAATGTAGTTTCAAAATTACGTCCATTGGATGCAAGATCGCAAAGTTGGAATTGCCAGCAAGAAGGTATAATAAAGGTTCCGACGAAGTGGATAGAGGTGACAGCACAACTTTTCCTGATGCACAGCACATGCCGGGTGGTTCATTCCGAAATTTTAATGTCTGACAGTATTGATATACTTTATCCATTCCACCGATAGCAAATTTTTGAATGCGCAGAGTAGTAATATCTGGTGCATATTCAAAATCAAGACGAACGAATGATATACGTGTCAATAAGCGACTGGTCCGCTGCCTTTGTCATTCTTGTACTCGTGCTGTATCTATGTTTCGTTCTCGTGCCGCTCTTCTTCTCGTAATATTCTGTCGCAGACGTTCGTCACGATGTTCTTGAGATTCTTGTGCACGACCTTCTGCTGTCCGGAATCCGGACATACCAAACTCGGACTGGAATGTTCTGCACGTTGCAACCTCATTACCGAAGGAGGGGGGCCAAAATGCAGTCCTCCAAGCAAGGAAGCAGAAGACATCATGTATCCCAGATACGAGAAGATGGTGTGGGGCATGGGTGGCTTATATCTGCGCCTCAAAAACCGCCGAAGGACCTAGGTCTGGAAAACATCGTGGATGCCGCCCAGGGAATGACGCTGGATATGTCCGACGAAGGAGAGGACGGTAACCTGACCGTAGTAGTCAACCCGTCGTATGGAGGTAAGCCCAGTACCCATGACACTCAGGGAGCAGCTCAACCCCCATAAGAGCAAGGTTGCGTCGGCGGAACTCCTCCTGACCGTGGTGATGCTAGAGCGCGGAAGAACTCAGAACTAAGAATAACTCAGGAGCCTGGTAGAATCTAGCCCAAAGGACTAGCAACTGCTCGTGGGTGCAGACGCCAACGCGCACCACTTCGGTGAGTCACTCTTAGACTTTATATTTTCAACCAACCTAAGTATAGCAAACGTGGTGGAGGAAGACACCTTTGTAGGACCCACCTCCTCAAACGTGCTAGATCTTACTCGTGTAAGGGGACAAGGTACTTTGGTATCAGAATGGAGAGTCCTTGAGAGACCATCCTTCTCAGATCATAAGTACATACGGTTCCAAAAGTTTAAGGAGACTATCGCAACACGGTTCCCGACCTCTCCGGGCATAGTAGGATCCACGGAAGACATAGAAAAGTCCCTAGAGACCCTCTCCAAAGAACTGCTTAATGCGTTCCACGTATCATGACCAATATCGGACACGAAAAAGAGGACCAGGCCATCCTGGTGGAATAAGGACCCTTCACTCCGAAGAAACAAACACAAAAAAATTCTTCAAAATCGCCAAGCAGGGGAAAAATGATATCATCAATGAGGAATACAAAGTCCTACCAAGTCCTACCAATATACCCCAGAAACGGATAGACTCCGGAAGCTGTTATCAAAGCAGCCAAAGTCAGCTCAAATGCGACGACGGACAGGCAGCGAAGAGGCCCTTACAGCACTAATGCATTCGCATTTCCCAGGACGCTGGAAAAGCTGCTGGACTTTTACAACAGGAACGATGTAGGGAGACTACTGTCGACCAACCAGCAAGCCTACACAAAGGGGAAATCAGTTTAGACTGCACTACATTCGTTAGTAGCCACCATTGAGAGAGCCCTACACAATAAGGAATATGCACTCGGAGTGTTCGTGGACATATCCGTGGCATTAAAAGCGATTAACACGCCATTAGGAAAGCAGCAGAGCATAAACCGTCCACATGAGGCGGTCAATTTGTTCGTAGACAGTCAAGCGGCGATAAGATCCATGCAATCATCAGCGATCAGTCCCAAAAATGTCCTAGCAAGCAGGGAGTCACTAGATAGCCTGAGCACGACTAAGTCAGTGAGGATCTACTGGGTTCCCAGCCACCAAGACGGTAACGAGACCACGTGCAAACAGCGCAACTACAAACTCACTCAATACGTGCTGCATCTTTCACGGAAGGATTGCAGGATGTTAGTGGAAATTCTAGCAAGTAACTGCGTGTCTGCTGCACATGCAGTCAAGCTGGGTATTACCGAAAACGCTAAATGACGGAAATGTGATGAATCCGAGGCAACCGAAACCTTGGAGCATCTCATTTGCAAATGTCCGACCATAACGAGGGCAAGGAAGAGATACCTAGGCTCTCCGGTTCTGGCATCGCTAGAATATGCATTCAGGGGAAGCCAGGCGATCTCCTTGCCTTTGCGAAAAAACACTGTAATCTTTAAGGACCTTGAAACTCGCATAAATAGTCTTTAGGTCAATCCAGAAATTTCCCGGACAACTAAGGGCCATGCGTGGCCCCATGAGGACCGTCCGGTTTAACCTAACCTAACCTATTTTTCTCTTCATTTGACCAATTTAACCGATTTTTAATGATATACAAACTTAGGCGTGCCAAAGTTGGCATTTTTACTTGTTTTTTTTTTTAATGAAAACATGGAACGTGTAATATGTAACAGTCCTTGGACTTTTATAAAATTAAAACCGAAATTATAAAATTTTTTGAAAACCAGCGAAGGTATAACTTGTTCTATTAAATCTCGGCAGATATATGACGTAGTATGTACAGCTAGATTAATTCTGTTGCTTATCATTATAACTACAATTGAATATATACTTCGGTTGGCCAAAATTTTCTTCCTTTCTTATAATTTTTGAATTTCTTTCACAATTTTATGACCAATTACACTAATGTTTATTATGTATTCATATTTATTCATAATGCAATAACACAACCTAGTGTAAATGAGGCCTTAGAATAGAATGATAATAGTAGTAAATATATAAAAGTTTCGACTGTTAAGAAAGTTATATGTACATATATATATAAACAATCCTCACCTTCCAACGCTCCTTCACCACGTGGCCCGGTTGCAACAGATCTTCGGAAGTCATCTTGCTGGATTCCCTTTCCTTGGCTCCAACTACGATCTTGGCGAACTTTTCAGTGTTAAGATTGGGATCAGGAATTGGGGTTTGAGGTACCGGAGGTATCGGTGATGATGGCACTTTAAAGGTGACGCGACTGCGCAAACCTAACCGATTGTGCTTCGATGGCAAGGTGGCCGATCGTTGCAAAGCATTTGGATACCGATGCTCTTCGATTGTTGCCTCTCCTCTATATATATTAATATCCTTTGCCTCCACTGGAATTGGCCCCGCGTGTTGTATATGCCTTAGGAGACGAGACTGCAAGATGGCAGCGCCCACAGCCGCGGGTGGCGGTGGTTTCGATGACGGCGGTGGGTGAAATCTTAATAGATTATTTTGAAAGTCCCGCCTAGAGTCTATTTGGTGCTCCTGGTTGAATGAGGGAGATGCACCATTATCGGGCGCAGATTCATTTTTATCGTTTCTGAAAAATAAATGTAAGATTTTCAGTTATCAAAAGTATATACAATATGTACATACTGAAGTATGTACATACATATGTAGATATTTCATTACTGGGCGGTCTTATTTTCAAATAAATATATATGTCTTCTGATTTTATAGGATGCCAAAGCCATTCTCGGCACAGTATCGTAAAGAAAAGCATTTCGAATATTTTTAATTTTTTTATTATTTATTTTTTGCAGTTTGGCCACTTCCCCAGATAATAAGCACAGTATTAGTGCTGGCAAAACATCGGAGCACTATCGATACTATCGATGTTTGACTTTTTTTCTCAGAACATCGATTTTTTTTGGACTATCGATGTTTTTTGCCTGGTTTAAAGTAAGTAAAAGTGTTTAAATTAAAGCGAAAAACTAAATAATTTTTTTTGTATAAATTAGCGAAATTCTTATTTTGTGATTGGCACTCGGTTGTAGAGATGGCAAAAGGGTAATCATATTTAACTACTTTTGTCTAGAACCTGCAAATTTAATTTATATGTGTGCCCAAATTCGGACAAAAAGGCAAAAAGTAGGAAAATCGGGATACTGGAGCTTGTTAATATTAAAATAATTAAATATTACAGTTGATTTGTTGTCATAAAATAAAGAGATAAACTATTAAAATGATTATATATATATATATATATTTAAAAAAAAAATCTATACTATCGATGTTTCGTCCGTAAAAACATCGAAAAATCGATAATGGAAAAAATCGATTTTTTGCCAGCACTACACAGTATCGATGTCCAACGCCAAACTCTTTTGGTGTTTAGTATTTTGTTTACTTTAAAATTTAAATAGGGTCAGATAAAAAAGAAAAGGAGGTGTTATAGGGTCTTCCCACACACCGTCAAAGCACATCCACCGTCCGTTGAACAAACGGTCCATAAGGTTTTGCCGTTCTGAATTTTCTCATGTTGGACCGCGGTTAGTGTATCTTAATTTAACCACCGTTTGTTGGCGATAATTAGGCAATAGTTTTTCGGTGCAACTTTGTGGCAATCTGTGGTTTTGCTGTTGTTAAACAGCCGAAATAGTTGCTAAACTATTCATTCTACTCCCGCATCGGCCGCATCACCCATCTTTGTTTATGTTTTTATGAGTCACAGCTGATCGATCAGCTGTTATTGGATGCGGATGCACTTTAACGCAGCTCTGTGGGAACACGAGTTTCGCATTTGTGAAAAATCCCAACCGTTCCTCACAAATGCAAATATTTAGAATTGCTTATTTCCAAGCCAGGAAAAGGCAATAAATGCTGTAGTTAAGCAAATCTAGGCATCTAAGATGCTGGCACATTCTTCACAATTTTTATTCCGGTGGTCTCAATTAATTATTATTTGGTCAATTTTGACCATTTAAAAAATCAAATTAAATAACATTATTTATATATAACTTTTTTGACACTCCTTTAAAGTTTTTAATGTATTCTTTTATATTTTATAAGTATTTTTACAATTTGGCAGCCTTGGCGATAACTTTTTGCGATGAACTTATCGACCCCTCTAAATTTTTTTTTTGAACACGGCAAAAACTTTGTTGTCAAATCTGAGGTGGGGTCAGAAATACATTTTTTATAAAATAACTACCTGCCAGAATGATCTTATGGTGGTGTGGAATAAACATCAATAGACCACTGAGTAAACAATTTTTTTCCTTTTGTAAATAAGATCTGATTTCATATAAAACAAGAAAGGAAGCTAACTTCGGCACGTCGAAGTTTGTATACCCTTGCAGATATTATTTCATTACATTTTACCTATACTTATTATGTTTACAGTTTGACAGTTACAGTTTTGCATTCCCAGCTTTACATTTTCTCTACATCTACTGATCGTTTATATGGCAGCTATATAATATAGTTGTCTGATTTTTATGAAATTTATACCAAAATTTTAGAATAATAAAATAAGCTTACATCCCGGAGTAGATGAAAAAACGTTGAAAAACAACGAAGTTATAGTTTTTTTTCCTATTAATTGCCCGATCGTTCTTATGGCAGCTATAAGATATAGTCGTCCGATTTTCATGAAATTTTTACGAAAAAATTTTATCTAAAAAATGGTGCATAAATGTTGATAAACAGCCAAGTTATAATTTTTTTTCCAAAAATTTATCGAACATTTGTATTGCAGCTATATGATATAGTCGACCGATCCGGCCCATTCCGACATATATAGCAGTGAGAGTATATAGAAGGCTATATGCAAAGTTTCATTTAGATAGCTTTAAAACTGAGGGACTAGTTTGCGTAGAAACGGACAGGTGGACAGACGGAGAGACGGGCATGGCTAGATCGACTCGGCTGTTGATGCTGATCAATAATTGTATACTTTATAGGGTCGGAAACGTCTCTTTCAGTGCGTTGCAAACTTCTGACTGATATTATAATACCTTGCAAGGGTATAAAAAGCCATTTACTTTTCATTGCGGCCAGACAAAGGTGCCCGTTTTTTAAATCGAAAAAATCGCTCGTTTTCGAAAACCGGAGCGCCGAATTCTCGTTTTTAAAAACGAAAACGAAAAAATGTTCGATTTCGATTACCGGAGCAGACCTGACTGTCTTCCCACACAGTAAATTCGTGTAAAACAGTTAGGATATTTCGCAGATGTGAAACCCCGATTCCCACAGACCTACATCCCCATCCCCATTGAACAACAGCAAAACCACAGATTAAGTCAGATTTTAGCCGCACTAAATTTAAATAAATTAGATGACGATGAATTTTAGTTTGTTTAATGATTTTTCCCTAACCAAGAGCAAATGCGCCATGCTGGTAGAGGATTGCAAAATCTATAAATCGCGGGAGACATTTTTTTTGTTCTCTAAAAATATTTTGTCCTTTAAATTTTCCCTTCATAATGCATTTAAAAATAATTCTATTCAACTAAAGCAAATACAGTTTAGTTCAGTTTGTATACTTTTTTGATCCTACAGCGCTTTAAATTTTTCGCTTGTAACATTTATCTTTATGCGTGTGTTTAATATATTTTCGTGTTTTTTATATTTGCCGCTAAATTAATAATACCCTTCAAGGATATAATATTAGGAGAATAGCAGAGGTTTATGCATGTCTTGCTTTGGTTGAGTCGTTCCTATACGCTTAAATGTATCGCCGATGTGTTTAAGTAATTCTAACATTTTATACAACTAAATATATAAAAATATTATAATATAATATAATATATAATAAAATAAATTTATTTCGCTGCAAAATTCACTGCTGTTAAACACTTTTTTTTTTGGCACTGAAAAAATGTTAAATTAATTTTTTTAATTCTATTCGTTTTTTTATATTTTGTAGAAATTAAAATTTTTTCATTTGATTGCACTTTTGAATGTTTCACAAAGACAACTGTGAACATTAATAAGGAAAAAAGATTTATCATAAATTTTTAGTCATTGTTTTATTTGTTTATTTTGTTACACTTAATTTTTTATTTATTTTTTATTCTTTATACAATTCTTACTAATATATAGCAACTTTGTCTATCTGAGTCGGAAATCTTGTTTCGTAGATTCTGTCAGCACTAGCCATAGTAACGAAGTATCTTTGTTATTTACCCTTAATGGTAAGAAAAAAAACAACCCCACATACATAGTTATTATTCTCCTTTGAACCTTACTAATAAGAAATTGCTGACAAGCGTCAATAGCTTTAACATATTTAGATCTTAAAAGTTGAATATATAGAGACAAAAGGATACATTTTTAGAGAAATTGATGTGAATAAAGTAATTTCTTATAAATTTTACAGTTACATACCAGCAGCTCTACCTTTTTTTTTAGCGATTTTGTCGAACATTTAGAATAAACCCCTTTTAATGGACAGAATTTTTACTATAACCTGGAGTCCGCTTCTGTCAGCTTGTTATGTTGACTACACACAAACTGGGATACTATTTATTTCAAATACATTATGTTTTTTCGAAAATTAAAATACTTATTATTGATTTCGCTATTTTTTTCTCAATTAAACTGAAAAGCCAGCAGCTGACATAGAATATAACTTCTACTTTTCCAATTTTCCAATCAGAGTACTGCGCATGCGCCCTTCAAAAGGCAGGACCTATTCGATGGCATCTAAGTATCGATTCTCCAGCTCCGGCTCGTAAAGTAGTGACTTTATTTAACCGATAGACTTAACACTTATTTTTGGGTTATATAGGTTTATTTGAATAAACCATCCCCAGAATTTACGTACCTGATATTCTCTTGTAAATGCATGTCTGCTGATTTTTAAACGTTTTTAAGCAAATTTCGTGTTTTTAATGTACAACAAAATCACAGTAAAAGTATTATTTTTTTCTCATTTTTCTATTCACATCCACTAATTTAAAAAAATAACGAATATTATATTTGATTGAATACACTCTCACTAGTTCATTGAAAAATAAGCTGCTAATCTTCATATGATTATATGATACTAGGTATTTATAATAATATATTCAATAATATTATGGTTTTATATATGTAGATATAAATATAAAATATATAGATAAGTGCCTATCTAATTGTGTATGAAATAGGTAAGTAAGTGAAATCTATTTTTGGAGCACCGCTATAATTATTTTTAGAGAATTTACGTACTAACTTCAAACACATTGCAAATCCAATATTACTTCACTTGATTTTTGAACAATAAACTAGGATGTAAAATAAATACATATATAAATATAGATAAATACGATAAGGCAGTTTTAAATAAAAAATTGTTCATTGAAATTAATTTTTAAACTAAATCCAATCAAATTAATTTAGCCACTGTACGATTTTTTGTTACTTTATTAAAAATAAATACAATTAACTCATATTATTATTTAAAGCAACAGAACAATTTTCTTCGGGAAAATTTCTAACACTTTCAGCGAGCTTTTCACGTATAACCAAAAGTATTTGTGCTCTGTCTTTCGGCATTTTATATATACTTTGAGATACATACCGACAAATAAATATATACTATTTTCTGTGTGTGTATAATATAAACAAGAGTGAAAAAGCTATCTTTAGTCGGAGAAAAAGCTGCCACGTTTTTTAAATTATTTTTTTTTAACAGTTTTCGTTAACTTGAATATTTCAAAATTATCTTTCAGATACATTTAATAAGATATATTATAAAGCCAAAGTTAATTCACATTCTGATATTTGTATACATACCCCTGCAGTATATATGTAAAGTATATATAGAACGATCGATAAATTAAACGAAATATATTTTAATTTCGCCGTTTTCCAACATATTTTTGTGTTATATAAGATATGGAAAATTTTAATTACTTTAAAATTTTGATATTAGTTTGATGCAAATCAGACGACACTACATTTTATAGGTGGCTTTACTTTGTTTTTCTCAGCGTATTCATAAATTTATAATTGCAAACTGCAAATTAAGTTCAAAGAAAGAAATAACGTACATTTCTTTCTTTGAACTTAATTTGCAGGTAAAAAAATATTATAAGGTATTATTATTAAAAACAAAAGAAAATAATAATTTTATTCAAAGTTTAGAGCTCCCGGGCTTTATGCATTATGATTTTTTATCAGGCCTGCTCCGGTAATCGTATATTTTTATCGATTTCGATTTGGGCGAAATCGTACGATACGTTTTTAGCTGCCAGCAAAAGTGAAGAACTGCCTTTAACATTTGCAATCGCTTGTTTCGAAGCCAGAATGAGGCTAGGGATCTAAGATTCTGCAACATTTTTCACAGTTCTAAATCCGGTGGTTTCAATTACTTTTTTTGGTAATTTTTTTACCATTTAAGTAAATAAATTTAATAGCATTATTTATAACCAATATATTTGGCCCTCTATTAAAGTTATTAGAAATATAGAACTGGCAGTCTTGGCGATAACTTGTTGCGATGGAATTATCAACCCCTCACCAATTCGAATTTTGTTGTTTTAAGCCTAGTACTCTGACGACGAAAATCCGCTGTCTAAATTTAGGCAGCGGCCAAAATGCATATAAAAAACGGTGTCGAAAAAGGAAGAAGAACTTTTGCATCGTCGTTTTTGCTGTTACTCTGACGACGAAAATGATACCTGCGAAAATTTAATGGCGTTGCCAGATCAAGATAGTAAACAGCTGATCTCGGGGTGTAACAATAATTCATTTGATTTATTCTTACACCCCTAATGGAGGGAAAGTTGAAGGAAAAAAGTGGCATTGATAGGGGCTGTCAAGGCGAAGCCCATAATATGGAATTTAACCCACAAAGGACATTTTAATGCCATATTTATTACTATTTAAAATATTTTTTTTGAATATTTGTTTACAAACAGCTGTCCAGTGTGACCAAAGAAAATCCTTAATCGCCATAAAAGGTACATTTTCATGGCGTTTCATGGCTTTTCCTTATATATCTTAATTGTGCATTTTCGGCATCTTGCTTCAGGGCCCGGCTTAGTTTGCGTGTGGCTTCATTTAGACGTTGCTTCGAGCTGGTTCGTTTTAAATTTGATTTTTTGCATATCCGTCTGTTGTGGTGTTTAGATCCTGGCTGCAGTCACAAGCACCTCTTCCAGGGCGGAGGTGAAGGACTCGATGTCGGCTTCAGTATTGATCTGGGGGGCTAGCTCAATGTGGGAACTCTTATACTTTTTGTATTTAATCCAATTGGTTCTGTGCGACGTCAGCCTGTAGGGGCGATCCGTAGTTTCTGAGCTTTGAAGGAGGCTTATCAAGAGCGGCGAGTGATCTGAAGAAAGGTCCAGAAGGGCCTTGGCGAAGTCAATTAGATCAGGTATCTTTCTGGGGTCTGCTGGCCAATAGGTGGCCCAGGGGAAACGTAGTCCAGTTTATTTCTCACATTGATGAGAGCGTTATACAGTTGTCTTCCCTTGGGGGTCACGAGGCGGGATCCTCAATGCGTATGCTTGGCGTTGTAATCTCCTGCAGCTATTAAGCGATCTCCAAGAGAGTTGAAAAAATCCATGAATTGGCCTTCAGAAATTGTAAAGCGAGGTGGGCAGTAGACAGCAGCAATGCAAAGGTTGCCATTACCTGACTGCACTTTTATGGACGTAGCTTGCAAGTAATTTGTTGCAAACCTTTGGTGAAAATGGTGTTGGATGCGTTCTCTGATAAGGATGCCGGTCCCGCCGTGGGCTTTACCATCTGGATGATCTGTGCGGTGGAAGATATAACCTCTTATGTGAAAGTTGTATTTGCTTGTGAGGTGCGTTTCAACCAGCCAGTAGCATGGCGTCGATGTGGTTTTCATTTAGAAATTGTGTTAGTTCATGTTTATGCCGTGAGACGCCGTTGGCATTCCACGTGGATATACGTAGATTGGACATTGATTATTTCGACTGTTGTGCTACAAGCAGCTGTATCACCATATTCTGATTTTGGACAAGCGTTTGCATGGTCGTTTTCATAAAAGACATGAGTTCCATCATACTTTGTGGCATGGCCACCATCATGGATTCCAGGTTGTTTTGTGGCTGCCCTGGGACCTGCTGAGCGTTTACTGAGTTAGAGGGGAGTGGATTTTGCATACCAGTTCGTATGCATACCGATTTCGCAATATTGGTCGTTAGTTTAGTTGTTGTTGCTTTTGCTGCGTTTGCAGAAATTACAGCACTGCTTGTTGTTGGTGCGTCTTCAATCGAAGCCGGTGGTGGTGGGGTTTGGCATTTGTAGCTCCAAGATGTAGGAGCTGAAGTGAGTAGGGCGGGTGGACAAGAGCGCGCTCTCTTGCCGTCGGCGGTCAGTAGAGCCGGGTTGGGCTTGGTAGACGTTTTTTCTGCTTCGATATCGCGAGTTGAGAAGTAAGTGAAACAACCGTTTCTTTGGTTTACAGAGCTTCTACGCTCATTCTTTTGATCGCCGCTCATTATTTTGAGCTTGTTACGCGTGGCACCATATAAATGAACTTTGCAGCTCAAAAACACGTCTCACGCACTAGTGTCCGAATGTCATACGTACTGTAGGGCTTGCCCTTACTATCAGTACGTAGTTTAATTCCAAATTTACTTTTTCACCATGAAAAAACACTACTAGAATAAACCCCGCGTAGCGGTCGTCCGTAGGCACGTCTGCACTCGATGAAGGTCGAATGTTTCTTTACATACATAAATATGTTTTTTGTTATTTTTTTTTATTGTATCCATTGTAATCTTTCTTTCTTGCTTTTACTACTATTTACTATTATTATTATATGATCAATACTATTTACGCTGATCATTTTACTGAAGTACTATATTTTTGTTGACAAAATAAACATAGACCCGGCATTGGACTCTGAATTATTAAAGTTTCTTCTGTGTGATTACGACAGTCTTCCATCTGAACATGCATTATCTTTTGCAGTAAGCGCTGAAAAAAAAATTTTTTTTTAATGCATTTCCATAGACATTGGACTTATTATTCAGGGTATTCCCTTGACGACTGAATAACTTAAAATATCGGCAACTGAAAACAGCTGTTTTCATACAAACTGCTTATAAGATATTTTTAGTCAATTATGCCCATATGATACACTAATGCAGTTTTCATTAATTAGCTACTTCATTAGAACCTTGAAAGAGTCAACTATATGTGTAATTTTGTGTAATTTTGCTTGAATTTTGCTTGGATTATTTTGGTAATACGACTACGGTCACACCGACCGTAAAAGGTAAACAAAAAAAACAGCCGCCATTCGCGGCGTATTATTATGAATTTCTGAATTCCTCGTCGAAGTATTATTGCATAAATAAATGCAGACTCCTTTAAATTTATGTTTTTAACCTATAATGCTTAAAATTTTTTTAATTATTACAAAAAAAAATAATTTTAATTAATTTTACAGCGCAAGAACCTTGCTACCGCAAAACATATTATTTTTGCTAATTTTCTAATATAATTTCAGTTCAAAAAACAAGCGAAATGATATAAAAATAAAATTCTCATTGTGAGACCATACTGTCAATGAGCTGGCTAATACATTTTTCAATTACAATTTTCTTCATTAAACCCGTATTTTGTTATCGAGTGTCTAGTATATAATATGTAGATCTATCGATTATCGCGGCAATGAAGTAGCTAATGCATTATTCTAATGCATTAGAGCGCCATATAGTCGTCTTGCTCGCACTTGTGTAAAACGCTATAGCGCTGTCAAATCTTTAATGAAGTCTCTAATTAATGCGGCAGTGTCATGCCAGTATTAGCGAATGCGAGGTCGCTGAAAATATCGACAGAATAACTGAAAAGCTAGTGTGGCTAATGGATCCTCTTACAGAACTTACATTTGCATCCCCCATCCGTTGAACGGATGGTTTTGCCGTTCCGAAATTTCTCACTTTGTTACTGTCTTCCCACACAGCGCATTTGTGAGGAACGTTTGGGATTTTTCACAAATGTGAAACTCGTGTTCCCACACAACATTAAAGCGCATTTAGCATCCGAACAGCTGATCGATCAGCTGTGGCTCATGAAAACGTAAACAAAGGCTGTCGAATTGGCAGTTGCAAATTTGAAATGGAGCATTTACCAACTATTTTGGCTGTTGTACAATAGCAAAAGGCACAGATTGCGTCAGAATTTATCCGCAATAAATTTAAATGAATTAAATGACAAGGAATTTTAGTTTTTCTAATGATTTTTCTCTAACAAAGAGCAAAATTCCCCGAAGAGTGTCTATAGGTGGTATAGGCATCCAAAATCATTAAAATAAGGTAGAGGTAGGCGGTTTATATTAAATAGTAACAATTGGGGACATATTGGGGCAAGAATATACAGAAAAAACGCCAACATCTATTTTGGGCATGCTTGTAGCTTTGGCGCCACGTTTTAAATTCCATATCTCATTTGTTTCTCGCCAAGTGTGTATACACTTTCGTAGTGTTGGTCAAATTAAGAAGAAGAATCAGAGTTGCACCGAAGAACTATCGCCTAACTATCGCCAAACAAACCGTGGTTAGATTTTAATGCTGAACTAACGCCGGCCCATTTGGGAAAATTCGGAACGGCAAAACCTTATGGAGCATTTGTTCAACGGATGCTAAATGCGCTTTAATAAAAAATTTATCATTCACTACGAAAATGTAAACAAAGATGGCTAGGAACAATTAAAATGTTGAATTTAAAACAGGGATCGTAACAGTTATAATATTTATAATACAAATTATGAAATAAGAGTTATTTTACAATCAAACGAAAGGTATTGAAGCGTAGATTAATTATATATGTCAATCTTTAAGATATACCGCTCCGTGGAAAAGTTATTGCGATTCAATTTTTATTTTCAATTTGTAAAATAAAAATTGACACGTAATAGGGTCTTCCCACACACCGTCAAAGCGCATCTGGCATCCGTTGAACAAACGGTCCATAAGGTTTTGCCATTCCGAATTTTCTCAATTGGACCTGCATCAAAGCGCATCTAAATGTAACGACCGTTTGTTTGGCGATAGTTAGGCGATAGTTTTTCGGTGCAACTCTGAAAATTTGACCATCACTACGAAAGTGTATACACACTTGGCGAGAAACAAATGAGATATGGAATTTAAAATGTGGCGCCAAAGCTACAAGAATGTCCAAAATAGTTGTTGGCGTTTTTTCTGTATATTCTTGCCCCAATATGTCCCCAATTGTTACTATTTAATATAAACCGCCTGCCTCTACCTTATTTTGAAGATTTTGGATGCCTATACCACCTATAGACACACTTCGGGGAATTTGCTCTTTGTTAGAGAAAAATCATTAGAAAAACTAAAATTCCTTGTCATTTAATTCATTTAAATTTAGTGCGGATAAATTCTGACGCAATCTGTGCATTTTGCTGTTGTACAACAGCCAAAATAGTTGGTAAATGCTCCATTTCAAATTTGCAACTGCCAATTCGACAGCCTTTGTTTACGTTTTCATGAGCCACAGCTGATCGATCAGCTGTTCGGATGCTAAATGCTCTTTAATGTTGTGTGGGAACACGAATTTCGCATCTGCGAAAAATCCCAAACGTTCCTCACAGATGCGCTGTGTGGGAAGACCGTATAACTATTATTTTCAATTTTTAAAAATAAAAATTGGAGAATAATTTTAATTTTCAATTATTATTTTAAAAATTGCAAATAATTGTTATAACTCAACTTTTCTATACAAATTGAAAAATAATAATTATTCTACAACTTTTTATTAAAATTTAAAAATAAGAGTTAAAGCGCAATCAAAAAATAACAATTGGTTATAAAAGTTTATTTTATTTTTGAGAACTCCTTCAAAAATTATGGTATACCTAAATATTTTATCTTTCCAGCTCAATTTTTTGGTAGTAACTTTTATTTTACTCATAACTCTTATTTGCAATCCCTGATTTAAAATGTGGCGCCAAAGCTACAAGCATGCTCAAAAAACTCGGTGTTTTCCTATATGTTCTTGCCCCAAAATGTCCCCAAGTCCTATTAAATATAAAACGCCTACTTCTACTTTATTCTATTGCTTTTGGGAGCCTATACCACCGTGCACACTCTACGAAAAATAATTAGAGAAACTCAAATTCCCCGCCATCTAAATCATTTTAATTTAGTGCGGATAAACTCGTATGCAATCTCTGGTTTTGCTGTTGTTAAGCAGCATAGTCCTTACCTTTCGCTTTTAAGCTTCGAGTCGGACGTGTTTTCTATCGCTCCACCTTTTTAATTCGATTATCAAAACAACTGAATTATTTAACAACAGTGACTTTAATTTTGTGATTCTACATATTTCGTTATCTCCCTTCGTCATGAAGGTGCAAAGAGTCCAAAACCGAGCGCTGCGCTTGATTGCTAATGCCCCATGGTACGTTAGAAACAAAGCCTTGGCAAGTGACCTCCACATTCCCTCTATCAGGGAGCAGATCAACCGGCATTCAAGTCGTTATAACGAACGTCTCACGGCTCACACCAACCGCCTAGCGGCTTCATTGGCCAACACGTCAGTCAGAAGAAGGCTCAAACGTAGACATCCCGCCGATCTCTGGACAAGAGGAAGACATATCTCGCGAGTCTTAAAGCAGTAACTAGCATTTTCCACTTGTCATTAAAAATTTGTTAATTTGTTCCCATTTCTGTTCCATGTGCCATGTTATTTTTTACTCATATTTTTAACCAACGTTTTATAACCATTAAGTTGGTTGATCAACGTTAATAAAATTTGTTTAATGTTATGCAAAAAAAAAAAAAACGTTATCTCCCTTCGCCATTCTGTTTTACCTCTGATTGCTGCTTCGACTTGGTGTTGTTGTTGGCGCAACTGCCTTGGTTACGCTGTATAATCACAAAAACTCAGTATTTTCCGGCACTTAGAGACCATTTTATCTTGCGCTTTTTACCTTTTATTTTGTTTCTTTGCCGCGAAATATATATTTAATATTTTTCTTTAATTTCTCGTTGGCCGTCGTGTTTTTAATTGTCATAATAAATAAATCGGCCACCGATTGTCCAAACGGACAGAAGATCACATTGCTGCAGACCACTGTTTTCTGTTGGCTCTACGACACCGGCCGGTTTCAAGGAATTATCCAGTCGTTTTTAAATGGCAGAGTCTCACTTCAAATCGCTCAAACTGATAAGTGACTCACCAATCAGAAAAAAGGAAGACGCCTTCTTACACCCTTTTACATGTTACAAACTCTCGGAGCTCCCTTATGCAGTTCAGCCCCTGAGAGAAAATCAGTGAAAAAATTGTGGCCATAGCTGATGGTTTTGGCGAAGTTACTGCTTCTGGACGGTCCCCAGTTCAGGACTAAAAGTGACCAGTCATCCACGTTGCAGGCTGCTGGACTCATTGACCTCTCATTGGGACTATTGAATTAGGAACTGCAGTAAAAATGTTTTAGACCTCATCTTTATCTCTGAGTTGGCCAATGGCTACGTCACTAGAATTGACCCTCTTTCGCCCACTCTGGAGATAGTTCTTAAGCTTTGACCCCATTACCATTGTGTCCCGAACATGAGCATGAGAACATAATGTACTCAGTACTCATATATATGTCCCTTCATTTCCCTCACCAGATGTTTCTCATAAGCCCACCTGGTTTTCTCGTCGGCTTTTACTCGGTTAATCATTCTCTTCTAGTAAGGGAGATTGACTTAATTGGGTTTCCTTTCGATCTTTTTCAATGGATTAAGAGTTGCTTGAGTGACAGGACTTAAAAGGCTTTGTTTAAAAATACTCTACCCAAATTTGTCGGTGTTACATCTGGCGTCCCACAAGGTAGCCACCTCGGCCCACTGCTATTTACATTGTTTATCAATGACCTCCCTCTGGTTCTTACGAACTTAAAGTACTTTTGTACGCTGATGACGTTAGACTATGGCTGCAATATAAAGGCAGCTCATGCCAGTCAAACCTACAATCGGATCTTAATAACTTTCAAGCATGGTGTCGTGCTTGACTTATTACATCTCCAAACCTCCAAAAGGAAATTGATGACATATTTTTGTGTCACTTTCCAGTTTGTCACTTATACACTTAATGACTGATATCTGGAAAGAATAACTCTTCTTGACAATTTGGGTGCTCCTAGATCCTAAACTTTTGTCTTCTTAACATATTTCTTGCATGGTTAATAAAGCCAGAGGCATGCTCCTAGGTCTGCCCTATATTGGTTCTTACGTCTGGAGTCCTCAATTTGGAGTCCATATTAACCCCATTGAATCTGTAATAAAGAACTTTTAACTTTTCGCCCTCCGTGGCCTAACCTGCCGGCCGTACGTCACACGGCTGCGCCCCTCGGTCGGTTGGGCAGAAGGTAAAAGCATGACCCCGCGCGAAAAACAAAAAATAATAAAATAAAACGTCGATATTTTCAGTAATTAAATCGTCAAGGGAATGCCGTAATTATTATATTACTAGTTCTTACCTTTAGCTTTCCAATTTCAGTACGTAGGGTAATAATTTTAATCTCTCCTTGGTCTAAGGTCCTTCTCATTAAGTTTATTTCGGCTTTAAGAACAATAAGGGTATCATCATAACTCTTCATTCTTTCGCTAGCTACTCTCGAACGTAGACACAATGACGTCCTCCGGATCTAACATATTGAATTTATATATTTACATGTTTAAAATAATTTAATTAATTAAGCTCACCTGGTTTCTAAGGCACGTATCAGCATGAATAGTTGATGTTTTTCTTATCAAGTCACTTGACTCTTTAAAAGTATTTGGTCCCAATATTCCACTTTGAACGAAATACAGCTTTGCTTTATCAATGCTAGTTTCATCCTCTAAGTATTTTTGATTATTATTATTACTAAGTTCAGCATTGAAATGTTTTGTGCTTTTTAAATTTTCAATATCGAATAGTTGAGTCAGTGGCAGGATCTTTTGTAACTGCATTTGTTGGCTCTGCGCTGCTTTATTACTCCAATAATACATTATATAGGAACCAATTCTAACCTGTTAAAAAAAGCTAGAAAGTCTTTTATTAATGTATGTGTATTTGCTCAATTAACAACAAAAAATAAATCTGATACTTGTATGTAATGCGTTTTTTAAAAGATGCAATGAAACACAAAAAAATCATTCATTTTTATGTGGACCACCATATTAGGCCGATGCATTTTTTACTTTTTTTCCATAGTTTGTACTTTTAAAAAATTTATTTCTTGTTAGTAAATTAAAATTTACCCCTATATCAATTACGTAAAATGTATTATTTCTATTAAATCAATTGAATAACAAACAAGATAAGGAAATAAATTAACTTCGGCTTAACTTCTATACCCTTGCAGTTAGTAATTGTTCACTAAGAATCAATTGATTTTGGTCAAATGAAAAAAAAACGGAATTAATACACAATAAAAAAAATGTGTATTAATTAACAATTTATTTTTATTTATTTTGAGTTTTGATACGAGAGTAATCAAAAAACTATCTGCAAAGTTTCATTTACATATCTTTAGTACAGACAGGCGGACATGGCTAGATTGACTCCGTTGTTGATACCGATCAAGAATATAAATAGTCTCTAGGGAAATCACTGCGTTACAAACTTTTTAATAAATTTATAATTCCCTGTTAGAATATTCAAATTTAATGGAGTATCCTACTTCAAGTATTCTGTTATCGTTTACAACGAAATGAAATGCTGGTCAACACTTTACTAACAAACGATATGTATAATATAAATTTGAAGCTAATTATTTATTAAATATTAATAGATAATGATATACACATATATAAACTAGTATTTATGTGTGCACCCATGTTGTACAATCATTGAGAATACACTGTCTTTCCACTCAGTGCATTTGTGTGGAACAGTTGGGATTTTTCACAAATGTGAAACACGTGTTCGCACAGAGCTTGCATCTGCATCCCCATCGACTTACAGCTGATCGATCAGCTGAACACATTCTAGTTACTCCCACATCTAGCAGTTCTTAGCGTTGTTTGTTGTGTACAAAAAAATAAAAAAAAACAGCTGTTTCAGCAGTAAGAAACGATGAGAAATGTAACATTCCGATAGCTAGATTTGGCGAAAACCGGAGCAGCAAAAAACGAAATCGTATGATTTCGCCAATATCGAAGTAGATAAAAAAAAATACGATTACCAGAGCAGGACAGGTTATGTGCTTTTTATTACATGATATTATAATGGTCGCCGATTATTAAAATGCAGTGTTCATTGTAGCGAGGCCGAATGTAAATAGGACATTAGCAATGTCACATTACTAATAAAAATATCGATAAATAAATATATATCGTAATACTTGCATCTTTAGTTTGTAGTTTGTAAAAAATAAAGAAAGGAGCTCTGTTTGCTAAAATAATTAAAAATGACAGATAAATATTCATCAGATCTTTGTCGAATTGTGATTGCTCAGATTTCGCAAACCATAGGTTATAATTGTACTTTAAGTGCTCCTTTGGAACTACTACAAGATGTTATGCTAAAGTTTATGCTTGAGTTTGCCCGTGACCTCCATGGACACATGGAACATGGTGGGTTTGAACAGATTTTTCAAAAATATTAATTTTACTACTTACATTTAAACTTTTTACATTAGCTAATCGTCTCGAACCAAGTGTTAAGGATGCTCGGCACAGTTTAAAAAGTCTTAATATTAACATACAAGAGCTATTGGATTATATTGGTAATGTAGAGCCAGTGGGATTTACGCGCGATGTACCACAGTTTCCTATAAAAAGGGCATCGAATATGAACTTTTTGAAGCCGGGCAGTGCCGAAACCCTGACGCGACCTATACACATCTTCGAATATTTGCCCCCAATGAAGAAATCTGAGTGCAGGGAGACTGAAAAGGCAGAATCCACACAAAAACTGGATGATCTCGGTGTTAATTCGGAAATCTCCGATAAACTTGGTTGTTTTAATCATCAAAATATAGAATCCCAGTCTCCGAACCCAGCCAGATTGTATTTCCCTTCATCAAACAATAATAGCAACGTTGACTCGGATCAGAACCGATCTTCCATGTGGGAACTGAACAGTGTGGTGATGACTACAGGCGGATTTATCAGTCCAGCTATTGAAGGCAAACTACCAGAAGCCGTTGTACCAGATATAATTGGTAAGTGATTTTCCCTTGAACACATGTATATAAACGAGCAGTTATTGTAAACAGCAGGTCTGCATAAATTTTTACGATGCTGCATCTAAGTATGTATTTACTTATAGATACAGTGCTCTTAATTAACCACTCTTTAAATTAGATTATTAAGGCTGGTTTCTTTCATATAGAAAATATTGTAGAAAATATTAATTCCATTTTGTTTTTGTTGTCTTTTATTTTCTGTAGAGGAATACAAAGGTCTGGATGCACCGCCCATAGAATCGTTAATTCCCCAATCCTTGGCCGGCTCCGCCAAATTGGAAACATTGTCGAAAAAGATAAAGACACCATTGCCAGAGCTAGAAATAGATAATGGCAAACAAATATCTGAATCAATAACTACAACAAAGGAGAGTTCGGATTCATCATTATTTAATAATAATAATATACCGACGCCCAAAGCATCATCTAAGAAAAACAAAAAGCAGAAAGATGACTCAAGTCGCGATGAAAACGATTCAAAACAAAAGGAAAAAGCCCAACGAAGAGCCATGAAGTTATATCAAAAATTAGCAAAGAATCAAAGCAATGAAAGTCAAATGTTAAATTTTAAAAAGTCGAAAAAGTCAGCTGATGGAAATAAGGCACAACAACTCGAAAAGCTAATTAGAAAACAGGCTAAACAAAGGCAAAAGCAATTAAAAGGTTTAACAATTGATGATAAAAGTTTGAATTGTATGGAAAACCACGAAAAAATATTTGCACCTGAGAGTTTGGTTACAGAAAATCCAGTATTTGTTGAAAGTTCTACTGAGCTGATATCTGCTGTGCCTGCAAGCCAATATGAAATTGAACAGACTTTGGGGCCTATTTTGTCAGAAGCAAAAAAGACTTGCGAGCCAGAACGAAATAAATTGGATATATTTAAGAAAATAACAAAGCAGAAAACGGGTTTACCACTTAGTAATACAATTGGTAAACCCATTATAACAGGAAGCACACCTATAATAAGCTTACCTTCGGGGACAACCATAACTCCTGCAAATGCACAAACTCCATTGCCTTCACCTTTAATTTCTTTAAATCCAGAGACAACAATAAGAAATTGTAATATAACGGAGTCAAGACCTTCGTCTGAAGTTAATCCCATTAACATGTTAGTTAAGTCCAAAAAAAGGGGCCGCAAACCGGGTGGAAAAAATCAAATAAAACCAACAAATCTCTCAACATCTCAATCTTTAATTACATTTCCCAATTCAATTAATTCCGCAAACTTATCCACTGAGCAGCCTCTTAACCTAAGCAATTTCACAGATCAAAAAGTGAATTTAATTTCAAAAAATTTGATTTTAAAAGAAAAGAAGGAGAAGAAAAAGGGCAAATTAAAATATGAAACCCCAAGCTTAACCGGAGATAAAAATTCCAATGAAATCAATAAGAATATTATGTTCACTTCTCCAGAAAAAATCTCTTTAACCAAAATAAATGTCGTTCATGACCAGTTTGTCACACCGCCAAATCCAACAGTTACACCCATATACTCCGCCAATCAAGGAGGAGCAGGAGCAGGTATGGTGGCAATGCCTTTGCTGCCTCTTCTACATTTTCCACCGCAACCTGGTTTGATACCCTCGGGGCCACCACCTGGTCTTTTCCCTGGAGTAGTATCTGGTCTGGTGGGATTTGGTGGGGGTAGCAATCCAAACAAGGTGGGAATTCCTCCATTTTTTGCCTTCTCCGGTCCACCTAATACTTCTTCTGTTGCTGTCAAAGATGACGATGGTATGTAGTATTCGAATAAAGTAATCTTATATAAAAAACACAAATCTATCCATAGCTTCAAACTCAGACCAACTAAAATTATTTCGTCAGACGTCTTCCGAAAATAGGAACTACTGCAATGTTGCACCTTTAATCCCACCCGACTCTATTAAACTAACCGAATGTAAGTTATTGCAACACAAGAAAGAAAATGTACGGGCTTACAAAGATTTTTATCAGTCCATAAGAAAGTTAGGTAGTCTAACATCGCTCCACAGAGTTTAAAAAAGTGTAATAAAGTTTTTGTAGTTTAACAAAGAAATCATTCATAACGGTAATCAAATGATAAACGTATTAGTTTGAAAATTGCCGTAAAAATCTTCTCAACCCCCCAAAAGCTCTACTTTTCCGCATTGCAGAGTATTATAGTTTTAATCGGAATTTATATATTCCTTATAATCATCAAAAGGCGATTCGATCTGGCCATGTCCGTCCGTCCGTCTGTCCGTTTCTATGCAGGCAAGTCCCTCAGTTCTGAAGCTATCTGAAAGTAACTTTGGAGATAGTCTTCTGACTATTCTCACTCATATAAGTCGGAAAGGGTTGGTCGAACGACTAAATCTTAAAAACAAAAAACCGGTTTTTAACATATTTAATCAATTCTGCAGACGTTTGCTGTTGTTTTGTATTTTAGAATTTCGATTTCAATTTTATGAAAAAATCGGACACTGTACTACCAAAGACAATAGATTTAACAAGATGCCCCACGACCATACATTCGTTTTGCAATATGAGGCTTCATTTTTGATGGCAACGACAATCGCGTTCTCTTGCTCTCACAAAGTTGAGAGCGTAAAAATCTAAAAATAGAATGCGCTTGCTTGTATGAGTAAACACAAGAACACGAAAGCGCGTATGTATGCGATAATACGTGTGCGCAAGCGCAAGCACCAAAAAATTGAATTTTCATATTTTGTGCTGGTGACCGCTTGTTAGCAGGCGATGCACAGTAGCGCCTCTCGAACAATTAGCGTTGCAAAAATTGAAAATTCGCAAAAAAATCGACAGAACATTTCTCAAGGATTCAGAACCTGTAATAAAATCAAAAAATATTTTTTTTTTTTTCCTAAGTGTAACTGTCACAAAACCGTGAGCGCTACAGTTAGTATATATTTTTTGGAATGTATGAAATTGTGTTGATATTTTGTATTTGCTCAATATATTAAAAAAAATTGTTTTCATAAAAAAAATTATTTTTTTACTTTGATACCCCGTAAAAAGTCGATTTTGTGTGCGTGGCACAGTACATATACATATTTTACAACAATTATCTGTCCGTAAATTATTAGGTTATATTATTTGGTTCAAAATATATGATTTTTGCAACGCTAAATGAGAAACGGCGCTACTGAGCGATAGTAGCGGCAGCAAAAACAGCTGATCTCGAATATGGATTGTATTTGTATACAAGTTCAATTCAGAAAATTAGTTAACTAAATTTTATGTTCATCTGTATGTATGTATATTATATAATTTTATTATTAAACAAATATGCAAAATAATATAAATAATTGATTTAAATACATACATAATTACATATGTATTTACAATTATCTAATTAAATTTACTAATAAATTAATAATATATTATTATGATTCATATATTATAATAAAATTCATTTATAAATCAATAAGTATATAAAATTAAAGAGATGTTAAAATAAAAAATAAATTTAATAGCGAAATTGGCCTTCTTGGGGCCCGTTTGCACACAAACATTCGGCGTCGCTGAATGCGTACAAGAGAACGGCTGGCTCTAGAGCGCTCTCTTCGCTTGCTTTTGAACAAAATTTAAGAGAGCCTGGAGCCAACTCAAAAGCCAGCACGAAAAAATCGTGTGCAAAAAAACCGTATGGCGTTACTTATCTTATAGACTCTATTGTCTTTGGTACAACTACTACACCTACAATCACATATCTGCATTGAAATGATTGGAAAACAAAGAGAAAAAAGTATGTCTTTTTTTTGTTGAATAAGTATCATCATGATCATTTCTTTTTATTTCGAATTCCGGATTTAAATTAATCCAAATCGTATGAATATATCATATACATAGCTTCTATGGAAATGATCTTTTAAAGTACAGAAAGACACAAAAACGGTAGCTCAAAAACAGTAAATATAATAAGTATAGGAGAATGTTAATTCAAATATACTTTATTATCGATAGCTTTAATCCGTTCCTCGACTTTTTATATGTAAAATAATAATAATTTTCAATCAATATTAATTAAATTTTTCTACTCTACATTTTAAAAAATAGTCATCTTGCTCATCACACTCTTTATTTAAATTTTTTTGGTTTAAAATGATTTGGCATTCGTAATTGCAGAGTAAAAACAAAATTAAAATGATTTGTTTCACAGAAACCGACTCAGATCAACTGTATTTACAGCCACATTAATAAATCTTTTTGTTTTTTTTTTAACATAAAAGGTGGAGAAGTAGCTTGTGTGTCTACAAATGTGGACAGTTCATATGCACTGACTATGCAAAAAGGTAAAGCTACTGGCAATCTGGGCGACCCCATTGAAGTCTCAGACGAAGACTCCGATGAAGCTATAGAAAAAGGAAGAATGCCAGAGACACCGCAATCATTTCAAGATAAGTCCCAGCTGGACTTAAGTAATATACTGGCCATACCTGATAAAAAAATTAAGGGCCCTGTGAAATTAAGCTTGATAACTTCCGCCAGTTCCACATCAGCAACCTCCATTTCAGCCAAATCACAATTTTCGCCGCGATTCCAATTGCCCACTTTTATGGGCGGGGGCGACAAATTCAGTTTGGCGGGTGGAGCAGATCTTATACCATTATCACGCGTAGATTGCGGCTCTGCATATTCCTCACAAAAGGTGCCCTCCAATAGCTTGACAGCTCAGCATTACACAAACGATGATCATCAATCGTTTTTGCCCAAATTTCCGACTTACGAAGACATTACCATAACACCAACAGGAGTAGCATCTTCGACAGATCTCAAGCTGCGGAAGCATCACAAAAAGCTGAAGAAAATAAAAGAGGGAAAAGTCAAGAAAAAAAAGGACAAGAAAGAAAAATCAAAGGAAAAGGATCTTTTTTTTAACGGGAGCATGTCGACCACATCCGATAAAAGTGACAAGAAAAAGCTGAAGAAAAAGAAAGATAAGCAACAGGTTTGTTTTTTTTTTTTTTTTTTTTAATTTTTTATTTTTATGTTTAAGCTAGTTTTTATTTTGTTTGAAACTTCAAATGTGTTAGTTTTCAAAGTCGCCATGCTTATTGTATTACAATATATATTATAGACCACATCCATAATCCAAATACCCGATGATGACGGGGACGGGGTGTTGCCTTTAACCAACAACATCGTCGAACGTGGCCCCGCTCCAAACTTATTTGTGGGCGCAACTCCTACAACTGCAATTTCCCCAAAGTCACCTCCAACTCCGAGTCCTTCTCCAACACAGATACCAAAATTAACACTGAAACTAAGTGGGAAATCCACACCTTTGCCACTTACTGGTGAAACGATGGACAACGAAACACCTCCGACTATCCAACGGGAAAGAGATCATTCGCCGGAACTAGCACGCTTCTCTCCATTGGTCACTGGTCCACCGAAAACGAAACAATGTATTATTTTCAACAATAACTAATTAAATAATAATATACCTAAATTTTCCTCTTAATTTGCAGCTGACCCAATCACAGTAACGGCAAACCCACCTCTCTTAACAAATATTGCAGGCAATTCACCTGTAAATCCTACAGTTGTACAGATTCCTTCGTTAGTGCCTGGTCCAACGAATGCAAGAAATCTACATCCACCAATGGCAGCATCTTCATCCGGTTGGATGTCAACCTCAAATAATAGCACTCATACGCATACCTCAGCCACGTCAACGCTCTCTGCCAGCTCAGTTTTATTGCCACAACAATTAATGCTGATGACAACGACGAATCCAAAACCAAATATAAATAATTTTCCATCAACAAACGTCGCAACAGGAACAACTGGAAGAACGCCTACCTCCAATAGTTCAGCTGAAAACTCCTTACAAATTGTGGAAACCAAAAATCATAACCGACCTTCGTCCTATGTGGATGCCGAAGGCAATCGAATTTGGATTTGTCCCGCGTGCGGCAAAGTGGATGACGGTTCTGCCATGATTGGCTGCGATGGCTGCGATGCTTGGTATCATTGGTATTTATTGAACTATTCAAAAATATCTACTTTTATTATTAAATATATTTTTTAGGATCTGTGTGGGCATAACCATTGCTCCCAAGGACAACGATGATTGGTTCTGTCGCGTTTGCATTACGAAAAAGAAAGTTGGAAGTTCGGATAAAAAATCAAAAAAACGAAATAAAAAAAAATAATCTTAAAGGAAGACAACTAAATTTTTTTGTAGAAAACAAGAAAAAAATGTTAAATAAATACAGTGTATAGCTAACTAAAACTGGCTAACTTCAAAACTGCTGCTTGCTGTCAAACGCGATAACTCGAGTTAGTGCAAATGGAACGAACATTCTTCGTTTCCTTTCATATCGATTGATACATAACAGATAAGCGCGTATACTTGTGCCTAAGTCAGGCACCGGGGCTGATCTCAGATAGATAACTTACATTAGTTTCAATGGGCAATAAATTTTAAGAACCGCGTCTACTACGTGCAGCGTTTGAAAAGCTACGCTACTCTCGTTTGAATATTTATTTAATTGTCAATATGAGATAGATTGAGCGACATCCGACATCCGATGTCTTGACGCCCCATCGTTATTATTTAACAATTAATAAGTGCTCATCATTTTTGAGAAACATTTAATAGGGTTTTTGTTGAATTTTTTTTTTTAATATACTTAGATGAGTGTGTCCAATATTAAAGTTATTGCATATAGAATCTATCATTATCGAAACACCATCACCTTAGAAGACATTCATAACCAAAAATATAGTAGGCAATTGCTGTGTGGAGCCATCTATACAAGTTTGTATTGGTAGATTAAAAATTGTAAATAACTCTGAGAACTTAAATATCGTGGTAATGAGTGGCTCGGAAAGGAGTACTCAACTGAAGCCAGGCATACGAAAATTCAGCTGTGATCTTTACGATCAAGCCGATGATGTTACGAGTTCTTAAGTATATGGTTGGTAATTCGTATTATTTATATGGTATATTTTTTGTCAACGTTTTTACTTTGACTTCTATTAAGAAGAGTACATTTTTGTTAGCAAATTTCAAAGAATTGGCTTTGATTAGTAAACATCAGTGAGAATATTTACTATAGACTAGAAAAAATTTAAAATTCAAGAAATTGTAATTGGAAAAACGACAAATGTAACATATTATTTTCATATTCAAACTGAAGCTCCATTGGTATTGCTAGTTTCCAGATCACTGCTCTGATCCTGAGGCAAACGAAGAATGTGTGCTGTGGCAGCGGGGCTTGTTTCAGTTCCTTCTCCAGATGCTGTTTCTGCTCCTACTGCTGTTGCATTCGTAGAGTGTTTCTTGTGGGTACTGCTATTCCCAGTGGAATCACTATTTGCACTACTACTATTATTGCTGCTAAGAGCCATCCTTTGCATTTGCCGTATGACTGTGGCCGCATAATAAGCTTGCTAAAAATAAGTAAAATTTAAATTAGTTTAATATAATATACATATATTTGTGTGTATATCTTCAATATATTATATTTAAAACGCACCTTCCAGCGTGATTTTGCAAAGTTCTTCTTCAACTGCTCTGAGACGGTTCCATGAATATTTTTGCTACTCGCTTCATTGCCAGAAATCCTGCAATAAATACGGGGAGATTTAAATAGATCAAAACAAAATCTATACAATAAAAATATCTGTTATATCTGCAATGGTACGTGGAGTATATCACTAGGTTTTCATAATAATTAATTTATAATTTTAAGTTTTCTAATCAAAGATTCTTAAAAAATTTAGAAATCTTAGGTTTGGACCAATAAATAAAAAAAGTATAACTGGTTTTGTTATAACTTCTTTTTATAATACAAATTATAGAAAGATTATTCAGTCTCAGTACAAGTATAGTGCCGATTGGGCAAAAATAGATCCCCGCATTAATTAATATGCATTAATACTTACCAGGCATGAGCCAACGCTTGCTTACATGTATATCGCTTTTCTACGGTTACACACATTAGGTTTCGTATGAAATGTTTGGCCGATTCGCTGATTTCATCCCAATACGGCGAATCAAATTCAAATTCCCCTAAAATAGGTATTTAGTCATGATTAATTATTCATATTGCGTTCATATTTCAATACCAATACCTTTTAAAATCTGTGCGAATAAATTGGCATCGTTTTCATCATAAAACGGGGGATAGCCGCATAACAGAATGTATGATATTACCCCAATACTCCACACATCAACGGCTTTGCCATATGGCTTTTGTGCTAGCACCTCGGGTGCAACATAACCTGGCGTTCCACATGCAGTTGCCATAATGCCCGAGTCTTCCATTTTGGATAATCCGAAATCGCTAATCATTATTTTGCTATCATCTTCAGCGCTGTAGTATAGCAAGTTTTCTGGCTAATAAATTATAATTATTCAGTTACTTATTTTCAATAGGGTTACTGCTGATCTTAGAAGTGAGCTAATAATTTTAGAGCAAATTAGTGAACTGAGATCAGCTTAAAAATTCGCTTCTTAGTACCCGAGCAAACGAAAAATCAGAAAGCTTTTTCTCGTTCGCTGTTTTTTTTAGCACTGTGCTTTAAACAAAGCTGGATATCCAAAGTATTGAACTCATAAGACGCATATAAATTTAATGCTAATTTCTTTTCCTTAAGGGGGGACATCTGAGTAACTGGCAAAAAATAGCCGATTTTCAAGATTTTTTTTTGGCTAAATGAAAAAGCCAATCGAAAATTTTTAAGGTAGGTTTTATAATGTTAGATGTGAACTACAAAATAAATTTTTTTTTAATAAATCGAAAACAAAACGGCGGCTGTGCAGCATGTCTTCGTCGGCCCTAATTTTTTGAAAGGGCCATGGCCGGAAACCTAACGTCCTTAATTTTTGATCTAGAACAAAAAAATCAAATTTTGTTAGATTCTATATCAACCGCTATCGACACACGTAGGATTTTTTCGATATTTTGATTTTTTGCAAAATGGTGAGTGATTAAAAAAAATGTTCAATTTTCATGAGAAAAAAACGTCACAAAATTGTTGATAAAAAAAAGTAAGCAAAAATAAAAAAAGAATCCTACGTGTGTCGATAGACAAAGGTATTTTGGATATACTGTCAAAATTTCAGATCGATCGGTTAAGATTTGTTCGAGTTAGGTTTCCGGCCAACTCAAAAAAAGTAGTTTTGAGAAAAACGCGTTTAAAGTTTTAAAATCGTATATATATTTACATGAGAGGCATGTTATTTTTAAAACCCTAAAGAGTTTTTTAAGCAAAAAAAAAATGTTTCGATTTTTAAATAAAGTCCCCCCTTAAACTCCATTGTGGGGTAATACATAATTTATCTCGGAAGCCTAAGACCTGGTCACTCTATACCACAAACAAATAAAGGGCGAATAAAAGATTAGCGATGCTTACTTTAAGATCACGATGCACAACACCCTGTTCATGCATATAATCGACAGCCTCTAAAATTTGTCTGATCAAATGAGAGGCGTCCTTTTCTGTGTATGACCCCTTTTCTACAATCCGGTCGAAAAGTTCACCACCAGTAACCCTGTAAAATTAAAGTAAATATAAATGTAATTAGATAAAAGAGTAGGATGGGAAATATAATTCACATACAACTCCATGACGAGGTACACCTTGGATTTGTCCTCATACGTTTCCAACAGTTGTACAATATTTGGATGAGTTAATCTGAAAAGGTACAATTTCGTAGGTAATTTTTAATTATATGTATTTTTTCTTGAATATATTAAATAATCAAAAAGTATTATTGGAAGTAATTGTTAATATTATCTTCAAATGTCCTCAAAAGTTTGTTTGAACGAAGTTATTGCACCCTCAAACATGCATGTACGTCAAACTCAAACTCTGCGCTCAAAATATAGGATCTCGGGGATATACAACTCACCGCCTTTCATCTGGACATTTGCCATCGAAATGATTTGCACTGAACCTAAACACACGAAAAGAAAGCAAATTAAAGCAAACAGGAAAAAGTTTTGACAAAAAAAAGTATAAAAACAATATATGTATTTATTAATAAGCTTTGAAAATAAATATATTTAAATATTATAGATAGATTTAATTCAATAAATACATATTGCAGTAGAAGGCAAATATTCAACATAAAAAACTTTAATAGAAGAAAAACATAATCAGTATAGTCAAAAACGCATTATTTCATGAAAATTTAAAAAAATATATATAAATGCATTAAAAATGTCGTATCCTAATCTTGGAATCCTGAATCTGACTGTTACCCTGTTAACCAGAGTATTTTAACACGCACACTTTAGATGGTACTACCATTTTTTGTAGGTATATTTCTCACCTCCTCAGCACACGTATTTCATTCTCCAGGGATTCCTCCTTGCCCTTTAACGCTTTCTTATCGATTATTTTAACAGCAAAATGATCGCCTGGCGTTTCCTTACTTTCGGCTAAACGTACTTCTGAAAAGGCACCACTACCGTGGAAAGAAAATTTAACAGATTACTCTATGAATAAGATTAACTTTCTGCTACTCACGTCCCCAACAGTCCATGGAGATTATATTTTTCTTCAATTGACACTTGCTTGTTCAACTCCTTGATATCCCTCGCCTTCGTCTTCTTTCCCGAATCTTTTTTGCCGAAGAGGGGCATGATTTTCGTACAATTTACAATTGTTTTGGATTTAGGCTTTCAGAAGGTAACTGCGCAGGTATGGCGCATGGTATGACTTCAGACTTTGAACAAAATTGTCTAAAAAAATGAAAAATATATTATAATCAGTATCAGTAAAATTCACTTGTTTTTGATTTAAGCTTATAATTAAGTATGCCCCGGCTCAGAGTTTACGGTTAAAGGTTAGATGTGAGCTGATTATTATTTAGAAACGCGTACATTCTCTCGAGAAGAGCACCCATATGAACTTATTTGTACACAGCAATATGTATACGTAGTATAGATACTTATATATATATATATATATATATATATATATATATATATATATATATATATTTTTACATATTTTGAGTGGTTCAAAAATTGTTTAGATATTAAAACTTCAAAACTTCTTAAGTAAAACTGAAAAAAAAAATAATAATAATCGGAATTTGGCGATTTATTTAAGAACGTTACACGGAAACTTCACACAAACTTTTGTACGAAAGTAGCTCGTAGCTTGTTGTACAAACAAATTTTTTGTTTAATTTTCAGATTTCTAGTATGTACTATTTTATAAAGAAATATATTATTGAAAATATGACTTTATCTGCAAACTTCTATGGGATTCGTAATTAAAAAATATAATAATAATATTTAAAAAGGCTCTGCTCTGGTTACGCTTTTAACATTTCTGCACTTTAAAGCTTTCTATTTTATTTATTTGAAAAGAAAAAGCACGCTATACTGAAAATAACAATTAAATATTTTCGTGTAATATTGATTTATTGATTTACATTCAGGCGCATGCGAAACTTATAGAGGCACAATTAGAGGTGGAGAACAATCTATAGCACTATCGAGACTGAATCGATAGCAAGCAAAACCTTTGATAGTGATCGATGGTACCATCGATCGATAGAGTCTCACCTGTATTTCAAGCAGCAATCGTTTTTTCAGCAAGGTGGGCCTAATGGGTTCTGACAGGCAAACCTTTTTCTTTTATTTTCATAAACAAAACTTTTGGATAAAGTAAATGTTTTGTTTACATTCAGGGTATTCAATTTTGTATGTTTTTTTTTTTTTATAAACAACCTTTATTAAAAAATATCTTTAACAATTATTTTAATTTAACAATTTTTATGTAGAGTGTAAGGGGTATTCCCTTGACGACTGGCTGGTTGCGTTTGGCATAAAAACATGATCACTGATGAATTTATATCGATAGTTTTGCCAAACGCGTATGATCACTGATCATTATGCAAGATTATATCCATCAAGATTAGCAAAATAGATGCGTAAAAATAGAACGCTGCCTTTTCGGAATACTAATAAATATCTCGATTAGAATAATCAAAAGAAAATCGTAATGTGCTTGGAAATATAAATTATAAGTCATGAATTCAATGGAATCCTTAGATATAATTCAATAAACACTTATTTTTAATTGTTTAATTCTATTTAAAAATTTTTATTTTTATATAGTTACGAATGTAACCAGCCCCTTCAAGAAAAGAAGGCGTCACATTATATAAACAAATTTTTATGAAAACCTATTGTCGTTTCGTTTTTACAAAAATTCAGTTAATTGGCGGGAAGCTCGAATATAACAATAGGTTCCCAGCCGATTATTTATACGATGGCGGAATGACTTGAACTCTGATTGCTACTATTTAATATAAACGGCATACCTCCACTTTGTTTTATAGATTTTGTAAACCTATACCACCTATACACATTCTTCGGGGCATTTGTTCTTTGTTAGAGAAAAATCATTAAAGAAACTCAAATTCCTCGTCCCCTAACTCATTTTAATTTAGTGCGGATAAGATCTGACGCAATCTTTGCTTTTGCTGTTGTTAAACAGCCTAAATAGCTGAAAAACTATTCATTTTACTCCCACATTGGCAGCTTCACCCATCTTTGTTTACGTTTACGTTTTTATGAGCCACAGCAGATCGATCAGCTGAAATCGGATGCAGATGCACTTTGACGCAGCTCTGTGGGAACACGAGTTTCGCACCTGCAAAAAATGCCAACCGTTCCTCACAAATCCGCTGAATGGGAAGATATTATAGTTAAAGATACGTTAAAAATCTTTAACATTGCGGTTTCTACGGTAAGTTTGAGCTCCAGCCATAGCTTTTCTAATTATATGGTACAGGGATACTTATACCCTTGCAGAGAATTATAATTTCAGTCAGAAGTTTGCAACGCAGTGAAGGAGACCTTTCCGACCCTATAAAGTACAGTAGAATCCGGCTATAACGACTTCGCTTATAGCGTCCGTCCGGTTATTGGGACGAAAACTCGATGGCTTGGTTGGTCCCCATACAAACTTATATGAAAGGACCTCCGCTTAACACGTCTTCGTTTTTAACGACAAGCCGCTTATACCGACCAAATTTTTCACAATTCAACCGGATATTGCGACGCGACGAAAAAAAAAAATACAGCAAAATAATTTAATTTTAAATTTAATTTAATGTAATTTAATTTAAAGCAATATGGATGAAAACAAAGATGACAATTACCCGAAAATTACCGATGCCATTTTAATGATAAATGATGCATGGCAACAACTTTCGCCATTAACAAATGCGAATTTCTTTAAGCATTCTGGGCTTAAGCCTAGTACTCTGACGAGAATAAACCGCTGTATAAATTTAGACAGCGGCCAAACTCCATATAAAAAAAAACGGTGTCGAAAAAAAAAAAAGAAGAACTTTTAGACACGTCGTTTTTTTTGGTACTCTGACGACGAAAATGAACCCTGCGAAAATTGAATGGCGCTGCCAGATCAAGATAGTAATGCCCATATGATACACTAATGCAGTTTTCATTAATTAGCTACTTCATTAGAACCTTGAAAGAGACCACTATATGTGTAATTTTGTGTAATTTGGCTTGAATTTTGCTTGGATTATTTTGGTAATACGACTACGGTCACACCGACCGTAAAAGGTAAACAAAAAAAAACGGCCGCCATTCGAGGCGTATTACTATGAATTTCTGAATTCCTCGTCGAAGTATTCTTGCATAAATAAATGCAGAATCCTTTAAATTTATGTTTTTAACGTATAATGCTTAAATTTTTTTTAATTATTACCAAAAAAAATGTTTATATTAATTTTACAGCGTAAGAACCTTGCCCTCGCAAAACATATTATTTTTCCTAATTTTCTAATATTTTTTCAGTTCAAAAAACCAGCGAAATGATTTAAAAATAAAATTCTCATTGTGAGACCATACTGTCAATGAGCTGGCTAATACATTTTTCAATTACAATTTTCTTCATTAAACCCGTATTTTGTTATCGAGTATCTAGTATATAATATGTAGATCTATCGATTATCGCGTCAATGAAGTAGCTAATGCATTATTCTAATGCATTAGAGCGCAATATAGTCGTCTTGCTCGCACTTGTGTAAAACGCTATAGCGCTGTCAAATCTTTAATGAAGTCTCTAATTAATGCGGCAGTGTCATGCCAGTATAAACAGCTGATATCGCGCTGTCTAAATAATTCATTTGATTTATTTAGACACCCCTAATGGAGGGAAAGTTGGAGGAAAAAAGTAGCATTGATAGGGGCTGTCAAGGGGAAGCCCATAATATGGAATTTAACCCACAAAGGACATTTTAATGCCATATTTATTAATATTTTTAATATTTTTTTTGAATATTTGTTTACAAACAGCTGTCCAGTGTGACCCAAGGAAATCCTTAAACGCCATAAAAAGTACATTTTCGCGGCGTTTCAGGCTTTTCCTTAACTTTTTTTGGTCACACTACCTCGGTAGCGAAATAAACAGCGATTCCGCTGTCTAATTTAGACATCGGGTTTTTCTCGTCAGAGTACTAGGCTTTACCGGAGAAAATTTAGATGGTCCCAGCATCTCATTCTCAAACGATATTGACATCGAGGACGACATTCCTCTATCGGTTTGGGCAAGAGCTCTAAAAAATCAGCTACCGATTTCGAAGGAAGAACTCGATGAATTTGTTCTTATAGACAATGGTGTGGTGATTTGCGAGGAACCATCTGAAGAGAGTATTGTTAAGAACATATTAGATGACGAACAGGACAGCGAAGACAACGTGGAAGACCAAAATGAAGATGTGTCAGCGCCCAGCGTTTTGGAGGCACTCAAGGCTGCTGAAATGTTGAATAAATTTTTCAGTTCCAATTTTAATGACAAGACATTAACTCACAGCATTTTTCGTCTAAATAAATCTGTGCGCGACTGTTTTTATAAGTCAAAAACAACACAATCAAAAATCACAGATTATTTAAATTAAGTATAAAAAGAAATAGATAATAATATAGAAATAAGATTAATACTTTATTATGCCTATGAAAATGTTTGTATACGACTTATTATGAAGTTTATGTTATTGAATTAAATTTGTTTTTTGTTTTGATTTAAAAAATTAATTTGTTTTATTTTAAAAACCTATTACAATCACATCAACCAAAAATAAACAAAAAAAAAAAAAAATGTTTTTGCTCCTTTCGGTTAGTGCGTCTTCCGGGTATAACGACGTAAAATCGTCGGTCCCTTGAAAGTCGCTATAACCGGACTCTACTGTATATATATTCTTGATCAGCATCAACAGCCGAGTCGATCTAGCCATGTCCGTCCGTCCGTCTGTCTGTTTCTACGCAAACTAGTCCCTCAGTTTAAAAGCTATCTGAATAAATCTTTGCATATAGTCTTCTATATACTCTCACTTGGCTGTTTTTCAAAATTTTTGTATTATTTTTGAGATATGGTCAAAATATATTATTTCAGATTTTTGGTTTAATTTTGTGAAAATCGGACGACTATATCTTATAGCTGCCGTAGGAACCAACGGGAAAGTAATAGAAAAAATTATAACTTCGTTATCTTTCAACGTATTTTAATCTACTTTAAGATATGAGCTTTTGTTATTATTGTAGAGTTTTGATATACATTTTTTTGAAAATCGGACAACTATATCTTATAGCTGCCATAGAAGCGATCGGTAAATGTAGAGAAAATTTAAATCTAGGAATATAAAACTGTAACTGTCAACCTGTAAACATAATAAGTATAAGTAAAATATTATGAAACTCTGTTTTGTGTGTGTTTTCAGCATTTTATTTATGCTATGTGTAAATATACACATTTTTTTATATATTCGTTTATTTTTCTTTTTTTTAATTTTTTAAATGTTTTTTAATGGTCCAATTATAATCTGCAAGGGTATACAAAGTTAGCTTCCTTTCTTGTACAGCTTAATGCCAACAGAAAATGTATGCAACAGAAAGCAGAAGGTTTTTATATTCTTGATCATTATGACCAGTCGAGTCGAGTAAAATATCATTGTAAAGCCTAGTACTCTGACGAGAAAAATCCGCTGTATAAATTTAGACAGCGGCCAAACACCATATAAAAAAAATGGTGTCGAAAAAAGAAGAAGAAGAACTTTTAGCCACGTCGATTTTTCCGGTACTCTGACGACGAAAATGAAGCCTGCGAAAATTGAATGGCGCTGCCAGATCAAGATAGTGAACAGCTGATATCGCGCTGTCTAAATATTTCATTTGATTTATTTAGACACCCCTAATGGAGGGAAAGTTGAAGGAAAAAGGTGGCATTGATAGGGGCTGTCAAGGGGAAGCCCATAATATGGAATTTAACCCACAAAGGACATTTTAATGCCATATTTATTAATATATTTAATATTTTTTTGAATATTTGTTTACAAACAGCTGTCCAGTGTGACCAAAGAAAATCCTTAAACGCCATAAAAAGTACATTTTCATGGCATTTCAGGATTTTCCTTAATTTTTTTTGGTCACACTAGCTCGGTAGCGAAATAAACAGCGATTCCGCTGTCTAATTTAGACAGCGGATTTTCTCGTCAGAGTACTAGGCTTTAGTATCAAGTATTGGTACAATAGTAACAACTTAAAAAAAAAAAATAGATCTATCAATCTTACTTCCATTCTATTTTTTGAGCGCGCATCTTTTTTTAAATTTATTTCGTTTCAAGCTGAATTAATTATATATTGTCCTTGACGACTGAATGGCTGCGTTCAGCCATTTAAAAGAAAAATGTAAATTTCTAAGGTATAGCTATTTGTGTATTTCTAAATCGTATAAAATTCAATCAGTGTCTATTTCCCTTTTAAATCTGGTACTGAACTCCTTTGTTTGAAACCGATGTTATTTTCTACTAAATTTGTTATCGATAGCAAGTGTTTTACTTCGTGACACGGAGTCCGTGTACGCGTCTCATATCATACTCCGATCAGGAAGTGTATTGTGCATTTACTTTTAAAAAGGACGCATCAATAAATATGCAAACAAAATCAGTCGCATTTTTGCTACTAAGCTACTATTTACTTACTACTACTTTATTTTATAAAGAACATAAATGTTAATCAAAAACGTCTAACCGAAGTACTTTAATTTCAAGAGCGGAGATGGAGATTCTCTGAAAAAAGTGTGTATACCGTATACAGATGTATGCATATACATATGGATGTATGTATACATAAACTAAACGGTGTTTGAAATACAATTATAAACAAATACAATCCTTTCAAAACTAAACTAATTAATGTGGAACTCGCAAGTTCATTAAATAAGTAAAGAACAACAATCCTAATAAACCTTTAACAGAATAAACAATTTACGAAAATCAATCATATAGCATCCTGTAGCGTTATAATAAACATGTACATATGTATGTATGCATTTTCATGTATATATGCAATGTGATTGCAGGACAAATAAATCCAAGAATAATAATAATCGATAAATTAAAACAATTCTTACACAGCAAAATAATTAGATTGTAAATGGCTGGTATTTAAATAATGCACACGGTTTCATATTAACTACAAGAAAGGACAAGAAAGTGAAAGATGTACCACCCTGTTCTAGTAATAATTAATGTAATTATATAAATTCATATGCAAAAGACTAAATTATTGAATGCTTCAACTAACATTTTTTTATTTAAACATTTTTCCCCTTGTTATTTTTAGTGTTGAAAAGTTTTGCGAGATGCTGTCAATATTAAGCAAAAATTGGCATAATCTTCAAAGGTCATCCAAATTAACAAAATACAAATAAAACTACATACTGGAAGCCATTACTGGCAGTTCCAGTCTATAAAAGGCCTCTTTGGAATACGTTAGAAAAAAAAAACAAACATAAAATGGAATGCCATAAATCATCAAATAAGCATTTAACTTCCAAAAGAAATCGTCCGACTTCCCTTTTTCAAAATCAAATCATTAGCATAATGCTGTCTGCGGATGCTAGAAGATTTATTCCAGCACGAGGCCACGACAGAACTGTTCTAAGAATGATATTAGGAGTAGGTTGGCTTATTTTATTTATGTTTAACTTCCAACTGACCCATGCCGATCAAGGTACGTAAAATGCAATATTATTAAGATCGCTTGTAATAAAAATTTTATGTTTGGCAGTTGTTCTTTTGGATACGACTAGAGAAGCAACTTTGGAATGGACAAGGTATCCCTATGGTCCTCAAGCCCAGACGCCAGGGGTAATTACATATTATTTATATTCTATTTAAATGCATTAGTTGCTTAAAATGTTGGCGTTGCTGGATACGCAATTGGCCGACCTTACGAGCCACATCCTTTTCGTGTCCATTGATAATCACTTGAATTTAGATTTTTTTTTTACCAAATGTTTATTACTCTAAAATAATCTTATATACGAATACGAACATTTTAGTTTTCGAGCGAACGATTGTTAATTGGTTTTTGATTTTGGACTTTCAGTGGGTTGAAGAATCATTTACAGACTTCGTAAAGGGCATTAACTGGCGAAGCTATGTGGTTTGCGATGTAGCCTATCACAATGTCAACAACTGGCTGTGGTCGCCCTTTATTGATCGTGGACCAGCAAACAGACTATATATTGAAATACAATTCACCATACGAGATTGTTCATTATTTCCAGGTAAGCAATAAGACAGCTATATAAAAACGGGGTATATCCCCAGTATCCTCATATCAAGAGAAAATCAATATTTTGAAATTATCGTAAAGTGCAGAAGTCTCAGAAGTTCTTTAAAACGATTTTATTAAGGTTAATTCTGTGCAAAACGTCCCACTTTTCAGAAATTTATTTGTGCGGCCAAAGTTAGTTTATTAAGGGTCCATTCTAGTTAGTTGTGCCAAAAAATGGGCAATCTTTAGGAATTTTTTGTGGACAAAGGAAAGACAGAAAGTTCAAACTTTTCACATATATTTCTCATGGTTTAGAGATGATTTAGCAAAAATTTCAAAAATTTTAGAGCATGTCTTGAAGCATGACACAGGGCGACGTAAGCCCATGCCCAAAAAAGGAACCCCTTTGGCGACCGTCCTGCAGGACGTAAAAATCGCCTAAAACAAATAATTCAAAGATTTTCTTCTTTAGTATGAATGTGGTTATGGAATAGACTAGAATTATAAAAATTTAATAAAAAATAAAAAAATGGCGGCGATTCAAAATTTTTTTTTTCGTTTTCGTGCAAATTTTCTTCACTTTTTTGTTGATTAAAAATCCAATATAATTCTAGTCTATTCCATTGACAGCTTCATTACGCGTATTTAAAAAAAAAACATTAAGATTCGTTAATAATTGACTGAGATATTACGGTCGCCAGCCCGAAAAATGTAGTTTTGCAGAAAACGCGTTTAAAGTTTTATGTTTGCTCTGTACCTCCTTTAAGTCGGCCGGCTCGGAGGCTCATAACTTTTAAACTATTACGTATTTCGATTTGCCGTTTTAGAATGATATTCTAGACACTTGTAACTATAGAAAAAATGCAAAAAAAAAATTAGATTTTTATTTAAAGCCTAGTACTCTGACGAGAAAAACCCGCTGTCTAAATTAGACAGCGGAATCGCTGTTTATTTCGCTACCGAGCTAGTGTGACCAAAAAAATTAAGGAAATTCCATGAAAATGTACTTTTTATGGCGTTTAAGGATTTTCCTTGGTCACAATGGACAGCTGTTTGTAAACAAATATTCAAAAAAAATATTAAAAATATTAATAAATATGGCATTAAAATGTCCTTTGTGGGTTAAATTCCATATTATGGGCTTCCCCTTCCCCTTTTCGTCAGAGTAAAAAAAACGACGTGTCTAAAAGTTCTTCTTCTTTTTTTTCGACACCGTTTTTTTTATATGGAGTTTGGCCGCTGTCTAAATTTATACAGCGGTTTTTTCTCGTCAGAGTACTAGGCTTAACTAACCAGAATGGATCCTTAAATTAAATACCATAAAATAAAAAAACACTTAAACATTTTTGTATTAAATGTAGTATTGAAAAATATTTAGAGGTATAGAAGTTCTAGGGAATCTCTCGAGTCGCCTCGAAAAAAAATTGGTTTGCGGTGTACATCCTAACTGTCCACAAAGTCACCCGATTCAAAAAAACTATAATACATTTGTTAAAGGCTAAGTGTCTCGAGGTACTCACGTAGCGTTTTTATTTTAAAAATTGTTCTCGATTTTGTATCAAAATTGGAAGTCGAAACCCCGATTTTTGAGTAAAAAAATTAGTTAATTTGTTTAAAAAAAAATATAATAAATTTGAACATTAAAAAGAACTCGACGTGAGTACAAAACCGATTGGTCCAGCAGATTTTCAAAATGGCATTTTTCAGAAGAGCGCTTTAAACTTTGTAATTCTCATACATTGAACACCAAACGACCTAAGTTTTTTTTTATGAATTTTGCTATGATCGATGTAAAACTTGGACATACCGAATTAACCTTACACCCCACCCCCCAAATAATAAAATTTGAAAGAATTTAGCGTATCCTGAGACAAATTTCGAAATATTAGAACCCGATTTCGAACAAACGCTATATTTGTTTTAATTTAATTTAAATGAATACGCAAAATGACTAATTTAGAATTGAAATTACCCTTTTTTTATAGGAAATGCTTTGTCATGTAAGGAAACATTCAGTTTACTTTTCTACGAGTTTGATGCGGCCACCAGAGAGCCTCCGCCTTGGCAAACTGATAGTTACCGACTAATTGCCCGGATTGCGGCCGGAGAAGGTCGTTTCAATCAGAACTCTGATGTCGACATCAACACGGAGGTCAAGAGCATAGCTGTAAATAAGAAGGGAGTGTATTTCGCGTTTCGCGACCAGGGCGCCTGCATTAGTGTTCTCGCAGTGAAAGTTTACTATATCACCTGTCCCGCTGTCACCGAGAATTTTGCGCATTTCAATGAAACCCCAACGGGCAGAGAAATAACGATAATTGAAAAGCAGAACGGAACTTGTGTGAAAAATGCTGAGCCCTATGAGCCACCAACTTACCTGTGCAAAGGTGATGGCAAATGGACCATACTTACGGGCGGTTGTCGCTGTAAAGTTGGCTTTGAACCGAATAATTTGAATAAAACTTGTACAGGTGAGTATTCATGTTTTTTCTCTTACTTTACACGTATAATTAGTTCCAAATGTACAGCTCGGTTCCAGATACAGTTCAGAAAATTAGTACGGAAGTTATTTCCTTGGAATTTTCTATATGACACTTCCGAAAAATCCTCAGGGATTTAAATTTTCCCCTGTTAACGCTGTGATTTGCCTAACCATTGGTTATTTCCGCAAAAACAGAAACTATTTTAGAATAAAATACGATTATGGAATCTGCAATTAAAACCACAGGTCGACGATAACTTTAGATTGGTATTTAAGATGGAATATTGTCTGAAATGGCGTGCGTTTCTGTATGTGCCGATTTTCACAATCTGGGTATACCATTGACGTCTGAAGGACTTAATTACAGCAAATATCGGCGATGTATCGTGATACTTAGCCAACGTTGAACTCTTTAGCCACCCTGGCTTTTCAGTCAGCGATCTCGGAGTCGCAAAATGACTGAAAATATCGTATAAGCTGTTCTCAATTACAAATGTTTTTAGTCATTTAGGTTAGGTTTGGGAATAACCTGAATATATATAAATGTATATACATATATACAAGAACAGGAAGCTAACACGCCGAAGTCTGTATACACTTGCAGATTGCTTTTAGATCTTTAATAATCAAGCCATTTTGGTAAAATATTTAGAAAAACAAGAAAGGAAGCTAACTTCGGCACGCCGAAGTTTGTATACCCTTGCAGATCTTATTTCATGACATTTTACCTATACTTATTATGTTTACAGTTTGACAGTTACAGTTTTGCATTTCCAGCTTTACATTTTCCCTACATCTACCGATCGTTTATATGGCAGCTATATGATAAAGTTGTTCGATTATTTTGAAATTTATACCAAAATTCTAGAATAATAAAATAAGCTTATATCCCGAAGTAGATGAAAATACGTTGAAAAACAACGAATCTATAATTTTTTTTCTATTAATTTCCCGATCGTTCCTATGGCAGCTATATGATATAGTCGTCCGATTTTCATAAAATTTTTACCAAAATTCCGAAATAATATAAAATGGCCATATCTAAAAAATGGTGCAAAAATGTTGAAAAACAGCAAAGTTATAATTTTGTTTCTAAAAATATATCGAACATTTGTATGGCAGCTATATGATATAGTCGTCCGATCCGGCCAGTTCCGACATATATAGCAGTGAGAGCATATAGAAGACTATATGCAAAGTTTCATTGAGATAGCTTTAAAACTGAGGGACTAGTTTGCGTAGAAACGGACAGACGGACAGACGGACAGACGGACATGGCTAGATCGACTCGGCTGTTGATGCTGATCAAGAATATATATACTTTATAGGGTCGGAAACGTCTCCTTCACTGCGTTGCAAACTTCTGACTGAAATTATAATACCCTGCAAGGGTATAAAAATATATCAGGCCTGTTCTAGTTTCCACTTCCGCAAAATTTATTCGGATTCGGATTTCCCTGACCTGTTCTAGTGTTCACTTCCGATAAAATCCTAACGGATTCGTATTTCGCTCTGTTAAGTCTGTTAATTTGCAGGCGAAACGTTCGGAAACCTAGCGTGTGCCATTGGGCCGGCGGATTCAAATCCGCAAAATCAGAAATTAATTATTTTATTTTATTTACAAATGTTATTGTATTTTATTCCTTAAGGTTTTGAGAACATTATTGCATAATTGAATTAGCTAATGCTAACATACTTGATTTAAAAATATTTATTTTGTGGGTGCACCTTAAAATCGGTTCGATTCTAACCTTAAACATTATTGCTAATCCGCCACCACTGTGTTGTATTTGAGAGGGACCATTTAAGGGGGGATAAGCAAAAAAAAAAAAATCACGAAAAATGGCAAAATTTTGACCGCTTACATATATATCCCCCCTTAATACGGTCTTCCCACACATCGCATCTGTGAGGAACGGTTGGGATTTTTCGCAGATGCGAAACTCGTGTTCCCACAGAGCAGCATCAAAGTGCATCTGCATCCGAACAGCTGATCGATCAGCTGTGGCTCATGAAAACGTAAACAAAGGCTGTCGAATTGGCTGTTGCAAATTTGAAATAGAGCGTTTACCAACTATTTTGGCTGTTGTACAACAGCAAAATCGAGGATTACGTCAAATTTTATCCGCACTAACTTAAAATGAATTATAGAGTCTTCCCACACAACATTAAAGCACATTCAACATCCGTTGAACAAACGGTCCGTAAGGTTTTGCCGTTCCGAATTTTCCCAAATGGAGTGGCGTTAGTTCAACATTAAAATCTAACCACGGTTTGTTTGGCGATAGTTTTTCGGTGCAACTCTGATTCTTCTTCTTAATTTGACCATTCACCACGAAAATGTAAACAAATTGGCGAGGAACAAATGAGATATGGAATTTAAAACGTGGCGCCAAAGCTACAAGCATGCCCAAAATAGTTCTTGGCGTTTTTTCTGTATATTCTTGCCCCTATATGTCCCCAATTGTTACTATTTAATATAAACCGCCTACCTCTACCTTATTTTAAAGATTTTGGATGCCTATACCACCTATAGACACTCTTCGGGGAATTTGCTCTTTGTTAGAGAAAAATCATTAGAAAAACTAAAATTCCTTGTCATTTAATTCATTTAAATTTAGTGCGGATAAATTCTGATGCTGTTGTACAACAGCCAAAATAGTTGGTAAATGCTCCATTTCAAATTTGCAACTGCCAATTCGACAGCCTTTGTTTACGTTTTCATGAGCCACAGCTGATCGATCAGCTGTTCGGATGTTGAATAGGTAGTATAGGCTTCCCAAATCTATACTTAAAGAAGAAGTAGGCGTTTTATATTAAGGGGGGACATCTGAGTAACTGGAAAAAAAAGCCCATTTTCTAGAATTTTTTTTGGCCAAATGAAAAAGCCAATCGAAAAATTTTAAAGTAGGTTTGATAATGTTAGATGTGAACTACAAAATAAATTTGTTAATAAATCGAAAACAAAATGGCGGCTGTGCATCATGTCTTCGTAGGCCCTATTTTTTTGAAAGGGGTCCATGGCCGAAAACCTAACGTCCTTAGTTTTTGATCTAGAACAAAAAATCAAATTTAGTTAGTTTCTATATCTCAACCGCTATCGACGTACGTAGGATTTTTTCGATATTTTGTTTTTTTGCAAAATGGTGAGTGATTAAATAAAATGTTCAATTTTCATGAAAAAAAACGTCACAAAATTGTTGATAAAAAAAAAAGTAAGCAAAAAAAAAAATCCTACGTCGATAGCCATAGGTATTTTGGATATACTGTCAAAATTTCAGATCGATCGGTTAAGATTTGTTCGAGTTATGTTTTCGGCCAACTCAAAAAAAGTGGTTTTGAGAAAAACGCGTTTAAAGTTTTAAAATCGTATATGATTACATGTGAGGCATCGCCGCAGAATTGAAAATTTCGACACTTAGAAACTTTGGCCGGACTCTATCTTTTGATATGTTATTTTTAAGACCCTAAAGTATTTTTTAAGCAAAAAAAAAATTTTCGATTTTTAAAAAAAGTTACTCAGATGTCCCCCCTTAAATAGTAGCAATTGGGGACAATTTGGGGCAAGAATATACAAAAAAAAAAAGTCAACAACTATTTTGGGCATGCTTGTAGCTTTGGCGCCACATTTTAAATTCCATATTTCATTTGTTCCTCGCCAAGTACACTTTCGTAGTGTTGGTCAAATTTTCACTGTTAAGAAGAAGAAATCAGAGTTGCACCGAAAAACTATCGCCTAACAAACGTTCGTTAGATTTAGATGCGCTTTGATGCCGGTCCATTTGGGAAAATTTGGAACGACAAAACCTTATGGACCGTTTGTTCAACGGACGGTGGATGCGCTTTGACGGTGTGTGGGAAGATCCTATAAGGGTTATCAGCATACAAAAATAGAAGCGATTAAATATGTTTCATGTTAATTTTAAACAATCGTTGTACTAATTGTTCTAATATTATAATAACTATTATTAACCAATGCTAAAGAAATAGTTTTTGTTCAAAATATTTTTTTAAAATTATTGTACTAACTGTGCGTGATGTGAAGGGTATTTTTTTCCGTACCTCTGCACATCTTTTATGAGCTGCATTTACAACACAATCTGTAAGAAATTTCACAACACTGCCTAAGAACAGATGACTAGCGCACGCAATTTAAATTTCAACCATGTAAGTGAAAATAACGCTCAAAAGTTTATTTAATTAACAGTTTCTATTGGGGGGAAGCATACAAATCAAGCGCAGGATAAGATTTTCATCTTATTTATGGAAAAACTGATATTGCCAGAAGCTACACAAAGGGTGAATTGGGACGGGCAAAACAGCTGACATCCGCATAAGTTTTCCAATACTTCTTATCGAACATTTTCAGTACTGCGCCGAAAACAGATGATTGAAATTTTAAATTAACATTTTACGGCCAAGAATGCTTGTACCTTTAATTTTATGTAATGAATGTAACCCATAAACGTACTTAGGTTGTACGGTAGAGCGAGCCAAAATCTTATTAGCCCCTTATTGACAAAACTCAGGCAAAATAAACGCGTTTGTCTATACGGCCAGCTGACATTCCTTGGGAATAAAAGGCAATAAGGAAAATTTTACAAATGGTCCCTACATCAACAAGGGAAATTCGCTTATGTTAAAGGGAAATCCGCAAATGTCATCAAATTCACTTCCGAGTGAAAACTAGAACAGGCCTGTATATAAAAGTTGTAAATTTATACATAGCATACAAAAAATGCTGAAAACACACACAAAACAGAGTTTCATAACATTTTTCCTATACTTTAGGTTTACAGCTTGACAGTTACAGTTTTACATTCCCAGCTATACATTTTCTCTACATCTACAGATCGTTTCTATGGCAGCTATATGATATAGTCGTCCGATTTCATATAAAGATTCTTTATTTTCTGGATTTATTTTAAACAAATTATCTTCTTTGAATATAATTTCAGAATGTCCCCTTGGTACATTCAAATCTTCGGAAGTGCAAAAATGTACTGCATGTCCACCGAATTCGAAGGCTTTAAAGGCAGGGTCAGCATATTGTGAATGTATCACAGGATACTACAGACATCCGCGCGATGGCCGACACATGCCTTGTTACAGTCCACCGGCAGCTCCAACCAATCTTACATTGCTTTTTGTGGATCAAACAAGTGCCATACTAGCCTGGAGTGCTATCAACGCCAACAAGAACGAATCTTACTTGGGAGAACCTACGAAGGCCCAAAAGTATCGCAGTGATATAGTGTATAAAATACGATGTAGTACGTGTGGCTCTAACGTTATGTACAATCCCGCAACGGATACGTTTAACGAAACAAAAATTACGATAACTAATCTAGAACCAGTCACAACCTATACTGTCCAGATTCATGCCACAAACAGCGTGACACTTGTCACTGAGCCACTGCACTCCAATGAAACGTCTGATATATCGAATGATTATGTATTTAACAATTTTTCGACGACGCAGAACATTCCTCCATTGGATTTGAATGAAATTAAGACACAATATGCTGAAATTGTATTTACAACAGAATCAGTATTACTGTCGACAGTCTTTAATTTGCGTGTCTTGTCCATCACCAGCAAGGATGCGGATCTTGAGTGGGATAAACCCACTCAAATTGATAATCCACTTGAGTTCTACGAAGTTCGTTGGTTTCCGAAACTTGAACTTGATTTGATTAACAAAACGGCTTTGAACACTAAGGACACAAAGGCTCACATTGAAGGACTTGTGGAAAATACCGAATATGGCTTTCAAGTTCGTTGTAAAACGTTAAATGGTTTCGGTTCTTATAGTAATATGATCTATGCCCAAACTCTACAAGCCGTTAGTTCAGGTAAATAATCTTAACAATTAAGTATATTTATATATTTATATATTTATATATTTATATATTTATATATTTATATATTTATATATTTATATATTTATATATTTATATATTTATATATTTATATATTTATATATTTATATATTTATATATTTATATATTTATATATTTATATATTTATATATTTATATATTTATATATTTATATATTTATATATTTATATATTTATATATTTATATATTTATATATTTATATATTTATATATTTATATATTTATATATTTATATATTTATATATTTATATACTTATATATTTATATATTATATATTTATATTTATTTATGATAACCGGATCACACATCTTTCCTATGTAAGTTTTCTAATTTTATTTCAATTTTATATTATCCAATTCCATAGTTTATGACGACTCAGTGCAAATAAGATTCATTGCCGGTGCCATTGTCTCTGGGGTACTATTTCTGGTTATATTTATTGTGGCTACTGTGTATTTTATGCGTTCAAAGCATCAGGATGAACTTGATAAGAAGTCTACGAATCATTTGCCTTTGCCGATGGATTATGCCAGCAATGAAGGTAAGTGTAAACACAAAGAAATACACTGCCCTGATACATTAAATTTAAATACTGGAACACAGAATGTATTTAATAATAGTTAACATCGATCGCTAATAGCACTTATAAAAATTGCTTTGTTTGGGTTTAAATTTTCTTAAAATTTTTTAAAATAAAGTTCCATGCCTGCTTACCCCGAATTTAACCTTATTTAATTTTCAGAACAAATCCATATACAATTTTGTGTGTTTTGATATATAAACTATATATTATTCCTTTTCTTTATTTTTAGTTAATTCTATGGATACTACTCCAATTGTCAAAACCCTTCACTTAAACGGTATAACCTATTGCTTACCTTTTTATATATATTTTTGTGTGTACAATACTTACTATAATCTGTTTAAGAATTTTGTTGTTGAAATGAATTTTTGCATGTTTCATGGGAGTTTTTTAATTCCAAAATATATTGACACTTATGTGTTCAATTTACGATTCAATAAACAATTTTTGTTTTGTTTTATTTTTTCTCTTCGAAAGTAAGGACATTAGCAAGGCAGTGAAGAAGTCAATCATGTCATATTCTCGATTAAAAAATTAAAACTAAATAATAATACATACACTTTATTATGTCGCATATATGCCCTTCAGAAATGTTTTCTTTAATTTTATTAAATGCGAACGACTATATCATCTATCTGCCTTAAGAACGATTCAATTCAACATCAAGGGTTTAAAACCTTCGTCTTACCAGTTAGTTTCCTAGAAGATTTTATTTATAATTTGTTATTGTTAACGTAAGATTTCTGAGAAATATATTTATATAATATACTAATACAATTTAAAAGATATATAGCGATCTGTTGCATCTCTTGCTCTCTTTTAATGCTTAATGTTAAACTTGTGTTTTAGTGACAACGCCCCTCTTTGGTAATAGCAGATGCTACATAGACCCGCACACATACGAAGATCCAAATCAGGCAATACGAGAATTTGCCAGGGAAATCGATGCCAACTACATAACTATCGAAGCTATTATCGGTGTGTATTTATGTTATTATAAATTCATTTTATATAGTAATATAAAAAATTGCGTTTAAATTTAAAGGTGGCGGAGAATTTGGAGACGTTTGCCGAGGTCGCTTGAAGATTCCACCTAATTTTGTTCAAGACATTGATGTAGCCATAAAGACCCTAAAACCAGGTAAGCGTATGCGTTGTGTAAGCCAATGTGTTCATGGAATAGCAGTAAAAATCCTACCTTAATTTTAAAACAATTTGAGACACTTGCAATTTTTCTACTTAAAAAAGCGGTAACCTCTTGCAAAGTCTGTAACACAGGTCGACCGCTTTTTATGAACTTTTCCGACTGTTTTTATACGCTGAACTCAAATCTGGTCTAAGAAAATGTCCTATACGTCAGATTTTTTTTAAATATTTGAACATAAAAAAGAATTTAGGTGCTGTAACTTTTTAATACCTTTTATGTTTTTCAAACAATCGTTACAGCATCTTCAAGCACTGTTTTTTTTTTTCTCTCTCTTTGTAATAACTGTATTTGATCTCCAAGATTTCGTCTTTTAAATATATATATACATTTGTTTCTTAATTCTAAATTCTGCATAGAATTTGACAATATATGTATATGGAAAAATTACGATATAAATTCAAAGGTGATATCTTGAATATCCGTAAAAATAATTCAAAATTTAAAAGACTGATTTTGAAGTGCAAGTACAGTAATTTACTTTATTGTTTTGAAAAAAATGTCAAAAACCTGACGTAAAGGAAATTTTCGGAGGGCGTATTCAAGTTCATCGTATCGAAAATCTTTATAAAAGTATTCCGTTTCTTGTTTCTGCGGCTTTTTGAGATTTTGTCGGCCTGTGTAATATAATAATGACAAAACCAAAATTTTCTGTTACATGTAAACATATTTTATTCGTTCGTTTACACAAAAACACTTAAAATTGGTGTTCATAGAATTGTCAGTGGTTATTTAAAATTATGGTTTTTGCTTAGGTAGAAAAGTTTTCAGATAATGATTAAGCTTTTGATTTCACAGGCTGACAGCTTTTTGGAACCAAGAAGTTGAATATACTTTTCCGAAGGTCCGTCAAAGCACATTCACCGTCCGTTGAACAAACGGTCCATAAGGTTTTGCCGTTCCAAATTTTCCCAAATGGACCGCCGTTAGAACACGTTAAAATCTAACCACGGTTTGTTTGGCGTTAGTAAGGCGATAGTTTTTCGAATGATTTTTCTCTAACAAAGAGCAAATTCCCCGAAGAGTGTCTATAGGTGGTATAGGCATCCAAAATCTTTAAAATAAGATAGAGGCAGGCGGTTTATATTAAATAGTAACAATTGGGGACATATTGGGGCAAGAATATACAGAAAAAACGCCAATAACTATTTTGGGCATGCTTGTAGCTTTGGCGCCACATTTTAAATTCCATATCTCATTTGTTCCTCGCCAAGTGTGTATACACTTTCGTAGTGATGGTAAAATTTTCAGAGTTGCACCGAAAAACTATCGCCACACAAACCGTGGTTAGATTTTAACGTGTTCTAACGGCGGTCCATTTGGGAAAATTCGGAACGGCAAAACCTTATGGACCGTTTGTTCAACGGACGGTGAATGTGCTTTGACGGTGTGTGGGAAGACCCTATAAATGCTCCATTTCAAATTTGCAACTCCCAACTTTGTTTACGTTTTTATGAGCCACAGCTGATCGATCAGCTGTTCGGATGGTGAATGTGCTTTGACGGTGTGTGGGAACACGAGTTTCACTTTTTTTTAAAATCCCAAACGCTCCTCACAAATGCACTGTGTGGGAAAACAGTATTAGGTCGGTTTTGAGTACAGTGCATCAAATCTCCGGTTCTTTGTTTTGAGATTTTCTTTAATTTTGATAGCCTATGTTACCAGTTTAAAAAAAAAAACTAAGCCTTTTATGGTCTTAATTTAAAAGTAGAGTCTGAAGACTACGAAAGGTTTGATTACGAGTTGGTCCATGACAATGGGACATTAAAATATTGCTGTACTAATCGGCTTTAACCTCAAATATCAGTATACAATATCGATATACATATGTACATATGTAAAATAACATATTTCAGGTATTTTGTTTTATACGAGGGTGGGCTGATAAATAGTCGGCCTAACAGAGAAAAAAATTGTTTTTTAATTCATAAATATTTTATTCGATTAGTGTTTTCTATTAGCTGATTACTGTGAAAGTTTCATGCGGTTTTATCAACACAGGTAATTTTGGCGAGACTTTTAACGTATTCACTTTTGCATTTCGTCAATATGAATAAAATCGAATATCGTGCTGTCACGCAACCGCTTGCAGATTGCGCAAACCAAAACGAATTTTTTCGTCGTTTTGTGACTGTTGACGAAACCTAGATTCATTACCATACACCAGAGAGTAAGGAACAGTCAAAGCAATGGATTTCAACTGGAGAAACGGCACCGAAAAAGGCAAGAATCGGTTTGTCGGCCAATAAGGTGATGGCAACGGTTTTCTGGGATTCCCGAGGTGTAATTCTTGTGGATTATCTGGAAAAAGGCAGAACAATTACGGGAGAATACTATTTCAATCTCTTGGGACGATTTGATTTGGATCTGAAGAAATAAAAGGCCGCACATGGCGAAGAAGAAAGTTTTGTTTCACCAGGTTAATGCTCCCGCTCACAAGAGCTTTGTCGCCATGTCGAAATTGTGTGAATTGCACTACGAAATTCTATCCCATCCACCCTATTCTCAAGATTTAGCACCCTGTGACTATTATTTATTTCCAAACTTAAAAAAATGGCTTGGGGGTAAGAAATTTCAGTAAAATGAACTGGTAGTCTGTGAAACAAACCCCTATTTTGAGGACCTGGACAACTCCTATTTTATAGAAGGTATTGGGAAACTGGAGGATCGGTGGTCCAAGTGCATACGTCTAAAAGGAGATTATGTTGAAATATAAAAAAGAAAAATTTAAAAAAAAACGTATTTTCTTTGTAAGGCCGACTTTTTATCAGCCTACCCTCGTAAATTTTAAAATATGTCTTTATTTCAAGGATCTTCGGAAAAGGCCCGCTGTGACTTCTTAACGGAGGCCTCCATTATGGGCCAATTCGATCATCCAAATGTCATTTACCTGCAAGGCGTGGTGACACGCTCCAATCCCGTCATGATAATCACCGAATATATGGAGAATGGTAGCCTGGACACTTTTTTGCGGGTCAATGATGGAAAATTTCAAACATTGCAACTGATCGTAATGCTGCGAGGCATTGCAAGTGGGATGGCCTATCTGAGTGATATGAATTATGTGCACAGAGATTTAGCAGCTCGAAATGTACTTGTTAATGCGCAATTAATATGCAAAATTGCTGATTTTGGATTGTCCCGAGAGATTGAAAATACAAGTGATGCATATACAACAAGGGTGAGTACTAAATTATATTCTGGTTATCCAAAGTTTATAATTTAATTAAATCATTTTTGATTCGATCGATTCATAATTTTTAAACTATATTCCTAATATCTTAATCATTCCGAAAAAAGTCGAAAAAATACAGGACCCTATAATAATATACAACTATGTTTTCACATCTCTAACTATGGGCCCATACATATGTATTTTTTAATTGAAGTATTAATATTTAATCCATAACATATTTAATATATTAATATTTTTGAATTTTTATTTTATGTAAAGGGGGGCAAAATCCCTGTACGTTGGACGGCACCGGAAGCAATTGCTTTTCGGAAGTTTACCTCTGCCTCAGATGTCTGGTCATATGGCGTTGTTTTATGGGAGGTGATGTCTTACGGAGAACGTCCTTATTGGAACTGGTCAAATCAGGTAATGAATACATAACTCGAGACACTTTCATTAGTAGATATTTTAAATGTATGATATTTAGGATGTAATAAAAAGCATAGAGAAGGGCTATCGCCTGCCAGCACCCATGGATTGTCCCGAAGCGCTTTATCAATTAATGTTAGACTGCTGGCAAAAGCAGCGAACGCATCGTCCAACCTTTGCAAGCATCGTCTCAACGTTGGACAACTTGGCCAGGCAGCCGCAATCGCTGCTAACCACAAGAAACTCTCCCGAATCGGATAATACACACATTTTGGATGCGCAACAGCGCGGTCAGAATGTCTTCATCAGCACGGACCTGTGGCTGGAGCACATAAAAATGTCCAGATATTGCCAGCATTTCAAAGAGGCTAACTTGAACAATGCTCAACAGGTGAGACACATTGGAATTTACATAGCGGTTGTAGCACTATATATATACAAATTTATACTAACATGCTTGCTTTTTTATTTGTTATATCCTTGCAGTATATATAATATTTTTTTATATATATTCTTAATCAGCATCAACAGCCGAGTCGATCTAACCATGTCTGTCCGTTTTTATGCAATCTAGTCAGTTTTAAAGCTAGCTGAATGACTAATCTTCTAACTAATCTCACTACTATGTATGGTGCATATGTCGCAATGGGCGCCAAAGATGATTATATCATATACATAGCTACCATAGAAACGATCGAAACATTTTTTTTGAAAAATAAATTAAATAAATAAAATTAAATCGGACGAATATTTCATGTGGCTGCCATAGAAACGATCGGTAGATGGAAATATATAAAATAAATAAAAAATATATAAAATATGTAATAAGTTAGTTAATAAAAGTTGGCATTCGATTTTTTTTAAATTTTACCGAAACCAAATTATTATTATTAATATATATATAGTTAGTTAGTTTTATTTTAATTCAACCAACTGCTAACTGCCAGGGTATACAAACTTCGGCAGGCCGAAAATAGTTTCTTTTCTTGTTTAACTTTAATATAATTATTATTTATTTAATTCTAAATTTTGTTTTTAATTTTTAACAATTAAAAAAAAAGATAGAATAAGAAAATCTAACCACATCTAGCATTATCAAAAATATGCAATTTGGAACGTGCGTTGCGAAATAGCTCGTTACACACATTTTTAAACTACATTTTTATAGTATAGGTATATAAATTTTATTTCATATATATAAACTTTATTTCATCTTAGATTTCCCGTTTAACTGCCCAACAGTTATCGGATATGGGCATAACCCTTGTGGGACATCAGAAAAAGATTTTACATCAGGCTCGTCAGTTGGACACTATTATCTAAAACCGTTCTATGTATTTCAAGTAGTATTTCTAAGCTGTAAATATTTTATTATATTTAATTTTACATAATTTACAATAAACTTAAATAGTAATATATATTATGACAAAAGAAATGTGAAAAAAAAAGAAAAACAAAATACATTTACGTAAAAGTAAGAATTTTATAAAAGTTTAGTATATTTAGTATAGAAAGAATGTATGGTTATTACTTTTGCTTAATTAATTAATCAAGTGAATTAGTTTTTATTTCTCTATAATTTTTATAATTAAAACCAAGCAAAGAATTGTACAAGTATCTTCGCCGCGACTGCAAATATTTTTATTGTTGTAAAAGTTAATAATTTTAATTGTGAATTTAATATAATCTAATAATTTTGCGTTTAAAAATATTGAAAACAAAAAAACAAATAAAAAGGTGCGGTTTTCCGACCCATGCAATAAAAAACTATATTTAATTATTTTTATATTTAGCTTTGGGGCTCAGTCGGAATGTTGATTGATCTAAAACTAAGTATTGTTTAGAGTTAGAAGCTTTTCTTTAAGAATCTTTTTAGGAAAAGGCTCAATGCGCATTTATTTTTTAGGGCTCTACTAAATTTGAAAAGTTTGATTAATTACATTTTCATTATAAAACTTATTGGGCTAGGGTATTCCTAAACTGTAACTGTGTTTATGCGAGGCCAAATTCATGCATTCAACACATTAATTCTGTGCATTGGCATAAACAACCTATAACAATAAGTAAATTACTGAAAATATCGGCTATGTATCACGGTACGTATCCGGAATTTATAGCTTAAAAAAATTCTCATTCGCAAATTAATATACATTTTGTATAAATAAATTTATACCAACTTTGTAGCTACACTGTAATTACGATTTTCATTCATTCAGTCGATATTGTACGGTAACAGCTGTATCCAGCTGACGGCATTTTATGTATTCAGAAACAAAGGAAAGTTGGCTGAATTTGTATTTATGGCCAGAATACATGAAATGTGGCACGTCAACTAGGGTTGTCGAAATATTTACAAATATTGTATCGATGATATTTATTATTGAAACAAAATATTAAAATGATATTTGATATATCAGAAAAAAATATCGATATATCAAATTTTTGATATTTTTGTTATATTTATATTTTTTTTTTAAATTTCAAGCTGCATAAGCAATAACCACCATCATATCAGAACAAAAATTTATCTTATATAAAAGATAACAAAAACATGCTCGAATAATAATAAAAAAGCGAACATTTTTGTTATAATTTCAGTCAGAAGTTTGCAACGCAGTGAAGGAGACGTTTTCGACCCTATAAAGTATATATATTCTTGATCAGCATCAACAGCCGAGTCGATCTAGCCATGTCCGGCTGTCCATCTGTCCGTCTGTCCGTTTATACGCAAACTAATCTCTCAGTTTAAAAGCTATCTGAATGAAACTTTGCATAAAGTCTTTTATATACTCTCACTGCTACATATGTCGGAACGGGCCGGATCGGACGACTATATCATATAGCTGCCATACAAATATTCGATATATTTTTAGAAAAAAAATTATGACTTGACTGTTTTTCAACATTTTTTGATCATTTTGACATATGGCCATTTTATAATATTTCAGGATTTTTATATAAATTTTATGAATATCGGACAACTATATCATATATCTGCCATAGAAACGATCGGTAAATGTAGAGAAAATGTAAAGCTAGGAATGTAAAACTGTAACTGTAAAACTGTAAACATAATAAGTATAGGTAAAATGTAAGTGTGTCCGCTTAAAATATCAAAGAAAACTCAAAAAAATATCGATGATAAATGATTATTTAAAAAAATATATATATCACGATAAAAATATTTATTTTTTCGCAAAAAATATCGATATATTGATATTTTGATATATTTTCGACATCCCTAACGTCAACTGAACTAAAATTAACAACACAGGCCAATAAGACAAAAAATGAATTTGTTTAATTTTGCGTACAAAAATTATTGTCTAAATAACCAAATGACCAAATGGGTAAGAACATCGGCTGCTGGAAACAGCTGTTCCATACAAAGTACACTTTCTATTTATTTAGTCATTTAGCGATCCAGAGGTTGCTATAAATATCGGATTATATAGAATACAATAGGTATATATTTGTTAATATGTATGCATGAATTTATGTGCGACTATTTTTATTTCAGGTATTTAGCAATTCATGTTTTTCAACGCATAAACATACAAACAAACATGCTGTGATTGCGCTTGTGTTTGTGTAAGCAAATATCCAGAATGTGTGTATCAAGTTCGTGTGTGGGTGTGATGGTGTTGTTTATGTGGCGTTTGCCGCTCTTAAGTAAGCAGATTCTCTGTGGTGTATATGTATTTTAGTCGTTTTGGAACCGACGCCCAAACAGGTTCACGTTCACAATAGATGCGCGTGTGGATTCGAATGTCGATAGGAGAAGAGAAAGCTAGAGCGAGATGAAAGTATGAACAACTTTCCGTGAAATTGTGATCGCATTTATACATATTACACGTTTTATATCGAAAGTATTTCCCTTAAATTACTTTGACTTAAAAAGAAATTCAACGATTTTAAAACAGCTTGGAGAAACTCGGGTCATTCAGGATAATTTGCAAAACCTTTTGAAAAAAATTAATCATATGGAAATGAAGTGGCCATGAGGAAAAAACATGTTAATAACAAACATTAAGAACAAAAAACAAACGTTCATATCCGCAATAACAGTTTTTTATCGGCATATATCAAAAAAATTTAGTAGCATTCTGTTTAAAAAATCTGCTAAGTTATGGTTTATATTTTGTTTATTCTATTTGCTTACACAGCAAATAAATGGTCAAAATGTGACCGACCAAATGTCAAATTTAAATGCAATTAGTAATAATTACAAAAGATATAGTCATAAAGTTAACTATTTGCAGATCTTCGGACAAAATAGAAATATCGAAAATAGACAGCAAGACAGCGATGATCCCCTAAGCGGATACACTCAGCCACACAAAGAAATCAATACCAAAATTACAAATTTGTCCAAAAGCCAAAACCAGCAACGTAATGCTACTTCAAATAATTATAGTCTGATTAGTTTAGGACCGTTTACGAATGTATATAATAGAAGTAATGCTAAAATTAGAAAATCCAGACATATTGTAAACGTTAAGAAAAAAAAACGAACCAAAATTGATGAAATCAAACTAAGGCGCTTAGTTCTTAAGGGCCTTGGCATGAAGAAGATGCCAGATATGACAAAGGTAAGAAAAATCTAGGAATATAACACACAAAGTGTTGGTAAGTTATTCTCAAAAAAAGTAAAGCTGTCACACTTCAGTTGTTACTATCGATAGTTCGAAATAAACATTCACCATTGTTATGGTTCTATGGCAATAAAATCAAATCGAATCGATAAAATATTCCCCTTGGTTTTAAATTATCAAAATAGAATTAAAAATATCGATTGTTTGACAGCTCTACCCCTGAAAATGTTTTAACGAATACATATCATGTAAATAAAAATTGGATATATCTCATTTATATTTACAGGTCAATATAAGCCAAGTTGAGTACTCGAACAAATACCTAGAATACCTAGATCGTTTAAGAACTAATAACGAAAATTCCGAATACTTTCTCAATAGCCACATGGTAGTGTCTTCTACAAGTGACTTGCACTTATTTAGTATTGTTAGTAACCGATTCAATGACATAAGCCACAAACGATGGCGGCACAGAAGATCACTCGACGCCAGAAAACCCGTGTCTAATATTCTCCTGCATTTTCCATTGTCAAATATAAACGAACAAAAATTCCATCATAATGAAATTGATGAGGCGAATGTGAGGTTAATGATACTTTATAGCTCTTCTCTAGCAAAGGGAAACAATTCCCATCGTAAACAATTTAGAAAAGAAAGTAATGATAAGAATTGTAATTTTGATAAACCTCAGGGGAGGAGAATCCCACAAAACCGTCAGATAAACCTTAAAGTATATCAACTTCTTTCCTCAAATCGAAGAAGATTGCTGACGTCGCGTAAAATCCAATTCGACAACGTGGATTATGAGGAGACTCGAACTCAATGGCTGGAGTTTGATGTGACGAGAGCGGTAAGGGATTGGCTTAGCAAAGGCCATCCAAATTTGGGCATTGAAATTCAGTGTGATCGATGTAAGACTCTGGGTGCCCGCGTACTTAGCGACACGGGCCCAGCGGCTCAAAAAGCCTCCTCAGACGACGAAGAACGCTTTAATCTTATGCCAGTTTTAAATATAATTGGCCATGGAGCCCTGCAATCGGACTCCAAAGTCCATCACATAACGCTGACACACAATAAAAGCGGTCATGATCAGTACGTGCATCATAACACCCGTTGGGGGGGATCATCAGTTAAATGGAACAATTCATGCTACAAACTGCACCAAAGATGCTGTCGCAATCAATTGGATGTGGCCTTTAAGGATATAAAAGGTTTCGAGTTTATTTTGCAACCAAAAGTATTTGATGCGGGGTATTGTCACGGACGTTGCCCGCCACGTCATAATCCTGCCCATCATCATGCTCTGTTACAGAGTCTGATATGGCAGGAGGATCATAGTCGAGCTCCACGGCCGTGTTGTGCTCCTTCCAAGCTGGAAATGCTCGAAATATTGCATATTGATGAGAATCATAGCGACAAGCTGAAGATTTCCACCTGGAGTGATATGCAGATTGTTGAATGTGCCTGTTCTTGAGGCTGTCTTAGTCATGTATTCTATTTATAGAGTTCTCTTTACGTTTTATGTATAAAATAAGGAATAAATAAAATTATGTAGTACCATCTGTAATTCTATAAATAAACAATTTATTTTTGTTAATTGGGGGGGGGGGTTACATTATGTGTTAAAAAATAACAATTATTTTATTATTATTTTTTGTTTATTTATAATTTTTATGATTATAAAACTGCTTAATCAATTTTAAAGTTTTTAATTTAAACACTTTTAGTTCACATCTGCCACAGGTCTCACTGCAGTGCAGAGGGAAGTATCCCTCCTACTTTGCTATCAGAATACTAGAGGCTTTTTGTTTTTCGTTTGCACCCCAGGTGATTGTGTTTACTGAAACCTGGTTAAAGCCGGAGATTCTCTGCTCTGAAATTCACCCACGTAAGTACACAACTTATAGACTGGACCGCCTTTCCCAGGAGGTGGAGTTTTTAATTGCCGTTGACTGTAGCCTTATTTCCAAACTGGTTCAAGTTGACGATTGAATTTATTTGAGTGAAATTATCAATTCCAGGTAGGTTTATATATATAACCGGTTCTTACGTTCCTCCATCTGCTGAAGAGCCTATTTATTGGAAGCACCTTTCGGCAATTCAGGCCGTTTTCAACATGCTTTCAGATAAACCCCAACCAGGAACTCTAGGAAACTTCAATATACCAGGAGCTTGTTGGTCATCAGATGGTTCGTCCAATGTCCTTCAAACTGCGCCACAGCATGACCTCATAGATGGCTTGCTTGACATTTCTTTGTTACTACTAACTACTAGATCTGTGTTTCGTGTCCGATCCTGTATGTTAGGTGTAAACTTAACAAGAGTTGATCCATTGACACTTCCTGAAGACCCTTACCATCCTACTTTTGAAGTGACCATCGATTTGGGGACTGTCGTAAAGAGTAAATCTGATCGCTCAGCCACTAAAGTTCGCTACTTTCGCAAAGCAAACTTTCAAAGGCTAAATTTCCTAATTTCCGAATTTAATTGGTCTGATCTTTACATGTGCACTGACATGGCCTCCGCCGTGGATATTTTTTACTGTGCCATGAATTCGTTCTTTTTATCGTGTGTTTCGTTAACCTATCCGTCGGTTTCTAGTAAACCACCTTGGTAAACTAAGGAACTGACACGCCTAATGATTATTAAGTCAAGGCTTAATATTAACTATAAACGTACCGGTTCTCTTACTGCTCTTTCTAGTTATCTTAGTTCTCGGTCAAATTTTACCGCGCTTAACACGCAGTTATAAAAATTATTGAACTCGCTGTAGGATTTAGTTCACGCAGGACCCGAAAGAGTTTTATAACTTTGTTAACACTAAACGTAAACCCAATTTATATCCTTCCTCGCTTTCGTTTAATAACACTACAGTAAACTCTGACCAGGCCATCGCCGATCTCTTTGCTGAGTTCTTTAAAACTACTTATTTTTCCTCAAATAGCTTAAATCCGACTTATACTTTTGCTATGCCTAGTACGAACCTAATAAAAAAAATAATTAAAACTAAAAGTGCCGGCCAACTAAATACGTTTGAAAAATCTTTCTCACATTTTCACGTCTTTATTCGTTCCATTTGAATATTTTTATACCCTTGCAGGGTATTATAATTTCAGTCAGAAGTTTGCAACGCAGTGAAGGAGACGTTTCCGACCCTATAAAGTATATATATTCTTGATCAGCATCAACAGCCGAGTCGATCTAGCCATGTCCGTCTGTCCGTCCGTCTGTCCGTCTGTCCGTCCGTCTGTCCGTTTCTACGCAAACTAGTCCCTCAGTTTTAAAGCTATCTGAATGAAACTTTGCATATAGTCTTCTATATACTCTCACTGCTATATATGTCGGAACGGGCCGGATCGGACGACTTTATCATATAGCTGCCATACAAAAGTTCGATACATTTTTAGAAAAAAAATTATAACTTTGTTGTTTTTCAATATTTTTACACCATTTTTTAGATATGGCCATTCTATATTATTTTAGATTTTCAATAAAAATTTCATAAAAATCGGACGACTATATCTTATAGCTGCTATAGGAACGATCGGGAAATTAATAGAAAAAATTAAAACTTCGTTGTTTTTCAAAGTTTTTTCATCTACACAGAGATATAAGCTTTTTTTATTATTCTAGAATTTTGGTAGAAATTTCATAAAAATCGGGCAACTATATCATATAGCTGCCATATAAACCGATCGGTAGATGTAGAGAAAATGTAAAGCTGGGAATGCGAAACTGTAACTGTCAAACTGTAAACATAATAATATAGGTAAAATGTAATGAAATAATATCTGCAAGGGTATACAAACTTCGGCGTGCCGAAGTTAGCTTCCTTTCTTGTTCTATACATTCTTTTTATTTTAAATCTTTATTTGTTTACTCATAATATACAAGGAAAAAGTAACAGGACCAAACAATTCAAAATTTTGCTTTTATCGTGAAATTCGCAAAATGTGTGCTAAATTTGGATAAGTTCCTATCTTAATGACCGCAGGTATAGAGTGGTATGTAATGGTCATTCCTCGGATCCATATATTGCGACTTCTGGCCTTCCTCAAGGGAGTGCCTTGGGCCCATTTCTCTTCATCCTGTTCATTAATGATATAGGGCCATGCTATAAAAACTCGGAATTTCTTATGTTTGCTGATGATTTAAAAATATTCAAGTCAGTGAATTCAGGTCTAGATAGTGCTAAGCTGCAGGAGGATTTGTATAGAGTTGGGAATTGGTGTTCTTGTAATAAGCTGCCTTTGAATCTTGCTAAATACTTCTCTGTTACTTACAGCAAACGGCTTAATAACTCTATGTTTTCCTATTCAATTCATTCTAGTATGCTGTCCTGCAGAACTGAAGCCTTAGATTTGGGTGTAATGTTTGATGCCAAATTTCTTCTTATTGAGCACATTAACTATATCATTCCCAAAGCATATGCAATGTATGGCTTATACGGCGGAATGCGGTTCAATTTTCTGACCCTTACGCAAAACTCAGCCTATTTTTTACTTTCGTAAGGTCTAGGGTAGAGTATGCCTCCTTTATATGGAACCCTTCAGGAGCCGTACACACAAACCGACTGGAGCGTATAAAAAAAAATTCTATCCTTCGCCCTTTACTCCTTTCATCTCCACGATCCCGCTCCTTCTAATTCCGCTAAATGCCGATTAGTGCATTTATCTTCTTTAGAAGATAGAAGAGCTGTTTTAGCCATTCTTACAATTTTCAAGCTGATTTCAGGCAAAATTTAGTACGAGGTAGTAGTACGAGGCTCGTACATTTTTGTGTTCCGAGTAGGCAGCTAAGATCTTTGGAACCTTTTTCTAATCCATTCTGTTGAACTAATTATGCCATAAATGAGCCTATTACTAGGGCTTTAATATATTTTAACAAATTACCGCCTAACATGCGATTGGACCCAACCTCCCCCAGAGATTTGGTAAAAAAACAATTGTATTTATATTTAGCTCAAAACACAACTTAGGATTAAATGTATGACTTATGTAGCCAGTTAAGGAGTCGCTCCGTTGGCGAATGAATAAAAAAAAAAATAAAAAATAAAAAAAAATGTTTGGCTCATTTGAATACTTTTCACACTTTTGACTTTACTTTTCGTCGGAAGCCTGTGATTGAAAGGAGTTTAATTCTTTTGTATTCTAAAATGTAAGTCATCTGTATCAGTTTTTTTGTAAAATGGGCCGCGGAAACGAAGTCAAAACTTTGTAAGTAATTTTCGTTATAATTAAGCAGACTATGGGAAAAAATGAATGCAGAAAAAAATTATGCAACAGCATCGAAGAGATTGTATACCCTTGCAGTTTCAATTTTAGAGAATTGGAGAGGAAAATAAAAGGAAATATATAAAAGTTGTATATTTATACATAGCATAAAATAATTTATATTATAAATTTAAATGCTGAAAACACACACAAAACAGAGTTTCATTACATTTGACCAATACTTATTATGTTTACAGTTTGACAATTACAGTTTTACATTTTCTCTACATCTACCGATTCTTTCTATGGGAGCTATATGATATACATACATAGTTTTTTTTCATAAAATTTATACCAAAATTCTGAAATAATAATAAAAGCTCATATCTAAGAGAAGATGAAAATACGTTGAAAAACAACCAAGTTAAAATTTGTTTCTATTAATTTCCCGATCGTTCCAATGGCAGCTATATGAAATTGTCAGTCGTCCGCTTTTCATTAAATTAAAACCGAAATTCTGAAATATTTAAAAATGGCCATATACCAAAAATGATGATATGTTGAAAAACAGACAAGTTATAATTTTTTTTTTTAAATTTGTATGGCAGCTATATGATATAGTCGTCCGATCCGGCCCGCTTCGACATATATAGCAGTGAGAGTATATAGACGTATATAATAATACCGATGATTTCAAACGAACAAAATATATGCCGTAAATGGAATATATTTTAGACTTTTAATTTTATGTCAGTATACCTTTTCTGGAAAAAAACCTTTTTCATCCGTTTTCATAATTTTAAAGATCTCGGATGTTATGCAGGAAATTTCTTTGAAAGTGACCCTCAGCTTCGGTGCGGTCGCCTTCATCGACCCCCTGTATCATGCCACTGGAATACATATATATGTACATACAAATGTACATATGTATTAGAAGAAGGGTGGTGTAATTTTTGTTCTCGTAATAATTTATGAACAATAGTGTTTTTTTTTTCGGTTAAAAAAAATTTTTTTTGAGGGTCTGATGAAATACTATTATATTGTTGAGATATAAAGCACCTTTCCCTATACATACCTATTTAGAAACTTAATTTACCCTAAGAAAGGTACACATACATGTATGTATGTATTTTCCTCATTAATTTCTAAAGATTGCCTATAACAGAGGTAGTTCATTTTCATACAAAGACTTGTCTCTGGTAAGCAAATATTGACGAAGGGATTTTCTAAAGGTTTGGCCCTGTCTTAGACCGACATGTATAACATTCATACATACATACATATGTAGATATGTATATACATACATACAAGAATACAGTTAGATAACAAAGTCTGCAGACAGTTTCTAATTTAAGAGGTTTTAGCCTTTTCCCGCAGATTTCCGAACACCATCCGTGGACCGGATAGTCCAAAAAGTTTTCGGCGTACTAAAATGTTGTTCAATGAATCGATTCATTTTCCTAAATAAATTCTACAAGTAAATCAATTTTAATCTATTAAAATCTAAAACAGAAATTCGGGATTCCAGCAAAGCACAAATTATAATTACAAATAATTAATTATAATATTTAACCACCGCCATTCTTTGAACGGATGGGCCGTAAAGGGTCTTTCGACAGAGTTACATCTGCATCCACCATTAACGTATAGGTCATAAGGTTTTGTTGTCCAGAAATTTATAATTTTGTTTCCCATCCGTTGCGCATCTAAATTTGATAAACTTCCTTTGGCGATAGTTTTTCTGCGCAACTCTGAATTCTTCTGTAATGATTTTTCTCTAACAAAGAGCAAATGTCCCGAAGAGTGTGTATGGTGGTATAGGCTTCCAAAATTTGTACAATAAAGTAGAAGTAGGTGTTTTTTATTAAATACTAGCTATTGGGAACACTTTGGGTCATGAATATACAGGAAAACACCAACGAGATTTTGGGGATGCTTGCAGTTTTGGCGTCACATTTTTAATTCCATATTTCAATTGTTCTCCGCCATCTTTGTTTACATTTTCGTAGTGAAGGGTCAAATTTTTACTATTAAGTAGAAGAAACTAGAGTTGCACCGAAAAACTATCACCTAAAATCGCCTAATTTTATGAATAAAACGAGCGAAGCGAGGAAGAAGAACTTGTTGTCTTTTCGTTTTTGAGAGTACTACAAAAGAAAATTTTCGCTTTTTGATCAAAAAAGCTAAAAGTGTTTCTAGTCTTAGAAGCAGCTGAGTTTTCAAAGCTAACTAAATAAATTAATATCTTTCAAAAACAAATATGATGGGAAAATGTAAGGAAAACATATTATTATATTTTCAGTAATAAATTCGTCAAGGGAATACCCAGAACAGAGGCCCTATTACATTAGGTTAGGTAGAACCGGACGACCCTCATGGTGTCAAGTATAAGCCAATATTGACCTTAGTTGTCCGGGAAATTTCTGGATGGACCTTTTCGTTTTTGAGAGTACTACAAAAGAAAAATTTCGCTTTTTGATAAAAAAAAGCTAAAAGTGTTTCTAGTCTTAGAAGCAGCTGAGTTTTCAAAGCTAACTAAATAAATTAATATCTTTCAAAAACAAATATGATGGGAAAATGTAAGGAAAACATATTATTATATTTTCAGTAATTAATTCGTCAAGGAAATACCCAGAACAGAGACCCTATTACATTAGGTTGAACCGGACGACCCTCATGGTGCCAAGTATAGGCCAATATTGACCTTAGTTGTCCGGGAAATTTCTGGATGGACCTAGAGTCTATTTATGCGGGTTTCGAAGTCATTGAAGATCAAGGTGTTTTGTATTGTGTAGGGCTCTCTCAATGGTGGCTACTAACGAATGTAGTGTAGTCTCAAGTTGAGCTGACTCTGTATGGTTGGCTGCTTCGATAGCAGCTTCCGGAGTCTAGCCGTTTCCGGGGCAGTCTCTATATTGGAGCAGAAGTTTCTCCATAAGTTTCTCTGCGCCTTGAGTATTTCCTTCTTGTAGTCCTCATTGATGATATCATCTTTCGCCTGCTAGGCGATTTTGAAGAATTCTTTGAGTTTGTTTTGTCGGAGTGTAAGGTCCTTATTCCACCAGGGTGGCCTGGACCTCTTTCTTGTGTCTGATATAGGGCATGATGCGTGGTACGCATCTAGCAGTTCTTTGGAGAGGGTCTCTAGGGACTTTTCAATGTCTTCCGCGGATTCTGCTATGCCCGGAGAGATCGCGAGCCGTGTCGCGATAGTCTCCTTGAACTTTCCCCAGATAGTATTCGGGGGGTTCCTGAAGACTGATTGTTTTGGAGAGTGTTCGAATGCGTAATGGAACCGTATGTACTTATGATCTGAGAAGGATGGTCGCTCTCCATTCTGATATCAAAGTACCTTGTCTAAAGTACCTTGTCTAGAATTGTATGATCTAGCACGTTTGAGGAGGTAGGACCTACAAAGGTGTGTTCCTCCACCACGTTGGCTATACTTTGATTGGTTGAGAGTATAAAGTCTAAGAGTGACTTACCTCTGTCGTTTATGTACAGGCTCCCCCATACGCAGTGGTGCGCGTTGGCGTCTGCACCCACGAGCAGTTGCTGGTCCTTCGGGCTGGCTTCTACCAGGCCCATGAGTTCTTCTGGTGGTGCTGTCCTGTCGTGTGCCATGTAGCAGGAAGCTACTAAAAGGCGCTTTTTTCTGCTCTCTAGCATCACCACGGTCAGGTCATCAGAGCTGTAATGAGACATAAGGTTAGCGTGTATACCCTTCCGTGCAAGTACGGCGGTTCTATTCCTGCTTACCATTGGTGGATGGAGCAAATTGTAGTTTGCGGACTTTTGTCCGGCGATGGCATTGCCTGAGGCGATCCATGGGTCCTGTACCAAAGCTATTTCTGCGGATCCTTGCTCCATGGCTATGAGAAGTTCCGCCGTCGCGACCTTACTCTTATGGAGGTTGAGCTGCAGCACCCTGAGTGTCATGGGTACTGGGCTCACCTCCATACGACGGGTTGACTACTACGGTCAGGTCAGGTCCTCTCCTTCGTCGGACTCATCCAGCGTCATTTCCTGGTCGGCATCTACGACGGTTTCTAGACCTAGGTCTTTCTCCACCACGTCTGCCTTAAGGGTGTGAGCATCCTTATCCCCGGGGTGCCGCTTTTTGAGGCGCTGGTATACGCTATCCATGCCCCCCGCCATATTCCCGTATCTGAGATAGAGGATGTCCTCTGCCTCCTTGTTTATCTGGGGGACTGCACCAACGAGCCGCGCATGCACCATCTTCCACTGCGCCTCGGTCATTTTGCCGGCTTCATCGCTTCTGTCAATGAGGGCCACGATCAAGTGTCGTTTGGTCCCCTAACTGACTTGCTGTTTTTTTGGCTTTTTCGCCATTTGGGGAGGGCCTGCCTCCTTAGGCCCGCGTTGCCGCTTGCTCCCCGCTGCGCCCATATAGGCGTTTTCGACTGAGCGTTGCCCTTTGTTGGCTAGCGTCTGCTCCACCTTGTTGGCGAATCCGCCAATCGATCTAATGTGGGGGAGTTTGGCGAAGTGAAGCCTCCCCTCAGCGACCTTCTTCTCAGCCCAGGTAAGCTTTACCTTCTTCTCTGGGGATAGGGCGGCTTTTTCCTGGAGCCGATCCTTGTATAGCGCCTTGGCCTTCGTTCCCTCGCTTGACCGCTTTGGCCCGTCCCTCCGCTGGGAGCTGGTGCCTGGTTTCGGCAAGTGGAGAAGGCTTTCTTCCTTCTTTTTGGAGAGCTGACCGCTCTCAAGGTCCGAGTCTGTATCGACTACGACACGTGAGCAGCTTAACTTCCCCTGCGTTGTTTTTTCGGCAGTAGCGTTGCAACACTGCTCCCGTCACATGAGAGGTGTAACCGTTGGCGACACGCAGAGAGGATTGCTCCCCCCGTGCCCGCTGGTGGTAGCGGTCACGCCTTCCACCGACGTTTGGGCTGACATCCCAGTCCTGGTTTCATCATTTAAACCTTCCAGAATAGTATCTTTTTCTGGGGTACCACCCGCTTGAGTTTTATGCCTTCCGCCAGGCACCTCCAGCCATGGCTAACTGCTCACTTCTTTCAACTTTTTAGGGCAGAAAGAGTTGAACCGTAGCCTTTGCTAGACACTGTATTATCGCGGACGGGACAAGCAGCGATGCATTACCCGTGTCCGGGTTAATACAGGGTCCATTGCCCAGCCGGCATCCTCGGGGAGGGTTCAGATGGAGGATTTTTGCCAGCCGGGGGTTCCTGAAGACTGATTTTTTTGGAGAGTGTTCGAATGCGATGCACTTCAGGATTTTGACCCCATAGCCACCCGGCACCATCAAAGGAGGGCATGGGAGCTTCGGGATCTTCCTCCATCAGTGCAAACAATGAATCAACGAGCCGCGCATGCACCATCTTCCACCACGCCTCGGTCATCTTTCCGGCTTAATCGCTTCTGTCAATTAGTGCCACGATCAAATGTCTATTGGTCACCTCACTGACTTCTGCGGCGATCTCATGTGGGGGGGTTTGGCGAAGTGAAGCCTCCTCTCCTCAGCCCAGATAAGCTTTACCTTCACCTCTGGGGATAGGACGGCTTTTTCCTCGAGCCGATTACGGATGCGGAGGGCAGCCTTGTACTGCGCCTTAGCCTTCATCCCCTCGCTTGACCGCTTTCACGCGTCCCTGCGCTGGGAGCTGGTGCCTGGTTTCAGCGAGCGGAGAAGGCTTTCCTCCTCCTCTTTGAAGAGCTGCACGCTCTCAAGGTCCGAGACTATATATATATATATCGGCGAACAGGTAATTTCTATAGGTACGTCGTCAATAATGTTCTCCTGTTGCCTCAACCGCTGTTGATTCATACCAAGCTCTGGCTGATGCGGTGAGTCTTCGCTGCCAATGTTGCTTTCCATATCTTCTTATAATCCACACACGTGTCACAACCTCGCTGCATCAAAGCCAGAGAAAGAAGAAAGTATTCAAAAGCGAGTGACCAAACCTAGCAACGCAAACGAAGCCACACCAGACTCAGTTTTCTAACTGAGTCCCCATACCACCAGAACTAGTACCTATTACAAGATTAGTAACCAGCTCATCCCATGGTCACACCAGAGAAAGCCTTTCTCTCCGACACGGCCATTCTGACATATACACGTCCTCGTGTCCACCAATGCAATTTTACAACTTTATAACTTTATTGAATACTTCAGAAAACTTAGTTCACTAATTTCAACTCATATTCCATACCAAAACGTTACTTCTATTGTTATCATGTCGTAGGATTATCTTAACAAAACTTCCATTTTCATTTTTATCTTTTAAACATCGTTAACTTAAGCAATAATCAGATCCCTGCTCGTCCATCGCCCACTTGGCTTCACGAATTCATTAATTTCATACATTTCTCGTCCATCGCCCACACTTGGCTTCACGAATTCATTAATTACATACATTTCTCGTCCATCGCCCAACGCTTGGCTTCACGAATTCATTTACATTTCTCGTCCATCGCCCACTTGGCTTCACGAATTCATTTACATCTCTCGTCCATCGCCCAACACTTGGCTTCACGAATTCATTTACATCTCTCGTCCATCGCCCAACACTTGGCTTCACGAATTCATTTACATCTCTCGTCCATTTCCATCATTTACATTTCTAAAGCAACCCTCTTCCATCGTCAATCACATGACGAACACTATTCTGTTTCAATCGGCTCTTCCAACTGAATTTGTTCTTCATTATTTACATCAAGCTCTTCTGGAATTTGCACATCCGGTAACTTTCGCAAACTTTCGTGTGGATACTTGTAACGCCTATTGTTCTGTGTAGACTTCAAAACGTATCGGTCTCCGTCCAATACCTCGACCACCAAGAAGGGTCCTCTGAACTTTGGGTCTAATTTCGTTTGTTGTCTCTCACTGTTTTTAAGTAACACAAAATCACCCACACTGAATCTAATTACCTTAGCCTTATTTTTATCAAATTGTGTCTTCTCATATCTAGCAACCTCTTTCATGTTTTTATCAGCCAACTCCCTTAATTTAATCTTGTCGATTTCAGTTTCAGTATCACTAATAGGGATCAATCCCAGTGGACGCGCCACTTTTCCAATCAAAAGTTCTAAAGGGCTACACTTAGTGCTACGATTAATTGTACAGTTAAGGGCCAACTGTACATCCCCCAGTGCATCTTGCCATGATCTAGAACTTGTCTCAACCGCCGTCAACAGATTCTTTAGTGTACTCATGACCCTTTCAACTTGACCGTTGGCTCGACTTGCACCTGTTGCAACTAAATGTAATTGTATTTTTTTGATTAGAACAAAATTGCATAAACTTTGTACCCGTAAAGCTGCGCCCCTGATCAGCAATCAAACGTGTTGGTACGCCAAAAATAGATTGTTTACGCCAGGAGGCCCCTGCTCCCCCTCTGGCCACCGAGCGTCCAAAAGCTTAAGCGCTCCCAGCTTAGCAACGCTCGCCCGCTCTCCGCTCCTCGGTATTACCGATCGCACGCTCCCGTGTTCCCGATCGTCGCTCGCTTCTAGGGACGGCTACGCCGCTCTAGTTCACTGTTCTCCCGCTCTCCCGCTCTCGCGCCGTTAAGCTGGGCTTCTCGGCCGGCAGCGGGCCCTTAGGCTAAGCTAAGTTCAGTACCGAATCGACTGCGAAAATATATGTATGCTACGGGCACTCCGCCGATGTCATTTTTCGACACCCGAATTTTCTGCGTTTTTCTACTTCGTGGGATAAACTTTTATTGATCCTTTTGCGGAGGATTTACCAGCCACCCCACTCCTAAACATGGTCCTTCGAGCCGGATAAGGATATCGTCCTGGAATCCTTTTTTCCCAGCAGCTTTGGTGGTGCCGCCGCAGAAAAGATATGTAAAAAGTTTCCGCCCGTCTCTAATTGCCGGTCGTCAACAGTTGTCCGAAATTTAAATTTCGCTCAACCTGCGGACGATTTTTTGTCAACTCTTCGTCCGAGTTTTCCGACACCACGGCAATTAGACAACTTAAAAATCATTTCCAAAGCCAATTTTCTCCACTTCCATTTGCCTGCACTTCGTTCTGCAACGGCATAATTATCGCCGCTTTTTACTCCACTTCTTCGGCCCGTTGTACATTTCTCCGTACATACACACATACGTCCCTATATTCGGCCGTACATCAACGAATAAAACGGTCTTGACATACGGACATACATACGTATGTAAATCGGCGCGCATTACTCCGCGAGTTGGTTGGTCACTTACTTAGAGTGGTAATTGACATCCTCAACCATCAGCCGAACAATATATTTAAAAAAAATATATAATAATCAAACCACTAAAAGTGTGGTTCATGTCGAACGCCGTGACAGTGAAAAGTGTACAGTGAACAGTTCGTGTTGCCGCATTCGGCCCCCTACCCGAGATCTTCTTCTCATATTTTCGTTCACTGTATTTTTCCCGCGGCTTCGATATGCTTCTGTGAAACAATTCCTTCAACTTCAAATAATACAGTCCACTTCTCGACGCTCTACTGTACTTATGCCAATATATAAATATATTTTCGGCCTCCAATATTTTTTGTACGCCCTCACAACTCCAGTCCAGTTCTCGGGCTTCCACTGTACAAAATATATTTTCTGCCTTCAATATTTTTTTGTACGCCCTCAGCAGTTCCGTTATCGGGTTTCCACTGTACAAAATAAAGACAACTTTTCCATACATATTTTGCATGCTCATACAATTGCATACGTATTTATATTTTCTGCCTTACATACAGGAATTAAATAACCATCAAACAATAACAAAAATAACCAAGATTTTGTCTCCACATCCACACAACCGCCGCAGCAAACGTGTTGTTATTGTTGTTGTTCCTCAAGTTCCGTTTTGGTCTCTCTCCTGAGCTCTTCACTTAGGCTGTGTTTTGCCGACGGCTTTTCTTAAACCAAACTTCGATTTATGGTTGTTTTCGGACCCCCGCACTAAACGCCGCATCAGCCGTGCTGTTGTTGTTGTTGTTTCGGTTTCTGTGCCTTTCGTCTCTCATAGGCGCCTCACTTATGCACTGCTTTGCCGACGGCATAGCCCAGTGAGTTTTCCCCGAGTCAAAGCCAAGGTTTATATTTTAATTCCACCTTTCCGGCTCCGTAATAATTACGTGCAAGTCCTTAAATAATTCACATTAATTATTTCCGACATTAATTATTAATTAATTTTTTTTGTTATTACGGATTATAATTAATAAATTAATTTTCCAATTTAGACAAGCTCCACTTCCGAGCCACGGACTATATATAGACATCTCTGCTTCCTACTCCACCACGATCACGGACAGTACGGAGTACGTTCTGGTTCCCGACTCTGCTTTCCACTTCGAATCAGGCATCCTTCGCTCAGGTCAGTCGACAACCGCTGATCTGCCGAGTCCCAAATTGAGTTGTCTACGGGGAACAACAAAAAGCCACTGCCAACGCAAGGGCAAAAAGCGACAAATCCGTCGATTCTGGTCCCGTTCCTTCGCCGAAACTCACTCAGTCGGTTTCCAAAATGGCTCAAAATGCCCTAGACATCGCCCTGCGAAAGTTCATTTCGACGACAGCCCGTGTTAGCCAATTCGAAGCTAACATCCACATTCCGAGCGCTTCTGACGCGGAGAGGTTTTCCCCCACCATGTGCCGGGTCCATCGGGACCAAATTCGGGCCCTGTGGGACAAGGTGGAGAAAAGCTATGAAAGCTGCTCCGATCTTCTTTCCGTGTCCTCCGACAGTACAGCCACCGCCACTGAGCTTGAATCCAAGTACAGTGAGTGCTACTCCGTATATTCGAGGTGTCTTGTACAGCTGCAGGAAATTATCGACAAGGCCGCCTCCCAGTCCATTCAGGCTTCCGCCCCTGCGCCCACACCCCCGTCCATGGGTTGTCGATTGCCACCAGTGGACACCGAGGTCTTCACAGGCGATTATCTTCGGTGGCCCACCTTCCGGGACCTCTTCACGGCGATTTACATTAATAATTCCCGACTTACGCCTGTGGAGAGGTTATTCCACCTACTTTCGAAGACAAGCGGCGATGCTCATGCCATCGTTTCAAAGGCCCCTCTGACCAACGAGGGTTTCGTCTCAGCATGGAGCAGCCTTTCCGACCGCTTCGAAAATAAGCGCTTGTTAGTCAACAGTCAGTTAAAGATTCTTTTTAACATCCAGGCTGTTCCTCAAGAATCCGGAGTCGCTCTAAAAGAGCTCCAAGGCACAATTCAAAGCTGTTTGACCGCGTTACAAATGTCCTCCATTGAAGTCGAGGCGTGGGACTGCCTTCTTGTGTATATGGTCTCCTCGAAGCTTCCCAAGATTACGCTTTCCTTGTGGGAGCAATCAATTCACAATAAGGCCGAAATTCCAACCTGGCGTGAGTTGGACGCGTTTCTAACCGAGCGCCATCGCACTTTGGAGGCCATCGACGACGTCAGGCCTAGCGGCTCTGGGCATTTTCCGCCAAGGTCAGCAAATTCCAATCCCCCGGTGCGCAGGCTCAATTCATACGAAGCTAGGGTGGCTCCAACACCGAGAAGGTGTAATCTATGTTCCAGAGAAGACCACCCTATCCGTATATGTCCGCTTTTCCTAGACATGAATGTCAATGAGCGGACAGACTTCATCCGAAGAAAGCAACTCTGCTTGAATTGTTTTTCGCGAGGGCACCAGCAACGGGACTGTACTAGTGCCCATTCCTGCTTTACGTGTCACAGCCGGCATCATACTCTGCTGCACCGCGACAACCCTGCGGCTACCGTTCCAAGACCCTCCGCTCCATCTAGTCCTCGACCTGCACCCACCCAAAGAATTTCCTCGTTCTCCACACGAGTGACCACTTCTGCCGATTCCTTCAAGTACTGGGTTCCGTACGACGACAGCAAGAGCAGACGTTCCCGAGGTATTTTATCCTACCAATGCCGAGTCTGCCAAGGGAACCATCCGCTCCGGAAATGCCAACAGTTCCTCAAACTCTGCGCTGAGAAGAGGCTCCGAGCGGTTCTCGACCACCGCTATTGTTCGAACTGTTTGGCCCACGAACATTCCGAGGGAACCTGCCGCAGCGGTGACCGATGCAAGACGTGCAATCAGCACCACCACACTCTCCTGCATCCGCATGACCGTCCAGAGCATCCACTCCGCTCGCAGCATCGGTCACCCCCAAACTTCTAGTTCGCATTTACTTGACCATCACTCATCTCCATGTCATCTTCTTTCATCCAGATCACATACGAGGGCTTCACTTCCACACACCGCGATCGCTCTGGAAGGCAGACGTACTCGAGGTTCTTAGTCCTACCATTGCCGAGTCTGCCAACGTTCGGCCGCTACGGAAAGTTCGACGTCTTCTAGCGCACAGTGATGCGTCCTGGTCACGGCATTCAACGCCTCCGCCTTGTTCAGCAAGCTCCTTGCGACAACCTCCCGCCTCTCCATGGCAATCATCCGCTTCTCCTTGGCACTCATCCGTCCTTCATCGCTCCTCGTCGCTCCAGCATCAACGATCTACGCGGCGCTCTGACGCCCCTCCATACCATCTTCCTGTACGGGTTTATTGCAACCCGAGTGATTGCAAGGGGGGGGGAGAATGTTTACGCCAGGAGGCCCCTGCTCCCCCTCTGGCCACCGAGCGTCCAAAAGCTTAAGCGCTCCCAGCTTAGCAACGCTCGCCCGCTCTCCGCTCCTCGGTATTACCGATCGCACGCTCCCGTGTTCCCGATCGTCGCTCGCTTCTAGGGACGGCTACGCCGCTCTAGTTCACTGTTCTCCCGCTCTCCCGCTCTCGCGCCGTTAAGCTGGGCTTCTCGGCCGGCAGCGGGCCCTTAGGCTAAGCTAAGTTCAGTACCGAATCGACTGCGAAAATATATGTATGCTACGGGCACTCCGCCGATGTCATTTTTCGACCCCCGAATTTTCTGCGTTTTTCTACTTCGTGGGATAAACTTTTATTGATCCTTTTGCGGAGGATTTACCAGCCACCCCACTCCTAAACATAGATATTGAAGATTTCATTGCGTTTATACAAGTATTAGCATCCAAAGAAAAACTGTGAAACAGATACACGTATTTAGTAAAAGCGTCGATTTGTACAATAATGTATTCCTTACGATCACTTTTTCCGCTCAATTTTCCGGATATATCTATGTGAACGGTGTGCCAAGGAATGCTTATTTTTGGAATTGGGTGTAATTCGATTTGGGGTTTTCCTGACGTACCCTTAGAGACTCTGCATGTGATACAGTTTTCCACAAATCTTCGAACATATTTTGCCATTCCAGAAAACCAGTAATGATCATACACCTTATCTAGCGTTTTTTCCCATCCTAGATGCATGATCGACTCATGTACTTGATTAATAACTGACCAGCGGAACGTACGAGGGACAACAGGTAAACAACGTGTTCTTGAATTCCTCTGAATTTTTCTATACAAAACATTTGACCTAATTTCATAAGTGGCAACTAATGCCAGTGGTAAGTCATCATTCTTCAACTTAGTTACAATTTCTGATATTTCTGGGTCCTTTTGTTGTTCCACCAGAATCCAATTTTCCGATATTTCTGTTAAATCAATTCGCTTCTCCTCTATTTTACTTGGTACTGACTTATTCTTTTGACACACCGGATTCCTAGATAGAAAGTCTACGTGTGCCATGCGTTTACCCTCTCTGTATTCAATTTCAAATTCAAATGCTTGTAAAAACTCCCACCAACGATAAACCCTAGGTGACAATTCGACTTTGTTTCGGGAAGATTTGATTGCATTACAATCTGTAAAAATCACGAATTTTCTCCCATGCAAATAGTGACGAAAATGTTTTACAGCATTCACAACCGTTAACGTTTCCAATTCATAAGATGTGTATCTAGACTCACAGGAGCTAGTTGCTCTGCTATAATATTCGACTACATTAGGCCTAGAATTTATGCGATGCAAAAGGATAGCACCATAACCGATAGAGCTGGCGTCGGTATGTAGTTCTATCGGAAACTGTGGATCAAAAATAATCAAAACAGGCTTGTTTGTTAATACACCGATGATTTTACCGCGAATTTCTTCATGCTGTGTTTGCCAGTCAAAACTAGTCTTTTCGGATGTCAGAAAATATAAAGGCTTCATCAGTTGTGAAAACCCCGGAATAAACTGACGAAAATATGACGCTAACCCTATGAATTGTCTTAAAGTAGTAACTGACTTCGGCGGAGGCAACGCCATTAGCGATTCTATTTTGTTTGAGTTTGGACGTATCTCTCCCACTTTTATCTCATACCCAAGATAGTGAACTGTAGTTCTCAAGAAAAAGCACTTTGAAATATTGAATGAAAATCCTGCCTTCACTAAAATGTCTAAAACGAGTTTCAACCGCTCGAATGCTTCTTCCTTTGTTTCTGCCACAATTAGTATATCGTCCATATAAACTATTACAAACGAATGAGCAAGGCTACCTAGTGCCTTCAACACAGCTCTTTGAAACACTGCAGGTGCGTTTTTTAATCCGAAGGGCATCGAAAGAAATTCGTACTGCCCATCAGGAGTAACAAAAGCAGTATAAACAATTGATTCAGGGTGCATTGAAATCTGATAATACCCGCTAGCCATGTCAAGAGAAGTGAAATATTTGGCTCCCCTAAGTCTAGATATTTGGTCTGATATCAACGGTAATGGGAACTTATCTGCAACTGTATTTTTATTTAACTCCCTATAATCAACACAGAGTCTAGCTGAACCGTTCTTCTTCTTTACCAATAATGCAGGACTAGCAAATGGCGAACTACTAGGCCTGATGACTTTAGCTTCAATTAATTCATTAATTTTAGCGCGTACTAACTCCCTTTCACTTGGACTAAATCTGTATGGTCGCCTTTGCACAGTCTTAGTCGATTCAATCAAACGAATTTGCATTTCCCCAGTATTCACACGCGTTTGCGGGGTGCCTTCGGTAAAAGATTTTGAGTGTTGCTTTAGTAATGATATTAAACTTTCTTTTTCTTTTCCGTCTATATCAGTTTCAATTTTATCAAAATTAGTGGGTTGAATAGTCTCACAAACGTTTACAATTTTAGTTTGAACAATCTTAAAATTATCGTAAGAAACTTCCACTAAAAATCCCTGAGCCAATACTTCTCTGCCAATTACAATATTATTTTTCATACACTCATCTGGTACTATATGAAACAAAACTGCCAAAGAATTACCATCAACCATGATGTTTGATTCGACTTGTGCGGTACTGCACGTATTGGCATTACCTATTCCCCTTAAAGAGACAACGTTATGAATTCTCTTACCAACTAGCTTATTAGAAACGCTTTCCTTAATTAATGAGCACTCAGCTCCCGAATCAAAGGTAATTGTAACCAACATGCTCGATTTAGGCTCTCCAACAACGCACAGCTCCACTTTTTTTTACGATTTCGCTCCCATTCCAGTATGCTGTACTCTTTTTTGACAATTAGTTGCGATGTGTCCCGGCTCCTGGCATCGGTAGCAAGTCACATTTGCCCTTCCATGACTCCGCTTGCAGTTCACGGCGATTGCTTACATGCGTTGTGTGTACCATTCGTTGCATACGCCGGTCGAAGTTAGCCATGTGACCAAGAACCAGCGCGATGAAAATTGGTTCAGAATTCAAATTACGAAGTTTTGTGCATAGTGATGTCACGCTGCGACTTGCATAAACAGGCAGACTCGCCGCTGCTTGGACGACTATTAAGAAAATTCAAGATGGCTGCGGCTGGCGTCTCCGATGTCTCGTATCGCTGCTCGAACAATTGCCGGAACTGTTGCCAAGTTATTCCTGGATAGCATATTTGAGACAACCATTGTGCCGCTCCGGCCTCCAACGCTTTGGTCAACGCTAATATGAGTGCGCTGTCATTCAGTGGTTTTGCTCGCAAAATGATGTCGACCGTAGCACACCACTGTGTGGCATCCACACCAGCAACGTCGGGATTATACTTTGGCAGGCAAATCTCACTCGTCGATTGTAACTCGCTCGCTGGCATCTATCTTCTTCACCAATTCCAGAAAGTTCAGATTTTGCTGCTGCAGCAACGCTAAGACATTCGTTGAAGAAGTTGGGTTAGGGCCGAATCCCACTTCTGATATCGGCGAACAGGTAATTTCTATAGGCACGTCGTCAATAATGTTCTCCTGTTGCCTCAACCGCTGTTGATTCATACCAAGCTCTGGCTGATGCGGTGAGTCTTCGCTGCCAATGTTGCTTTCCATATCTTCTTATAATCCACACACGTGTCACAACCTCGCTGCATCAAAGCCAGAGAAAGAAGAAAGTATTCAAAAGCGAGTGATCAAACCTAGCAACGCAAACGAAGCCACACCAGACTCAGTTTTCTAACTGAGTCCCCATACCACCAGAACTAGTACCTATTACAAGATTAGTAACCAGCTCATCCCATGGTCACACCAGAGAAAGCCTTTCTCTCCGACATATATATATATATATGGCACATGAACTTCCAATCCGCTGCACTGCAGAAATGGCTAATGGTTCATTTCCTCCGGCTTTTTGGGCAAAAGGAATTAAACCGTAGTCTTTGCTAGACACTGCATTATCGCGGACGGAGCAAGCAGTGATGCCGGTTTAATACTGTTTCCATTACCCAGCCTACGCCAGCTCCTATTACATTAAGTATCTAAAGAAATCCAGAAATGCAAAATTACCATTATTTTCCTTCAGATTCCTTCCCATCTAAAAAGTAGCATTTTGACACAAAACAAGAACTTACAAATTAATTAAACGATCGATTGGTTATAAATGGTAAATATTTTCCTCTGGGTAAAAAAGACAGATAAATGTATGTATATATATATATATATATATCTATATATATATATTTTTTTTTTTATTATTATTTAATTGTGCTAAATAAAAGTGATTTAACTCGACAGACAGTTAGGCACGATCTAAATAAATTTACTTTAACTATTACCTTCGATTTTTATGAGATTTGTTGAGTTTTCGTCGCTTTAAAATCATATCATACAGAGCGTCTAAGCCTTCTTGAAGGCCTTCGCCGGTTATGGCGCAAGTTGGTTGTATATACCATCCTCGAAATGTTGTATTAGAAGCTGTCTTATTATAATTATCTTGCTTAATATTTTGAAAGCATTTTTTTGTGCTTTCTTCTCCAGAATCTTTATACTTATGCGTATCGTATTGTAAAAATGCAGATGTGTTTTTTTCATCACTTTGATCGCTTAGATTAGGTTTTATGTGAACTGATAATGAACTTTCGGTAATACTTTGGTTTGACACGCTGCCGTTGATCAAGTTACTATTGCTTGATGATGAGCTACAACTATTTAACACAGATTTATTCGGAGGTGTTGCATAATTGTGAAGCTCGTTAAGGCCTAAAAGTTTTTCCAGCTCTTTGGCTCCGCATGCATTGGGCAGGTCTTGCTTATTTGCCAGTATTAGTACGGGTACACCCTTTAAATAAACGAACAATTTAGTTTTAAGCGTAATTTTTTTCTGTTCCATATTTTGAAATAGGGGAGGGGCAAATTTGATTTTGTGCTTCCTTTAATTCCGATCTTACATATGACATTTTTTGTATAAGCCAACAGAAATGGACAACTGTACGAATACCTGAAAACTATTCGGGACAGACTAAATTATTCTTTAAATTGGTCAAAACACCTCATAAAATAGGAGCGCTAAAATAGTACGCGACATATCGACGCATTTCCGCGAAAGTCGCTTTTTTTCGAAATTGAGATTTTAATGCAAAATTGTTAGGCACCTAATGGCTTACTACCATGTGAAATATTATAACTGAAATCCCTATAGTTTCGATAAAAATTAAGTTTCAATTTTATCGTTTGTTCAGTGCTTCCTAAGAGATCAAAATGCGTCGATATGATAGATTGCTGCTGGCGTATATCGATGGATGAAATCTCGAACAAAATAATCAAAGAGAAAAATGTAAACAAAGGACATTTCATTTATATGTCATGAATTCAGTAGAATCCTTAGTTATACTTTAATTTACTTAATTACTTATTATTTATAGATTTATTTATTTTATGGACGAAATATATTTAACAACCCGCTTTTTAAAAAACACGATGCGCGACAAAGGGTTAAAAAATAATTTTTTGGTGACATTCAAGAATGTCACGAATGGTTTTGAATACAGACTACTATTACTGAACATGCTGAACAGCCAATGTTTCATACGTACATATGTACAAAAATATGGACAAATATAAATAAAGATTCGTTCTAACTATATTATAAGCTTTTTAAAGCCCTTCCTTGATTCTTGTTGGGTGGTTCAAAACTATTTAAATTGAGTACAATTTATTTTAATCCGATACCTGATTATCTGGACATTTTGCTGTTCGCATTAATTCCATTTTTGCCTCTTCCATTCGCTCCGCGTCAACTGAATCGATAACAAACAAAATGCCATCAGTGCAGCTAAAAACACAGTTAAAACTTTAGAATGATATTTATATATATTATTTCGTTTTGTATGTACCGCGTGTAACTCCGCCAAAGTGGTCTCAGCTTTTCTTGTCCTCCAACATCCCAAACAAGAAAATGTACTCCTTTTGCTTTGCCAATAGTACCTTGAACCTTTTATAGAATTGGTAAATGTGTAACGTAATCATTAAACCAATGTTTAAGTCAATAAGAACCTTTTCGCAATTGAAGCCAATGGTAGGTACTGTATTTAAATACTGATCAAACTTGAGCCTATATAGTGCTGTTGTTTTTCCAGCAGAATCCAAGCCTAACATGACTACATGGAGAGTTCCCTTTAAATAAAAAATTGTATCTCTCTTGTTTCTTGTATATACAATTTTAAAGATTTCATTGGAATTACCTGCGATGGCAAGGCGTCCAATATATTTCCATTTTTCACCAAAGGCTTTACCATTGTAGCCCCCATCCTAAATATTATTTTTTACATTACTTCTACTAAATTGTTTTTTTTTTTCTTCTATAAAATCAGTATGACTGTGGTTGGTTTGTTTAAATATACCTTGTAAAAACATCGATATAGCATCTATGATTTTCTGGAAACATCGATTACCATAACTTGGAGAGAGTAAACCGCGTAGTAAGAGAAAACTAATACTGTCTTCCCACACAGCGCATTTGTGAGGAACGTTTGGGATTTTTCACAAATGTGAAACTCGTGTTCCCACACAACATTAAAGCGCATTTAGCATCCGAACAGCTGATCGATCAGCTGTGGCTCATGAAAACGTAAGCAAAGGCTGTCGAATTGGCAGTTGCAAATTTGAAATGGAGCATTTACCAACTATTTTGGCTGTTGTACAACAGCAAAAGGCACAGATTGCGTCAGAATTTATCCGCAATAAATTTAAATGAATTAAATGACAAGGAATTTTAGCTTTTCTAATGATTTTTCTCTAACAAAGAGCAAATTCCCCGAAGAGTGTCTATAGGTGGTATACGCATCCAAAATCTTTAATATAAGGTTAATATAAGGCGGTTTATATTAAATAGTAACAATTGGGGACATATTGGGGCAAGAATATACAGAAAAAACGCCAAGAACTATTTTGGGCATGCTTGTAGCTTTGGCGCCACGTTTTAAATTCCATATCTCATTTGTTCCTCGCCAAATTGTTTACATTTTCGTGGTGAATGGTCAAATTAAGAAGAAGAATCAGAGTTGCACCGAAGAACTATCGCCTAACTATCGCCAAACAAACCGTGGTTAGATTTTAATGCTGAACTAACGCCGGCCCATTTGGGAAAATGCGGAACTGCAAAACCTTATGGAGCATTTGTTTAACGGATGCTAAATGCGCTTTAATGTTGTGTGGGAAGACCCTATAAAATTCCTTGTCATTTAATTCATTTAAATTTAGGGCGGATAAATTCTGACGCAATCTGTGCTTTTGCGGTTGTACAACAGCCAAAATAGTTGGTAAATGCTCCATTTCAAATTTGAAACAGCCAATTCGACAGCCTTTGTTTACGTTTTCATGAGCCACAGCTGATCGATCAGCTGTTCGAAAGCGGATGCGCTTTAACGCAGCTCTGTGGGAACACGAGTTTCACTTTTTTAAAAATCCCAATCGTTCCGCACAAATGCGCCGTGTGGGAAGACAGTATAATCAATAACCATACAACATATAGACTGGTCATTTCATACAACGAAAATGGACACAAAAATTTCTTAGCGAGCGGTCCCATGTTAACTGTTTGCTGTTAGCGACAGACCGTCTGTTAGATTTTAGCTGTTAGCGACCCGTCCCATGTTAGCTGTCAGCTGTTAGCGTCAGGCCTTTACATGTATGCGTGTTCATGCATTCACGTACACGGGTGCATGTGTGCGATCGTTTCATTTCGGCCCAGCAAGAATATTTGGTCTTTTGCTACTTTTCGCGCCAGGTCCCTAACAATATGGGCATATTCTCTATTGGGTTAATGATACAAATAAGAATGTTATATGTTATAATACATTTCTTAATGTTTCAGCATACATTTCATATTTGTCTACAATTCAAATCAGTGGCAGCAGTGAAGTGTGTTGCATATATGTACATATATATTCGAATGAATAAAATTTCACCTACTGAGATAGGAACAGGGCATATTGCAGTCGGTGTCACTGTAAACAGAGACGGGCACGAGATCTAACGGTTTGGGTAGCAGCTCGGCCAAAAAAAAAAAAACAACAACAACAACCCCCAGCGTCTCGACGCGTTGCAGCACACAGAATGTGCAAGCGATCGCGAGCACCGACTGCAATATGCCCTGTTCCTATCTCAGTAGATGGATTGTTAGTCATTCGAATACATATGTACATATATGCAACACATTTCACTGCTGCCACTGATTTGAATTGTAAACAAATATGAAATGTATGCTGAAACATTAAGAAATGTATTATAACATATAACATTCTTATTTTTATCATTAACCCAATAGCGAATATGTCCATATTGTTAGGGTACCTAGCGCGAAAAGTAGCAAAAGACCAAATATTCTTGCTGGGCCGAAATGAAACGATCGCACACATGCACCCGTGTACGTGAATGCATGAACACGCATACATGTAAAGGCCTGACGCTAACAGCTGACAGCTAACATGGGACGGGTCGCTAACAGCTAAAATCTAACAGACGGTCTGTCACTAACAGCAAACAGTTAACATGGGACCGTTCGCTAAGAAATTTTTGTGTCCATTTTCGTTGTATGAAATGACCAGTCTATATGTTGTATGGTTAGTGGTATAATGCAGTTTTCAATGATGGCTTTAATTAGCCACTTCATTAGAGCCTTGAAAGAGACAACTATATACATACATCAGTTATTTTTCGTAATCCAGTAACCTTTAAAATAATTTTTTAACTACTAATACCTACAAATTTTATAATTGCTATCAAAGAAAATTTATTTAAATTAAACATTTTCCTTTTCCTTATTTCCCAATATTTTTTCAGTGAGAAACAAGCATTTGCAACAAGCCATTGAAATTCCCATGGCAAGACCATTTTGAGTTTCGACCTTTAAGCCTAGTACTCTGACGACGAAAATCCACTGTAATACTGTCTTCCCACACAGCGCATTTGTGAGGAACGTTTGGGATTTTTCACAAATGTGAAACTCGTGTTCCCACACAACATTAAAGCGCATTTAGCATCCGAACAGCTGATCGATCAGCTGTGGCTCATGAAAACGTAAACAAAGGCTGTCGAATTGGCAGTTGCAAATTTGAAATGGAGCATTTACCAACTATTTTGGCTGTTGTACAACCGCAAAAGCACAGATTGCGTCAGAATTTATCCGCAATAAATTTAAATGAATTAAACGACAAGGAATTTTAGCTTTTCTAATGATTTTTCTCTAACAAAGAGCAAATTCCCCGAAGAGTGTCTATAGGTGGTATAGGCATCCAAAATCATTAAAATAAGGTAGAGGTAGGCGGTTTATATTAAATAGTAACAATTGGGGACATATTGGGGAAAGAATATACAGAAAAAACGCCAACATCTACTTTGGGCATGCTTGTAGCTTTGGCGCCACATTTTAAATTCCATATCTCATTTGTTTCTCGCCAAGTGTGTATACACTTTCGTAGTGATGGTCAAATTTTCAGAGTTGCACCGAAGAACTATCGCCTAACTATCGCTAAACAAACCGTGGTTAGATTTTAATGCTGAACTAACGCCGGCCCATTTGGGAAAATTCGGAACGGCAAAACCTTATGGAGCATTTGTTCAACGGATGCTAAATGCGCTTTAATGTTGTGTGGGAAGACCCTATAACATGTGATAGCAGAATAGCTGTATATTTTGCTCGGTAGCCAGTGCGACCAAAAAAATAAAGGAAAAGCCATGAAGCGCCATGAAAATGTCCCTTTCATGGCGTTTAATACTGTCTTCCCACACAACGCATTTGTGAGGAATGTTTATGATTTTTAAAAGCGCATTCACCGTCCGAACAGCTGATCGATCAGCTGTGGCTCATGAAAAATTAAACAAAGGCTGTCAAATTAGCTTTTGCAAAATTAAAATGGAGCATTTACCAACTGTTTTGGCTGTTGTACAAAAGCAAAAGAACGGATTGCGTCAGATTTTATCCGCACTAACTTAAAATTAATTAGATGACGAGGAATTTTAGTTTTTCTAATGATTTTTCTCTAACAAAGAGCAAATTTTCCGAAGTGTGTCTATAGGTGGTATAGGCATCCCAAATCCTTCAAATAAGGTAGAGGCAGGCGGTTTATATTAAATAGTAACAATTGGGTACATATTGGGGCAAGAATATACAAAAAAAACGCCAACTATTTTGGGCATGCTTGTAGCTTTGGCGCCAAGTGTGTATACACTTTCGTAGTGATGGTAAAATTTTCAGAGTTGCACCGAAAGACTATCGCCTAGCTATCGCCAAACAAACCGTGGTTAGATTTTAATGTGTTCTAACGGCGGTCCATTTAGGAAAATTCAGAACGTCAAAACCTTATAGACTGTTTGTTTAACGGACGGTGAATGCGCTTTGACGGTGTGTGGGAAGACCCTATAAGGCTTTTTTTTGGTCACACCGGACAGCTGTTTGTAAAAAAATTTGTTAATAAATATGGCATTTAAAAGCCCTGGTTAAATCCCATATTATGGGCTTCCCCTTGACAGCCCTTGTCAATGCCACTTTTAATACTAATATTATAATTTCAGTCAGAAGTTTGCAACGCAGTGAAGGAGACGTTTCCGACCCTATAAAGTATATATATTATTGATCACCATCAACAGTCGAGTCGATCTAGCCATGTCCGTCTGTCCGTTTCTACGCAAACTAGTCCCTCAGTTTTAAAGCTATCTGAATGAAACTTTGCATATAGTCTTCTATATACTCTCACTGCTATATATGTCGGAACGGGCCGGATCGGACGACTATATCATATAGCTGCCATACAAATGTTCGATAAATTTTTAGAAAAAAAATTATAACTTGGCTGTTTTTCAATAATATTTTATCATTTTTGAGATAAACTCTGTTTAGTGTCTGTTTTCGGCATTATAATTTATAATATAATAAGAAATGAAGCTAACTTCGGCACGCCGAAGTTTGTATACCCTTGCAGATTGGTTTCGATGTTTATATTATAGATTTAAATGCTGAATTATAATGCCGAGACACTAAACAGAGTTTATCTCAAAAATGATAAAATATTATTGAAAAACAGCAAAGTTATAATTTTTTTTCGAAAAATATATCAAACATTTGTATGGCAGCTATATGATATAGTCGTCCGATCCGGCCCGTTCCGACATATATAGCAGTCAGAGCATATAGAAGACTATATGCAAAGTTTCATTCAGATAGCTTTAAAACTGAGGGACTAGTTTGCGTAGAAACAGACAGACAGACAGACAGACAGACAGACGGACAGACGGACATTGCTAGATCGACTCGGCTGTTGATGCTGGTCAAGAATATATATACTTTATAGGGTCGGAAACGTCTCCTTCACTGCGTTGCAAACTTCTGACTGAAATTATAACACCCTGCAAGGGTATAAATATGAAAACCAATCTGCAAGGGTATACAAACTTCGGCGTGCCGAAGTTAGCTTCCTTTCTTGTTTCTTTCTTTCTTTAGACAGCGGCCAAACTCCATATAAAAAAAACGGCGTTCTTCTTCTTCCTTTTTCGACACCGTGTTTTTTATATGGAGTTTGGCCGCTGTCTAAATTTAGACAGCGGATTTTCGTCCTTAGAGTACTAGTATAAATAAAAGTAATTATTGTTATTGCACGATATAGGCTATTCTGTTTACTCTCTTTATCTGACAACGTCATTCAATTTTCGCAGGTATAATTTTCGTCGTCAGAGTACCGGCAAAATCGACGAGTCGAAAAGGTCTTCTTCTTCCTTTTTTCACATTGTTTTTTATATGGAGTTTATCCGCTATAACAGCGGATTTTCGTCGTCAGAGTACTAGGCTTTAATTACAATTTTTTCAGAAGAGCAGTATTTTGTTAATGGTTCAAAACTGGTATATAGTATATTCTATGCAGACCTATATATTTTTGCGGCTAATGCATTGGCCAATGCTTTAAAATTGCTTTAAAAGTATCATACATTAGTCCCGCTCGCATTTGTGTAAAACCCTATGAAGCTGTCTTTAATGAAATATATGATAGAACTATTTAATTATAGATCTTACAAAATATGCAAGTTTTAATGCTTTCTCCAATGCATTAGTCGCAAAAAAATATAGATCTGCATAGAATATAAATAAATAATGGATATAAAACCGTAATTTGTTTAGATATATGTATAAATTATTAATCTCGAATTCAGTGGAATCTTTAGTTATTCTTCAATAATTACTATTTATATATGTATGAATAATTAATTGTGTACTTATTGATTATGTATTTGTATAGTGACAAGAATGCAGTGCACACTGCGCAGTGCTGCATTTGTGGCACTGGATGAAATAAATGAAACACCCGCCTTTTCAAGGAAAGGGGGCGCCACATTAAGCAAAAAATTATTTTGAGGTAACTTGCAAAAACTATTGTTTGGACCAAATTGAATATCCCGCCTTTTATGAGGAATAAGAACACGTGTCCATTATTTAGTTGTCTTGGCATTTGATTGTTGGCAGGAAGTTCGAATATAACGATTTGTTTCAGGACGATTATTTATACGATACTTGCCCACTGATTACTGATCCATCGCAGATCAGTAATCAGTGGTTCTGCTTAACGCATCCAATTCAAATAAAACAAAAAACAATGGATTTACACTTATTATTATTTATACTTGCAACGTAATGATTTCTTGTACGTATATACAAAAATACAAACTTTTTATTTATTTTATAATATTAAAGATGTACAATCTCCATACAATTTGAAAACTTAGGAAGTTGTTTGGGGCTTGAATTTTTCCGCTTGCTGCTCGTTTGAACTCATTTTTCTAAACTGCCAATTTCCCAGACCATCAAACTCCAAAATATGGGTGTGATATTTCCTTAAAATAGTAATTCATATTAAAAAGGTAAATAATAGGAAGATTTAAACTCTCACCAAAGGGTCGGCCTATGAGTTATTGTAAGCAGTGTAATGCCCATGCCTTTGGCTATTTCATAAATCGAACTTTCAACGTCAATTGATACGGCGCTTGTGCATTCATCAAGCAGAGCGTAACGTGGTCTAAAAAGAAAGGTAGGGTTCAAAAACATACTTATTATGTTGTAAATTTATTTTAAATATTTTATTTTATACTTATGGTAGAAGAGGCGAGCCACCGCCATTCGTTGTTTTTCCCCGCCCGATAATATATCCTTCCAATCACGTACAACGTCAAAGCTATCGCTGTAAATATAAAAACAGTACATTTTACCAAGTAACATGAAAGCTAACTTCGGAACCGACCGAAGTATATATACCCTTGCAGTTCAAAAACGGGCCTAATTTATTATTTTGAAGTATTTTAAAATCTAAATAAAATAAGATATAGTAGTCCGATTTTCATACAGAAATTCCAGACTATCAAAAAATGGCTATATCTCATAGTATAATAAAATATGTTGTAAGTCGGCAAAGTTATATTCATTGTTCTAAACATTTGCAGAATGTTCCTATAGCAGCTATAAGATATAGCGTCAGATTTTCATATAACAAAAAATGAAATTCTAGACTAATAAAAATGGCCATATCTCGAAATAAATTGTATATATATATGCTGAAAGACGGCAAAGTTCTTATTTTCTTTCAAAAGTTTTTTCGATCCTTCCTATTTAAGCTATAAGTTATTATCGATCGTTCCAGCCTTTTTCAACATATATATGTACATAGTTATGAAAATAGTCAGAAGACTATATGCAAAGTAAAAACGGACAGATGGGCATAGCAAGATCGACTCGAATGTACTTTATAGGATCTGAAATGACTCCTTCACTGAGTCGCAAACTTCTGAATAAAATTAGAATACCCTGCAAGAGTATAAAAATACTATAAAACTTTATACCGTTGGGCGATGTGTTCAAGGCTGACCAATTTTAAAATATGCCTCAGCTCGTCTTCTGTTATTTTTTTGCGTTTCATATCGTCGCGAGTATCGGGATATATAATTTGGTCGCATAAACTTCCTATAGACATATAGGGACGTTGCGGAATATAAAACATACAAGGAACATCTTCAACAGGACGAGGAATGTGCAATTCTCCAGCATAAATCGGCCAAAGTCCACTTAATATTCGGAATAAACTAGATTTTCCGCAACCATTTGGGCCAGTTATTAACAAATGAATACCGGGCTCAATGCACAATGTAAGTTTTGGTACTACTATATCACAGTTGGGTGTCACCACTGGCACTTCTCGAAGGCTTATCGACATATTCTTAGGATCATCCGTATAAATTATGCGGCCCTTTGCTATTGGTTTTCCATTACGAAACTCGATAATCCCGTTCGATTGATCGTCCGATTGCGCTACACTTGTTTTGCAATAAATTCCCTGTGACGTCTCCTCAAAAACATCCATCATGCCGGCGACGCGATATGTGTAGCCAGCTAGAGCAACAATTTCCTTATACGATGACATTAAACGCTCGATAGCATCGGCAGCGGAAATTAATAAATTTCTTGCCGTTGTTAAATATTGTGTGCGTTCACTGACACTCGATTCCGCATGAGCGGAATTGTCACGATCTGTCAACGGTCCGGCACTGGGACTGCTATTGCCTGTTAAAATTGGCAATGATACCATAATCATACCCGTGCCGGACCAAACATATTTCATAAAGAATTGTTCGAGCATTATAAACCAAAGTTTTTGATTAAATATTGTAGTCATTTGATTAACAAGACGATTGTAGGCCTGTCGTAACTGATGCATCTCAACCTATATATGCATATAAATTTAAAATAATTATATAATGAAATAGTAATTCATTACTTCTTTTTTCCCTGGGTAACTAATTACGCAAATGACTTTTCTATAAAACGGTTTTAAAAGAAAACTTACTCTATGACCTCCGTAAAACGCAATTTCTTCAGCATTGGTGATTATCCGGGAGTGAATATGTCTAAGATAGCCATATCGGTTAGCTTCCTCCGATACCAATTGGCCAAACTTTGGTGAAACGACTCGTAATATGTGTGCTGTCAATGCAATAACGCTGACTGACAAAGCAGGTCCTGTTAATACGTTAAAAAAAACGGTAAGGAATGGTTATGATTAATATATGAACAAAAATATTTAAATATATACCTGTTAATATATTGGCTTTCATTTTTCTTGATGACCTCATTAATGCTAATCCAATAAGCATTAGGTCGAAGCAAGGCTTGGTCAAGCTACTGTACAAATGAGCTACAGAACTGGCAAACACTGATATATCTTCCGTAAGTCTGCGTAGAGAAAGTTCAGTTAACTTTTATTTATTTCATTTCAATAAGAGAAATCAATCTTCGGAAGCCGAAGTTTTCATACCCTTGCCAAATTGCAAACAATTGGCTAATGTTATTCAAGTTAAAAAATAAAAATTAATTTTATATTGTTGAGGTAAATGTTGAACACTTTCTTGTCTTTTTTTAGGTAAAATTCTGTAATTCAGAAATCATTAAATGTATAAACAGGGTATTTCCTTAACGACTGAATAACTGAATTACTAAAAATATCGGAAGCGGAAAAAAGCTGTTCCAATACAAACTTCTGAAAATATCGGCGAAATATCGCGATATATCGCCGATATTTTGAGTACTTCAGTCGTGAAGGGAATGTCCATAGTATGAATAGGAAATGTAGAATTACGACTCACCTATGATCTGCATTTTCAATACGACCGTCCAAATTAGAAACTCGATAGTAATTTTGATTTTTGAAATATAATCGATAAGAGTGACGCACTAGTCGGGTTCTAAATGCCAAAGCTAGTTTACTCTCAAGAAAGCGTATCATTGAATTAACAAAAGTAGCTGGTATAGCAATACCAAACCATTTCAGCAACACTAATGCAAACTGCCTAATATCCTTTCGTACAATAAATTTAACAAGAGCGCCCTCCAGTGCTGCTACATAGATACTAAGAAAAGTTCGGGAAATTAGACAAAACGTGTGTACGCTCAATAAGCCAGTTTCATAGCACAACGGTTGTGGTATCATTATCTTGACCAGCATTCCCAGTTGTTTTAAAAACGCCTTGTTGAGTCCAGGCTCGATGGTAGTTTTTTTTTTTAGCTGCTGTGCAACTAATAATTTTTCTGCTTCCGCAAGCTGTAAATCCTCTTCAGAGCCATCGCCGTTTGTTTCCGTTGGTGTAAGAGCACCATTATTGTTGACTTTAGTTTTTGCCTTTTTAATGCTGCCGTGCTGCGAATTTTGAATTACGTAAGGAATGGTCACTTTAATCGTAAGAGCCACTATTGCACTAGTCACAAGAGCATAGCTAAAAGCGTGTTTAGTGAGACCATTTTGTTCACACGTCTCAGCAATACGGTCAACATATTTTGATAAAACGCTCATTATATATCAGTAAGTTTTCAGGTTTTAAATTTAATAACAATTTATTGCTAGAAATAGAAAAAAAATTGCATAAGAAACAAAATAGTGTAAAATACGTAAAGAAAAGAAGAAAAATTTAATAAAAATTTTTTTTTTAATTTTTAGAGTAACGGTTATTTCTCGCCTTAGAAACATATATTCAGTTTCACTTAAGGCAAGTAAATCTATGTAAAAAAAACAACAATATCCTTACTTTAATCTTTGCCATATTAAAGAGCCAATTATAAATTATGAATGGTGCGTTTTATTATATAAAACACGAGGAAGAAATCTTTTTTTGAATTTTTAAAGATTTAAAGAGAATTTATATTTCCAATAATAAAAAACTAACATTTAGTTTCTAATTTCCAAAGGTAAATGTTTAGAGCGTACCGCAGTTAAAAATATTTAAATTATATCAATGGTAAATCATCCGAATGTTTTCTTGCGCGTGTTCGTTTTACTTTTCGAAAAGCGATTTTATACTAAATGCCGTTAACACAAAAAAGACCGTTTTCGTCGCGCCTTTACGCTAAACTAGTTAATACGATTAAAAGTTTACACCTCAAAAGTTATTTGCCATAAGCTGGTAATAGGTAGATAACAAAACCATCCCAGACTTCCATTGTTGTGTACATGTACATATGTATGTATGTATATACCAACAAAAACATAAAGAAACTATATTGAGACCCTTATATATAAATGCTATATAACTTTGTAAAGTAATTCTATCAAAAAAAAAAGGTTGAAAGTTCATTTTTAAATCGATAAGCCTATATATGTACATTAAAGCATTGCAAGGTCAGACATACATATGTACATAGCTATTTTAATCTTTGAAAACGTATTATTCTACCGGATTAGATTACCAATATAGAGTTAGCTTATGAATGTATGTAGATATTTTTACAGATTCATATGAAATCGGTAGAAGGTCCGAAGTGGTATAAGTAATTAAAGACTCTGGCGGAAGTTGATAGATTATCAACCTATAAGGAACTTTGGAACTACTCTTTTATCTTTGTTATAGCTCATAAATGGACAATCCCGTTTAAGTTCATATATTATTTTTAATGTACTCGGTACAACTTACATAAAATAATTATATTCTTATATTTTTTAGGTAAAAACGTCGCATTAAAAAAAGTCCGAAATGTGGTCCTAATAGGAACGGTGCATTTTCTGCGCGGTGCACATCAATTCAAAGCAAACTCATATTATATATGTACATACATATGTATGTGCATATATACTTATACTGAAAAAGTATATACATACATACATTATATACATATGTATTTACATTTATACCAACATACATACATACTTACGTTAAGAATTGCTTTTCCTAAACGTTTATAGTTTTACTAAAAACTATCACAGAGTCCAAACTCCAAAATCAGGAACATAAGTGTGATGCATGTTTGTGTGTCCTGCATGTACAATGTACAATATGTACATACATATATTCATTTAAATGCTTCTTGCTATGCAAACTTGCTTTAGCATTGTTTGTTTCGCAATAACTTAGCAAATTCCTAATGTATGTAAAATATTTATCACAGATTACAATTTATCAGTTTAAGGTTTATATTATAATTTGAAGAAGATAGAATCAGCATTATTCCTAAACTATGTTTAAGGCATTTGCATTCACTTATAAAAACAAAAAACCTGCGACCGAATAACACAAAAGCTTAAAGCTTACTGGTGTATACTAATACAATCTATATGAACTATATACATATATATATGTATGTATGTAATTAATGTACGTATGTATGTATGTATGTATGTATGTGTAATGATAGAGAACATACATATGCATATTTTTATATTATTTTTTTGTATACAGACATTGCCATAACTAACAATAAATGTACATATGTATACAAACATACACATTGATGTCCATACATCCGTATCTATGACAAACATAAAATATAACTTCGTGCGGGGCACTTGTATGACAAATGAAAATAAATAATATTGCATATTATGTACAATGTACATATCCTATGTATGCAAGTTATGAATCTTCACAACTATCGACTCAATACCACCACTAATCTGGCTCAAACAAGATATAGAGTGATAAATTTAGGCGCGAGTAGTTGCAGTATAATTACCTTTTAGAATTATCCATTATTTAGCTAAAACATATTTGTTTGTTGGTCACATTCCATGCCTTTTTTAATTATATTATACTTATAATAGGTTGGTATTCCATATTCTTGATTATATTAACAATTGTTTTAAATACATTTAACTTTAAATAAGAATTAGATGAACATATTTTTTTTTTCTTATTGTTCCCATTCACTTTTACTGGTGCCATTTGAACGTAACTCTGCTAAATCACAGTCGTCGACGAATTCAACGTGCGTAAATGGGAAGTGACCGTTTCGACCATTTAGCTCCCCCTCCCATTGGCCATTTATATTTGTTTTGGTGACTTTAATAATATCGCCTATTTCCAATTTCAACGCAGTCTTGTCGTATGCATTTGGCACCCTCGACTGTTTAACACGGGCATATGCTGGTAGTTTGCGCTAAATAATATTTAATGTACTATTAATTTACACACCCAAATGTTGCTTTTTAACACACTTACATTTAGGTCTGTCCTTTTTAGGGAGCTACCTCCAAGCAAATTTCCAGTTAATGGATGATGAGCAGCTGTCGTTGCATTCTCATCCATGTTTTCGTCATACTGCCAGTGAAACAGTTAATACAAATTCGGCAATTATTATTTGCACATACCCGATCTATATAGGGAACAGGTATTTGACCAATTTGACCCGATGAATTTCTCGCCGTCCACCATTGCTCTTCGTCCTTGCGTATTATTGTTAGAACTTCACCACGATGAAAGGGCAAATCGTCTTGGTCCTTTTACATAATACGATTTTTATAATTTTGTATATATATATATTTTTTGTAATAAAATATATTAATACTCACGCTGCCGACAAAATCAAATTTTCCCTGTACTTTTTCTACTCTTTTTAGGGCCGGTCGCCTCAGTGGTGTAGTGTCCAAGTAATGTAGGGTGTAAAAAGTCAATAGTTTTGGTAAGTCATCAAATGATTGATCTCCAATGCGATAAACGTAATGGTCCTGTTGTTGAACTTTGTTAATGATATAGTTGCTAACTTTAGTATCTTCTCTGATAAATAAACAGATTAAAAGGAAAGAATTATATTAATATTTAATTGACTTTGTATTTTTTGCATGGCGCAGCATCACTATAATATATTTGGCTAATATATTGATGTAAACGCTTGATGTATTTACCTTACACACAGTACATAATCGCCCGCTATGGAATTACTGTCACGAACTAAAAAGACCCCACGTTCACGCTCGTTCATCAAGGCTTCTGTGGCGTCCTGCCGGGACATTGGACCAAAATACCAGCTATAAGAACATATTTAATGTATATATAAATAAGTGTTTGTCATATACACAATGCAATTATTTATACCTGTTTTTATCTTCCACATCAAATGCATCCATATCTGTTTTTTATACGATGATTCGGCCTTGCGTTAAATTTTAGATATGCATGAGAACATGTATAATTCAAATATCTCATGCAATAGGGAAATAAATATAATTTTATTAATATAATTATCCGAAATGTTTGCTTTTTATATGTGTATCCAAGTTCCACACTAGAGCTGTAAGAAACATCGGAAACCGTTTCGCGATGTATCGGATGTGGTATCTAATGAACTACCAGCGATATTGCTTTTATATATATCAACAATGTTGATAAGTGATAAGTTGAAAAAAAGCTTAAGAAATTGCACAGTTACAGTAATTATTGTATGCAACCAGATTTTTTTTTATTTTAGATAACTTATTTCTGCGGGTTGGGATAATAGTGTATCAATTTATCGATGTTTTCTATGGTAGTAATACATAAATACCAAATCCGACATTAATACACCATATTCACTTTTTAAAATCTCTTCTATTGAAAGCTAAAAAATACATATCTAGCGTTGCGGGTATTTGCCAATTGAAGAGGTAATCATGGGTATTGTCTTGACAACTGAACTACTGAAAATATCGGCGATATTTTTAGCTGTCATTCGAACGACAGTCACAAGATATGGAAATACCTTTTGTATTATCCTATATAACCTTAAATCATTTAGCATTCCAAAACTTTGATTTATACTAACTCTATAGCCACACTGGCTTTTTAGTCATTCAGTCCATATTTCGAGCGACCTAAAAGTTGCTAAATGGCCAAAAATATCGTACTGAAGTTCTTATGAAAACACCTGTTTTCAGTGGCCGATATTTTCAGTAATTTAGTCTTCCGTCATGGGAATACCCTTAAGGTAGTCAGAAGAATCGCGTTTGTTTATTTTAATAAATAAATTAAAAACATATTCTATTATGTCATGAATATATAAAAGAATACCCTTACTAATAGATACCTTGCAACCAGCTATGGTTTAAACAACCTTAATCGGTGACACCGATTAATTGATCGATTTTTGTGAGTCCGCCATTTTGTGTGATGTGTGTTGCACAGTGAAAAATCCAAGACGTCATAACCTGGATTTGAATGTTGTATACTTACTTAAATAATGTGTAAATCTATTTAAATGTTCATAGAGAAAAACATTTTAAACTAGGGATGGGATGGTTATCAATATAGATGACTATAGCATTGTATTTAAGTGCGTACATTATCTGCAGTGCTAATATATGTGTACACAGCTGAATGCATGCATATGTATGTATGCATGTATTCCGTGTTGGTGCTAAGTATGCAAAAGCATTTACATACTTGATATATTGGAGTATGATGCAAACACATTTTTAATGAATTTATCATTAATATAAAGTGTGTTAAAGTTGTGGAACAAAAGTCATGGACAAGAAAGGTAAGTCGGCTATATATACATATTATATTATAAGACATTTTTTGTATACAAAAATATTTATATATATATATGTATATATATTACACATAATATATAGTACATAGATGTTTATACATAAATGTTTGTTTTTTTATCATAACGTTTATAAAATAGTGTTAATGTATGGAACAGCGAAGTAGGCATTTGAAAGTAATGCAAAAATGTTTTTAAAGTGAAAGTGAAGATACCTTTTAAAGATGAAACTAAGTGTATGTTATGTTAATAGACAGATTTGTATATATGTACATATGTATGTAAAACATGTTTTTGTCCACTGAACCTAAAGTATTTGTTACTTAATCTTTATTACTATTTGATATAATCATAATAACATCTCTATATACATATGTATATTTATTTCATAACAACCAACATGTTTTTATTTGCAAATATAATTAATGTTGTTTAAAAAACTATAAATATAAATATCTCAAAGTATTTCCTATACGATGGAAAAACTGTCTAAACTAAAAAAATATCGGTTATAAATTTAGCCATTCGGGGAACTACCCAAAAACGTCACCCGTCAAACTTTCAACAAAGACCAAGTTGCTGGACATGAATATATGTACCTATCGTATTCTTATATATATTCTTTAATAATTTTAAACAACTGGATATTTCATTTAGCAATCCAAATCGTTTACTTTTATGAAGTTTTAAGCACCGGCTTTTCAGTAATTTAGCCTATATTATCAGCGACCTCGGCGATTCTGAATAACTGAAAATATTGAAAGAGTTTTTTGTTTGGAACAGCTATTTTTAACTGCCGAAATATTCAGGTATTCAGTCGTATAAGGAAAACATTCTGCGTATTCCCTTGTTGAATATATCGGCGATGTATCGCAATAGTTAGCCAATACTTCCAGCCGTAACGGGAACGACCCAAAAACTCAGCCGCAAACATGTGTAGAACTTTTGTATTATCCCATAGAATCTTAAATTATTTTAAACTTCAGGACCTTTCACTTAGCAGTCCAAAATTTTAATATTTAACCACTCTGGCTTTTCCGTCAATTAAGCCATATTTTTAGTGACCCTAAATGACTAAAAAATATCGCATAAGCAGTTTGTATGCAAAAAGTTGTTTTCAGTGGCCGATATTTTCAGTAATTCAGTCGTAAAGGGAATACCCAGACCGTATGTTAAGGGCCAATATATTGATGTTTAAACATAGATACATCGAATTCTGTATTTTTGCTTACAGTATGTGTTAGAATACCTTTCGTGAGTTGTAGTACTATGCTACTGAGATTTAATCCATTGAACATTTTTACTCATATATAGCTGATCGTTTATAAAGAGTTTTCGTGTATTAATATAATATTTTCTGCAATTACTTATCAGGTGCTTTTCCTAACCGTAACGTCAACTTAATCGAAGGATCCATCCACTTGCAAGATCTATTTAGTAAGTAGTCATTAAATAGATGGACCAATAACATTATGCTATCATGTCTCAAACGGACCTAAGCTTTCTAATTAATGTGAAAAAGCGTGGTTCTTTGCAATATGGTAATTATATTTTAAATTTAATGTTATTATTTATCAAGAAATGTTAAACTATGTCTTATCTTTAACATATTAATTTTTATTTTAGGCCCGCCAAAAAAACTAAGCAATGAATTTACACAAGAAATAATAAAAGTGAAAGAAATACACGGAATATCACTCCTTTCGACAGTATTAAATAACAATAAATATCGATTAAATACAGATAAATATACATTAAATACTTATATTGTGTTACGAAAAATGCTTTGCCATCAAGCTGCCCTCTTACTATTACTGCTTTCAATCGTCACTTGCCAAATTTCTTTAACACAATCCTTATTATTGGATGACATAAACAATAATAAAACTATATCACAAGCTAAATCGAATAGCGGACAAGGTAGAATCAACAATAGTACTGGGGGCAGCAATAATATGATATCTGCTGGTAACTCCAATTCTCCAATTGGAGAAAAAGATTATTTGGAAAAGCTAAATAATTTTGAACGTAGTGTTGCGGCCGTTTTGATAAAAGTGGCCTATGGAACAACCTCAACAACTAAACGAAGTATACCAGACTCCAGTTATTCATTGGGTTTAACAACAGTTGCGACACCATTTCTCACAACGCAAAGGTAAGTAGGAAAAAAATTTATAATATGCACATATATATATAATTTTTGGATGATTGTTCGTTTTCAAGATAATTACAAAACGCTTTCGCACGCGACCGTACAAAATGCACTTTTTCAGACAAACACTGATTTCTCCAAAACGTGATAAACGATTTTAGTAAAATTTTTTTAATGTATTATGCATAGATTAAACTTTTAATTTTAATTTTATTTATTTCATTTTATTTATTAACTATTATTATTTTTTAGGTAAATTAGAAAAACAAGTATTTTATATCTACTCTTGCATTGTTCGAGTGATGTCAGAAAGAAAAAGACAAAGCTAAATGCCTGTTTTAAAAGTTATCATCAAAACAAAACGACCTTTTTTATTGTGATTCACCAATTAAAAGAATTGGTTTTTCTCACATTTTCGTTTAAGGGGGGATATACATGTAAACCAAAATTTTTTGGGCAAATTTTTTTTTGGGTTTAAAAAATAGTTTATTATTTAAAGAATATAGTGTGTAAGTTTCATTATCGAATTCCAACTCTAAGTGCCTCAAATCAAGTATGCACGCAAGGTTCGCAAGTGTTAACGTGTTAACTCATCAAAAACTTTAAACGTCTTTTTCTCAGCTTCTAATTTTTGCATTTCTACCTATGCTCTGGACACGATTCACAAAAAACTATGTAACATATCGGAGTGAATCAAAAATTATTATGATCAGCATGAAATTTTCTTCTATTTGAACCTACATGGTTGTTATAAAACTGAGTATTAATATTTTTTAAGAGGGTGGGAAGTGAAAACTGATCACCTGAAAATGGCATTTTTTCCTTCAAATCAAAATTTATTTTTTTTGTCTTGATTTCTTTTTGGTTTTTTAGGTTCAAATAGAAGATAAAGGTGTAATGAATACAAAAAAATTTAGTTTACGGATTTCGGACAGGAATTACGAGCTCTATCGTGTCCATAGCACGGCAACTCAAAGCTCGAGGCGCTACGGCATATGTTCCATAAGTCCGCCATTTTGTAAAATATTGTTTATAACTAATTTTTTTCATCTCTGATTCTACTTTTAACTATATCCAAAGTTTCACGACGATTGCTTGACTATTTCTTATAAAAAAAAATTCACGAAAAATGGCCAAATTTTGACCGCTTACATGTATATCCCCCCTTAAGGGTCCATTCTGGTTAGTTGGGTCAAAAAATAGGCAATCTTTAGGACCTTTTTTTGACAAAGGAAAAGACAGAAAGTTCAAACTTTGCATGTTTATTTCTCATAGTTTAGAGATGATTTAGCACAAATTTTCAAAATTTTTAGAGCATGTCCTGAAGCAGGACACAGGACGACGTAAGCCTCTGCAAAAAAAGGTACCCCTCTGGCGACCGTCCTGCAGGACGTAAAAATCGACTCAAACCAAAAATTCAAAGATTCAAAATTACTTTTTCGTTTTTCGTGAAAATTTTCTTCACTTTTTTGTTAATAATAAATCCAATGTATATGCTATCAATATAATTGTAGTCTATTCCATGGACAGCTTCATTACGCGCATTTAAAAAAAAAAATATTAAGATTCGTTAAAAATTGACTGAGATAGGACGGTCGCCAGCTCGAAAAACGTAGTTTTCCAGAAAACGCGTTTAAAGTTTTATGTTTGCTCTGTAGCTGCTTTGAGTCGGCCGGTTTGGAGGCTCATAACTTTTAAACTATTACGTATTTCGATTTGTTCTTTTAGTATGATGTTCTATACACTTAAAATATCGAAAAATGCAAAAAAAAAATTCAATTTTTTTTTCAACTAACCAGAATGGACCCTTAAATATTTTGAACAATTTTAGAGAAGTTTTATTGTTTTGGCCGCGAGTATTGTTTCTGGAGAGTTACCCATGTATATTAAATATTAAGGGGGGACATCTGAGTAACTGGCAAAAAAAAAACCCATTTTCTAGAATTTTTGTTGGCCAAATGAAAAAGCCAATCGAAAAATCTTAAAGTAGGTTTGATAATGTTAGTTGTGAACTACAAAATACCTAACGTCCTTAATTTTTGATCTAACACAAAAAATCAAATTTTGTTAGTTTCTGTATCTCAACCGCTATCGACACACGTAGGATTTTTTCGATATTTTGACTTTTAGCAAAATGGTGAGTGATTAAATAAAATGTTCAATTTTCATCAAAAAAAGTCACAAAATTGTTGATAAAAAAAAGTAAGCAAAAACAAAAAAAAAAAAAAATCCTACGTGTGTCGATAGCCATAGGTATTTTGGATATACTGTAAAAATTTCAGATCGATCGGTTAAGATTTGTTCGAGTTATGTTTTCGGCCAACTCAAAAAAAGTGGTTTTGAAATAAAACGCGTTTAAAGTTTTAAGATCGTATATATTTACATAAGAGGCATCGCCGCAGAATGGAAAATTTCGACACTTAGACACATTTGCCGGACTCTATCTTTTGGTATGTTATTTTTAAGACACTAAAGAATTTTTTAAGCAAAAAAAAAAAAAATTTCGATTTTTAAAAAAAGTTACTCAGATGTCCCCCCTTAAGGGGGTGGTAAGGTTAATTCGGTGCAAAAAAGGCCACTTTTCAAAAAATTATTGTGGCGGAACGGCTAAAGTTAGCTTAATGAATTAAATACCATATAATAACACAACATTTGAATAATTTTTTAAAAATTTTGTATTGAAAAATATTTAGACGTAGACAAGTTATAGGGAATCTCCCGAGTCGCCTCCAAAAAATGTTGTTTTGCGGTGTACATCCTAACAGTCCACAGGATCATCCGATCTAAAAAAATTATACCTCATTCGTTAAAGGATAAGTGTCCCGAGGTATTCAGGAAGCGTTTTTTTTTTTTTTTAGTTTTTTTGTGATTTTTTTAGGAAATTTGAAAGTCAAAAACCCGATTTTTGACTAAAAAAAAACGTTATTTCTTAATTTAAAAATATATGAAAATTAAAAATTAAAAAAAAGCCGACGTGAATACCTGAGGAATTAGTTAAAGAATGTGTGTGCCAAAATTCAAATCGATCGGTCCAGTAGTTTTTCTGTAATCGTGTACACCGATTTGAAAAATTGAATTTTTCAGGAGAGCGCTTTAAACTTTGTGATTCTCATACATTTAACACCAACCGACCTTCGTTCAACTCCGCATAACTTCGTCAATTTTACTATGATCGATGTAAAACTTGGACACAATATTCTTAAGAATATTATATATATTATGCCTTAAAAATAAAAAATAAAAAAAAAATTACGAAAAAAAAAAATTAAATACCTTACCCCCCCCCCCCCCCCCCCCCTTAATAATATGCACATATATGTAATATTATAACATTTTTATAGAAAATATGTTATATAAAAAATAGATTTTATATTTTTTTAAAGCATTTGTTGAAAGTATCTTAACAAAACACCACATAAATATATATATTATTTTTTGTTATAAATATGTTTTTTTTGCGATATATCCAACCACTTATTCAACCCCACAGAAATAACAAATTTTGTCCCCTCCCTTTTCCCTAAAATTACACTAATATGGATCGCGAGCCACATCGGCCTACACCCGCAATCTACTCATATAAATACAAAGCTGTCAACAGACAACAACTAATAATAAATAACAGACTACGCTTAGGACACAGCCAAAATCACAATCGCTCATTACCTGGATAGATCCCTACAAACCCATGTACATACGTTCTGCAAAAATGCCATTATTGACACCAAACATACTTGAAGTGTTAAAATAATGTGTATCTAAAAAAGACATTAAATCTAAATAAAACACTGGCTTAAAATAAAAATTTGAATGCACTTTTGTTTAAAATTGTTCCATTAATATATATAAAAAAAAATTGACGATTCGACAAACATTTGAAGAAATCCCAGGCAAAAAAAGTTTGAAGTGCATGAATATTCAGAGTGCGGCATTTTTGTTGGCACTGGGTGTATATTAATGGACTGTACAGTACTTTTCCAACCCAGCACCATATCCTTTAGCCACGAAAAACCAATCCAACTCTTAGCCAATCCAACAAAAAAAGGAAAAAAAGTTCTCCCATTCCTCCACATCAAATATCTGTACAGTAAAAATATATACTTACTTTTTTTCCATCCGAAAACTCAATTTTTGTTATACATGCCATATGTAGGATTAATAATCATGTTATATTTATATTTTTAGGTATCCTTTATCAATACATCATCAACAACCAGGTGTCAACCACCAAAAGAACTATGAGTTGGATTTAGAAAGAGATCATGCTTTGCCCACTTCAGCCCCTAATGCGGATATCTTGAAGAGTAATAATAATCCAACATATCCAAATCCAAATCGTCATTCGTCACATACACAACATGAAAGGGATCGCCATAGACAGCACTACAATTCAACGCCAAATCCAGCCAGTATGTTATTATTATTATTAAAAATAATTTTAATAATTAAAATCTAAATTAATTTCAAGTTCCCAACCTCTTCAACAAAAAAGCAAACAACGGCCTTGCTCATTCGCCAACCATACCAATGTATCCAGGGGATCACTTACCATCTTACTCGCCGCCATCGCGATCCTTTTTCACGCCTCCGCTGCCTCCGGAATACCAAAATCCCTTCGCTGATAAACCCACTCTAAGAGGGACAAATAATGAGGGTTTAATTGGTATCAATAGGAGGCCCATCCCACCGCCCAGCCTAATGCCCAGTCAGGATCGGATACCCATAAGACCACCGGAATTGGGAGGTAACAACGACCCTAATCCCATCCTGAGTTTAGATACAAATAATCCTTCAATAGAGCCGAGTAGCTCGCATAATATCGATGACGCTGTTACCACAATGGATAGGAAAAAAGCCTTGAATACGCCAGCGCGTCCCCACGAGGAGTATTTGAATGAAAAAAAGTCAGCTAGCACTGCGAAAAATTCCCAAGAACAGGATCAGATAGGTGACCATGATCCCATAATTAAGAAAAGTCAGGAAGTCTTGCCCAATATACGTAGGATTCTGGGCTCCAACGGTAAAAATGGTGATATTCCAGCTGTTCTTCTAAAGCAAGTGACTCAAAGGCCTAATATCATAAGCATACGAAATCCGCCTTCATCACCTATAGTTTTGATAGAGAAACAGGAAAAGGGAACAAATCAAGAGGAAAATATAGCAGATGGCTCTGCTTCGGTGTTAAGTTCTAATATAAATCAAAGTAAAATGGATTATTATGATAATGCCAATCAAAGTCAGACCACACCATCGGCTGCGGCCGCAATTGGTGATGTTATCTCTGCCACATCGTCCTTGTCCTATGCCACTACCAATTCCGTTGCCAAGACCACAGTGGGTAAAGAACTCGGGGCCATGCCGAATCTGGGCGAACGTGAGAAGGCCCACACTACGTGGTCTTGGGCCTGGAATATACACATTTATCTCTCCGTTGTACTTTTCACCATTCTTTCAGTTTATTCCCTGTACAAACTCTTAACTTTTAACAAGTTGACACACTTGTTTGCCCAGTCCTACTTCATTTGCATACATTTTATATTGATTTTAATCTGCGCCATGCGTATATTTTTTCTATGCTTTGATGCCTATAATGTGCACGGGTCATTTAATATTTTTGCAGCGGAGTTGCTGTTAAACCTTCCCTCTACATTCCTTACTGTAGCCTTTTCGGTTTTAATTTTATTTTTATTTCTTAAGTCACTAAATCACAAAAATAATCGCTATTCAGCTTTGATAAGACCTCTGACAGTAGTTGTGGGCTGTGGCGTGCACGTGGTTCTTTGTGTAACTCTGCATTATGTTGAGTCTTATACATTAAAGAATCATTTACTATATTTTCAACAGCAACAGCAACAGCTATACTTTCGCAGACAGTTGCATTTTCAGGGAGGAGGCGGTGCAAGCTTGACGCCGCCTTCATCGGCTGCTATTCTACCTCCGCCACCAAGGGTGTTGACTCTGATTTGTCAAATTATTTACATATTTATTTGCTTGAGCTTGGGTCTACTCTACTTATATCTATATCGAATTTTAAAGAGGATTTTGCGTAGTAAATCACAGAATTATATTCATGGCTATCAGAACTTGTCGTATGCCATACACATTACCATTGCCACAGCTTTGCTCTTCGTCTTAATGGCTGTCCTGCAGATATTTGGCGCCATATGTATTGCCACCTCTACGCGGCAAATGAATATCATAGATGTCGATTGGTTACAATGGGGTTATCAGTTTTCCCTACGATTAATCGAAATTGCCATTATAACGTTGATTACATGGGTAACGGGCCTAAAGACTAGTCTCGGTGGTAATGATTCAGTAACAAATAATACTGGAAATGTGGGCACGAATGATGTACGTATGGTGAGTTGTGCATCAACGAGAGACAAACATGTTGTTGGCAACGTTGCAGGAGTTTCAAATTTTTTCTTACCCTGCACTTCGAGCTCGAGTCAAGAGGTCTTTGATACCGATTATCCCGCCATATGCAATGCTAATACGAATCTACACACGTACACCATGCGAACGGGGAAATTAATCTACGATGACAGTTATGCCTTGAATCCCATGGGTGCTGCGGGCTCTTCGTCCACTAATCCAGGTAACAATGGACGTTCTTTTGAGTATCAACTGCAGGAGCCCATGTATCAAAGGCCCTACGATACAGGCTCTATGAACAGTCAAAATCTATCGGAATATCATCATGGTCATGTTCAAGTCCAGAACTATCATCATAAGCCCCATACTATGCGTTATACGAATGATTCGGTAACAGATCACTACGAAAATCCCAATTTTAATTTAAAAAATCCAGAGAGTTTAGAAAGAAATACTGCGGAAACTTGCTATTCAGAACCCTTGGAGCATGAAAATAATAAAAGATTTGAGTTCAATATATTCGAGAGGCCGGTTTATAAGGAAAAGACTTTGAATTCTAAGGATGCAAATAATATTGAAAGCTTTCAGGATCATAAGATGGGAAATGGGAGAAAATTAAATGGCGGAACACTTGAACGTAACTATTTTGATAATACAAATCAGACTCATCATACTGAAAGACGTAGCTCAAACTCAACAAGTAACTCTTGTTCCTCTTCCAATGGAGGTAATGCTCGCTATCCCAGCTATAACTCCTATGAGCGGTGTTTCTTTACGGGCGTAAGAAAAAGTGGAACCTTAAGTCAAATTGGAGTTCACTCAGAACGTACCTTGGAACCATCAATGGTATTGGGGACCCATCATCGCATGATGACAAATGGGGCTCAAACCTTGGGAGATAGAGCAGCTCATTATTACCAGAGAGGAGGGGCAGTCAAAGGACGTAACACCCATCTCAGATCTGGTACTAATTCTGATCTAATAAAAAGTATACCCATTAGGGAGCGTCAGCTACCCTATGATCATCACAATTCCGATGAGGAAGACGATGATGAAGAAGAGGATGATATAATATCTGGCAATAATGTCGAGTGTACAAACTTGATTAACAATGAAGGCATCACGACGGTGACAAATGGAGAGGATTGTACTACAAATTCCACAATTAATGATAAATCCATGATAACAATTACTTCTTCAGGAGTTAAGAATAATACTAACGATCCATTATTGAATTCCAATAAAAATGGTAATAAACTTCGTACTGCATCATCAGTTTCGGTAGCTTCTGCTTCATCCAATTCCTGTACGACAACATCAAGTGCTTCGGATAGTATGCTTGTGGCAGATCAGGGGTTCTTACGATTTCGTTCCGCCGAAGATCAGCATAATATAACCTCCAATGGGTCTTCGTCCCAAGTGGTGGTAGACCCCTCTTCCGCCTCTCTTTCTTTTCGTCATCAAGGTTGCAGTGCGACTGAGAATGGCATCGATTGCTAAAAGATAAATCACTATATATATTGCATCCAAAATATAGCTTAGCTCTTTTGCAAAAATTTTCTTGCAGATTTTAAAATGAATTGAAAGATTAATACGGGTAATATATATATTTTACCGTTGCGATAAATCGATTTTTTAAAAATATTTTTGCAATATAATCGAACAAAGCGACGAATTAAATACAATTTTTTCAGTAATTGTTACTTCCATGTTAAATACATATGAGCGCAATTCTCGATGTATCAATTTTAAACTATATATCCCTAAAAAGAATGTTACAAGAATACTACAAGAATGCTATGCTCGACAAAAGAAGGGAATTTTTAACAAATAATTTGCACTATGACATTTTTAATTGTTTTCAAATCTGCGGAAATATTTGTAATAGCAATTAACTATATTTAATGGCAGCTAGTTTTCATGTCCCCAATTTATGCCAATACAAAATAGTAGTTAAAAATCACCACTATATTTCTAACTATCTTCAAACTTGTGATATACAGATATAAAAAATATAAAAACTAGCGAGGGAAGTCGAAAAAGAAAGAATATTACAATTCATATTAGAAACAACTATCAGTACATATTTAAATCATTTTTAACATTATCATCACACCATTAGCATTAAATTAGGCAAGTGTATTTATTTTTAAGCAAGATTAATATTCAGAATAGTCCTCTCAAAGTTCAGTTCATGCATTATACAGTTGTTTTTTTTTTATACTTGGGTGTCAAAATATATGTATATATAGATGCTGTATAGCTTAGGTGCGAATGTCATTATTGCATTGTTGTACGTTTAATAAATCGATATTTGGTTTAATATAACAGAAAAGTATTTTTCTGTTATTTTTTTTTAATAATATTGCTATTCGATATTTTAAATTTTGATATCAACTTTTACAATATTGAGCGCGATATTATTATTAAAAAGTATTTTTCCGATATTTTGTATAATATCGACAACGTAAAATGCGAAATTTCGATATTTCAATCTTACGATATGGAGCGCGATTATTTTATCTATATATATATCCGACCCTTTGATTCTATATATACCTACCATTCAAACATCCATTTATTACCTGAAAAATGTGTATATAAAAAACTTTAGAAGTACTATGTTTAATATGTTTAATTTTAATATTATAATAAAAACACTTACTTTCGTTGTATATATTCAATTATATCTTTAATGTTCTCCTTATCTTATATAAATCAACGAAAAAAGCAACGTTTTTAGAAAACACGACATGTAAATTAACAGAGCCATTTTAAGTTATTTCGCTATATTTGAAATCAAAATACAATAATTAATTAATTAAATTAAATGACAAACAGATGATAAACAACTGAATTAAATTTTATGACCAAACTTTTATAATGCACATTGCGTTTTTAGTATAAGCATACAAAGAAACAACTCACACAAAAATTGTCAACTACAAAAATTAACAAAAAAGACCCGATATAATAACAATAAAATATTCGATTTTTGTACAATGATTCGAAATATTATTCGAATTTATTAACAGAAAGGCTTTTAAGAATATAATTTATGAAACTCTAGCCTGTTAGAAAATAATAAACACGTTTATGGCACAAATAGTACTGATTAGTTAAGGGCTTTTTGCATTTTCTATTGTTAAAAACAAAAAATGATTTAATAAAGAAAACTACTTAATACTGATATAAAATAAGAATTTAAAGAATTACTCACTAAGGTTAATAGTTGGTAATCTCTTTCTATGCAGCAATCTGAAAAACGCCATGAAAAAGGAATATATATTTCGGAAATGCCACAGAAATTGATTGTACTATAGGTATAGAAATTCATTCAAAAGGTATTCAAAAATGAGTTCTGAACTTTAATTTTTTATTTAAATGAGATTTTGAGCCTGCTTAACGATTTCTGTGGCCCTCGTGTATATTTATATAATAAATAATATAATAAATATATATTGTTATTATATGTATATATATATATATATATATATATATATACTATCGCATGAAAAAAGAACGAATTGAAACCAGAAATTTTTCCGTATTAGACACGTATTTATATCCCTTACTTTATACATATTAATTGACAAAGAATCAACCTATAATGCGTATTCTTGAATGTAATTAAATTTAAATTATAATAAATCTTAGCCAAGCGACAAAATAAATATATATAATAAATACCATTAATATTTTTGTATATCTTTTGGGATTTTTTTTTTTGCAAAATTTTCAGAACCTAAATAGTTCTTTTTATGGTAAGTGTACATCAAACAAAAATATCTTCCATTATAGCGGCAAATACACGTGAATTGGATACCAAAACTAAAATGGGATATAAAATTGTTGTGATAAATAATTTTAGAACTTATTCAAACAACAACAACCCATTACAAGGCTAAAGGGTATTACTACTATTTATCATAAGAGAATCTCCAATTACTCGTCATTTAATTCAATAGATGACGAGAAATTTAAGAATCTCTAGTGAAAAACTTTCATATAACTAAAGTCAAATTTAGATACACAATAGATGGAAAACAAAATGAGAAATTTCTGAGTGCCAAAACCTTATGGCTTATATCTACAACGAATCGTGGAAGGCAGATGGATTTTTGTGGTACGACTCTATAATCGACTGAAAAGCCAGTATGTCTCTTTTTAACACCCTTGCAGGGTATTACAATTTTAGTCAAAGTTTACTATGCAGTAAAGGAGGGATTCCCACCCTTTAAAGTATATATATTCTTGATCGGCATCAAAAGCCAAGTCGACCTAACGATGTGTGTTTGCCCTTCCCTCGGTCTTTCCTTTTGTCCGTCTGTCAGTTTTTGTGCAAACTAGTCCCTCAGTTGTAAAGCTATCTAATACTGTTTTCCCACACAGCGCATTTGTGAGGAACGGTTGGGATTTTAAAAAAAAAGTGAAACTCGTGTTCCCACAGAGCTGCGTCAAAGTGCATCTGCATCCGAACAGCTGATCGATCAGCTGTGGCTCATGAAAACTTAAACAAAGGCTGTCGAATTGGCTGTTGCAAATTTGAAATGGAGCATTTACCAACTATTTTGGCTGTTGTACAACAGCAAAAGCGCAGATTGCGTCAAATTTTATCCGCACTAACTTAAAATGAATTAGATGACGAGGAATTTGAGTTTCTTTAATGATTTTTCTCTAACAAAGAGCAAATTCCCCGAAGAGTGTCTATAGGTGGTATAGGCTTCCGAAATCTATAATTAAAGAAGTAGGCGTTTTATATTAAATAGTAACAATTGGGGACACTTTGGGGCAAGAATATACAAAAAAAAAAAAAAAAAACGCCAACAACTATTTCATTTGTTCCTCGCCAAGTTTGTTTACATTTTCGTAGTGTTGGTCAAATTGAGAAAAGAAAAAAAAAGAAACGGACGGTGGATGCGATTTGACGGTGTGTGGGAAGACCGTTGAACAAACGGTCCATAAGGTTTTGCCATTCCGAATTTTCTCAAATGGACCGGCATCAAGCATGCCCAAAATGGTAGGTAGGTATAAGTGGTGAGGCAGCCCTGGCCGCCTCCAATTAGAGCTGAGCTCCGTTTTGATCCACACCTTCGATTTGTTGTTGTCTGCGCCCTACTTAGTACCAGCCCGTGTCATTCAGGTAAGCTAGGATGGCCGCTACTGGCTGCCTTCCAACTTCCCCTAGTGACTCGAGTTGGTGTGCTCCGAAGTGTCGGGCTCTTTGTTTGTTGAGTGCCGGGCAGTGGCACAGCAGATGCTCTGGTGTCTCCTGCTCGCTTGGTTCCTTGCAGCTTCTGCATTGTGGGTTGTAGGGTAGACCCATCTTACAGGCTTGCGTGCCTATTGGCCAGTGGCCAGTGATAGTTGCCGTTACCCTCCTGATGTCCTTTTTGCTCTTGGAGATCAGTTCTGCGGTTCGCTTCCTATTGAGTCCTGGCCAGCATAGTTTCGATCTTCTGTGCTCTGCCTTCGTCGACCATTCCTTGCTGGCTAATTGTTTAAAATGGTCATGAATTTCCGTCTGGACTGAGTTCAGGGAGGTCTGGACGTCTGTTGTTGCTGAGTGTTCTTCTGACCCTTTTCTGGCCAGCTCGTTGGCTTTCTCGTTTCCGTCTATGTCATTGTGTCCGGGTATCCAGGCTATTTGTACCGTTATCTTCTGCAAGTCTGTTTAGTGCCCCTTTACATTTGGCCACTAGTTTTGAAGTCGTCCGAGCTTGTGCGAGGGATTTGATCGCCGCCTGGCTATCTGAGTATATCCTCACGTTGGTATTCTGAAGGCCTCGGTCTAGCGAAAGTTCGGCAGCTTTCAGTATCGCGAGAACCTCCGCCTGGAGAACCGTCGCTGACTCTGGGAGGTGGAAGTATTCCTCCACCTTCCAGCTTTCGGCGTAGATTCCGGACCCTACTCCGCTGCTCATCTTTGAGCCGTCGGTGTAGAGTGAGACTTCATCCGGTTCGGTTACTCTCCCTCTCTTCCAGTCTTCCCTTGTAGGGTATATAGTGGTGTATGTGTTACCGAATCGCAGTTCGGTTGTCATGTAGTCTGTGTCTACTGTCGTCCGATAGTTTATCTCGTTCAGAATCCTGCAGTGTCCGGTGTGGTAGTCTTTCCAGCTTTGACTAGCCTTAAGTCGTACCGCACCTTGTGCTGCAGTGTTCCTGATGAAATGCTCTATCGGTATTATGTTCAGGATGGCGTTGAGCGCCGCCGCGGGGCATGATCTCAGTGCTCCCGTGGCTCCTGCGCATGCCGATCTCTGTATCCTTGTTAGTTTCTGGACGTACTAGTGCTCCGTATGTGAGTATGGGTCTTACCACCGCTGTGTAAAGCCATATTATTATCCTGGGGTGGATGCCCCAGTTCTTTCCGAACATCTTCCTGCAGGAATAGAATGCTATGCTTGCTTTCTTGACACTCTCGTTGATGTTTTGTTTCCATGACAGTTTCGCATCCAGTATCACTCCCAGATACTTTGCCTGCTGTGATATCTCTAGTTCTATGCCATCTATCTTTGGCTTTGTGAAGCTGGGGACCTTAGTTCTATTAGTGAAGAGCATTAGTTCCGTTTTACTTGGATTTATGCCCAATCCGCAGGCTTTTGCCCATGCATTGAGTTTCGTGAGTGCCCTTGTCATTAGTTCGCTGATGACGTCGGGGAATGGTCCTGAAGTGAGCTCTGTGGGAACACGAGTTTCACTTTTTTTTTTAAATCCCAACCGTTCCACACAAATGCGCTGAGTGGGAAGACAGTTTTAAAGATAGTCTTCTGACTATACGACGACTATTGTATATAGCTGCCATAGGAACGTTTGGTACATATAAATATAATTATAAATCTGAAATGTAAAACTGTAAACAAAATATTTAAAAGGTTAGTTTATAAAAGTTTACATTGTTTGTTTATTTTTTCAGCATTTATAATTTATATTACATTAGATATTTCAGATAATAAAACATACGTACTAACATAAGATAAATTTGATTTCGAAAAGTTCCAAGCGAAATTGCTATATATTTTGCACGGGAACCAGTGTCACAAAAAAGTTTGCAGAGCTCTCCCTTTTTTTAGTTTTGGCAATCTTTAGATGGTAACCCATGCTGTCTCGTAGTGATTTCCATGCATTTTTACAATCCCTTACTATAAATAAAGTCGATTTTGGTAATGAAATTGATATATTATTAATTACTTACCGTCTTTTTGCAAATCCTTGGCGATTGAATTGCCGGCATTGTCTTAAGTTTAAATATTCTATGTTTGTTAAAGCCCAAAGGCTCCGCCTTAACTGCACTTATTAACTCGACTGTATCCTAGTGACGAGAGAACGAAATTGCGCTGTCACAATATTGATAGCACAATCGCTATTAATTTTCTTCGGTAACCAGTGTGTCCAAAGAAATTAAGGAAAAGCCCTGAAACGTCAAGAAAAGGGTAATACAGCTGTTTGTAAACAAATTTTATAAGTGCAATAGTGCAATCAAGATGAATTCGAAGCCACCCCTCGCGGGCAGAAAATTTTTCGATCCTAGAATTATTTTTTTCCCAACTTTTTCTCCATAATGCCTCTAAGAATATTTGAAATTAATTATTGTGACAGCACAATTATGTCAGTACCCGCAAAAACGACGAGGGAAAACAATTCCCTTTTTCGCAGCTTTTTTTAGTTTTATTTTGGTTTGGTCGCTGTCACGCTGTCAGTATTAGTACTAACATAAGTTACATTTTCTGAAAGCAGTCAAACTCTATATAAAAAAAAATTAAGCGACGAGAGAGAATAGAACGTTCTGACATTTCACTTTCGCGGGTACTAAGATTAGATAAATTTCCGTTGCCAGATCAAAAAACTAAACAGCTGAGATTTTGAAGCGAAATAAATTAATTTATATCTTTCGAAAGCTGAAATATGGTGCGAAAGTATAAGGAAAACAACTTTCTAGAGTATGACGCATTTCTTCTTGCGGGGATAAGAGCTCAAAGGCTCAAAAAATATATTAAAACAAGAAAGGAAGCTAACTTCGGCACGCCGAAGTTTGTATACCCTTGCAGATTGGTTTCGATGTTTATATTATAGATTTAAATGGTGAAAACACTCACAAAACAGAGTTTCATTACATTTTACCTATACTTATTATGTTTACAGTTTGACAGTTACAGTTTTACATTCCCAGTTTTACATTTTCTCTACATCTACCGATCGGTTCCTATGGCAGCTATATCATATAGTCGTCCGATTATCATAAAATTTTTACCAAAATTCTGAAATAATATAAAATGGCTATATCTAAAAAATGGTGCAAAAATGTTGAAAAACAGCCAAGTTATAATTTTTTTTCTACAAATATATCGAACATTTGTATGGCAGCTATATGATATAGTCGTCCGATCCGGCCCGTTCCGACATATATAGCAGTGAGAGCATATAGAAGACTATATGCAAAGTTTCATTCGGATAGCTTTAAAACTGAGGGACTAGTTTGCGTAGAAACAGACAGACAGACAGACAGACAGACAGACAGACAGACGGACAGACGGACAGACAGACAGACGGACAGACGGACAGACGGACATGGCTAGATCGACTCGGCTGTTGATGCTGATCAAGAATATATATACTTTATAGGGTCGGAAACGTCTCCTTCACTGCGTTGCAAACTTCTGACTGAAATTATAATACCCTGCAAGGGTATAAAAAGGCGGGCCTGGCGCACCTTGTATCGCCCGTAATTGATGTTTTATATAAATCCAGAGTGATAGTAAGACCCAGATAATTCAAATTTCGATATATTTTATTTAAATCTTACCAGTTGAGAGCGCTACAATAAAAACAATTTTTTTTATTTATTTTCATGCGCAAAAAAAGCAACGACACGGTTTCTTTCCGAAACACGCAAGTGCATCGTACAACATGAGGCCACGCAAGAAGTTCCCCTGGTTTCTCCTGGAGGCATCTTCTAGCGATGCCGGAACCGGAGAGACTAGGAGGCATCTCATCCTTGCCCTCGTTAGGGCCGTACATTTGCAAATGAGATGCAAGGTTTCGGTTGCCTCGGATTCATCCCCACCTCGCGGCGTGCCTCTGTGCGCTCCTCTCACCATGGAAGCGGTGCCCCAATCTGATTGTACCCGCCGACAACTTAGAAGATTTCTTATCCACAAGTTGATAGCGGGGGACGTGTTTGCCGCTTCTAGGCGATCCATTATTGCGTCCATACTAACCTTGTTGATAGCCCCGGATATGTCCACGAACACTACAAGTGCATATTCTTTATTGTTTAGGGCTCTATCAATGGTGGCTTCCAACGAATGTAGTGCCGTCTCCACTGATTTCCCCTTCATGTAGGAGTGCTGGTTGGTCGACAGTAGTGTAGTGCCGTCTCCACTGATTTCCCCTTCATGTAGGAGAGCTGGTTGGTCGACAGTAGTCTCCCTACATCGTTCCTGTAGTATAGCTTTTCCAGCGTTTTAAGTAGAAATGAGGTGAGGCTTATCGGTCTGTAATCCTTCTGGCTCACGTGGCTGCACTTTCCTGCTTCGGGCAGGAAGACAATCCGAGAGGCCCTCCATTGGATAGGGATATAGCCCGTACTTAAACAAGTCAGTCCACTGTCCGCGACGACGGACTTGAGCTGACTCTGTATGGTTGGCTGCTTCGATAGCAGCTTCCGGAGTCTAGCCGTTTTCGTTGCAGTCTCTATATTGGAGCAGAAGTTTCTCCATGAGTTTCTCTGCGCCTTGCGTATTTCCTTCTTGTAGTCCCTAAGTAGGACTTTGTATTCCTCATTGATGATGTCATCTTTCGCCTGCTTGGCGATTTTGAAGAATTCTTTGAGTTTGTTGCGTCGGAGTAAAAGGTCCTTATTCCACCAGGGTGGCCTGGTCCTCTTTCTCGTGTCCGATATAGGGCATGATGCGTGGTACGAATCTAGCAGTTCTTTGGAGAGGGTCTCAGGGACTTTTCAATGTCTTCCGCGGATTCTACTATGCCCGGAGAGATCGCGAGCCGTGTCGCGGTAGTCTCCTTGAATTTTTCCCATTTAGTATTCCGGGGGCTCCTGAAGACTAATTGTTTTGGAGAGTGTTCGAATGCGTATTGGAACCGTATGTACTTATGATCTGATGGATGGTCTTTCAAGGACTCTCCATTCTGATACCAAAGTACCTTGTCCCCTTACAGTTGTAAGATCTAGCACGTTTGAGGAGTTGGAAAATACTACGGTGTGTTCCTCAACCACGTTTGCTATACTTTGGTTGGTTGAGAGTAAGTCTGAGTGAGTCTAAGAGTGACTTACCTATGTCGTTTATGTACAGGCTCCACCATACGCAGAGGTGCGCGTTGGCGTCTGCAACCACGAGCAGTTTCTGGTCCTTCGGGCTGGCTTCTACCAGGCTCATGAGTTCTTCTGGTGGGACCGTCATGTCGTGTGCCATGTAGCAGGAAGCTACCAAAAGGCGCTTTTTTCCGCTCTAGCATCACCACGGTCAGGTCATCAGAGCTGTAATGAGACATAAGGTTAGCGTGTAGACCCTTCCTGTTTACCGTAGCAAATTGTAATTTGCGGACTTCAGTCCGGCGATGGCATTGCCTGAGGCGATCCATAGCTCCTGGACCAAAGCTATGTCGGCGTCCACCGTCCTTTCCTTTGTCGGACTCATCCAGCGTCATTTCCCGGCCGGCATCCACGATGGTATTCCAAGGTCCTTCTCCACCACGTCTGCCTTAAGGGCTAACACCCTTATCCCCGGTGTGGCGCTTTTTGAGGCGCAGGTATACGCTACCCATGCGTCCCGCCATCTTCCCGTATCTGGGATAGAGGATGTCCTCTGCCTCCTTGTTTATCTGGTGGACTGCACCTTGCCCCCCCTCCTTGGGTGATGTGGCCGCATCGTGCAGAACCTTCCAGTCCGCGGTTGGTATATCCGGATTCTGACGCTGCAGCAGCTTCAGCGCCCGGTCTGCTTGGATTGCGATGAGAAGAGTACCTTCGCCTTTGGAGTGGATGGGATTCCCACAGCGCCTTCAACTGGCAGACCGCTTGCGTCAGCCACTTTCTCGTCGGGTCATCCATGCACTTTAGGATTTTGACCCCATTTAGCCACCCAGCGCCATCAAAGGTGGGCATGGGAGCTTCGGGATCTTCCTCCATCCGTGCGTACAATGACTCAACGAGCCGCGCATGCACCATCTTCCACTGTGCCTCGGTCATTTTGCCGGCTTTATCGCTTCTGTCAATGAGGGCCACGATCAAGTGTCGTTTGGTCACCTCACTGACTTTTGCTGTTTTTGTTTTTTTTTTTGCTTTTTCGCCATTTGGGGAGGGCCTGCCTTCTTAAGCCCGCGTTGTACTAAGTATGCGTTTCTGCATTTCCCTTACGAAGGCAGTAATCTTATACGTCTGCTCCAGAAAGCGCACTTTAATCAGAGATGAGGGAGCATCGGAAAGGCGATCATTTGCGGTTCCGGCGTTGCTGCGAAGGCGTTTGAGTGCAGTGGACGTAGACATCTTCCGCAGTTTCATTTGTTGTTTTGTTGAGTGTAGCGATTTTGGTGTCTAATACTGTCTTCCCACACAGCACAATTGTTGAGGAACGTTTGGGATTTTTCACAAATGTGAAACTCGTGTTCCCACAGAGCTGCGTCAAAGTGCATCTGCATCCGAACAGCTGATCGATCAGCTGTGGCTCATGAAAACGTAAACAACGACTGTCGAATTGGCAGTTGCAAATTTGAAATGGAGCATTTACCAACTATTTTGGCTGTTGTACAACAGCAAAAGCGCAGATTGCGTCAAATTTTATCCGCACTAACTTAAAATGAATTAGATGACGAGGAATTTGAGTTTCTTTAATGATTTTTCTCTAACAAAGAGCAAATTCCCCGAAGAGTGTCTATAGGTGGTATAGGCTTCCGAAATCTATAATTAAAGAAGTAGGCGTTTTATATTAAATAGTAACAATTGGGGACATATTGGGGCAAGAATATACAGAAAAAACGCCAACATCTATTTTGGGCATGCTTGTAGCTTTGGCGCCACGTTTTAAATTCCATATCTCATTTGTTTCTCGCCAAGTGTGTTGCACCGAAGAACTATCGCCTAACTATCGCCAAACAAACCGTGGTTAGATTTTAATGCTGAACTAACGTCGGCCCATTTGGGAAAATTCGGAACGGCAAAACCTTATGGAGCATTTGTTCAACGGATGCTAAATGCGCTTTAATGTTGTGTGGGAAGACCCTATTAGATTTTAATGCTGAACTAACGCCGGCGCATTTGGGAAAATTCGGAACGGCAAAACCTTATGAAACGTTTGTTTAACGGACGGTGAATGTGCTTTGACGGTGTGTGGGAAGACCCTATTAGTCAGGCCTGCTCCGGTAATCGTAAAATTTTTTCGATTTCGTTTTGGGCGAAAACGAACCGTTTTCGTTTTTAGCTGCTCCGGTTTTCGGCAAATTTCTGCTATCGGATGTTTCGTTTTCTCATCGTTTCTCTCTGCTCAAGCAGCTAACTTGTGTTGTTGGTAATAAGCAAACAACGTAAAGTACTGCCTATTATATTTACAATTGCCCTTTTTCTAAGCCAGAAAAAGGCAAAAAATGGTAGAATTAAGCAAATCCAGGCACCTAAGATGCTGCCACACTTTTCACAGTTTTAATTCCGGTGGTCTGAAATAATTATTTGGTTAATTTGGACCATTTAAGTAATCACATTAAATAGCATTAATTATAAACAACCATTTTGGCGGTCCTTTAAAGTTATTAATGTATTCATTTATATTTTATAAGTATTTTTAACTGGCTGTTTCGTTCCACCAACAATATGGCAACCTTGGCGATAACTTTTTGCGGTGAACTTATCAACCTATCGCCAAAACGAGAAAACTGGTTGAACACGGCAAAATTTTTGTTGTCAAATCTGCGGTGGGGTCAGAAATAAATTTTTTAAAAAATAACTACGTGCCAGAATGATCTTGTGGTGGTGTGGAATAAACATCAATAGACCACTGAGTAAACTATTTTTTTCCTTTTGTAAATAAGATCTGATTTCATATAAAAAAAGCCATTTACTTTTTATTCCGGCCAGAAAAAGGTGCCCGTTTTTCAAATCGAAAAAATCTTTCGTTTTCGATTACCGGAGCACCAATTTCTCGTTTTCAAAAACGAAAACGAAAAAATCTTGCCGTTTTCGATTACCGGAGCAGGCCTGATTATTGTTGTTTTACCCTTGCAGGGTATTATAATTTCAGTCAGAAGTTTGCAACGCAGTGAAGGAGACGTTTCCGACCCTATAAAGTATATATATTCTTGATCAGCATCAACAGCCGAGTCGATCTAGCCATGTCGGTCTGTCCGTCCGTCCGTCTGTCCGTCCGTCCGTCCGTCCGTCCGTCCGTCTTTCCGTCTGTCTGTTTCTTCGCAAACTAGTCCCTCAGTTTTAAAGCTATCTGAATGAAACATTGCATATAGTCTTCTATATACTCTCACTGCTATATATGTCGGAACGGGCCGGATCGGACGACTATATCATATAGCTGCCATACAAATGTTCGATAAATTTTTAGAAAAAAAAAAAATGATAACTTGGCTGTTTTTCAACATTTTTGCACAATTTTTTAGATATGGCCATTTTATATTATTTCAGAATTTCGATAAAAATTTCATGAAAATCGGACGACTATATCTTATAGCTGCCATAGGAACGATCGGGAAATTAATAGGAAAAAACTATAACTTCGTTGTTTTTCAACGTTTTTTCATCTACTCCGGGATATAAGCTTATCTTATTATTCTAGAATTATGGTATAAATTTCATAAAAATCAGACAACTATATCATATAGCTGCAATATAAACGATCGGTAGATGTAGAGAAAATGTAAAGCTGGGAATGCAAAACTGTAACTGTCAAACTGTACATATAATAAGTATAGGTAAAATGTAATGAAACTCTGTTTTGTGTGTGTTTTCAGCATTTAAATCTATAATATAAACATCAAAACCAATCTGCAAGGGTATACAAACTTCGGCGTGCCGAAGTTAGCTTCCTTTCTTGTTTTTTATTAACATTATTATGTCTGAACAATTCGACGTAAGGGTCTGCTGTATATAGAAATCTAAAAGAGCCCACATTCCTTGGAATATTAAGTATTATGCAAAAATACTATCTTTTGTTTTGTAAAGTTTATTTGCTTTCCAAATTTAGTCTAGTTGTTCATCTATCCCCGTGGTTCACCTATCCCCATTCTCTCCTATATGTTATAGGGTCTTCCCACACACCGTCAAAGCGCATTCACCGTCCGTTACCATAAACCATAAGGTTTTGCCGTTCCGAATTTTCTCAAATGGACCGCGGTTAGAACGCATTGAAATCTAACCACGGTTTGTTTGGCGATAGTTTTTCGGTGAAACTCTGATTTATTCTTCTTAACAGTGAAAATTTGACCAACACTACGAAATATGTAAGCAAAGTTGGCGAGGAACAATTGAAAAATGAAATTTAAAATGTGGCGCCAAAGCTACAAACTTTCCCAAAATAGTTGATGGTGTTTTTCTGTATATTCTTGCCCCAATATGTCCCCAATTGTTACTATTTAATATAAACCGCCTACCTCTACCTTATTTTAAAGATTTTGGATGCCTATACCAATTACAATCATTTTAATAGTTTATCTCTTTATTTTATGACAACAAATCAACTGTAATATTTAAAGCCTAGTACTCTGACGAGAAAAAACCGCTGTATAAATTTAGACAGCGGCTAAACTCCATATAAAAAAAAACGGTGTCGAAAAAAAAGAAGAACTTTTAGACACGTCGTTTTTTTCGGTACTCTGACGATGAAAATGAAGCCTGCGAAAATTGAATGGCGTTGCCAGATCAAGATAGTAAGCAGCTGATATCGCGCTGTCTAAATAATTCATTTGATTTATTTAGACACCCCTAATGGAGGGAAAGTTGAAGGAAAAAGGTGGCATTGATAGGGGCTGTCAAGGGGAAGCCCATAATATGGAATTTAACCCACAAACGACATTTTAATGCCATATTTATTAATATTTTTAATATATTTTTTGAATATTTGTTTACAAACAGCTGTCTAGTGTGACCAAAGAAAATCCTTAAACGCCATAAAAAGTACATTTTCGTGGCGTTTCAGGCTTTTCCTTAATTTTTTGTTGGTCACACTAGCTCGGTGGCGAAATAAACAGCGATTCCGCTATCTAATTTAGACAGCGGGTTTTTCTCGTCAGAGTACTAGGCTTAATTATTTTAATATTAAAAAGCCCAGTATCCCGATTTTCCTACTTTTTGCCTTTTTGTCCGAATTTGGGCACACACATACATTCACAAAAGTAAATTTACAGGTTCTAGACAAAAGTAGTTAAATATGATTACCCTTTGCCATCTCTACACCCGAGTGCCAATCACAAAATGAGAATTTAGCTAATTTATAAAAAAAATCATTTTGTTTTTCGCTTTAATTTAAACACTTTTACTTACTTTAAACCAGCCAAAAAACATCGATAGTTAAAAACAAAAAATCTATGTTCTGAAAAAAAATGTCAAGCATCGATAGTATCGATAGTGCTCCGATATTTTGCCAGCGCTAACCAGAACAGCTGATTGCAATTAAAAAATATCCCAAAATGCTTACTTTCAGCCCTAAATGCTTCTTCCTTCAATTTTATTAATTAAATTAGTGCTCCTTTAGTATCCATGAATTGAAGACTACAGCGGGCTAAAATTTGATCGGCCCCTTATTAGCAAGTCTCAGGCAAAGCAAACCCATATGTTCAGAGCGGCCAGCTGAAATTATTTGGAAATTTGAGGAAAATTTAACAAAATTTCCTTAAATCTAGAAAGGAAATTTACTTCCGAGTGCAAACAGTTCTTAATAATTTGGTTTTGATACCTTTGCAAGGGCTGGATCGGACGCCTATGTAATTTAGCTGCCATATGAACAATCATGAAATTAATAAAAAAAACAAGAAAGGAAGCTAACTTCGGCTTACCGAAGTTTGTATACCCTTGCAGATTGGTTTTGATATTTTTATTTAAATTTTAAATGCTTAAAACACACACAAAACAGAGTTTCAATACATTTTACCTATACTTACAGTTTGACAGTTACAGTTTTACATTCACCATTTTCTCTACATCTACCGATCGCTCCTATGGCAGCTATATGATATAGTTGTCCGATTTTTATGAAATTTATACCAAAATTCAAAAATAATAATAAAAGCTCTTATCTCAGAGTAGATGAAAATACGTTGAAAAGCACCGAAGTTAAAATTGTTTTTCCTATTAATTTCCTGATCGTTCCTATGGCAGCTATAAGATAGAGTCGTCCGATTTTCATAAAATTTTTTACCAAAATTGTGGAATAATATAAAATGGCCATATCCCAAAAATTAGGCAAAAATTTTAAAAAACAGTCAAAACGGACAGACGGACATGGCTAGATCGACTCTGGTGTTGATGCTGATCAAGAATATATATACTTTATAGGGTCGGAAACGTCTTCTTCACTGCGTTGCAAACTTCTGACTGAAATTATAATACCCTGCAAGGGTATAAAAAGAAATAACTTCGCTGTTCTTCTTTTATGAAGTTTCTTGTTTTGCGGATGTAAGTCCGCCAGCCAAATAGCAGTCGAAATATATATATTTATGTATATATTTTTATGTTTTTTGTAAATATATATGTTTAATGTTTAAAGTGCCGGGTCAGCTTTCTTTTTTTTTATAATAAACAATTTTAGTTTCAATTATATTAAACCGAGATGATGATGAGTAAATTTCATATACCCGTCGGCAAATACTAATACAAAAATTGCTTTAAGTAAAAAAAAAACAACAAAAGGAGTGTGTCCAATTGAAACAGAAAAAGCATTGAACAATGACTTGATTCCCGCGCCTTAGTTGACATGTTTTCTTTTATTTTTATTCATTCGGTTGGTGGTTGTTAGTATGTAATGTGTTCATTGAAAACTTGTAACTGTATATAGCGAAATTAAATAATCAAATAATAACGACTTCTGTATTTTTCCACTTGAATGAAAAATAAAATACAGCAGTTTAGCGGCATTAAAGGTAATGACCTATGTATGTATGTACATTTTCTTTCACACATGTTAGCAAAGTTTTTGGCGTCTATCTACCACGATGGTAAAAATAATCTATTATATAAAAATAAGTCGAGTTTTCTGCGGGGATCAATTAACTCCAGAACGCACGAACCGATTTCCACGGTTTTGCATTCGTTGGAAAGGTCTCGGAATTTGTGATTTTATGCAGTAAAGAAAATTCAGGAAAAATTGCAACAGAAAGCGGGAAAATCATTTTTGCATAAAGCGCCAACACTCCCACATAGCATGCCATAATTCGTTACTCAGTTGATTTTATGACAAATCGAAATTGTGTTTCATTTGGAGTAAAATAAGTTATTCGTTTCATATCAGCATTTGTATTTAGGGTGGTAAGTTGAACTGTGTAAATTATGTGGATTAGAGGTTAAATTAACCGCTCTGCCTATAGTCCAAAATGCCTAGAGCACGACGTGTGAACATCGTTCTCCGCAGAAGGCATGCAATCCAGCAACAAGGGTATTCACAGAACTTAAGCGAGGAAAGACGAAATGCAAGAAGAGAATATGACCGATTAAGACGACGCGTGAGCACACGAAGATCATTGGCATCATACAATCGCTTGGCATTTCAATATGATCCCTCTGCGAACTACAGAGATGATAGAAAATTAGATATTGGAACTATGACGACTATATGCCGATATTGCAATGCGTTAAAGTTTAAAAGAGAAACTGCTGGATTGTGCTGCGCAAGTGGAAAAGTCAAACTGGATCCATTACTTACACCACCACAGCCACTGAAAGCATTGTTCGATGGAAGTGATCCAGATTCCAGCCATTTTCTTCAACACATCCTTGAATATAATAACTGCTTTCGCATGACTTCCTTTGGAGCTAATATCATTCGAGAAGGCGGCTTCATGCCGACTTGCAAGGTAAAAGTTACCATCACTTAGACAAACAAAAATAATTGCAACATAATAACAACATATACTCTACGGACTACTACTACGGACCATCACACGATTCTTCAACAAATGATTGTTTGCAATTACAGATACAAGGGCAAATATATCATTTGCATGGATCATTGGTGCCAACATCAGAGGAACCGCATCAATTTCTGCAAATATATTTCATTTCGTCGATGGTGGATCAGCTGAATGTGCGGTGCAACATTCAGGGAACACGACGCATGATTTCCACGGTTTTGCATTCGTTGGAAAGGTCTTTGAATTCGTTATATAAGCAGTAAAGAAAATTCAGGAAAAATTGCAACAGAAAATCGGGAAAGTCATTTTTGCATAAAGGCCATCACTGATACATAGAATGCCGTAATTCTCTACTCAGTTTATTTTATGAAACAAAACAAAACAAAACTAATTTTGTGGAATTGTGAAGAATCAGTAAAAAAATATGTTATTCATTCTCAGCTATTGCCGGACTGTCTTCGTCCCCGATTTTAATAAATTTAATATTGGGCACTTTCGAATGGCTTACTAATACAAATTGTGCATCTGAGCCTTGGGAATTTGGTGCTTTTCAGGGAAGCTTAGTGTCCTCTTCTTCTTCCTCATATATTTCAGCGTCTTTTTCAAGAATAATTGCAACAGAAAAGGTGGTGAGTGTAATGTATAAATTATGTGGATTAGAGGTTAAATTAACCGCTCTGCCTATAGTCCTTGATCAAGACCAGAATTTCCCGGATAGGACAGAATTACTATCCAATCGGGACCAGCGGTGGAAATATTCTCAGCTATTGCCGGCCTGTCTTTGTCCCCCATTTTAATTAACTTATTGGGCACTTTCGAATGGTTTAGTAAAACAAATGGTTTATCTGAGCCTTGGGAATTTGTAGCATTTGAGGCAAGCTTAGTGTCCTCTTCTTCGGAATTTTTCAAGAATAATTGCAACAGAAAACGTGGTGAGTTGAACTAGGTAAATTATGCGGATTTGAGGTTAAATTAACCACTCTGCCTATAGGCCCATATCATATACATAACTCCAGAACGCACCAACCGATTTCCATGGTTTTGCAAAAAAAAAAAAGTTATTCGTTTCCTAACATTTCAATTGGAAACCAGCATTTGTCTTTAAGCTGGTAAGTTGAACTGTGAAAATTTTGTGGATTTGAGGTTAAATTAACCACTTTGCATATAGTTCAAAATGCCTAGAGCACGACGTTTGAACATCGGTCTCCTCACAAGGCATGCATGCCAGCAACAAGTGTGTTCACAGAACTTAAGCGAGGAGAGACGAAATGTAGTAAGGGAAAATGCCCGATTCAGACAACGCGTGAGCACACGAAGATCAACTGGTGTGCAACATCTAAGAGGATCCCAACCAGCGTGGCAGGCTCCTAACACTTCCTCGACATAGCCATCGACCTCAGGACAAATTTCAAGAATCCTGAGATAGAGTGCTAGAAAATATTCGTTATCCGAAGGTGTCGCGGGTGAGACCGTGCCCCCGGTGTTGCCCATATCTGTTTTGTCCACTGGAGGGTCCCAACAGTTGTCCTCTCAGAGCCCCAGCTCCCTACCAGGGTGTCAGGCCCGGACTACCGTCCGAAATTGGTAAGGCGGATAATCAGCTTACCTTGAAAAAACCCCTTATGGCAATACCACCAACGAGACAGTTTCATCTTTCCTCCATTGTCGGAATTTCCTATTTATTGAAACCATCTTTCCGCTATTCAGTTAATCTATAAAAGACTTTTGGATAGGGACCACTTAGTTAGTAGTTCTTGGTGATTTTAACATCCCAGAGGCTATTTGGTCCCTAGATAATTCCATTAACCACAATACATCACAAAAAATGTGGTTTACCAAAGAACACTTCAATTAAACGGATAATTTGCCGAAAGTGGCGTAACGGAGTTCGCCTGGCTTACTAGTATTGTATAAAAATGTTTTTCTTTACCGATATTTTCAGACGTCAAAGGAACGACCTATACAAATTAGTCACTAAATGTTCAACCGAAACACAGTCGCAAGATATTAATCGTGTTATATGGATATATGGATCAATATTTTCAGTAATTCAGTCGTCAATGAAATATCCTTGGAATATTTGTACTCTTGCAGGGTATTATAATTTTAGTCAGAAGTTTGCAACGCAGTGAAGGAGACATTCCCAAGCCTATATATATTCTTGTCAGCATCTACAGACGAGTCGATCTAACCACGCAAAGTAGTCCCTCAGTTTTGAAGCTATTAGCAATTCTAACATTGAAATCCTGCAGCGCTATCAATCAAAAACATTGCGTCAAATTGTTAACGCTCCATTTTACGTATCAAACGCAAACTTTCACAAAGATCTAAATATTCCAACACTAAGAGAAGAAATTAAAAAATATAGTACGAAATATACAGCAAGACTTCACAATCACGAAAATAATTTAGCCCTAGGTCTCGTAGACAATAGCCTAACAGTAAGAAGACTCAAAAGATTTCACATTCTTGATCTCCCTGATAGGTAAAGACATGTAAACAATAAACTAGATTTAGTAGTAGATATCACTGGACATCTACTACTCCTGTTATGTAAATATTAGTTATAAAATTTACCTATTGTCACTAGACAGATTGTAAATAAAATATGTACAAAAAAAAAAAAAAAAAAAAAAAAAAAAGTTTTGAAGCTATGTCAATGAAACTTTGCATATAGTCTTCTGAATACTCTCACTGCTTTTTACGTCGGAACTGGCCGGATCGGACTGTTATATCTTATATTTGCCATAGAAAAGAAATGATAGCTTCGGTGTTTTTCAATATATTTTCATCTTTTTAGAGATATGGTTTTTTTTTTAATACATCTTTTATGTATTTCCTGTGCCGAAGTTAGCTTCTTGTCTTGTTTGGGTTTTGTTTTTAATGTATGAACCGATATTCACAAGTATGATTTTCCTCTTTGCTCGCTTTGCCTTTTGTTCTTATTTATTACATATTTTTTGGTTACATTCTTGATTCTTATACCAACAATAAACTAAGAGGAAAACAGAAAATTAGATTATTATTTTATTTATTTAGTAAGTTTATGTATTATTATTATATTTTTTTAATAAAAATTTAACCTACTATATTTGTATATCGTTTGCAATCACATTACTTTTAAAATTGTTATTCTGTATATATTTTCATACCCTTGCACGGCAATATATGTTTGTATGTAGTAACAGAAAATAAAGTTTTTATTGTGAGCTGTGATCTGTGAGCAGATGTTGTATTCATAATATACATATGTTTAAACCGCCAATGTTTTCAGTACCCTTTTTGAAACTTCATCTTCTGCAGAGTACAATTTTTTGAAGCCTCATTATAATTATTATTAAAATTATCCAGGATCAGCTACCTTTAAGTGTCCCTGCTTAAGTTTTGGGATATTTTTATACCCTTGCAGGGTATTATAATTTCAGTCAGAAGTTTGCAACGCAGTGAAGGAGACGTTTCCGACCCTATAAAGTATATATATTCTTGATCAGCATCAACAGCCGAGTCGATCTAGCCATGTCCGTCTGTCCGTCCGTCTTTTAAAGCTATCTGAATGAAACTTTGCATATAGTCTTCTATATACTCTCACTGCTATATATGTCGGAACGGGCCGGATCGGACGACTATATCATATATCTGCCATACAAATGTTCGATAAATTTTTAGAAAAAAAATTATAACTTGGCTGTTTTTCAATAATATTTTATCATTTTTGAGATAGTCAGTCGTCAATGAAATATCCTTGGAATATTTGTACTCTTGCAGGGTATTATAATTTCAGTCAGAAGTTTGCAACACAGTGAAGGAGACGTTTCCGACCCTATAAAGTATATATATTCTTGATCAGCATCAACAGCCGAGTCGATCTAGCCATGTCCGTCTGTCCGTTTCTACGCAAACTAGTCCCTCAGTTTTAAAGCTATCTGAATGAAACTTTGCATATAGTCTTCTATATACTCTAACTGCTATATATGTCTGAACGGGCCGGATCGGACGACTATATCATATAGCTCCCATACAAATGATCGATAAATTTTTAGAAAAAAAATTTTAACTTGGCTGTTTATCAACATTTTTGCACCATTTTTCAGATATGGCCATTTTATATTATTTCAGAATTTTGGTAAAAATTTTATGAAAATCAGACAACTATATCATATAGCTGCCATAGAAGCGATCGGTAAATGTATAAAATATGTAAAGTATAGGTTAAATGTAATGAAACTCTGTTTTTTTGAGTGTTGTCCAGTGGCGGATCCACGGGGGGGGGGGGGGGGGGGGGGGGGGGAAATTAGGGAAATTTCCCCCCCCCTTGGAACCTGAAAATTTTACTATCTGGCAGTGTTCCCAACCGTTACATGATTATCCTATACGATAATACTGTACAATTGGCACTATTGAGTATGAAAACACTCGCATGGTGACGTTTCATTTAAGGGTCCATTCTGGTTAGTTACAAAAAAAAAATCGAATTTTTTTTTTTTGCATTTTTTGATAGTTATAAGTGTCTAGAATATCATACTAAAACGGCAAATCGAAATACGTAATAGTTTAAAAGTTATGAGCCTCCGAGTCAGCCGACTTATAGGAGGTACAAAGCAAACATAAACGCGTTTTCTGGAAAACTAAATTTTTCGAGCTGGCGACCGTCCTATCCCAGTCAATTTTTAACGAATCTTAATGTTTTTTTTTTTTTAATACGCGTAATGAAGCTGTCCATGGAATAGATTACAATTATATTGATAGCTTATACATTGGATTTTTAATCAACAAAAAAGTGAATAAAAAGAAGAAAAAAAATTTTGAAATTTCCATAACCACATTCATACTAAACAAGAACATCTTTGAATTATTTGCTTCAGTAGATTTTTACGTCCTGCAGGACGGTCGCCAGAGGGGTCCTTTTTTGGGCATGGGCTTACGTCGCCCTGTGTCCTGCTTCAGGACATGCTCTAAAAATTTTTGAAATTTTTGCTAAATCATCTTTAAACTATGATAAATATATGTGACAAGTTTGAACTTTCTATGTCTTTTCCTTTGTCCACAAAAAAAATTGCAATTGAAAATTGCCTATTTTTTGGCCCAACTAACCCTTAAATCCGTTTATCTCGCCAAAAACGCCTCAACTTGACTGTCCAATAGAATCACGCTATGCCCAGCTGAGCGGAATTATCGATATAGTAACTATAAGTTGCCCAAGTTACCCATTTTATTTTTTGTCAATAAGTTCAATTTCCCCCCCCCAAGAATCGTCTCTGGATCCGCCACTGGTGTTGTCAGTATTATAATCTATAATATAAACATCAAAACCAATCTGCAATGGCATACCGAAGTTAGCTTCCTTTCTTGTTAATTTTAAAATAATCAAGAAGTTTTTTAATATAAAAAATCAGATTTTATAATACAAAATAATATTTTTCTAAGTCAAGAAATCATTTCCGACCCCATAAACCATATATATTCTTGATCAGCATTAACATGCGAATCTTTCTAGACATGTCCGGAAGAAATCGATTTTTTGGCCATTTTTGCAAAATTGTATAAGTTACATCATTAAAAATTAGCAAAAATTGCCAAATATTTTGATTTCTTAAAATTTTAAATTTGGTATGCAATTTTTTTAGGCTTATAAAAACTAACATAAAGCCGCTTTCCGAATCGAATTTAATGCATTTTTGGCTTATTTATGATATATTTTAATTTTAACCTGCAAGGGTATACAAACTTTGGCTGGCCAAAGTTAGCTTTCTTTCTTGTTTCTGTATATTCTTGCCCCAATATGTCCCCAATTGTTACTATTTAATATAAACGTTTTCATGAAAACGAAGCCTGATCGATCAGCTGTTCGGATGCGCTTTAACGCAGACAGTATAATACTGTCTTCCTACACAGCGCATTTGTGAGGAACGGTTGGGATTTAAAAAAAAGTGAAACTCGTGTTCCCACAGAGCTGCGTTAAAGCGCATCCGCCATCCGAACTGCTGATCGATCAGCTGTGGCTTATGAAAACGTAAACAAAGACTGTCGAATTGGCAGTAGCAAATTTGAAATGGAGCATTTACCAACTATTTTGGCTGTTGTACAACAGCAAAAGGCACAGATTGCGTTAGAATTTATCCGCACTAAATTTAAATGATTTAAATGACAAGGAATTTTAGTTTTTCTAATGATTTTTCTTTACCAAAGAGCAAATTCCCCGAAGAGTGTCTATAGGTGGTATAGGCATCCAAAATCTTTAAAATAAGGTAGAGGTAGGCGGTTTATATTAAATAGTAACAATTGGGGACATATTGGGGCAAGAATATACAGAAAAACACCATCAACTATTTTGGGAAAGTTTGTAGCTTTGGCGCCACATTTTAAATTTCATTTTTCAATTGTTCCTCGCCAACTTTGCTTACATATTTCGTAGTGTTGGTCAAATTTTCACTGTTAAGAAGAATAAATCAGAGTTTCACCGAAAAACTATCGCCAAACAAACCGTGGTTAGATTTCAATGCGTTCTAACCGCGGTCCATTTGAGAAAATTCGGAACGGCAAAACCTTATGGTTTATGGTAACGGACGGTGAATGCGCTTTGACGGTGTGTGGGAAGACCCTATAACATATAGGAGAGAATGGGGATAGGTGAACCACGGGGATAGATGAACAACTAGACTAAATTTGGAAAGCAAATAAACTTTACAAAACAAAAGATAGTATTTTTGCATAATACTTAATATTCCAAGGAATGTGGGCTCTTTTAGATTTCTATATACAGCAGACCCTTACGTCGAATTGTTCAGACATAATAATGTTAATAAAAAACAAGAAAGGAAGCTAACTTCGGCACGCCGAAGTTTGTATACCCTTGCAGATTGGTTTTGATGTTTATATTATAGATTATAATACTGAAAACACTCACAAAACAGAGTTGCATTACATTTTACCTATATTTATTATGTTTACAGTTTGACAGTTACAGTTTTACATTCCCAGCTTTACATTTTCTCTAAATTTACCGATCGTTTATATGGCAGCTGTATGATATAGTTGTCCGATTTTCATAAAATTTTTACCAAAATTCTAAAATAATAAAAAAACCTATTTTTTAAAAGTAGATAAGAATATGTTGAAAAACAACGAAGTTAAAGTTTTTTTTCCTATTCATTTTCCGATCGTTCCTATGGCAGCTATAAGATATAGTCGTCCGATTTTTATAAAATTTTTACCAAAATTCTGGAATAATATAAAATGACCATATCCCAAAAATAATGCAAAAAAAACAGCCAAGTTATAATTTTTTTTCTAAAAATTTATCGAACATTTGTATGGCAGCTATATGATTTAGTCGTCCGATCCGGCCCGTTCCGACATATATAGCAGTGAGAGTATATAGAAGACTATATGCAAAGTTTCATTAAGATAGCTTTAAAACTGAGGGACTAGTTTGCGTAGAAACGGACAGGTGGACAGACGGACAGACGGACAGAAGGACAGACGGACATGGCTAAATGGACTCGGCTGTTGATGCTGATCAAGAATATATATACTTTATAGGGTCGGAAAGGTCTCCTTCACTGCGTTGCAAACTTCTGACTGAAATTATAATACCCTGCAAGGGTATATAAAAGTGGTTCACCTATCCCCACTCTCCCCTACATATGATATGTTTTGCTATCTGTTTTTGGACTACAATGTACAAAAAGGAGAATTCAGATTGAGACGCAGACAATTAAATATGGTTTATTCTAATTTTTTTTAAGTTTAAAGCTTTGTAAAAATGTAGTTTTTTTTTATAAATATTATTTCAAATGTTTTGAACAATTTATTTTATTTTTCCAATGATCCAATTGTAAACTGCAAGGGTATACAAACAAGTTTATCAAAAACTGGAGTTTTTTTTTATATGAATTTAATGCTGATTGTATATAAGTATTAATAAATATAAATGTTCGAAAAACAAAAACAAATTACATGGGCCTCGTTCAACGAAGTTCAAAACAAAATAGCCGAGTGATTCGCAAAGTCCGGACTTTGTTGTTGTTTTCGATCTGCGTTCGGTGCAGCGGTTGCGAGAGTTCGTAAATTAGAGAGAGATGGAAGGAAGGGAGGAAAAAAAATTGGTGTCAAAAACAAAGACGTTAAAATGACCTTTTAACAATAAAGGAAGCTAACTTCGGCGTGCCGAAGTATACCCTTGCAGATATTCTTTCATTACATTTTACCTATACTTATTATGTTTACAGTTTGACAGTTACAGTTTTGCATTCCCAGCTTTACATTTTCTCTACATCTACCGATCGTTTCTATGGCAGCTATATGATATGGTTGTCCGATTTTTATAAAATTTATACCAAAATTCTAGAAAAATAAAACAAGCTTATATCTCAGAGTAGATAAAAATACGTTGAAAAACAACGAAGTTATAATTTTTTCCTATTAATTTCCCGATCGTTCCTATGGCAGCTATAAGATATAGTTGTCCGATTTTCATAAAATTTTCTGGAATTCTGGAATAATATAAAATGGCCATATCCCAAAAATGATGCAAAAATTTTGAAAAACAGCCAAGTTATAATTTTTTTTCTAAAAATTTATCGAACATTTGTATGGCAGATATATGATATAGTCGTCCGATCCGGCCCGTTCCGACATATATAGCAGTGAGAGCATATAGAAGACTATATGCAAAGTTTCATTCAGATAGCTTTAAAACTGAGGGACTAGTTTGCGTAGAAACAGACAGACGGACAGACAGACAGACGGACAGACGGACAGAAGGACATGGCTAGATCGACTCGACTGTTGATGCTGATCAAGAATATATATACTTTATAGGGTCGGAAACGTCTCCTTCACTGCGTTGCAAACTTCTGACTGAAATTATAATACCCTGCAAGGGTATAAAAATGGGTTGGATTATTTAAAAATATTAAAGATTATATTTAATTAATTTTTACTTATAACAAGAAAGGAAGCTAACTTCGGCACGCCGAAGTTTGTATACCCTTGCAGATTGGTTTAGATGTTTATATTATAGATTTAAATGCTGAAAACGCTCAAAAAACAGAGTTTCATTACATTTTACCTATATTTATTATGTTTACAGTTTGACAGTTACAGTTTTGCATTCCCAGCTTTACATTTTCTCTACATCTACCGATCGTTTCTATGGCAGCTATATGATATGGTTGTCCGATTTTTATAAAATTTATACCAAAATTCTAGAATAAAAAAAAAAGCTTATATCTCAGAGTAGATAAACATACGTTGAAAAACAACGAAGCTATAATTTTTTTCCTATTAATTTCCCGATCGTTCCTATGGCAGCTATATCTTACATATAGTCGTCCGATTTTCATAAAATTTTTACCAAAATTCTGAAATAATATAAAATGGCAATATCTAAAAAATGGGTCAAAAATGTTGAAAATCAGCAAAGTTATAATTTTTTTTTCTAAAAATATATCGAACATTTGTATGGCAGCTATATGATATAGTCGTCCGATCCGGCCCGTTCCGACATATATAGCAGTGAGAGCATATAGAAGACTATATGCAAAGTTTCATTCAGATAGCTTTAAAACTGAGGGACTAGTTTGCGTAGAAACAGACAGACGGACAGACAGACAGACGGACAGACGGACAGACGGACATGGCTAGATCGACTCGACTGTTGATGCTGATCAAGAATATATATACTTTATAGGGTCGGAAACGTCTCCTTCACTGCGTTGCAAACTTCTGACTGAAATTATAATACCCTGCAAGGGTATAAAAACGTGTGTATAAGCACCTAATAAAATGTGCTTTAGACATGGCCAAAATGTTCATGTTTGATTGTCGCCTTTTTTATATGAAATCAGATCTTATTTACAAAAGGAAACAAATTGTTTACTCAGTGGTCTATTGATGTTTATTCCACACCACCATAAGATCATTCTGGCAGGTAGTTATTTTATAAAAAATATATTTCTGACCCCACCTCAGATTTGACAACATTTTTGCCGTGCTCAACAAGTTTTCTCGTTTTGGCAAAAGGTCGATAAGTTCACCGCAAAAAGTTATCGCCAAGGTTGCCATATTGTTGGTGGAACGAAACAGCCAGTTAAAAAACCTTAAAACATATAAAAGAATACATTAATAACTTTAAAGGCGCTCCAAAATGGTTGTTTATAAATAATGCTATTTAATTTGATTACTTAAATGGGCAAAATTAACCAAATAATTTATTGAGACCACCGAAATTAAAACTCTGAGAAGTGTGGCAGCATCTTAGGTGCCTAGATTTGCTTAACTCTACCATTTTTTGCCTTTTTCTGGCTTAGAAAAAGGGCAATTGTAAATATAATAGGTAGTACTTTACGTTGTTTGCTTATTACCAAAAACAAAATCAGATGCTGGAGCAGTAAGAAACGATGAGAAAACGATACATTCCGATAGCAGAAATTTGCCGAAAACCGGAGCAGCTAAAACGAAAACGGTTCGTTTTCGCCCAAAACGAAAACGAAAAAATTTTACGATTACCGGAGCAGGCCTGATTGTCTTGTCGGCTATACTCAGACACGCGCGAGAATTTTCGGTCTTCGGTTTTGTCTTCTAATTCTCTTTGCATTTTGAGTTGACTGCTGTTGCATTCAGAAGTTTTTTGCATATTAGTTCAAGTTGTATTAAATTTAAATATATATTAACATATACATATTACAAGGTAAGTGGAAGTTATTTGCATTCAATTAATAACTTAAATTTCAGAATGGACGATAAAAATGGATGCGACTTTAACCTAGATGGTGAGAATGGGATTTAGTCCGGATTTACAAAGTTTTTTTATCCAGTTTAAGTTGTACTGAAATTTACACTTTGATTCAAAAATATGTATGTACTTACAAATGTATTTAATTTACAGACCAAACAAACATCTGAAAGGACCCAGCAGCCGGCAGAGGAGGCCCGTGACACGTACATATGTACATATATGTATAATTATGCAGAAAAATGTAATGCTGGCAAAAAAAAGTGAACATAAATAAAAATATTATTTTAAAAAATATATTTTATATATTAATTTATATTAAATTTTCTTTAGCATACTCTTTTTTTGGTTGTTTTTGAGGAAATGCTAATATATGTTTAAACGCCGGACCTTTGATAATTATTGAAGCAGTGGACCGAACTATCTCGAAACTACGATTTTCAGTCTAAATATGAACAACGCTCACACCTGATCTATCGGACAGATGCTTGGAGGTAAATATTTTTTTCTACGGCAATATGTAACGATATGTACATAAAGTTTCATCTTACCCCGTTAAAAGGTTTTTTTGTTTAATTAATTTTTTTTTATAAAACACTAATTTATGTACTTATTATACAATTAGCACTACAAGTGCGGGGAAAATGAATTCTTTGGTATCATCAGTGCGACAAATAACTGGCTCAACACAATAAAGGCTGCAGAGACCTCTCTAACAAAAAACAAAAATCTACCCTTATTTGTAAAAACTTATAACCAGCTGTATTAGATAATATGCAGGTATTGAGTTTCACTTTGTGTGTTCACTTTTGAACACCATCTGTCGTCGGAATCCCTTTAATTATCAACACCAACATTTAAAGTGGCTTTGGAGAACTTTATTTTATTAGTCAAAACGTAATAGCTTAGGTATTCATTTCCATCGATTTTTTCAAAAAATAATTTATTTGGGATGTTAAATAATAAGAAAGAAAGCTATATATATTAAATATGTATATTTATATATCCAATAAGAATTTGCTTTTTATAAAATTTAAAATAGCATATTTTATTTGAAATGTCTAATGGAAGTTATAAATATATAAGCTGAACAAGTTTTTCATTTTACGAAATTCTTTAAGTAATAAAAAATGGACATATCTTACAGAAGAGAAAAATAAGTTAAAAAACAGTTTTAAGTTGTATATATATTTTTTTTAAATTTTGTCTAAGTATTTAAGAAACATTTGTTTTAATCCTATCTATAGCGACTTTAAATTCGCAATACTAAGAATTATTAAATTAAGATTCTGTTTTTCCCAAACTTCGTTTTATTATAGAAGGTAGGAATTGTTAATAAATCACATCAATTTTTACACACGAGTCTTATTAAAAAAGCAACTTACATTTCTTGAATCCCTTCTGCTTACCAACTGGACCACTGCGACGAATCTAAGACTAAGGTCGCGAAAGCGAATACATACAGTTTCAATGAGAGAGCAAAAAAAGCTTACATCAAGAATTTTGCGATTATTTTTCATCTTTTATGAATTCAAAACGGGATTAAATCGACTGTTTTAACCCCAATCGTTCTTAAAAATTTTAAGGAACCGCATCAATAAAATCAAGCCAAATAAGTTTGATTTTTTTAAGAAAACTTTTTATCTTACTAGGATACTCACTGCGTTGCAAACGTCAGACTAAAATTTAATACCCTGCACGGGCATTACATTAGATATTATATTTCAAATGCAAAATAAAGGTATTTTATACGATTTAACAAATATGTTTTTGAGATTTTATCAAAAACAAATCGTGCTATACAAAAATATATACATATTGAATATATCTCCTGTTAATCGTTCTTATTTTACCAAAGTGACTCGATTCGTCATGATCCAATTGTAAACTACAAGGGAATACCAAATCCGGCGAGCTTCTTTTAGCTTCTTTTCTCAACGCTCATCTTAGTAAATGAAAAAAAAAAAAAAAATAATAATAATAAATAAATAAATAATAATAATGATCAACAGTCCATTTTAAGTTATTTGTCTATTGTAACTGCAATTAATTTCTGCCTCGGATAAACACAGTATACATACATATGTCTTCCCCTCAAAGCTCTTCTTTTTACGGCTAGGTACAGAGCAGTGCTAATATTTTGGCAACCCCGTGAGTGGGATGCATACATATACATTTGTGATTGCCTTGGTAAGTCCGTATGCAACAGAGATAAGATAAATACTAGAATAAACACTAAAGCAACAACAACTTTGGGAAGCAGCTTATTGAGAGAAAAAGTCCAGTAGAAGCAGTTAAGCAAGGGGTAGGTAATTGAGCTATTAACAGAATGTTACTAATAAGATCAAATAAAAAACAAGAAAGGAAGCTAACTTCGGCACGCCGAAGTTTGTATACCCTTGCAGATTGGTTTCGATGTTTATATTATAGATTTAAATGCTGAAAACACTCACAAAACAGAGTTTCATTACATTTTACCTATACTTATTATGTTTACAGTTTGACAGTTACAGTTTTACATTCTAAGTTTTACATTTTCTCTACATCTACCGATCGGTTTATATGGCAGCTATATTATATAGTTGTCCGATTTTTATAAAATTTGTACCATAATTCTAGAATAATAAAAAAAGGTTATATCTCAGAGTAGATAAACATACGTTGAAAAACAACGAAACTATAATTTTTTTTCCTATTTATTTCTCGACCGTTCCTATGGCAGCTATATCATATAGTCGTCCGATTTTCATAAAATTTTTACCAAAATTCTGAAATAATATAAAATGGCCATATCTAAAAACTGGTGCAAAAATGTTGAAAAACAGCAAAGTTATAATTTTTTTTCTACAAATATATCGAACATTTGTATGGCCGCTATATGATATAGTCGTCCGATCCGGCCCGTTCCGACATATATAGCAGTGAGAGCATATAGAAGACTATATGCTAAGTTTCATTCAGATAGCTTTAAAACTGAGGGACTAGTTTGCGTAGAAACAGACAGACGGACAGACGGACAGACGGACAGACGGACAGACGGACAGATGGACAGACGGACAGACGGACATGGCTAGATCGACTCGGCTGTTGATGCTGATCAAGAATATATATACTTTATAGGGTCGGAAACGTCTCCTTCACTGCGTTGCAAACTTCTGACTGAAATTATAATACCCTGCAAGGGTATAATAACTCCTATGTAACTAAAAATAACGGCACCTGAAAACAGCTGTTCCCATACAAATTGCTTATTCAATATTTTTAGTCATCCAGCGATGGCTAAAAATATTGGCTGAAAATCCAGGGTAAAGAGTACGTATAAATCAATGTTTTGGATTGCGAAATAAAAGGTAGTAGTTTAAAATACTTAAAGAATTCGTAGGAGACTAAAGTAAATTCATCACCTGACGACTGAATTACTGAAAATATCGGCGAAGTATTGCGATAATTAGCCGGTAATATATCAAATAACTGTCGCGATACCTTGCCGCTATTTTCAGTAATTAAGCCGGTAAGTCGTCAAGGGAATCCCTGCATGTTGTGTGACTGTATTTTAGCTTAAAATTTAACATTGGACTTTTTTCGGTCGTTCCCAATGGACTGAACATATCGCGGATACATCGCCTATATTTCTAGTCATTTAGTCGTGTAAGGAATTCCCTGATTATGTCTCAGGGCATATGAAAATATGTCGAAATATAACGGGGTTATGTAAATTTGTATATATTGTATCAGTTTATAAACCAACTCGTCTGTTGATTAAGAATATACGTATGTACATATGTATATACCACCTTATTACGTCGGATATACTTCCTTCGCTGTATTAGAAACTTCTGATTCTTTCTATATTGATTATTTTTTTTTAATTCCAAGTTATAAACTCTGAACTCGCACATGTAATGCGTGCAAATTGTCTGATAATCAGCATCTCCCCAAGGAGTTTCGAGTATTTATCAATTCGTAAAATAACAAAAGAAATTTATCCAATTCGTTAGCGAGAAATCGGATACAATGATGAGCTTTGCCAGTTTGCTCTTGCTCATTTGCTATTTGGCCCTGAGCAAGAGGCACAGGGATGTTGGCCGACGGGAAATTGTTAAACGGTATTTAAACATGGCGAAAGCATGGCTTTTGGGACACCCGCAGCACAAAAAGAGAGGCTAATCCCAAGACGCACGCACAACAGGAAGCAACCACAAAAATGTATAATTTCAACAGTAACGGAGCAACACCGAGGACGCGACATCAGTCATGCAAGGATAACACCAACAATAAGGCTCAAGCTCTAACTGAGCGATTTGTGAAAAAGGGGGATCAAATAGGATGGACACTAATGAAATAAATGGAACATCGAACGAAGTTGAGGTATGGGGGCGTAAGGGTAACTTTAAATGCTAGGTTGTTGCTGGTATAATGGTGTCGTGTGTCCTGATGTCTAGAAATAAACAATTATAGCCAAGCCATGGCCCAGGTTACCGCGTAAGCTGTTCTCTTTTGAGGGTATTAATCCATTTACAGGCAAATAAATCCCATTGGGGAATTAAGAAGCCATTGAAACTTGTTAAGCTTCTTTCGGAAACATGCATATATATGTATGTACATGCACATAACTTCTTTAACTACATCTACAGGTACTCAAGTTGGTTTTGTTTTTGGCATTTTTTCTATTTAACAAAATATTTTTTAATAAATAAAATAATTTTTCAGTAAAAACTCGACACTTTGACTTCCAATTTTGACGTCTATCCTTCAACGAATGCATTATATATTTTTATACCCTTGCAGGGTATAATTACGACAATTATAATAATACTTGTATTAATTTTTTGTATTTTTTTCCGATAACGTTAATTCGCTGTGTCAAACAATATATTATCGGATATATATTACAACGTTAAGGAACCATTTTATGTAACGGCTTTCGTGGTAAATCTCCCTAATCCCTTACACATCCCATGTTGCTACTTGGTCTTAACCTTTTAAATTCAGAACCCTTTTTTTTATAGTTATTGGCCATTAGATATTGTCTCTATATATACACTATTTTTTCTAAAAATTTTGTAAAATAAAGATGCACAATTGTATAGAATTTAACTTAATAAATATAATATATCCATTAATCAAATTTAATACCAAATGGTTCTTTATATAGTTTTTACATTTTAGTTACCTTTTGAATTAATTTTTTTTCACAAAAAACTGGGCGAATGAAACAAAACGCCCTTAGAGCTGTTAAAATAAAACGTTTTGTTATATGTATTTTTTAAGTAGAAGTAGATTCGTATCTATAAGCATTTTCTCAAATTTTTGTTCACACCTCCGAATGTATACAATAAGATGGAGATGGAGTTTAGGTGATAATCGAACCGCATTTGGGAATTTGAGGAGTCATACCAAAAGAAAGTAGAGCCAATGGCAATCAATTGTTCGTTTCGGTTTACTTGTTGGTTCTGTTCCAATAATTCTCAGCGTGATAAAGTCAAGGGCTGAAACATTTCAGTTCGAGTATCCCTTGAATACCCTAATGTACTTAATTGAACCCCTTCTGACAAATTTTTTTCTCCAATTTAAATGTGCTAGAGTTAAGCATTTTTTAGTATGGCAATTGGAGCAAGAATCGCAGTCTTCCAGTGATATTGTGGACTCCGGATTAAAAAAACGCCCAATTATCAGTAAAATTATAATAATGTGAAATAAAAGCAAAGGTCAACTATGTTATTAGTGGCATTCCTTTACAGCGTTTTAGAGCCTGCCGTAAAATCCCAACAGTATTGTTGTCATCATGAGCATGCTTTAATGTTTACAATCTTCTTTTTTTTAATTTTTGACAGTGCTGGTGCCCAGTTTTACGATAAACTTTATCTGCGTTCACAAGATATAATTAGTCAGCTTTAAATCAAACATTTTTCGAGATCTCTTTTTTATACGGACGGACGGCTGTAAAAACATATATATTCCAGTTAAAATATGGTATACATTATTGTTAGCACTCCTTGATTTTATTATTAGATGTTCTCGGAAATTTGATAATTTTCATGTTAGGCTGAAAGAGGACTTAAAATAAACCGGTGATCACCTTTTTGAGATTTTCATACATGCCTGGATGGAAAACGAAGCAAAATAAACAAATAAACCACTTTGGTAGATTATTGTCAGCAATGCGATTAGGATTAAGGGTCAAAAATAATCTTCTATTGTCCGTGCCAACACTGCATTCTCATTCTAAGTACCAGCTCGGTGTGTTTGTTTTTGACACCTATGTATGTACATTTATTGAAAGTCTTCACTGATTTACTATTCTTCATTACAAAGGATTATTAGCAAATAAGTTTACTATAAAAACTGTTAAGTCTGTAATTATTTTCAAAATCGGTTGCCGGAATAATTCCATTTAAATCGAAGATTAAATACATTTCTATCGAAGGAAAGTAGGGTTACATTTCAGTACTCTTTAAGTTATGTTATGTAACAAAGGTTGACAGCTTTTTAAAACCAATAACCGGAATATAATTTTCCGGTAGTTTTACGCTGAACTTAAATCCGATCTCAGAAAATTTTATGTAAGACAGGTTTTCAAAATATTTGAACTTAAAAGTGTAGAAGACACAGTTTTTAGGTACTTTTGAGTTGCTAATACGATTTCAATACAATTTGCACAAGTTATTGTTGTTCTCCAAGAAATATAGTCTCTTGAATTTATCTGAATATTTTTCAAGATGTCTCGGAGTTTGTCAAGTTTGAACAAAGGAAAAATACTCAAACTAATGAAAGCTTTTATTAATTAACCTATTACATATGGTATTTACAGTTTTACAATTAGTTCATAGATTTAGAATATTATCTACATGTGCTGATCGTTCCTATGGTAGCAATCTATATATACTCGTCCGATTTTCAAAAAAATTAAAACAAAAATTCTAGAATACGAGAAAATGGCTGATCCAAAGTAGATGAAAATATGTTGAAAAACATTGAAGTTCTAATTTTTTCTGATCGTTCCTGTTTCATAGCTGGTTCAGTCGTTCGTACCAGTAGTTGTCAGAAGACAGAAGACAGAAGACGGACAGAGGGACATGGCTAGATCGACTCTGCTGCTGATGCCGATCAAGAATATATATATATTTTATAGGGTCGGATCACTATATTATATAGTTAGCATAGGAACGATCGACAGATGTAAACAAAAATAAAAAGCTGTAAATGTTAAACAGCAACCGTGAACTTGAAAAAATAATAATATATACTATTACTCTACAAGAGGGTATAAATATATTTAAATTAAAACTTAAATAATATATTTAATTATATAATCGACACAAAAAACACGGACACTAAAGGCGACTGGTTTAGAAATAACTTGGTCGGCAAATTGAAAGGCAAATATTGATTGGATCTGGTATACGCACGATTTTCTTATTATTGGGCTTTGGAACTCGCCAAAACAAGCCGTTTATGATACTTTGACCGCGATTTTCTCAAAATTGGTACATGATGGGAACTTTACGTTTTCGAACAAGCAATGTACAGACCAAGATGCAACGAAAAAGTTTAATTTCGTCGACCTGTGTTATTATTGTTAGGTTTATCGTGGACTCGAAATGCGTGGGTCTCTTCAGAAATAATAAAATAATATGAAGAATTAGCAACAATTAAATAATATTAATAAATCGACTGTGAAATATCCTGTACACTAACGTACAAGGACGAATGAGTTTGAGCGCTATTCTTAATAAGGATTGAAATAATGTTCCAAAACTTAGAAATGAAAACAACATTTTAATTTATTTAATCGCGTACCTTAGAAACTATGTTTTGAGACTTTGAGACCCGACTAAAGAATTTACATAAATATGAATGTATATACTATATATAGAAAATCTGTCTTTTTTATTAAATAATCAATTGTACGACTTCGAAGGTTCACATTTGTTTTAACCTTAATTTATTTGCTTTCAAGAACAGGTTTGCATTTTAATAAAAACATTATAAAACCATGTCTTGTAAATGTTATCTCAATGAAATTGTATTGATTTCTTTTAAAACAAACAGATAATATTTGCACCTTTATTACTACAGAAACTTCGAATAATAATAATGTTTGTATGAAGGTTTGTGTATGCACCGCACTCTCGGCTACCAGTTAATGGTATTTTTCCTTCGTGAAAAGAAAAATGCGAGTGCTAGAATACGATAGGTAATATAGTTTGAACCTCTGAAATACGTGTTCCTTATGGACAACAAAGGGTGAAAGAGGAATGGCTATATAGTCCGCATGGAAGCAGGCAATGGCATAGGCCAATTACAGTTATGCCACCCTCCGCTTTGTGAGCTCGGAAATTTGCTGTGACCAATGGAATACGTTGAATTCCAGAGGAATGGGCGTGGCTTGTAGAGAAACAGACTGTGCACCCTTTGCGTCCCCCACAAGTCTTCATCAATCTGCCATTTTCGGACAGAAAAACACAGAAATTGTTCGAGCATCGCAACGCGTAGACGCATCGCGTTCTTTGTGTCATGTTCATATATCCGTTAAAACCCTAAACTTTGGATTATAAACGGAAATATATATATATCAGTATAAAAATCAATAAATATGAAGAACACAATTTTGAAATGGTAAGAACTAAAAAAAATTCGTGAATATTAAATAAAAACTTCATAATAAGAAGGATCAAGTTCTATACATATTATCAGTGACAGTGATTAACAAATTATACAACTTTTTGATATATTCTATATCCGGTATAGCGTATATAAAAAAAGTAAGTTTAAGCCACAAACTATTATAATTAAAAAATTTTTATTTATAAAACCTTCATATTATAATGTTTTTCTTTTTTATTCATTATTTAATTCTGTTCAAATGAGAGTTTTTAAATTGAAATATAAATAAGATTTAAATAAATAAATAATATTCATTATTAACAAAAATAAAAAACTTTGAAGAAGTGTTTGTATACACATACAGTTTGTAATAGGATAATTTAAAGAAGATTAAGTTCGGTAAAATTAAAGCCTGACATGAGATATGTGATTAAAAACAAGAAAGGAAGCTAACTTCAACACGCCGAAGTTTGTATACCCTTGCGGTTTACCATTGGATCATTAAGAATCCAGCAATTCTAGTTAAATTAATAAAAACCAGAAAGGAAGCTAACTTCGGCACGCCGAAGTTTGTATACCCTTGCAGATTGGTTTCGATGTTTATATTATAGATTTAAATGCTGAAAAGACTCACAAAACAGTGTTTCATTACATTTTACCTATACTTATTATGTTTACAGTTTGACAGTTACAGTTTTACATTCCCAGCTTTATATATTTTATACATTTACCGATCGCTTCTATGGCAGCTATATGATATAGTTGTCCGATTTTTATAAAATTTATACCAAAATTCTAGAATAATAAAAAAAAGCTTATATCTCAGAGTAGATAAACATTCGTTGAAAAACAACGAAGCTATAATTTTTTTTCTATTAATTTCCCGATCGTTCCTATGGCAGCTATATCATATAGTCGTCCGATTTTCATAAAATTTTGACCAAAATTCAGAAATAATATATAAAGGCCACATCTAAAAAATGGTGCAAAAATATTGAAAAATAGCAAAGTAATAATTTTTTTTCGAAAAATATATCGCACATTTGTATGGCAGCTATATGATATAGTCGTCCGATCCGGCCCGTTCCGACATATATAGCAGTGAGAGCATATAGAAGACTATATGCAAAGTTTTGTTCAGATAGCTTTAAAATTGAGGGACTAGTTTGCGTAGAAACAGACAGACGGACGGACGGACGGACAGACGGACATGGCTAGATCGACTCGGCTGTTGATGCTGATCAAGAATATATATACTTTATAGGGTCGGAAACGTCTCCTTCACTGCGTTGCAAACTTCTGACTGAAATTATAATACCCTGCAAGGGTATAATTATAATGCCATTACTTGTAACATATTATACATAAATGGATATTAATAATGTATTTGGTTTGATTTGATATAATAGAAATTTAATTGAATTTGAACTACTACGAGCCCCGACCACTATTAATTCGTACGACAAGCTTTTTACTCTGTTATAATGTTTAGCAAACGATATAGTCAATAATAAGGTATATTACACATAGAAATTATTTTTACCAGAATATCTTTTTTGAATTCTTTTGCTATCGCCGATTATCGGCCTCGCGATATTTTTTTTTTCAATATTGCCATTTATTTGTCTTCAACTTCTTTATAATTCCTTGAACGGACGACTTAGACACATTTAATTCCTTGGCAATTTCACAGAAAGTTTTTCCAATCTTATAATAATCTAATATTTCTTTGCCATTGTACCTAAACTGTGAACAATTTTTAGCAATCACACAATTCTGGCTTCAGCATTGTTCAACTGTTTCCAGAAGATAACTAGATAGTGATTATGTCTCACTTTTGTTTTGATCTTTTAATTCTAAACTAAGCTTTTAGCTCCGTAAATTAATCTCATCAGTTTAACGACATATGTAAATAAATTAATATTCAGGCCTGCTCCGGTAATCGTAAAATTTTTTCGATTTCGTTTTGGGCGAAAACGAACCGTTTTCGTTTTTAGCTGCTCCGGTTTTCGGAAAATTTCTGCTATCGGAATGTTTCGTTTTCTCATCGTTTCTCACTGCTCAAGCAGCTAGCTTGTGTTTTTGGTAATAAGCAAACAACGTAAAGTACTGCCTATTATATTTACAATTGCCCTTTTTATAAGCCAGAAAAAGGCAAAAAATTAAGCAAATATAGGCACCTAAGATGCTGCCACAGTTTTAATTCCGGTGGTCTCAAATAAATATTTGGTTAATTTGGACCATTTAAGTAATCACATTAAATAGCATTATTTATAAACAACCATTTTGGCGGTCCTTTAAAGTTATTAATGTATTCATTTATATTTTATAAGTATTTTTAACTAGCTGTTTCGTTCCACCAACAATATGGCAACCTTGGCGATAACTTTTTGCGGTTAACCTATCGACCTATCGCCAAAACGAGAAAACTGGTTGAACACGGCAAAATTTTTGTTGTCAAATCTGCGGTGGGGTCAGAAATAAATTTTTTAAAAAATAACTACGTGCCAGAATGATCTTGTGGTGGTGTGGAATAAACATCAATAGACCACTGAGTAAACTATTTTTTTCCTTTTGTAAATAAGATCTGATTTCATATAAAAAAAGCCATTTACTTTTTATTCCGGCCAGAAAAAGGTGCCCGTTTTTCAAATCGAAAAAATCTTTCGTTTTCGATTACCGGAGCACCAATTTCTCGTTTTCAAAAACGAAAACGAAAAAATCTTGCCGTTTTCGATTACCGGAGCAGGCCTGATTATTGTTGTTTTACCCTTGCAGGGTATTATAATTTCAGTCAGAAGTTTGCAACGCAGTGAAGGAGACGTTTCCGACCCTATAAAGTATATATATTCTTGATCAGCATCAACAGCCGAGTCGATCTAGCCATGTCGGTCTGTCCGTCCGTCCGTCTGTCCGTCCGTCCGTCCGTCCGTCTTTCCGTCTGTCTGTTTCTTCGCAAACTAGTCCCTCAGTTTTAAAGCTATCTGAATGAAACATTGCATATAGTCTTCTATATACTCTCACTGCTATATATGTCGGAACGGGCCGGATCGGACGACTATATCATATAGCTGCCATACAAATGTTCGATAAATTTTTAGAAAAAAAAAAATGATAACTTGGCTGTTTTTCAACATTTTTGCACAATTTTTTAGATATGACCATTTTATATTATTTCAGAATTTCGATAAAAATTTCATGAAAATCGGACGACTATATCTTATAGCTGCCATAGGAACGATCGGGAAATTAATAGGAAAAAACTATAACTTCGTTGTTTTTCAACGTTTTTTCATCTACTCCGGGATATAAGCTTATCTTATTATTCTAGAATTATGGTATAAATTTCATAAAAATCAGACAACTATATCATATAGCTGCAATATAAACGATCGGTAGATGTAGAGAAAATGTAAAGCTGGGAATGCAAAACTGTAACTGTCAAACTGTACATATAATAAGTATAGGTAAAATGTAATGAAATAATATCTGCAAGGGCATACAAACTTCGGTGTGCCGAAGCTTCCTTTCTTGTTTTACGTTACATTTGCATTTGCATTTTTCTAATTGTCTTGAAAACGAAGAATTGCCCAAAATCGATCTTAGCACCAATTATAGTGCTAATCATATGTGTTTTTTATAGTTTGCGTATAAAAGATGAATTTGACATCATTTACTTTTGGGATTTAGTAGTCGTTAATTAATTGCAGTAATCTTGATAAAAAAATTAACTTTTGGACTTTTTGCTTTCGCAGTTAGGGTGAGGCCCGGGATATTGAATTTAACCCACAAAGGCATGGGAGGGACTTTTTGGAAGCAAATTTATGTTATTAGTACCAGGCTTTATTTGTAAAATGGATTTTCTTAATTGTTTATTTGATTTCAATTGTATCATCTCTTTTCTCTGCCATTAAAGCACATACATACATAACTTGCTGTGGGGGGTCCAGTGCTAGCGTACGTTTTCGGCATATTCGATATTTATGTTAATGAGCACTTATTTCTCTTGACGCCACCACTCCTGAAGTGGTGATGGCTGCTCTTTTTCCCATTCCCTTTCTGATATAATAAAAACACTCTTAAGACTTCAAGTGGTTATAAATACACATACTTGGATTTTGTAGAGCAGCAGTGTGATGTGATTGGAAGGTTCGGCTTTAGGCGTGGCATGGCAGACAGAAAAAAAATATAAAAGGAATGAACTTCGACTGTAAGATACCCATACAACTAAGTGCCAACATTGTCTTGCATTTCCTTAACTTAAGCACCAACAGCTCAGTTGATTCAGACAGGTCCCTCTGTCTGCTCCTTGAGACTTAAAGAGCAAACATATACCCAATTTGGTGACAATCCTCTTATCCCTATCTTGCAATCGTTAACCAAAATGTGCTTAAAACCTGGCTACGCTACAGCCGCCTTCTTGAATCATGAAACCAAAGATTCCGAAGTGAATTTGTCCTAAATATACGTTATGATATACATGATAAACATGGAAGCATGAATGGTATTGCAAAATGGTTAGAATTTAAAATACGATCCTAAAACATTGCAAAATAATGTTGCTATTTAAGAAACAAAACAAGACCGTAGGAACGAGCCCCGCAGCGGACACATTTGTGCCCACTGATATATACATATGTATGGACAATGTAACTGCAGAAGGACCCTCTCTGCCTCTCCATAAAATGTATACATCTTAATAAGCATCACTAGTCGAGTAGATTTAGCCGTGTCCGGACCATAAGAGCTAGATGAATTTGATGACAACATTAAAATCTGTTGCACGCGGACCAAGTTTGTTTCTAAATTTGACCACGTATAAAAACTAAGTTCGGCGTGCCAAAGTTTTATACTATCTTTGCAGTTTGCAATAGGATCATCAGAAATCGAAGAAGGATTTTAACCCTGAGATATAGATATTTTATTTTAAAATAACATGTTAAAATATCCAGTAGAATATAAATAAGAAATGTATAAAATAAAATTAAAAACGATTAAATTTATATATATATCGATATACATATAAACTATAAATATCATGCTTAGCCGCGATTTAATTCGGGAAGACATACCGGCACCTTGAAATTATTATTATAAAATGATGTGTGAATTATATTTTATATTATTTGTTTGTTCACTTGTTTATGCAAACTATTAAGAAATGTATCTCTTTTAACAGGGTATATTCTTTTACAACGGCTTACTGGAAATGAAGGGAGACGCTATATTTATATGTTTTGAATGACTCATCGAAATGGCTCACACAGATATAATTGCGGCGCAGACTTCGAGCACGGTATCCGATCAAGATCTTGGAACAACATCAGAGAGTGGACCAAAGCAGGTACTGTCCAGTATATATCCGCCACATGGAATACACATACACCCGAGAAGCGCAACTACAATGGCCTTGGAGCAATACAGACTGCAGCTCTATAACTATGCCTTGAATATCGAACGCTTTAGGTGTCCCCAGTACGTGACCGGAGGGACTAATGGTGTGAGTGCTTCATGGGTACAGCTTACCCCCTACGGACAGAGCTCCAACGCTGGATCTGGTTCAAGTTCTGTTAATAATCCAGCAATTAATAGAATGTCAGCATTATCGACAACTTTCTCGCTTTTTCCACAAACTCAACATCGTATTTTTCAACCGGAAGAGCCCAAGCCCCAGCATAGTTATATAGGACTGATAGCCATGGCTATTTTGAGTTCAACCGACATTAAACTGGTCTTGTCCGATATTTATCAATATATTCTGGACAATTATCCATATTTTCGAAGTCGTGGACCTGGCTGGCGTAATTCCATTCGCCATAATCTCTCACTTAATGATTGCTTTATAAAATCTGGGAGGAGTGCCAATGGGAAGGGACATTATTGGGCCATACATCCCGCTAATATGGATGATTTCCGGAAGGGTGATTTCCGGCGTCGCAAGGCCCAGCGAAAGGTGAGAAAGCATATGGGCTTATCGGTGGATGATGCTAGCACGGGATCACCAAGTCCACCGCCGTTAGATCTAACCACACCGCCGCCAGTCTCTGGAAGCTCCTCCTTAGGACTGGGTTATCCTCCATACCATCATCATCAGCAGTATATAGGACAGTTTTTTAATCGAAATTCGACCGTGGTTCCAAGTTGTGCGCCAGCATATCATTCGGATCCCTCGCTACGACAGCAGTCGTTTCTCAACCTACAAGAACCCGCAATTCCTTTGACTCCCCAGCATCAGCATATTGCATTCATCAACTCCACAACGACAACGACAATAGCCAATATGTTTTCCCAAACCCGAAAGCGTCAGTTCGATGTGGCCTCTCTATTAGCCCCCGATATTGTTTCTTCTGAAGATCAGGAACAGTTGGAGGAGTCGGAGCATCATCATACAGTGATCACAAAACAGACGATACATCGTGAAGTTGTTGTGGGATTAGAACAGCAAACTGTTAACACCGACACCACCGATCCCGATGTGGATGTCGAAGTGGTAGATGAGGGAATCGATCACGATCCCGATTTGGACCAGGAGCCCTATTCAGAACAGAAAAAAACAAAAAGAGAAGCAACCATGAAGGAAACGTTTTCCGATAACATCTCATACCTCAGTGATGATCCCGATCAAGATCCTGAACACAACTATTCAGCCAGATCGTTGGGCGACAGCAGTAGTAGCCAGCATGAGGAGTCAAGTTCTTTGGAGGAATGTCCTGTCATAGACCCCGTACTTCCTATACCAAACCCCGCCGCATACATAGAACTTAACCAGGTCGATCCTCATATACTAAGTCGATATTACGGTACATATATGGCTGCAGCGGCGCGACGAGCAGGTTTGGAGGCGTCCAAGTCAGTAAGGCCTTCACCCAAACTCGAAATAGTCTCGCAAAAGTAACAAAAACAAACGACTATGTGTGCTTTTAAATAACAGAAGTAAACCCTATAATTTTTAAACTAAAAGAAAAACAGAATCCCCAAAAAAATTAGTAATTTCAAACCGAAAACTAAAAGATAAATCCCGGATAATAAACGTTATTGAATCCCAAAAAAAATAGATAATTCGAAATGACGAAAATGAAGTTCCGTAACGTAGCGTATTTGAGAATTCGTTGTCAAATTAACATATGCATACACATACAAACAGATTTGACTCATGTTGTTTCAGGTATCAATATTTTCTGCCATCCCGATTTCCGACTCAATAGCATTTAGTCTCCGGGCAGAGAAAATATTTAATTACTCAATACTATATACCATACATACAAAGAGTACTATTATCTCTGAGCCTTGTGCTTAAAACTGATGATCCGAAACCCACCCTGGAATACGAATAATACGTACTTAAATAAAATATTTATTAATATTATAACAAATAAGTAATAAGTCATAGTAGTGTTCTCTCCATATGTAGACTTATGAATAGTTTTTAATGACCATAAAAGAAATGTTAAATTATTGTTAAATTATATTAAACATTATTATGAATTCCATATGTACAATACAAATAAGAAACAATTGTAAATGTGTCACTCTAATCTCAATAAAAATTAAATTTAAAATGTATTTAAGATGTTTAATATAAAAATAGTATTTTTAAATTTAAGTGTTCCCTTATATACCCCCTGGATTAGAGATTCGCGAAAATCTATGTTTTTTGATGTTTTATAGTAAAACATCGGTGTATCGACGATATTTTTTTTGCTTCAGGATATTTTAAATTATTTTAAATAAAATGATTTTGTTTGTTTTTATAGCATACCAAATAAATGCTTTATTCCTGACGGCATCACAAACTATTTGAGATTCTATTTTACAATCGAAATCTCGTGCTTCCTTTTGGTTGCCGTAACTCGGAATTTTCCCCAGTTCCTAGAATTTTCAAAGGTTACGATTCTCAAAGTTGTGTGTATTGTATTACTTTTATAAATACTTACGGTTTAGGAAGTTCCCCATTGACCACATCCACCATCATTTTAATATGTAAAAACTTTTTAATATAATTTTTAATTCAGTGTATAAATGTGTATATCTTAATATATAAAAATCGCCTGTCACTTTGTTTGGTCGCTATAGACTCCTAAACCGCTTAACAGATTTCGTTCAAATTTGCAGGCAATATGCAGTTTGGTTCAACTTGAGAGATAGGATAGCTTAGATCTTTTTCATTATGACAGTTTCGGCAGAACAAGGAGGAATCTTCTTTTTTTATGCACTCCTTCGAAACGGCTTTACCGATTCTCATGAAATTTAGTGTGCTTATTTAACCAAATCTTTATGCTTTGCTCGGGCTATTTTGTTGATGAGTTTGCACAAAATTGGTCGAGCGGTTCTTCACGTATAACATATTTTGTAATAAATTATTTCAATAAATCGCATTTCGTCAGATTGTCTTTTCTATTATTCTAATTTGTCATTTATAATTATTGTTTTGTGTTTATAAGTGGTGAGTCTCTAAATTCTCATTTTAAATACATTAAGAAGGTAAGATATTATTTTCTGCAAAATGCCACCGAAAAGATCGAATCTCAACAACGTAAGCAGCAGAGTGCCACGACGCAGACGTTTCAAAAGAGCTCATCAGTTGCCAGAACAAGTCAATACAAGAAATAGAGCTCAAAGAATTAAGACAACAGAAGGTCGTGCACAAGAATCCCAGAGACAGCGTAGCGAACGTCTGCAGCAGAATATTACGAGAATCAAGGCGGCTCGAGATCAAAACATTGATATAGTACGAGCACAAGGACGACAAAGGCAGCGGAAAAGTCACTCATTAGTTCGTAAATCATTCGTTCGTCTTTGTTGGAGGGGGGCGGCTTTAAGCTGAAATGCACTCGATAAGAAAAACACGTAGAACTTTTCGGGGTTTTGCGCGACGTGCGTCGATGTCTTTATTGTAGAAGGTAAATTGGTACTAAATATACAAAGGAAACTAATGCTAGGGAGAGCGGATTGGAAGCTCTAGGACTGGAAGTTTGGAGGAAGAGGGAGAGAAAAGGAGAGCGTTCGGGATCACACTGCCTCCCGAAATTGAGCGCCTTTCTGGCGTGAACATTCTCCCCCCCCCCTTGCGAGGATACGCAGCAAAAGTACCAGGAAGTATTAGCTCTGGAAAGCGTAGGATAACGCTGAGCGTTCGTCGGCAGTGTGGTGATCCTGTCCACACGACTGGCATCGGTCGCTACTTCGACAGGATCCTCCGGAATGGTGGTGGGCCAGGCAGTTGACGCAGTACTTCCTGTCGATGACTGTCTGGAGCCGTTTCTTCGCATCAAGCCGGAGAAAACGGTGGCACTTCCGAAGAGGATGGTTCCCTTGGCAGACTCGGCATTGGTAGGATAAAATACCTCGGGAACGTCTGCTCTTGCTGTCGTCGTACGGAACCCAGTAATTGGAATCGGCAGAAGTGGTCACTCGTGTGGAGAACGAGGAAATTCTTTGGATGGGTGCAGGAATTTGTGGTGCGTCATCACGAGGATTCGGAACACTGGATGAAGTGTTGCTTGGATGCAACAATGTGTGATGCCGACCGTGACAAGTAAGACAGCTGTGGGCGCTATTACGGAGTGGATGACCGCTTGCAAAACCAATTTAAGCACAACTGCTTTTTCTTAATGTATGAAGTACGATCTTCTATCGTCATTTGGAGGAAGCGTGGACATTTACGCACTGGATGGTTCTCTGCAGAACACAAATCGCATCTTTTGGATAAGTGAACAACCCGCGTACTAAAGGATTGTAGTACTCGTGGCGACTGGTTGGAGATTGTCGGTTTAGACGAACGGAGGCATGTCGTAGGAGGCTGGAGAGAATCGATGGTTTCCAGAGTTCTATGGCGCTCAGTAAGGAAAGAATCGAGTTCTAGCCACGACGGAATATCGGTTTTATTTGTTAAGGATTGCTCCCATAAGGAAAGCATCAGCTTTGGAAACTTCGTGGAGCACAAATAAACCAGGAGGCAGTCCCAATTATCCGTAGGAAGGCCGGACAGAGCTAGGGATGTGAGGCAATTTTGAATTGTATTCTGCAGCTCCTTCAAGGCTGCCGAGGACTCACGTTCAATGGACTGAATGTTCAACAATTTCTTCAGTTGGCTGTTTACCAACGCGCGTTTATTTTCGAAACGCTCAGATAGGTTTTTCCATGCTGAGCGGAAACCGTCGTTGGTCAGTGGCGAATTTGAAACTATGGAATGAGCTTCACCACTCGTCTTGGCATTTAAATAGAACAACTTTTCTACAGGGGTCAGCGTAGGATTGTCGATATAGACCGCTGTGAAAAGATCCCGGAAAGTCGGCCAGCGAAGATAATCGCCTGAGAAAGCTTCCGTTTCGCACGGAGGAAGCCGACAGCCAGACGGAAAGGAATTTTGGGGCGCAGGAGGTTGGACTGGAGCTGCTTTAGCAGAGATCGTATCGATCTGTTCCATGAACTTGGCGGCACACCGTTCATAAATGGAATAGGTGTCGTCGTATTTTGCCTTAAGGGTAGGCAAGGTGTCTGCAGCGCCCTCGAAGCCAACTGAAATTAGCTCTGAACAAGCTTCGTACTCTGTCTCGACCTTATCCCATAGCGCTCGGACTTGGTCGAGATGAATTTGGCAGGTGTATTTGGATGGAGTGGGTGCTGCTGGATTGCAGACTCTAGAGTCGAAGTGCCTCAGACGGTCAGAAATCAAAGTAAATTTGTTCAAAATAGTTGAAGTCATTTTGGATATTTTTTTTACAAAAATGTAATGTAAATATATATTAAAATGTATGGGTCGAAGTTTGATTGGGAATTTAGGAACCAATCGGACTCGTAATAATTATTTTTGCTATAATAATTATATTTGGGGAAAATTGTATTTTCTCCCTTGGAATTTAAAACGGAAATATGCAATTTAATTTAATAATTCCGGTCAGCAGCGAATAATATACGGTCACACTAGTGCGGATACGGAAGCGCACTTGGATTTCTAACTTAATTCGTTAGTTGGAATTTTAATATAAAATAACACAGGTACACAGCCAAAAATTTCCACGAACCATTTCAAGTTTTCCATGATATTTGGGTGCTCCTGAGTAAAAGTCCCATACAAAATTGTTTTCCATCACCTACAGGTTTCGCGGTATACCTAAGAATACAAAAAACCTATGTTTGCCGACATTTTGAATAACGTGGCCTATATAATTGGACTTACCTTTATTATTTTTGGTAGGACCTACTCTCAATACATCACGGCACTACTAAAAAATAGTCCCAATCGTGGACCATTGTCCATGTCTTTGGAATTCGACGCCAAAGTTGAAACTCCCAAAATTTTCAACATTTCTGTTATGAAAAAACAATTCTGAGAATTAAATCTTCCATGGGACTAATTTTAAATTTTCATTGAATCTATTGCTCATTGTATTCTTTAATTTCGGTTTAAAGCGTTTTCATGAGGACATTTTATTGGATTTATTAAACGAATAAAACCGATTTTTTGGTTTTATTATCTACTACTATTTTCTGTCAAATTTCAAATAAGTCAAGGCAACCTATAAAATAGTAGTAGATTTGTTTCTTTTTATATATAATATACATTTAGTTGTATATTAAATAAAAAGGTCTTCCGAACATAACATTTTTAAGACAGCTTAGTACCCAGCGATAATCCTTACATATTTAAGTTTAGTCAAAAAGAAAAAATGTATATTATATATAAAAAGAAACTAATCTACTACTATTTTATAGGTTGCCTTGACTTATTTGAAATTTGACAGAAAATAGTAGTAGATAATAAAACCAAAAAATCGGTTTTATTCGTTTAATAAATCCAATAAAATGTCCTCATGAAAACGCTTTAAACCGAAATTAAAGAATACAATGAGCAATAGATTCAATGAAAATTTAAAATTAGTCCCATGGAAGATTTAATTCTCAGAATTGTTTTTTCATAACAGAAATGTTGAAAATTTTGGGAGTTTCAACTTTGGCGTCGAATTCCAAAGACATGGGCAATGGTCCACGATTGGGACTATTTTTTAGTAGTGCCGTGATGTATTGAGAGTAGGTCCTACCAAAAATAATAAAGGTAAGTCCAATTATATAGGCCACGTTATTCAAAATGTCGGCAAACATAGGTTTTTTGTATTCTTAGGTATACCGCGAAACCTGTAGGTGATGGAAAATAATTTTGTATGGGACTTTTACTCAGGAGCACCCAGATATCATGGAAAACTTGAAATGGTTCGTGGAAATTTCACAAAGTTTAATTTTGTGTTCCTGTGTAATTTACAAATTATTTTATTGATCTGGACTTATGTGATTGACCGGTGCTGTATTTTGGAACCAATACGTGTGTATGTCTATTTGTGCACTTGTCGTATGCAAGTGCAAAATAGCGGAGATAAGGAGAGGCGGAAAAAATTGCCAAATATTGGAGCGTCGACTTGCAGACGATTATGTATGTATGTACATATGTAACTGCAGCTCTATCCTGAGGGATAGCAAGGGAGCAAATAAACAAATATATGTACGAATTAAATCAATTTATAATTTTAGTAGCTGCGGACAGTTATTGTTGTAAATTTGTAAATATAAGTTTCGGAGTGAAGTGGACTGTATTTATAGTTTTTCTTTTTGTTTTAATTTTTTGTTATAAATATGTAGATATCTTTATGTGTACTCAGATGTTGAGGAAGTAGTCGGAGATCAGTAGTGTTGACTGTAGTGGAAATATATGTACGTGTGTACATATAAAAATGTAAATAAATGCAAGCGGAACACAGCGAACGTAAAGGAATTTAAAACAATTCGGAACTGAAAGTTTCACTGTGGCTTAGGCATTCATTTAAACAAACACTTTCGGAATTTTGGAACACGTAGATCTTGTATAGAAATTATTTGGAAATAATTTCTCGATTTGGAGAAATGTCAATGTTGACAGCGATCGTAGTCTTATGGAGGGGACTGTATTGAATATGTATGTAAATGTAAATAAATGCTAGCGGGAACATAGTTAACGAAGAGGAATTGAGAACTATTGGAATTAAATTCTCACTGTGGATATTGCATTTATTTAAACACACTTTTGGATTTCGGCACAGACATTTGACACAAATGTAGCAAATTTGGAAACCGAATTATTTTGAATTTGGAATTGGAAGTTATTATGCTGCCGTGTGTCGGATCAATCGTACTTAGGATTTGGACAGTAATCATACAGCGAAGTTAGACGAATTGAGCTTCGCAAAACCTAACTGTATGACCGGCAGCAATAATGTATTAAAACTTATCTTGTGCGGTGTTAAAGCCACCGGAGCTGCTGGTGGATGATATCCGGCTCGAAGGACCAAATGTTGGAGGGGGGCGGCTTTAAGCTGAAATGCACTCGATAAGAAAAACACGTAGAACTTTTCGTGGTTTTGCGCGACGTGCGTCGATGTCTTTATTGTAGAAGGTAAATTGGTACTAAATATACAAAGGAAACTAATGCTAGGGAGAGCGGATTGGAAGCTCTAGGACTGGAAGTTTGGAGGAAGAGGGAGAGAAAAGGAGAGCGTTCGGGATCACACTGCCTCCCGAAATTGAGCGCCTTTCTGGCGTGAACAGTCTTGCTTTTGAATATGCACCAGATATTAACTACTCTGCGCATGCAAAAATTGCTATCGGTGGAATGGACAAAGTATGTCAATATTGTCAGGCGTTTAAATTTCGGAATGAAACTGCCGGTATGTGCTGCGCAGGAGGAAAAGTCGTGCTGCAACCTCTATCTGCTCCGCCAGAACCTTTATTATCCCTTCTTGCTGGAAATTCAAATGACTCAAAATTGTTTTTGCGTAAAATACGCAAATTTAATTCTTGCTTCCAAATGACGCCATTTGGGGCCACTAAAATTTGTGATCTTGCATCCGATGGACGTAATTCTGAAACTAAATTTAAAATTCAAGGCCAGGTGTACCACAAAATTGGATCATTGATGCCAATGCCTGATGATAATCTGAAATTTCTTCAAATATATTTTATTGGTAATTGTGAAGAGCGCGTAACGACTCGGTGCCAGTATAATTTTATTGAACAAGCAGAGGAAGCGGTTTAGGAGTCTATAGCGAACAAACATAGTGACAGGAGATTTTTAAATATAAACATTACTGTTTAATATTTTACTTACGTCAGTAACTCTGTAATATGCTCATTGTTTTTCTATTGTTTCCTACAAATAATATACATGACAAAACAGTGTTTGCCGGGTCAACTATAATTAGTTCGGGCCCAGCAAAGCGGGTCGGGTCTGCTAGTTTTACTATATTTTACTGTATCAAAAGCAACGGTTATCACCAACCAATATTGATGTTTCCAAAATCTTTGTTTTTATAGATGTTTCTCCACACTGTTATGCGATTCTCTCAAAAACTGAGATGATTACCTTAAGTTGGTCCAAGCAATAGTTTATTTCAGTGACCTCATAAAACAATTTTTTACTTATGTTTGTAATGTAGTGCATTTATTGAAAAGGCGGGTTATTAAATCTCTTTTGTCTGACACATTTGCAGCAACGTGCTCCGCATTTATGGTTCATAAAAAAATAATAAATCAATAAATAATTTTTTAATAACTTAACAAATAGTAAGCTCTTGGTATTCACTTGACGACTCAATTACTGAAACTATTAGGGATGTACCGACAGACTTATCAGTTTGTATGGGAGGTGGATAAACATCGATGTTTTACTTTTAAACATCGATGTTTAAATATTTTTTTTGGCTTCAAGAAAAATCATATTGCTTTAAATAAAAAGGTTTTATGGAAGTTTCCCATTGCAGACATCTACTCCCTTTTCTGATGACTGGATGACTTGTAAGCGTTGCGATATCTATACTTTGGGTTTTGGGGAAATGAAACAGTTAAACCAGGTAACTATTATGCCTCTTTTTTATACCCTTGCAGGGTATTATAATTTCAGTCAGAAGTTTGCAACGCAGTGAAGGAGACGTTTCCGACCCTATAAAGTATATATATTCTTGATCAGCATCAACAGCCGAGTCGATCTAGCCATGTCCGTCTGTCCATCCGTCTGTCCGTCTGTCCGTCCGTCTGTCCGTTTCTACGCAAACTAGTCCCTCAGTTTTAAAGCTATCTGAATGAAACTTTGCATATAGTCTTCTATATACTCTCACTGCTATATATGTCGGAACGGGCCGGATCGGATGACTATATCATATAGCTGCCATACAAATGTTCGATATATTTTTCGAAAAAAAATTATAACATTGCTATTTTTAAATATTTTTGCACCATTTTTTAGATGTGGCCTTTATATATTATTTCTGAATTTTGGTCAAAATTTTATGAAAATCGGACGACTATATGATATAGCTGCCATAGGAACGATCGGGAAATTAATAGGAAACAAATTATAGCTTCGTTGTTTTTCAACGAATGTTTATCTACTCTGAGATATAAGCTTTTTTTTATTATTCTAGAATTTTGGTATAAATTTTATAAAAATCGGACAACTATATCATATAGCTGCCATAGAAGCGATTGGTAAATGTATAAAATATATAAAGCTGGGAATGTAAAACTGTAACTGTCAAACTGTAATGAAACTCTGTTTTGTGAGTGTTTTCAGCATTTAAATCTATAATATAAACCTCAAAACCAATCTGCAAGGGTATACAAACTTCGGCGTGCCGAAGTTAGCTTCCTTTCTTGTTTTTTTTAATATTCCCTAAATTCTTTTTATGCAATTTTTAGGTATTAAGATATTGCCTACCTGTGACAACCTAAAACCAAAGACAATAAAGCTATAAGATAAGTAACACCACACGATTTTTTTGCACACGAATTTTTCGTGGTGGCTTTTGAACTGGCTCCAGGCTCTCTTAAATTTTGTTCAAAAGCCAGCGAAGAGAGCGCTCTAGAGCCAGCCGTTCTCCTCTACGCATTCAGCGACGCCGCCGGGTGTTTGTGTGCAAACGGGCCTCAAGAAGGCCAATTTATTTTTTTATTTTAACATCTCTTTTATTTCATATATTTATTGATCTATGAATCTATTTTTTATAATTTATGAAATGAATTATATAATTGTAAATACATATAATTATGTATCAACTATTTTTATTATTTACAATACTTATTTAATAATTAAAATATATAATATACATACAGATTTATGTATTCTATATGTACGTACATATTATGTAAATTATCCATTTGTAGTATTCGACATGAAAATAAAATGTAGTTAAATGATTTTCTGGAATTCAAATTTGTTTTGATTTGCGCGCCCAAGAATTCGGGGTAAGAAAAGCGCGCCAACTGTTTTCTTTCCCCTTTTTGTTTCTCTTCTTGCGTTCGCTTAAAGCCTACAAGTTCATAGAGTGCCGATTTCTACGATTTTTTGTTATTTAAGGGGGGGTAAGGTATTTAATTTTTTTTTTCGTAAATTTTTTTTTATTTTTTATTTTGAAAGTTCAACATCTTAAGAATATTATGTCCAAGTTTTACATCGATCATAGGAATATTGACAAAGTTATGCGGAGTTGAACGAAGGTCGGTTGGTGTTCAATGCATGAGAATCGCAAAGTTTAAAGCGCTCTCCTGAAAAATGCCATTTTGAAAATCGGTGTACACGATAACTCAAAATCTACTGAACCAATCGGTTTGAAATTTGGAACATAACTTCTTTGGATAATTCTACAGGTATTCACGTGGAGTTTTTTTAATTTTTAATTTTCTTATATTTTTTATTTAAAAAATTAACTTAATTTTTTTGTCAAAAATCGGGATTTTGACTTCAAATTTTGATAAAAAATAGGGAAAAAATTTTAAAAATAAAAACTCTTCGTGAATACCTCGGGACACTTATCCTTTAACGAATGAGGTATAAATTTTTTAGATCGGATGATCCTGTGGACTGTTAGGATGTACACCGCAAAACAACTTTTTTTGGAGGCGACTCGGGAGATTCCCTATAACTTCTCTACCTCTAAATATTTTTCAATACAAAATTTATTAAAAATTATTCAAATGTTGTGTTATTATATGGTATTTAATTCATTAAGCTAACGTAAGCCATTCCGCCACAATAACTTTTTGAAAAGTGGCCTTTTTTGCACCGAATTAACCTTAACCCCCCCTTAAACGCTTTTCCATCGCCCAAAATTAATGCCGCTGCAACAGTGACATAAGTGGCAATAGAAGCCTGAATAAATTGTTGTAAATAGTGAAAAAATAAAAAAATTACAAATTATTTTTGTGTGCGTTGATTTGGAATTTTCCGCGCCAATTTTACATGCTGCTGCTGCTGCTGACTATTGCCACAGGTTTGAGTCTTTTTATATTGATTGATTTATTGAATGATAATGGCAGATAAAAAAAGAGCACAGATCAGCGGAAACAAGTGCAGCCTGCCCCACTGCCAAAAATCTAGGCGTGATTTTCCCGCCCTTAAATTGTTTAAGGGGGTCTTCTCATTCAAAAGCCGTTTTTTGGACCCTTTTTACAAAAATTCTTATTTGAAAACGCAAAAAATAATTGAAAACTTTTTTTATTTATTGTATTCAAAAATGTTCAAAGTAACTAAAAATGTTGTTCTTGCCTCGATACGGGTTGTTCAAAGAGTAATGAGACTTCAAACTTGGTGGTCGAAAAAAAGGTGTCGTCCTGGCGGCCACGATTCAGGGTCTCCAGAGCGTCCAAAATGAAAAATAAAAACGGGGTTATAATCAGAATAGATGTCATTTTCGGGTGACGGAACAGATTTTTTTTTTAATTTTTTAAAACAAAATGGCGGCTATTCAAAAAAAAATTTCGATTTCGGGCTTTTTTTTGTAGTTTAGTGTAAAAAAAAAATATTTAAAAAAATAAAAAAAAAATCTGTTCCGTCACCCGAGAATGGTGACAATTCTGCGTCGATTCCACTTTGTTTCATGAAAATTGGTTGAGTTGAACTGGAGATATCAAGGCCGCAAGTTCGAAAAACGTGGTTTCGAGATAAACGCGTTTGAAGTTTAAAAAAAAGCTCATTTTGCATAGATCTTGCTTCACAAAAAAGGCTGTATCTTCTAAAGTATTTCGAATTTCTAAAAATCCTTTTGGGGACATATACACACCATCCTAAGCTATAAATAAATGCAAAAAAAAATCGAAGAAAAAAAGTTGCCCAATGAGAAGACCCCCTTAAGTTCCCAGAAAAGGACCCAACAATTTTAATGAAATGGGCAGAAAAATGCCATTTTACTGAAGATTTTGTGGCTATGTAGCGCTGGTAGATCCATGTAGAAAAGACAGAGCAAGCGCCATCTATGGGTCAGTTGAGAAACGCGATTCGCTGGCTAAGAGAAGGCAGCATAGGTCAACAGGGCGAATTGTCAGATATGTTCTGGTGAGAGCGGGTTCCAGATCGGCTGTTAAGGGGTTTGGCGCCATGGGCGAGCGGCATCAGCGTTCTTTTCCATTTGAACCTTTCGCAGTGAAAGTAGTGATAATCCGGGAAAAATTAAAAGAGATCATTGCTGGCGAACGAGACTTGGGTGCAGCGTCTCCAAGCAAGCAAAGAGGCAACCTGATCCGATATTTGTTTTCGTTGGCCAAATCCTATAGATTAGGTGAGTTGGGGAAAGTGAAAAGTGACTCCGTTTCCGATTAGCCGATTTTTGTATAACTTATAGGAGTTTGGCAGCGGAAAAGAATAAAACTCAAGCTACGATATTGGTGGCCGACCAGCAGCCGAGCAAACAATGAGTTCGCATTGGAGCGACTCGGCGGCGGAGAGGGGGACCAGTGTCTGCGCAACTCACGTTCGGCGAAGAGCGTCGAGGGATCGCCCAAAAATCGGGAAAATAAGGCAACCGCGGCGGCCGCTGTTTACGTGATGTGTCCCTGCCCCTGATCTAATTTTTTTGCTGTGAAAATTATCGAAAATTTGATGTAAAAATTCCCGAAAATGTGCTGTGAAAACTCCCAGAAAAATGGAGAAATAATGAGAATTTGGAAGTGAGAAAAAGAGAAAAGAAAAGGAGGTTTAACCTCACATAACTGGCCAAAGGGAAAAGAGAGAGAAAAAAAAGGAGGAGGGAGAATATAATAGAAAAAATGTCTAATATTTGGCCGTATTGGTTTTCATTGTTTTATCCAAAATTGATTTTTGTTTAATTATTTTTTTCGTGGGTAATTTCGTCTCGTCAAAATGTGTTTGAGTTCGGCGCAAGTTTCCAATAATTAAAATTAGTTTGTTCGATAAAATTAACCTCTGAAAAAACAATCTTAGCAGGCGACTGATCCCATACAAAAGAAAAGGGGAAAAAGGTTGAAAGAAAGTGATCAAAAAGAATATCCCATGTCTCTGGAAAAAATGTAAATCTTTCCTTTCGCAGCAATTTCAGGTGTCCCCGAACAAAGCGCTTTCTTTGTTGGATGCTGAATAAAATTTGTTGGTGAGCGTTTAAACAAAAAAAAAGAGAAAAAAAATTGGTTTATTATTTTTAGTGGCTATTTTTGATTTTAAATTTTTTTTTGTCATTGGAGTGAGTTGTCTGGCTGAGAAAGAATAATAAAAAAAAAAAAAAATTCCAAAAAAAAGAGGGAACATAAAAATGCGTTGAAACTTGCCAAAAATAATTGAGATTTTTTTTGCTGTTCAGAAAACAGCGATAATATAACTGATTTAAAGTAATGAGCAATCGTTGAAGGCGAGCGCAGAACTCACTCAGCGAATACCGTATTGAGAGCGTTTGCTTGTACGCTAGCGGCTTATCGAGTCTTGAGCGAAACGAATTTTAATATAGAAAAAGAATATAAAAAAAATGTATGAAAATCAAAAGGCCATAAATTTGAAGGAAATTATTTAAATTAAGTTCAAATATATTAATTAAATTAAATAATATTAAAATTAAGAGAGATTAGGCATGCCGCATTTTAATTAGAATTTATATATTTATTTTATTGCACATTTTATAAATTTTAAGCTATTTATTCGATTTATTATATTTATTACATTTTGGTCTAATTATGTTTATACACTTCGCTCATAATTAATGTGGATTTGGATGGATATTTTAGGCGATGTTATTTTTGAGGATTTTATGTTTGTTAGCTCGTAAATAAATATGTTTATAATGTTTTAAATTGAGTGTTTGTCCTCGGCGGACATGAAACCCCCATAAAAACCAGAACCGCAAAGGGGCCGTTCTTAGAGAAAGGAGATGGAAAACGAACGGCCAATGGAAGGGTGGGCCGATGGCGCCTCATTAACAGCTGAGGTGGAAAAGCGGTAGACCCGATCGCAGGTGTATAGGGCTTTGAGCCCAGCAATAGCCCAAATGTGGGAGTGTGTGTTTCTCACCGGTTAGAGTGTTTTGTTATTGGTTTGTCGTAGCACGCAATCTGAGTGGGTATAGTAATCAAAGAGGCGTTGGTGGATTAGAGCAAAGATCCACACCATTTGCTGACGAGCCATAGCCGAGGAATATTTTTGCGTGCGCTCTAGTCCACCCGTAACATCCAGCCTTGTTATTGTTTATAGATGTTCGTTACATATATAAATAATTATTATTTATGATTATTATAATTATTCTGGCGCCCAATCGTGTGGCTGAAGTTTTCTTCAGTGCACCACCCACACACACCTACATCTACCAACATTTTAGTAGAAAAAAAAAAAAAAAAAAAAAAAAATTCACTTTTCCTTAGAGTAAAAGAAATATCGTTCCGACGTATTGTTTTTTATACTTGTCCCGCATTCACTTTTGTTTTTGCAGCAGTTCAATCAGGCGTTTGGAAAACGTTAGCCTAGACTCTAAGAAGTTGGGCAGCGGCCACGGCTGACGAGATGCAATTACAATATTTTTATTTATACTCTTATTTTTTGAGTACTTTAAATTTTGCATTCTGCCGCATAGGATTTATAGGCTTGCAGTTATTAATAACGGCTTGCCTAGCCACGTCAGATGTCGAATATTGGGTATTCATTCCGTCAAATATTGAAAAAAAATTAGTCCACGGTCGAACGCTTTGGATGCACTTAAAAGAACAATAATTTTTTTATAAAAAAGTTAAGTGACCACGTTCAAAGGCCAGCTAATATGATCAATAAAAGGGTAAATGGGCAAAGTCGTTCGGAACGCCGCTCGAGCAGACCGCTCGCGGACCACGATGTGCAATTCGGCTAATTATGTTGTTGTTGTTTTTTAGAGATAAGCGCAGCCCATATGCATGCCCTTTGTCAAACATATTTTTTTATCAATTCCTTTATACACTTGTCTGGTCGACGTCTCAATTTGGTTTTTTTTGCAGGGGAATCAGTCTCGCTAGAGGCAAACGATTTTTTCTGAGAAATTTTGTTTTCGATTTTTGTTTTGCGTTTGTTTTGTTTTTAGTAGTTCTCTTCAGCGCTTAGAATCTTGATTCGCTTTTAGTTCATGCTGATATAAAATAAATAAAACAGCTGGCTGTGCGTTTGAGGGCATTGAACTTTGAAACAAGAAACCCAAAAGAGGGAAAAAAAAGAAATTTAATTGTTTTTTTTAAGAATAGATTATAGTTTTATTTATTTATTACTATTATACGTATTAATTGTCTTCTTTCATTAGGATTATTTTGTGTTGAATGTACCATTGATTTATTTATTTATTATTTAATTGCCTTGCTATTAATATAACAAAAATGGCAGATCAGGAAAATGATTCGACTTCACCACCTCCAGAATGCGTTCTGTGTGGAAAAGAATTGACAGCTTCAACAGTTTTTCGAACCAAATGCTCCCACGAATTTCACAAAAATTGTATTGCAGTTTATGCTAAAAAGAAACCAACTTGTCCAACCTGCAGCACGGTTTGTTTTGAAAAGCCTGCTACGCCGAATACCAGATCACAAAGCAGACTTAATGTCGATAGTCCAGGAACCTCAGCCGGCTTGAACCAGTCGGTTAAACAGTCGTCAGATGCAAACATGGGGCAACCCGAATCAATTACAAGCGCTATATCTGAGGCTGTTCGAGCAATGCAAGGCGAGTTAATGGCCCAATTATCGAGGGAAATGGGACAACTGATTCGCTCAAGCATAGCAACGCAGTTGCAACCAATCAGTGACCAGCTATCTCAACGCGGAGGTCTGTTAGGCACCACCCAACCTTCTCCCAGTGGTTTTCCAGAGATAGAGATAGATGCTGCTCAAGGTTTTGGCCGTAGCCCCGGACCTGGACCAGGTTCACAGCGAAGTTTTGTCTCCGACTTAGCGCAGAGGCCAGATAAGGTTGCGCATATACTAAACGGTTGGAAGATTCGTTTTAGTGGAAATCAGGATGGGCTCAGCATCGATAATTTCATATACAGGGTTGAAGCTTTAACTCGTCAAACACTTGAAGGGAATTTCACTATTCTTTGCAGCAACGCGAACATGCTATTTGAGGGCAAGGCCAGAGATTTTTATTGGCGATTCCATAAAACAGCCCCAGTGCTAAGATGGGATCTGCTATGCCAAGCCTTTAGAAAGCAATTCAGGGATACCCGTACCGATGTGGGTATTAGGGAAGCCATTAGAGATCGCAAGCAAAGCGAGAAGGAGAGCTTCGATAGTTTTCACGATGCGATCATGCAGATGATGGATGGACTGGAAGTGCCTTTAGAGGAATTTACAGTGGTAGATATCCTGAAGAGGAATTTGAGACCAGAGATAAGGCATGAATTGCTTAACGTAGCCATTCATTCTGTAGATCGTTTGAGAGAAGTGTGCCGCCGACGTGAGAGTTTCCTAGACGATGTAAGGAAAAATCAAGGATACCAAAAAGTAGTTCCTTTTCGGAGGCAAGTGGCTGAGCTGGTAGAAGAAGAAAAATTCGAGGAGCCAGTTGAGTTTTCCGATGTGGACGAGGATGAGGAAGTTGGTGCTCTGGCTTTAATCTGCTGGAATTGCCATAGAGATGGCCATCGCCACCAAGATTGCCAGGAAAAGAGGAGAATTTTCTGTTGGGGTTGCGGGGCCAAGAATGTTTTAAAGACTTCCTGCGCTCGTTGCCAAAAAAACGGAAAACAGAGCACACAGTACCGTCAGCAACTGGGTGCTCAGAAGAACAAAGCCACCAACACAGAGCTGAGCCAATAAAATCGAAGGCGTCTATCCAAGGAAAAAACAATTCATTCATTTCGGGCGAGGAAACAAGGCAATTGAAGTGTTGGCCTCAACTTTGTAAGCAGCAGTTTTCTAATAATATTCCTAAGGCTCCATGTAGATCTAGATCGAGAAACGCAAGACGCATGAGATCTTATTGGAAAACCATAAAAACAATAAATACAATTAAATTCAAAGGAAATGATAAGCGACCCTATGCGGAGGTTCGACTTTTAGATAGAATAGTTATAGGACTTTTAGATACAGGTGCAGCAATCAGTGTGATAGGAGGAAATTTGGCTAAGCAGTTAATTCAAAGCAATCATCCGTTTAAACCAGTAGCGACTGCAGCGTGCACAGCTGATGGTAAAAGACAAGAAGTGCTTGGACGTTTTAGTACTCCAATCCAATATAAGGGAGTCGTCAAAGATTTGGATCTTAATATAATACCATCGCTGAGCCAAGACCTCTACTTAGGGATTGACTTTTGGTCCAAATTTGATTTGCTACCGTCTGCAATGCAAATTAATGAAATTGCGTCAGATTCACACGAACTATCTGGCGAGCAGAATTCGGTTTTGGAGAAAGTAATTGCTAAGTTTCCCTCATTTGCGGTGTCAGGACTTGGAAAAACAACTCTAATATCTCATTCAATAGACACAGGAGATGCTAAGCCAGTCAAACAGCGGCATTTTCCGGTGTCTCCGGCCATTGAAAAATTATTATATGCTGAGATAGACCGAATGCTGAAACTTGGGGTTATTGAGGAATCTGATAGTCCTTGGTCGTCTCCTGTGGTGTTAGTCCAGAAGCCTGGAAAGGTTAGACTCTGCCTCGATAGCAGAAAAGTCAACGCAGCCACCAAGAAAGATGCCTACCCCCTTCCGCAAATCGATGGAATACTAGGTAGACTTCCCAAAGCAGTCTATATTTCGAGTTTGGATTTAAAGGACGCTTATTGGCAGATTCCTTTGGAGCCCGGAAAACCTCTCTACCAGTACAAAGTGATGCCGTTTGGACTGACGAATGCATCCCAAACTATGACCCGTCTCATGGATAAAGTAATTCCAGCGGCATTGAGAAATGAGGTATTCGTATATCTGGATGACCTGCTGGTGGTATCAGATACCTTCGAAGGCCATATGAGGGTTTTAGGTTTGGTTGCTGACCAAATGCGAGCCGCTGGTTTAACGCTTAATGTTGGCAAAAGCAAGTTTTGTATGAAGTCGGTTAAGTATTTGGCCCACAGTGTGGGAGAAGGCGTCATTCGTACAGACCCTGAAAAAATATCAGCCATGAAGGACTTCCCATTACCAAAATCGTTGAAGGCTCTTCGAAGTTTTCTTGGCATGGTCGGATGGTATAGAAAATTTATCAACAATTTCGCTTCGGTGGCAGCTCCACTCACAGATCTGCTGAAGCCAAAGAAAAAGTTTGAAATGACACCTGAAGGCAAAGAATCCTTTGAAGCGCTAAAAGATATGCTTTGCTCAGCGCCAGTGCTTCGAAGCCCTGATTTTTCTAGACCTTTCTTTGTTCAATGTGATGCAAGTAAATCTGGGGTCGGTGGTGTCCTTGTTCAGGAAACAGACGAAGGCGATGAATATCCCATCGCATTCGTTTCGAAAAAGTTGAATAAGGCCCAAAGAAATTACTCAGTGACAGAACAAGAATGTTTAGCAGCCATAATTTGCATAAAAAGGTTCCGAGCGTATATTGAAGGCCATGATTTCACTGTGATTACGGATCACGCGTCTCTGAAATGGCTCATGTCTCAGACCGATTTGCACAGTCGTCTGGCGCGTTGGTCATTAAAGTTGCAAGGGTTTAGCTTTAAAATTGAGCACAGAAGTGGCAGGCTCAATGTGGTTCCCGATGCGTTATCGCGAGTGAATGAGGAGGAATTGGCAGCAATAGATGCCAGTCATGGGCTCTTGGTCGATTTGCAATCTGCAGCGTTTAAAGGTAGCGAATATATAGAACTACAGGAAAAAGTTAGCGCAAATAGCGATAAGTTTCCGGATCTGAGGGTTACTGATGGCTTATTGTATCGCAGGACTGATCATGCAACTGGGGATTTGCTTCACGATACTTTTGCATGGAAGTTGTGGATTCCAAGTGAATTAGTGCCTGAGATTTTAAAAAAAGCTCATGATGATCCGCTTGCGTCTCATGGCGGAGTGCACAAGACTCTAGAACGTATTCGCAGATATTATTTTTGGCCAGGATTAGTTTCGGATGTCAAGGAATATATAGGCAATTGTGATATCTGTAGAAAGACAAAGGCACCAAACAGAGTGCAACGGCCACCCATAGGAATTGCTCCCGAGTCGCAAAGATTTTTTCAGAGACTTTACATTGACTTTTTGGGCCCATATCCTCGATCCCGTTCGGGAAATGTGGGGATATTTATAGTTTTGGACCACTATTCAAAGTTTGTCTTTTTAAAAGCGGTGAAGAAAATGACTGCGGATTCGGTTGTCAAGTATTTGCAGCAAGAGTTATTTCATACTTTTGGGGTGCCGGAAACAATTGTATCCGATAATGGCTCCCAATTTAGGTCCGAGCCATTCCAAAAGTTGTTGAAGCAGTACCAAATTGCCCACAGCTTGACTGCTGTTTATGCTCCACAGGCAAATGCATCCGAAAGGGTGAATAGGTCGGTAATAAGCGCGATACGGTCATATATTAGAGAGGACCAGAAGGATTGGGACGAATACCTAAGCAGTATCTGTTGTGCCTTGCGGTCATCGGTACATTCGGGAATTGGCGCAACGCCCTATTACATGGTTTTTGGCCAGCATTTTATTTCGTCTGGTTCGACTTATAAGCTATTGAGGGCTCTAGGTATGCTGGAAGACCAAACAGCCAGGTTCACGCAGGAGGATTCGTTGGAATTGGTGCGTTCTAAGGCTCGAGAGGTTATGCAAAAACAAAATGAGAAAAATGAACGGCAGTATAATCTACGGTCTCGAGAGGTAGTATATCACGAAGGTCAGGAGGTCTATCGCAAAAACTTCAGGCAAAGCAATTTTCCAGGGGGCTATAGTGCTAAATTAGGCCCGCTATATCTCAAAGCCAGGATTCAGAAAAAGCTTGGGAATTCATGCTACGAACTAGAGGATCTGCAAGGTCGGTCCTTGGGACGCTATCACGCCAAAGACTTAAAGCAGTAGTCAGGCGTAGCTACCAGCTTTGTTGGGATCTGTTTTGGGATGTCAAACCCCATTCCAGATCTTGAGGGGGGGATTTTGTAGCGCTGGTAGATCCATGTAGAAAAGACAGAGCAAGCGCCATCTATGGGTCAGTTGAGAAACGCGATTCGCTGGCTAAGAGAAGGCAGCATAGGTCAACAGGGCGAATTGTCAGATATGTTCTGGTGAGAGCGGGTTCCAGATCGGCTGTTAAGGGGTTTGGCGCCATGGGCGAGCGGCATCAGCGTTCTTTTCCATTTGAACCTTTCGCAGTGAAAGTAGTGATAATCCGGGAAAAATTAAAAGAGATCATTGCTGGCGAACGAGACTTGGGTGCAGCGTCTCCAAGCAAGCAAAGAGGCAACCTGATCCGATATTTGTTTTCGTTGGCCAAATCCTATAGATTAGGTGAGTTGGGGAAAGTGAAAAGTGACTCCGTTTCCGATTAGCCGATTTTTGTATAACTTATAGGAGTTTGGCAGCGGAAAAGAATAAAACTCAAGCTACGATATTGGTGGCCGACCAGCAGCCGAGCAAACAATGAGTTCGCATTGGAGCGACTCGGCGGCGGAGAGGGGGACCACTGTCTGCGCAACTCACGGTCGGCGAAGAGCGTCGAGGGATCGCCCAAAAATCGGGAAAATAAGGCAACCGCGGCGGCCGCTGTTTACGTGATGTGTCCCTGCCCCTGATCTAATTTTTTTGCTGTGAAAATTATCGAAAATTTGATGTAAAAATTCCCGAAAATGTGCTGTGAAAACTCCCAGAAAAATGGAGAAATAATGAGAATTTGGAAGTGAGAAAAAGAGAAAAGAAAAGGAGGTTTAACCTCACATAACTGGCCAAAGGGAAAAGAGAGAGAAAAAAAAGGAGGAGGGAGAATATAATAGAAAAAATGTCTAATATTTGGCCGTATTGGTTTTCATTGTTTTATCCAAAATTGATTTTTGTTTAATTATTTTTTTCGTGGGTAATTTCGTCTCGTCAAAATGTGTTTGAGTTCGGCGCAAGTTTCCAATAATTAAAATTAGTTTGTTCGATAAAATTAACCTCTGAAAAAACAATCTTAGCAGGCGACTGATCCCATACAAAAGAAAAGGGGAAAAAGGTTGAAAGAAAGTGATCAAAAAGAATATCCCATGTCTCTGGAAAAAATGTAAATCTTTCCTTTCGCAGCAATTTCAGGTGTCCCCGAACAAAGCGCTTTCTTCGTTGGATGCTGAATAAAATTTGTTGGTGAGCGTTTAAACAAAAAAAAAGAGAAAAAAAATTGGTTTATTATTTTTAGTGGCTATTTTTGATTTTAAATTTTTTTTTGTCATTGGAGTGAGTTGTCTGGCTGAGAAAGAATAATAAGAAAAAAAAAAAATTCCAAAAAAAAGAGGGAACATAAAAATGCGTTGAAACTTGCCAAAAATAATTGAGATTTTTTTTGCTGTTCAGAAAACAGCGATAATATAACTGATTTAAAGTAATGAGCAATCGTTGAAGGCGAGCGCAGAACTCACTCAGCGAATACCGTATTGAGAGCGTTTGCTTGTACGCTAGCGGCTTATCGAGTCTTGAGCGAAACGAATTTTAATATAGAAAAAGAATATAAAAAAAATGTATGAAAATCAAAAGGCCATAAATTTGAAGGAAATTATTTAAATTAAGTTCAAATATATTAATTAAATTAAATAATATTAAAATTAAGAGAGATTAGGCATGCCGCATTTTAATTAGAATTTATATATTTATTTTATTGCACATTTTATAAATTTTAAGCTATTTATTCGATTTATTATATTTATTACATTTTGGTCTAATTATGTTTATACACTTCGCTCATAATTAATGTGGATTTGGATGGATATTTTAGGCGATGTTATTTTTGAGGATTTTATGTTTGTTAGCTCGTAAATAAATATGTTTATAATGTTTTAAATTGAGTGTTTGTCCTCGGCGGACATGAAACCCCCATAAAAACCAGAACCGCAAAGGGGCCGTTCTTAGAGAAAGGAGATGGAAAACGAACGGCCAATGGAAGGGTGGGCCGATGGCGCCTCATTAACAGCTGAGGTGGAAAAGCGGTAGACCCGATCGCAGGTGTATAGGGCTTTGAGCCCAGCAATAGCCCAAATGTGGGAGTGTGTGTTTCTCACCGGTTAGAGTGTTTTGTTATTGGTTTGTCGTAGCACGCAATCTGAGTGGGTATAGTAATCAAAGAGGCGTTGGTGGATCAGAGCAAAGATCCACACCATTTGCTGACGAGCCATAGCCGAGGAACATTTTTGCGTGCGCTCTAGTCCACCCGTAACATCCAGCCTTGTTATTGTTTATAGATGTTCGTTACAGCTAACACTTCATCACTGTTTTTATGCCAAGATCATTTCTGCCCAGATGACATTGGGATAAAATATCTGAGGCGAGGAACAATCCCGGATCGTAACCTAGTCAAAGAGAACAGTTACGATGTTGAAATTGATTTCAATGCTGTAAGCTCGCCTCCACGAAAAAGACCCCGCTCACAGTCACCTGCTGAAATTTGTCGCCAGTGCCATAAAAGCACAAAAACACTAAAATGTTTCCAAAAAAAATACGTAGCTTTTAAAAAATTAGCTGATGATAGGCAAAACAGAATAAAAATGCTGCAAAAAGAAAATTCGAATTTAAAACGAAAGGTGATTAGCTTGGAAGTAAAATAAAAAAAAAACCTACTTTCTGAAATTGAGAAAATGAATCTAACTGGAAACGAAAAAATGTTGGCAAAAATGCTTCTTAAAGAAAAAAAGGGAACAAATATGAGATGGAATGATTCCGAAAAGTTGTTTGCTCAGAGCATTTATTACAGGTCGACTTCAACATATATGTTTTTAAGGCACTCTTTGGAATTAAATCTTCCTAGTCCCTCGACTTTACAAAAGTGGAACAGCATAAAAAAAGAAGGAAGCTAACTTCGGCACGCCGAAGTTTATATACCCTTGCAGATATTAATTCATTACATTTCACCTATATTATTATGTTTACAGTTTGACAGTTACAGTTTTGCATTCCCAGCTTTACATTTTCTCTAAATTTACCGATCGTTTCTATGGCAGCTATAAGATATAGTTGTCCGATTTTTATGAATTTTATACCAAAATTCTAGAATAATAAAGAAAGCTTATATCTCAGAGTAGATAAAAATACGTTGAAAAACAACGAAGTTATAATTTTTTTCCTATTAATTTCCGGATCGTTCCTATGGCAGCTATATGATATAGTCGTCCGATTTTCATAAAATTTTTACCAAAATTCAGAAATAATATAATAATATAATAAATGGTCATATGTAAAAAATAGTGCAAATATGTTGAAAAACAGCCAAGTTATAATTTTTTTTCTAAAAATGTATCGAACATTTGTATGGCAACTATATGATATAGTCGTCCGATCCGGCCCGTTCCGACATATATAGCAGTGAGAGCATTTAGAAGACTATATGCAAAGTTTCATTCAGATAGCTTTAAAACTGAGGGACTAGTTTGCGTAGAAACAGACAGACAGACAGACAGACAGACAGACGGACAGACGGACATGGCTAGATCGGCTCGGCTGTTGATGCTGATCAAGAATATATATACTTTATAGGGTCGGAAACGTCTCCTTCACTGCGTTGCAAACTTCTGACTGGAATTATAATACCCTGCAAGGGTATAAAAATTACAGCCGGGAGACAACGAATGTTTGTACTCAGCCCTTAAAGATACTATTAAGGAAATAAAATGAAGGAAATGACTGAATCTGAAAAAGAATGCATAATAGCTTGTGATGAAGTTGCAATAAAAAAAAATTTAACATATAATTTCTCTGTTGACGTTATTGATGGCTTAGAGCATTTAATTGAACGCTCTAATAAAATTGGAAGCCACATTTGCGTTTTTGTTATACGGGGTATTTTTAAAAAATGGAAATTTATATTAAATTATTTTGTGCCTGAAACAAATATAAAAGGAGAATGCTTGAAAAGCCTTATTTATAAAAATATTGACATTGCTGAAAATATTGGGTTCAAAGTAAGAGGCGTTGTTTATGATCAAGGAGGTAATAATAGAAAATGTACCTCATTACTTGATGTCACTAATGATAAGCCTTACTTTATCTTCAATAATAAGAAATATTATATATTTTATGACATTCCGCATCTGTTTAAATCTTTAAGAAATAATTTACTAAAAGCCAATATTGAAACCCCTGACGGACTTGTTAATTTTGATGTTATACGAGAGGTATACGAACTAGAACAGGGATCAGTAACGAGAATGACTAAGTTAACAAGAAGTCACGTTAATCCAACTAGATTTGAGCTAATGCGGATATGTTTGGCAACCCAGACATTTAGTCACACTGTTGCAGCGGCAATTAAGGCTTGCAACAAAAACAAGCAACTCCATCGAAATAGTTATGAAGTGGCAGAGTCTACGGCTGCATTTGTCCAAAGAGTTAATGATTACTTTGATTGCTTGAATAGCAGAGTTTTAACTGACAAAAACCCATTGAAATGCGCACTTCAAATTGATAATGTCGTTTGGAATAAACTAAAAGAAATGTAGGAATACCTAAAGAACATAAAATACCAAGGAAATATAATATATTGTCTTGATGGCTTGCTCCAAACTACTGAAGCTAAGTTTGGACTCGTCAAAGATTTATTTAAAGACCACACGGATCACTTTTTCTTTTTAACTAGTCGAGTAAACCAGGATCCGCTTGAAAATATATTTGCGTGCGTTCGTGTAAAAGGTGGTAACTGTAGAAACCCTTCAGTAAATGAATTTAATATAATAATTGCCAAACTTATATCTTTGCACATTTTTAAATTTTCCCAACAGACGAATTGCGAATCAGATGATGATGTTATGTTGCCAGTAGAGTTTGATTCAATTATATATCAGCCTGGCACTGAAAAAAAAAGAAATACAGGAACAAGAATATTCTGTATCATTTTCAGAAATTGTACAAGACAATGAGAGGTACTTTAACCAAAATATAGATAATTTTTTGAGCAATGATGTACCTATTGAATTAACCCCGAGTAGATATTTCTGTGGATATATTGTAAAGGCATCCACTTGTGATAATTGCAGATCGTTACTCATAAAAGAAAACGAGCAATTAACAGCTCCATCTGAGCTTTTTATACATGAAAAAAACTACTCGAGTTCCTCAGACTTTGGAAAATTAAAAGCACCATCTGATATTTTTTTTTAATGTCTGTAAAATTCATATAAAAGTGTTTGAAAATATTTTTAAAAATAATAAAAAACAAGTTCAAATTAGAAAATTCATTGTGGAACAATGTATCAAATGCACAAATGAAAGTATAGAATACTCATTATGGTTTGATAAAAATAATGAATGTTAGGTGCATAAGATTGAACTTTTAAACAAACTTATAAAAGTTTTACTTTTTAAGCATTGCAAATGGACTGCGATAGCGGATAGACAGAAAAAACAAGCTAAGCTTAGCATTCTGTCTCATAAGTAAGAAAGAGCAAAGATTTTGATTATAAAGATAATATGTATGGGTAAACGGAGAAAAACAACTGCGGCCAAAAAATGCAAAGTTCTCTAAAGTTTTTGTTTTCAATAAAGTCACATTAAGAAATTTTCCAATTCATCAAATTTGAGAATTCGAATATTATGAAAACTTTTTTAGAATATGCCGATATTTTTCAAATTTGATGAATTTGAACATTTTTTAATGTGACTGTATTGAAAACAAAAACTTTAGAGAACTTTTTATTTTTTGGCCGCAGTTGTTTTTTCTGGAGAATTACGCAATATTGAATGTGGAGTAGGCCTATTGAGGAATACCACAATAAAAAAAACGCGCCAGAAAGTCTACCTCTATGGTGGTGTGGAAACGACTTAAGCCAATAAGTATTATAACATAAATATAAAGATATATATAGAATTTAAATATTGTATTACATACAAAAATAAATATGAAGGCATTCAAGCAAACTAAAATCAAAACAAACAAACGCATTGATATGCACTTGTATACAAATACAATCCATATTTGAGATCAAGTGTTTTTGCTGCCGCTACGCTACCATAGCCCAAGCGGTCACCAGCACAAAACATAAAAATTACATTTTTTGGTGCTTGCGCGCTGGCGCACACATATTCTCGCACACATACGCGCTTGCGTGTTCCCAGCAGACAAAAACTCCGTAAAAAATATTAAAAACTGAAGTTTTGCGGACCGCAGGCGGACAAAACGTCCGATTTTAGGCTCAAGATCGGTAGCAAAGTAAATTACATGTCCTGGGGTTTGTGGCACCAAAACCTCTCATTTTCGGAGCACGAACTAATAGCGTTTGCGGACGCTGTGGCGAGACCGGAAACAGTACCGATAGCAACCCCTTTACGATACCCGAAAAAGGATCGTTTGCTGACCTGTGGCAATACCGCAGGAAGTACTGTTTGCGGACCTTTTGACGATGCGTTTCAGATACGTTTTTAATATCTATTTCCAACTACATTTTTTTAGAATTTCGGGTTTTTTAAATGTAAATAAAACATACATTTATTTATGTTCATTATTTTTTATTATTTATCATTATTTAACTTAAAAAATAAACATTTTACTTAAGATTTGTTAATTTCCTTAAAACTAATAATACTTAATACTAATACAAACCGTCCTGTGCATTCTGCTTTTGTGTCTGCTTGCATCCTCCAACGGAAATTTGTTTATAAGAGCGGCTGTAAAAATATAAATTATTATAAGTATATACGTATTGAAAAATATACGAAAAATATACATACCTTTGACGGATGACGTTATAAGCATCCCTCGAATGCACATTTTGGACTCTGTCCCAAACCAGGACCATTGGCGCGCCACTTCGTCGGAAATTAAGTCTCGCCAGCATAAATAAATATAAATCTAGTCAATATTAGTTCATTAGTATGAGATTGTACATATTAATCAATTTAAATTTAACACTTACCGATGAAAACACGTGCGTCTTGTAAAAAACTGTTCACTCACGTCCGCACAACTCGCCGGTCAAAAGGAAAAGAGTCGCAACGGGAAAAATTCCACAAACCAAAAGAGTTAAAAGATGGTGCAATAATATTTGCCTGTCGCTCATTTGCAGCGAAATAACAAAAAACAGGCAAGCGACAAAAAAAGGAAGGGGAAGAACCGTTCATAGAGTTCTAGAAATTTCGTTGGCGACAAGATTTTTAACGCGTGCAGTGCGTTTTAGTGTCCGTTAGCGGGACATTTGCGGCATTTGCACGGGTCCCAGTGTTAGCCCGTTTCAGTATCTGTTTTCGGACCAGGTTTCGACAATTAGGCAAACCTATTGCGGTAAGTCCGCTTTTTGGCCGCCCACTGTACGTTTCAGTGTCCGTTAGCAATACGTTTTCGGTACATTCACGGGGAACGCCACAGTTTTTCTTTTCGTCCGTTTGCGCGTCCGTTTTTGAGCATTCCCCGAACCTAATGCGGAAACTCAGATTCTTTGTTCGCATTTAATATTTTTAGCGGACATTTCTCGGATCCATCCGCACTGAGACCGCTCTTTGCCTGCTGGGATTCTTGCGTTTACTCATACAAGCATACGCATTCTATTTTTAGATTTTTACGCTCTCGACTTTGTGAGAGCAAGAGAACGCGATTGTCGTTGCCATCAAAAATGAAGCCCCATATTGCAAAACGAATGTATGGGCGTGAGGCATCTTGTTAATTGTATTGTCTTTGCTAAAACTATTTTGTTAGCTACAAAAGTGATTTCAGCGTCTAATTTTTTTCTTCAAAAAGTAATTTATTTTCTCTTTTGGAAGTATAATTTACCTACTATCAGGTGTAATTAAAAAACCTCAAATTTCATAACAATTCATTTTAAAGGTATGTTTGGTTATACAAAACAAAAAAACCGACAAATTCAAAGAGCATCAGGAAACTTGTCGCTACAAGGATTCGGGCACAGTTCAATTGGTCGAGACATGAGCAGTACATCTGACTACATGGTACCCAGAACGTGCCCGGATGTAGACACAACAGTATTCATGGGACCAAATGACTGGAAGTCAGGCCAGGACCATGCTCAATACCTCAATATATACACCGACGGCTCCAAGATGGATGGAGGAGTTGGAGCGGGCATATACTGTCCAGAACCTGAAATGAGGCTGTCGTATAAGCTACCAAGCTACTGCAGTATATTCCAGGCGAAAGTATTTGCCATCAGGAAGGCAGCAGAGCTTGCGCAGAGCATAAACCGTCCGCATGAGGCGGTCAATTTGTTCGTAGACAGTCAAGTGGCGATAGGATCCATGCAATCATCAGCGGTCAGTTCCAAAAATTTACTGGCAAGCAGGGAGTCACTAGATAGTCTGAGCACGACTAAGTCAGTGAGGATCTACTGGGTTCCCAGTAGTAGTAGTTTTGATTTAAGCCATTGAAGTTCCCCAAAGGCATCGCAGTTGATGATTTTGGTCCAGAAAATATCCATGGAGGTCGTAGTTATGTGTAGTGTAGTCGCTGCCCTTCCCCAGCCAAAAAAGTTATAGACTACTTTAGTGGTTTACAGTTTATGAATGTATCTATTATTTAAAGCAAATAACATGACGATAGGTAATCTATTTTTATGTAATTTTACCTGCAAGCCAATAAATTTTTATAAAAAATCACACAATTGATTTATATTGCAGATTCTGAATCCTTGGAAAATTTTTCTGTCGAATAATCGTTTTAGCGAACATGACATTTTCGATTTTTGCAACGCTAATTGTTCGAGAGGCGGTACTGTGCGTCGCACATTCATCACATTCATTTTACTTTGCAAAAATCATAACTTTTGAACAAAACAAGATAACTAAATAATTTAAACGCCATTTGACAGGTAATTGTTGTAAAATGTACATAGGTACTGGATTCAGAATCTGCAATAAAATCTATTTTGAGATTTTTTTTTGTAAAAGATATGAGCATTCAAAGTTGAACTTTCTTTCGTTTTTTGCATCCTACAAAAAAAAAATGGGTAAATTGGTCGATTTTAAGGTAATATTACAGAAAAACCATAAAACCAATGGTCATGGTTTTTACTTTAAATGATAGATACATTCATAAACTGTTAATTAACCCAAAAAACGGCACTTTGGTTTGGGCTTGTACAGGTAAATCGTTACCTGCAGGTGTCCATTTTTTTCACCTTTTTCTGCCTAAAGTAGTCTATAACTTCTGAAGCCAATGAAAGCCACCGACTACACTATGTCTACAAGTTACGTGGATCTTTCCTGGACCAGAATTAACTTTCATCGGCTGCGTCGAGCTGCGTCTGCGGAAATGCAACGACATAAACCAAAACTACTCAGGGTTAAATATACCAAAATACCGACACAATTTCAAACAAACCAAAAAATATATCAACTGTAGCTCGTGGCGGTTACACTTTGAATAAAAAAATATTTTTTTTTAGTTATCAAATTATTTTTATTTCAGCAAATACATAAAAATAAAAATAAAAAATTAAACAAAAAAAATATTTTTAAAAAATTGCCTTCATTGAAAAAAAATATTTTTTCACTTTGACAACCTATAAAAAGGCGAGTAAGTGGGCGTGGCACATTTTCCAGTACCTATGTAAATTTTACAACAATTACCTGTCAAATGGTGTTTAAATTATTTAGTTATCTTGTTTTGTTCAAAAGTGCTGATTTTTGCAAAGTAAAATGAGAAAAGGCGCTACTGTGCCACGGCTGCTTATTGACGACTTGAACGACGACGTTTCCGACGATTGACCCTTCGACGCACCGACTTTTATGCCCGAACTTGATCCCTCGACGACTATATTGACTACTTGACGACTTAACTCCAACTTGACGACCTTTTTTTCAAAGAAAAAGCTTAAAATAAAACTAAAAAATGTTAATTATTTTTTCCCACTGATGTTCTTCATATTGAAATTTACTTTCAAGTAATATATATCCGTAATGTTTTCAAAGCTATCACGGGGTAGCTTTGATTTAAACTCAATAATTGCAAGTTTAAAATTTTGAAGCCGATTTAAAAATTTTTCATTTAAAAAAATATATATTTTCAAGTTTTAAGTCCATTCTTTTCATTTCAATAATTTGAACCTTTTAATTTTTTTAAGGATATTCCTGTATCTATTTCTTATACCCAGAATTCTTTAAAAATATATTTACTGTTTGCAACACCAGTTAGATCTTTATACCCTTGCAGGGTATTATAATTTCAGTCAGAAGTTTGCAACGCAGTGAAGGAGACGTTTCCGACCCTATAAAGTATAAATATTCTTGATCAGCATCAACAGCCGAGTCGATCTAGCCATGTCCGTCTGTCTGTCTGTCCGTCTGTCTGTTTCTACGCAAACTAGTCCCTCAGTTTTAAAGCTATCTGAATGAATCTTTGCATATAGTCTTCTTATACTCTCACTGCTATATATGTCGGAACGGGCCGGATCGGACGACTATATCATATAGCTGCCATACAAATGTTCGATAAATTTTTAGAAAAATAATAATAACTTTGCTGTTTTTAAACATTTTTGCATAATTTTTTAGATATGGCCATTTTATATTATTTCAGAATTTTGGTAAAAATTTTATGAAAATCGGACGACTATATGATATAGCTGCCATAGAAGCGATCGGTAAATGTATAAAGCTGGGAATGTAAAACTGTAACTGTCAAACTGTAAACATAATAAGTATAGGTAAAATGTTATGAAACTCTGTTTAGTGTCTGTTTTCGGCATTATAATTTATAATATAAAGCCTAGTACTCTGACGAGAAAAATCCGCTGTATAAATTTAGACAGCGCCAAACTCCATATAAAAAAAACGGTGTCGAAAAAAGAAGAAGAAGAACTTTTAGCCACGTCGTTTTTTTCGGTACTCTGACGACGAAAATGAAGCCTGCGAAAATTGAATGGCGTTGCCAGATCAAAATAGTAAACAGCTGATATCGCGCTGTCTAAATAATTCATTTGATTTATTTAGACATCCCTAATGGAGGGAAAGTTAAAGGAAAAAGGTGGCATTGATAGGGGCTGTTAAGGGGAAGCCCATAATATGGAATTTAACCCACAAAGGACATTTTGATGCCATATTTATTAATATTTTAAATATTTTTTTTGCATATTTGTTTACAAACAGCTGTCCAGTGTGACCAAAGAAAATCCTTAAACGCCATAAAAAGTACATTTTCATGGCATTTCAGGATTTTCCTTAATTTTTGTTGGTCACACTAGCTCGGTAGCGAAGTAAACAGCGATTCCGCTGTCTAATTTAGACAGCTGGTTTTTCTCGTCAGAGTACTAGGCTTAACTATCAAAACCAATCTGCAAGGGTATACAAACTTCGGCGTGCCGAAGTTAGCTTCCTTTCTTGTTTTATTTCTATTCGCAAAGGTTTGGTGTATTAGCGAGTTCTAGGTGGTGGCCAATAATCAAAAGAACTTTTAAAACTTTGTCAGTAGTCTTGATAACTATTTGCAGCTGGGACACGCTCGGTCGCCTGTTATTTATAAGGGGAAAACAACAAGCCTTGAAAAAGGCGTCTGGTGGTCAAGGAAGCTGAAGTTTTATCATCATTTTTTGATGGTCAACTGTAAGCGTTCCAGGCTGCGGATAATAACTATGCCGGAAACTGGTTAGGAGGCGATGGTGACCAGGATAACTGGCTAGAGCTTTAAGGACACTGTTCAAAGCTGTGCCATTGAGGCTGTGGGTGGTCCATCGAGGGGTTCGCGTCCACGGAATGTTTCTAGTCTTATACAGCGGTCTGGTACTTTTGGTCGCTTATGAACGAAAAGTCTGGCATCGACGCGTAATACACTAAAAAATTATTCAAATTAATATTTTAAAAAATAATAAATTAATTCTAAAGAAAAACTTACCAAATATAATCAATTTTTTTAGACAAAAAAAAAACGAAATTATAAATATTTAAGATTTTTAGTTGCCTATAATTCGGAGCTCTGCAAAAAAATAATAAAAGATAATTTAAATTATAACGATTTTGTGGGTACACACTTGTTTCATTTCTTATTACTTCTTTCGTGCGAGGCATACACTGTTTTGCCAACGTATTGTTGACGGATATTGTTTTCTGAGAACTCACCACACCTGCGTGTGTGTTGGAAGGTAAAAAGGAATTGAAAAGGAATGACACAGCGTTTTTGAGTCGCAAGCAGATTGGTTGTGAAATCGAGTCTAGTTGAGGACTCCGATGATGGATTCGTCGTCATATGTATATATAAATAATAATAAAAATATTAATTTAATAATACTTACTTTCCTGTCTTTCCGCGACAAGTAAGCCGATTATTCGGATAACGCCGCCAATGTCAGAAATGCTGGCTTCCTTGAAAGCCATTGCTATAGAGTACCTCCATAAAATTCCAATACTCTGCAATTTGGCCTTGTTCGCCTCGCTAAAATCTATGAATTGTTGCTTCTTCATATTTTCCAGCACTTTCAATCCTCAAAAATCTTTTTAAAAAATTCTATTGCTTTTTGCGGAATTCTGTCAATGTACGTATTAATATTGGGATTCGGATTCACCTTTACATCCTCAAAAAATGTTTGCAATTGTGTATCAACTATATTGAAACGACGATATATCGTTCCAATGAGATGCAGATAATCTGGGATCATTGGTAACGTGAGAACCCGCTTACACTGTACATTGATTACATTTTGATTTAGACATTTCTCAGCGTGAATCACGTCTGTTAGGTCAATAGCGACCTGATCCGCGCTTAATTTTTTTCCATTTCCGTATACACGTACTGAAAAGAAACGGCTCAACTGGCCGTCCACGCTCGTCCCGGTTATTGCTAGAGCTTTATAATGATTTTCGACTGTAAAATGTAGATCGTCGAATATTATAAAAAATGGCTTAACAAATTCCTGTAAATTGCTAAATATTGACAGGAAGCCTTCGTCAAGCTCGCTTCTCTTTTCCGCTCTTTGTAGGCGATTTTCTTCATAGTCTGTGTTCATCAGGCTTTTATATAGATTTGTGATTCTAAGTTTTGAAAAATCAAAAGAATTCTGTGGAAAAAGTAAAAAATACCAAAATAAATGCCACGGATATGACAGGTGGGGAACTACGACCATACTGAATTGCCAAAAATCTACAAAGCGATGTCGTCTTTTAAAAAATTAATTCTTCGAAAAGATAAGGTTATTGTAACCAAGTTTAATGGCGATTTGGTCTCTAAAAGACCAAGAATGGACCTAGTGGGCAAGAAGGAACCGAAGCAGCAGGAGATGCTGCAGCTACAGCCGGAGCAGGAGGAACCGGAGCAGTGGTATCTGCGGTAGCCGCAGCCGGAGCTGGATCAGCAGGAGCCGGAGCAGGAGGATCTTTTTTTTGTGTACCGGCACTTACTGAAAGCCCACCAGTGCGGTAAGTGCTTTCAATTTCGACGCCACAACTGTGAGCAGGAGCTGGAGCGTCACAAAATGTGCGGGGAAGGGGAGCACCCATGCCCCTTCTGCCCAGTTGTGGCAAACAGCGACAAAGAGCTTCGCCGCCATAGATGCTCCAATTTGTTCTCAAAGAAAATGGAGTGGCCGGATACAAACTCACACAAATCTATTAACGGCAGCACTGTGGATTTTCAAGTTTTCGTCTTAGGAAACACCCGCACATGGGTAAAGACGAATTTAATGAATGAGCCGGAGGAACTAGCCCGTATTGTCCTGCCGGCGAAAAGGCGGTACTCCGGTAGCTTCACGGAATAATTTTAATTTTAATTAAAAAAAAAAAAACAAACAAAATTTCGCATTTTTTTATTGTTTTTTTTTTTTGGAGGGGATGCAGACACGCATTCATTAAATTAATTAGTTTACTTACGTTTTCGCCCATTTTTAAGAGTTTCGACGAATTTCGACGTATTTTTATACCCTTGCAGGGTATTATAATTTCAGTCAGAAGTTTGCAACGCAGTGAAGGAGACGTTTCCGACCCTATAAAGTATATATATTCTTGATCAGCATCAACAGCCGAGTCGATCTAGCCATGTCCGTCTGTCCGTCTGTCCGTCTGTCCGTCTGTCTGTCTGTCTGTCTGTCTGTCTGTCCGTCTGTCTGTTTCTACGCAAACTAGTCCCTCAGTTTTAAAGCTATCTGAATGAAACTTTGCATATAGTCTTCTATATGCTCTCACTGCTATATATGTCGGAACGGGCCGGATCGGACGACTATATCATATAGCTGCCATACAAATGTTCGATAAATTTTTAGAAAAAAAAATATAACTTGGCTGTTTTTCAACATATGTGCACTGTTTTTGACATATGACCATTTTATATTATTTCTGAATTTTGGTAAAAATTTTATGAAAATCGGACGACTATATCATATAGCTGCCATAGGAACGATCAGGAAATTAATAGAAAAAAAATTATAACTTCGTTGTTTTTCAAACTATTTTTTTCTACTCTGGGATATAAGCTTATTTTATTAGTTCAGAATTTTGGTATAAATTTTATGAAAATCGGACAACTATATCATATAGCTGCCATATAAACCGATCGGTAGGTGTAGGGAAAATGTAAAACTGGGAATGTAAAACTGTAACTGTCAAACTCTCAACATAATAAGTATAGGTAAAATGCAATGAAATAATATCTGCAAGGGTATACAAACTTCGGCGTGCCGAAGTTAGCTTCCTTTCTTGTTAAGTTTTAATATGTTTTTTGTTTTTACAGTGACGTTTTACGTTTCATGGAAAGGAAAAAATCCATTTAATTTACATAAATATTTAGAATTTTTGTTGTATTTTTTGTTTTCACAGTGACGTTTGACGTTTCATGACACACACAACATTTGAAGGATAAAGTTTTCATTTTTAAATTTTTTCCGATTTTTTATCAAAATTTGATACATTAATTTGTTAAATTAAAAATATAATAAAATTAGAACAACTTTCAAATAATAAATAAAAAAAAATTTTACGAAAAAAAAATTAAATACTAAAGTTTCGGAAAAATACTGTTACCGACGAAAAGATTAGCGCACTGCTTCAAGTCGGTAAGGAGGTACAATTCACTGCTTGAGGTCGGTAATACCGACTTGAAGCAGTGCGCTAATATTTTCGTCGGTAATACAGTATTTTTCCGAAACTAGCTACCGGAGTACCGGTATAGCCTTTTCGCCGGCAGGACAATACGGGCTAGTTCCTCCGGCTCATTCATTAAATTCGTCTTCACCCATGTGCGGGTGTTTCCTAAGACGAAAACTTGAAAAACCACAGTGCTGTCGTTAATAGATTTGTGTGAGTTTGTATCCGGCCACTCCATTTTCTTTGAGAACAAATTGGAGCATCTATGGCGGCGAAGCTCTTTGTCGCTGTTTGCCACAACTGGGCAGAAGGGGCATGGGTGCTCCCCTTCCCCGCACATTTTGTGACGCTCCAGCTCCTGCTCACAGTTGTGGCGTCGAAATTGAAAGCACTTACCGCACTGGTGGGCTTTCAGTAAGTGCCGGTACACAAAAAAAAGATCCTCCTGCTCCGGCTCCTGCTGATCCAGCTCCGGCTGCGGCTACCGCAGATACCACTGCTCCGGTTCCTCCTGCTCCGGCTGTAGCTGCAGCATCTCCTGCTGCTTCGGTTCCTTCTTGCCCACTAGGTCCATTCTTGGTCTTTTAGAGACCAAATCGCCATTAAACTTGGTTACAATAACCTTATCTTTTCGAAGAATTAATTTTTTAAAAGACGACATCGCTTTGTAGATTTTTGGCAATTCAGTATGGTCGTAGTTCCCCACCTGTCATTTCCGTGGCATTTATTTTGGTATTTTTTACTTTTTCCACAGAATTCTTTTGATTTTTCAAAACTTAGAATCACAAATCTATATAAAAGCCTGATGAACACAGACTATGAAGAAAATCGCCTACAAAGAGCGGAAAAGAGAAGCGAGCTTGACGAAGGTTTCCTGTCAATATTTAGCAATTTACAGGAATTTGTTAAGCCATTTTTTATAATATTCGACGATCTACATTTTACAGTCGAAAATCATTATAAAGCTCTAGCAATAACCGGGACGAGCGTGGACGGCCAGTTGAGCCGTTTCTTTTCAGTACGTGTATACGGAAATGGAAAAAAATTAAGCGCGGATCAGGTCGCTATTGACCTAACAGACGTGATTCACGCTGAGAAATGTCTAAATCAAAATGTAATCAATGTACAGTGTAAGCGGGTTCTCACGTTACCAATGATCCCAGATTATCTGCATCTCATTGGAACGATATATCGTCGTTTCAATATAGTTGATACACAATTGCAAACATTTTTTGAGGATGTAAAGGTGAATCCGAATCCCAATATTAATACGTACATTGACAGAATTCCGCAAAAAGCAATAGAATTTTTTAAAAAGATTTTTGTGGATTGAAAGTGCTGGAAAATATGAAGAAGCAACAATTCATAGATTTTAGCGAGGCGAACAAGGCCAAATTGCAGAGTATTGGAATTTTATGGAGGTACTCTATAGCAATGGCTTTCAAGGAAGCCAGCATTTCTGACATTGGCGGCGTTATCCGAATAATCGGCTTACTTGTCGCGGAAAGACAGGAAAGTAAGTATTATTAAATTAATATTTTTATTATTATTTATATATACATATGACGACGAATCCATCATCGGAGTCCTCAACTAGACTCGATTTCACAACCAATCTGCTTGCGACTCAAAAACGCTGTGTCATTCCTTTTCAATTCCTTTTTACCTTCCAACACACACGCAGGTGTGGTGAGTTCTCAGAAAACAATATCCGTCAACAATACGTTGGCAAAACAGTGTATGCCTCGCACGAAAGAAGTAATAAGAAATGAAACAAGTGTGTACCCACAAAATCGTTATAATTTAAATTATCTTTTATTATTTTTTTGCAGAGCTCCGAATTATAGGCAACTAAAAATCTTAAATATTTATAATTTCGTTTTTTTTTTTTGTCTAAAAAAATTGATTATATTTGGTAAGTTTTTCTTTAGAATTAATTTATTATTTTTTAAAATATTAATTTGAATAATTTTTTAGTGTATTACGCGTCGATGCCAGACTTTTCATAAGCGACCAAAAGTACCAGACCGCGCGTTCATAAGGATTTCTGGACGACAAAAAAACTTTTCCGCGAGCTGTGAATTAATTACTTATTCAAACTTTTGTGTTTTTTTTATATATTTGCTATATTCAAAAGCATCGTGGCATATTGTCTAACACTTGAAATCACGATTTATTATCTCATATATAAAACGAATAGAGAGGAAAAAATCCATTTAATTTAGATAAATATTAAAAAAATATGTATATATAAAAAATTAATTTTAATGGAATTAGTTACAAAGTTAATAAAATTGTATTTCTTTTAAAAACTTTCCCAAAATTCTTATTATCCTAAGCCCCCTATTTAGAGTTACACACAATAATACCTGATAAACCAGATCGCATTTGACAGACAAATGAATACTTTGTTAATATCGTGAGAGCCAAGCGCATTTTTACTTATAATGAAATTACATAGCAAATAAAATGTCTTAGTTTTTCCGCACAGTTCTTTTTTCGGGCAATTAAACTTTGAAAATATAATAACAATAACAGCTCAAAAAAGGTCAAATCAGAAGCTGGAAGGAATACGGAGACAAAGAAAGGAACAGTGGACTCGTCAGTTAGAAATACATTTTAAAATAAAGAAATACGACACAAAAGGCAACCAGAAAAAAGTGGAACAAATTTGTGGCATTCCTTGTATCCCCCAGAAACTTTTTCTTTTCTTCACTCTCCGCGTTTCTGTTGATTTTTCTTGCTCTATAGTGGTCCGATTTTCATAAAATTAAAACCCAAAATCTAAAATAATATAAATTGGCTATATCTAAAAAAGGCGCAAAAATGTTGAAAAACAGCTAATTAATAATTTTAAGTCCAAAAGGCTCATTTCGCGAAGTGTAGTAATCGTAATCGTCATTTTTTTAAATCGTGTACGTGTAGTAGCTAGATTTGGCTATATAGCTGAGATTTTTAGCTATATAGCTAAGACGGTTTTAGCTATATAGCTAAGTTTGCATCTCCAGTTTTGATTAAGCTATTTCAAGCAGTTTCGAGCAGTTCTTGATTTTCTTATTGGATACGGCAACCTTGTTTCGCAGTTAAAAAAAAAACGATTTTTAGCCTTCAGTGGTTCGGGAACAGGTAATTTTTTACTCTTAAAATTTTACTTTCTCGAATTTCTTTGTTTTACACTCTTTTTTTTAACCGAAAAGTCTTTGTTTAGTAAAAATATTTCTTAATCTTTTGTAAAAAAGAAATAATATTGAATTATTATTTATATATGATCAAGATATCCGCTGAAACATTTTTTTTTTAACTTTTAGTTGTTTTATATGTATAAATTGCTGCGTCCAATAAAATTAAAATAATAATATGTTGCTATGAATCCAAAACCTATATTGGTAGGAGTGGCAAAGACAACAGAGGGCCACAGCGATTGGCTAACAACCAAAACCTCCATTTCATCAAATCAATGGTGGCGCGAAGAGAGATCTGCTATTGAAAGAGAGGAAATTCTCTCTGAAGTTGTACTCTTTTTGAAGAGTGTGTTAGCTAAAGTTGAGTTCTCTTTTTTTGTGGTGGATTTGTATGCAGTACCAGGCCAAGTTGATTTAAATGGATTTAAAATGTCCTGGTGCTCGGGTGCGCGTGTCGGATCTTTCATGATGATTTTAAAAAATTTGGCTAAATCTCGAATATGATGACCATATCGCCAAAAAAATGTAAACAAAGCGAAAATCTTAAGATATGGTCCTTTTATTTATCGGTTTAAAATATAAACCGCAATGAACGCGCCGTAGTTGAAAATAGTGCCATATATGTATATTCATATTAACTTTAAATTAAATTAAATAATAACTTCAGAATATTCAATAATATTTTGAAAGTTAAATTAATTAAATTTAAACACACCACATTAAGTAAAAACTTTGAACAATGAAAGTTAGTCAGTGTTAGCCCATGTGACGCCGCATAATACAACTGGAGTTTACGAAGTGCCATATAAAGTTTATGTAAATAATATATTTAATGTAATAATAATAATATTTCTATAAGTAGCACAAACAAAACTTGTGCAAGCGGCTAGTCAAGAACAAAGTATGATATAGTACATATGGTATGTGTACACCGGAGCCATCTCATATTGAAAGAAAGGAAAGGACAAGCAAAGGTTAGTGCCAATATGATAACCGTAAACTGATATCTCTTGCCACGTTTGAGATTTTCGACCTGTCTCTGATTCATAGTTGTGCCGGTTGTTGTGCCCGAGCTGATGCTGCATACAAGCATTGGTCGCGACAGGTGCACTTGCCACGCGAGTATATCTCTTTAGTGAGCTAAGGGGCTCCGGGGCTGGGAGGAGAGAATTCGGAACTGGAATTGAAATTTGCGCTGTGCGTGTGGCACAGAAAAAAAAATTTAGGTATTTGAAGACAAAAATACGATGTCTTCGTAAACAGACTATGAAACGAGATATGTATGTAGATAGTGTCGATCAACGTTCGCAATCGGACTTAGAACACCTTATGTACCCTTAAAGTCCGGCTTTACCATATTTAGAGCCATTTCTTGGAATAAATCTCATACGATTTGTTCAAGTTTTTTATAATTTTGAACCTCTTCCATCGACAATAAATGATTGCCGACGACCTTGGTCTCAATGTATGAATATAAATAAGGGACCAGATACATATATATATATATATTAATATTTTGATTTTCAATTGGTTTTCTCTGTGTACTGGGAGCCAAGACATCTCATCAGTAGCTGGAAGAAAAAGGAGTTAAAGTTGTGCTGGAGTTGGTAGATCGTGTGTATGAGATGGCTTTCAAGACTGGACTGGTTTTTTGAGCACACGCATAAGTAGTATGTTATGTGCTGTTGTGTTCAAACATGTATTGCACATATGCATCTACATATACATTCGTACATATGTACATATATGCACTTGTTTACATTATTCTGCGCAATTACAATTGCGCCTAAAATTTAAGTTTTGCTTAGTATTTTGAGTAGGATTTTCATCCTTCTGCGGGCTTGCATAAGAAATGTCATTTTCCCATCTCGCAATCTAGTTTATCTCCCGTGTCCCCTAATGATATTGCAGCATACATATATGTATGTACATATGTATGTATAAGTATGTATGAATGTGTGTCTCTTTTGCTGTTTGTCGATTGTCCACTTGGTTTGATTTTGTTTACTTCTTGTTTTTGGTGTCACTGTTGAACGCCATAAATTCTGGGGGACCGTAAGGAGCAGAACGGTGCTGCATAATAAGCTCCACACGGTTACATCAAAGAGACAATCAAAGGCTGAGAAACAATGATACACTCACAAATTTTGCTTTGTCTTCTGCAGCCCCTAGGTTTCCTCGTGCTATAAAAGATGTGCAAACGGAAGAGAAAATATACGTTATTTCTAGTCGCATAATTTTCATCAATCGGTATTTGACGCGATGTTCGATATGCATACATATATGTTGTATAAATAAATGTAATAATAGTTTAAGATATTTTTTAGATATTGATAATTATGAGTAATTATAAATGCCGTATTTTTCGATTTTAAAAATGTATATTTTTTTTTAACTTGCCGATATTTTATGCCGATATATAATATCAGAGTTTTGCTTTTGACAATGCAATATAGATGATCGCCTAATACTTAAAATTTGATAAGGGACAAGGTCTTTGGTGTGTATTTTACATGTTCCTATTTTTTATACCATTACAGGGTATTATAATTTCAGTCAAAAGTTTGCAACGCAGTTATGTAAAGTATATATATACTTGATCAGCATCAACAGCCGAGTGTATCTAGCCATGTCCGTCTGTCCGTCTGTCTGTTTCTACGCAAACTATTCCCTCAGTTTTAAAGCTATCTGAATGAAACTTTGCGTATAGTCTTCTATATACTCTCATACACTCTAATTTAATAAAAATCGGACGACTATATCTTATAGTTGCCATAGGAACGATCGGGAAATTAGTAGAAAAAAATTAGAACTTCGTTGTTTTCTATCTTCTTTTAAATATGGGAAAAATTTTCCTCAAATTGAAGGTGAATTTTTTCTTACATTTAGAAAGATTTTTCTTGAATGTAGAAAAATTGAAGGTAAGTGCAATTGTTTGTTGTTGCTGCTGCTATTATTATTGTATATTAACAAAGGCGGCCAAAATGCTAACACTTTGGTGTTGCAAAAGAGACTTGCTCTTATTAAGTGTTGGCCGGCCACCGTCACCTCATGCCAGAGACGTTTGAACCAGTTGGGAATTGTATGCGCACGCGTGCGGAATTTGCCCAAAAAATCCGCCATAGTTTTACGAAAAGTTGACCAGCAAAACAAAGAAAATTTTCCCGTAATTTAAGAAAATTTGCCCGTAATTAAAGAAAGAAAATGAACGAAGCAAATCCGAAAATTTTGCCCTAAATTTGAGGAAAATATGTAAATTAACCCTAAAAAAGTGTATTTATGGGGGGTGTTTTTTGATTTTACGGTGCCTTGCCTTAAATTCATGAAAAACTTTTCTTAATTCCAGAAAAAATTTCTTAGTTTAAGGGCGATTTTCTTTTATGGCGATTTTTCTTAAATCTAGAAAAATATTTTTATGAGTGAATGAAACTTTGTTTTCTGTGTGTTTTCAGCACTTAAAGGTAGAATATAATATATATATCGGCGTGCCGAAGTTAGCTTCCTTTCTTGTTAATTTTTAAAATTACAAAAATGATCACCCAATATCGCAGACCTGCATGAGGCACAAATTTGTGCGCCAAAATGTTAAATTTGGATATTTATTAAATTTAGGTCAAGGGTCACATAATTGCTATTCTGGTCATTTCTTGATTTTTTCTCATAGTCATACATTTTATTTAAAATGTTTTAAAACGATATCAGGAATTAATCAATCAGCTTTGAAACTATTTTTCTAAGATCTCTGATAAAAAATATGTTATTAATTAAATTTCTACCTATAATTGTGGTTAAATTTTGCAGACTGGTTTTATCAATACCAATACCAAGTCAAAACAAGAAACGAAGCTAGCTTCGGAACGCCGAAGTTTGTATGTACTTGTACTTTGCAATACGATTCATTTTTATACATCTACTGATCCCGATTATTTAAAAAATTAATAAATTTAAAAATTAAATAAATAAAATCTGGAGTTATGCAAATTGACCATATCTAAAGTATATGAAAATATGATGAAAAGCAGCGAAGTTATCATATTTGTCTATTCATTTCCCGATTGTTCCTATGTCAGCTATATGATATAGTCGTTTGATCCGGGCCATTCATTGAGATAGCTCAAAAACTGAGAGACTAGTTTGCATAGAAACGGACAGACGGACATGGTTATATCGAGAATTCGAGAAATTGCGACTTTTCGTTATTTTGGTAAAAAAGACATAATAATGGGGGAATACTTTGACTTTTCCTAAACTTGAAGGAGGTAAGCAGTGTCCTATTTCAGGTTGCTTATCTAGTTCTCTGCCTGCGCAGAGCTGCCCTTACTCGCGAAAAAGACAGAAAAATAAGGAAGAAGTAAACATAAACATCTATATAGTATATAAATATAATATAAATTAAAGTTACCTAAAAACGCTATGCATCTGCTTCCAGATTTCCCAGTAACTGTTCCGATTGCTTCATTTGCATACGATACGATTACTTCTGTAATCTTTCCTAAGACCAGTTTCGGTATTCTCTTCTTCTTTATATACTATTAGTAAGTCGACACAAAAAGAAACATTTGGGAAAGCAATACAAGTTGCACTCACAAATAATTGATCAACGTCCAGAAAATGATGCGAATAAATTAAATATGTTTTTGAAGGTATATTTCGATGTTAAATTTTCGATATATCAAAGCTTTCGAGATGGTATGTACAATGCAAAGGGAAGAATATACATATATATTGCAATTTCAGTGGATTTCAAATTACTGAGCTTCTTTTTGTACAGTTTTGAAATGTATTATTTATTTATTTATTATATTCGATTTTATTAATAATTTAATTTACAGTTTTAAACATCAGATTGGAATCCTTAGCCAAGTCTGCGTTTGCATATGTACGTCTGTCTGTCTTCGGGGGAAAATGCGAACGTGAAAACATGTTTTTGGGGTAATAGTCAAGTCCGAGCCAGTGCAAGTAGCGTCGATCCGCCGGGGACGACATAGTAAGGCGACACAGTCGACGTCGACAGTCCGACCGGAATGCAGGCATGGAAAACTAGTTGTTATTGTCGACGCTGCGATTCTGCGTTTCTTTTTTGGTGTCGATGCAAAGGCAACAGAAAAAGAAAAAACAACAGCACACTTGAATTAACAACAGGTGAATGCGAATCAAAGAAATCAATAAAAATAAAACAAGAAAGGTGAGCTAGGAGGCGGTTAGGGGAGACAAGGAAGCCTGCTGCTGCTAAGCTAAGGAAACATCTGCAATCTGCTATCTAGCCGGTTTTTTAGCTGTTTGAATTTCTTTGTCTCTTTTAAAGAAGAAAACCTTTTTTCGATCAAGCACCGGATCGCTAAGCCGAACTGGAGGTTCCGGTTTTTAATACTAAACTCTATGGACTATTACTCGGTGAACGATACAAAACCGAAAATATTATTATAGATCATCAGCATAATGTGAAAATGTTATTTAGTTATGTCCGCTTGTCCGTTGTGTCGCTTCCCCCCTACGTTATTACTTGCCTGAATAAATCAGTGTTGCCAGATGCCAATTTGGCTTTCACCCTAAAACAAATCTCAAAAAGTTCAAATTTCTTAAAAAAAAAAACCAAGTGTTTTTAAATATGTCGTAGAAACACTTCGAAAATGAATAGAAAAAAATTATTGCTTCTCCGTTTTTCGAAATATTTTCATTATCTTTAAACCTTTTAATTATTTTAGAATTTCATATAACTTCAATAATAACGATAGAGAGAACAATTTAAATATGTGAATGTAAAACTGTTTATATAAATGTAATAGGCTGTTTAATTAACATTACTTTGCTGTTGTTCAGCACATATACAAGTAATTTATATTAAATTAGATTAGATCTTTAACATAGATATTTTATCTACGATAAATTATGAATTCCATATCTGATAAAAAGATAATCAAGGTAATTAACTTTTCAGCTTTCAATGTCCTTTTCTGTACGCTTTTTTTCAAAGTAATGAATGGTTTGTGTACATTGATCAATCGTTATTGCTCCAGAAGCAAGCAAATGTCATTGTTATCATGAAAGATTTCCTTTTTTGTTTCTTTTTTGAAGTCAAGTTTCAAGGGAAACAATCGCATCGTCTGTTGGGCAGAAAAAAGAATGGATTTCAAACAGAAGAATAGCTTCTGTGTTCGATTTTGATATTTGGCCTGATACTCTATTTACTGATCCATGGCTTGCGTATCTGTATCTATACAACACGCGTTTTATCAAATGAACATATGTATAATCTATGCTCTTTTTATGGATTTTCAAAGGATTTTGCCAATTATAAAATAATTATATTAAATATATAACTTTATAACGTATAACTATATAATATAAATAATTAAAACTATTTATCTCGCTAAGATATATGTATGTACATATGTAATCAATCGGCTCTAAAAGTATAAATGAATTATTTTTGCAAGCGCAATACTACTATTTACACTAACACGATCAAAAAGGAAATACAAGAAGACACAACTCAAAAAATACATAACTTCCAGCTCAAGTCAACGACTTCCACTGAGGATTGGCACTTCGCCGAGTAATGTGCTCTCCCAGAATCCGTAACTAAACGAAACAAGGGGAGAAACCCTCTCTGCCCCGCACTCTCTTCGCTCTTATTGTTAGCTATGTTTATGCGCAGACAATGTCATGTATATAACATAATATACAATAATTTTTATTATTACACCCATGCAGGGTATTATAATTTGACTTCGAAATTTGCAACGCAGGGAAGGAACCAATTCACCAAAAATAGCCGAGTCGATCTAGACACCTTCGTCAGTCCATCCGTTAGTCCGTCCAACCCTTCGATTCTACAACTCTTCTTTCAAACCGTTGGAATTTTTGTTTGCATTCCTGTCGGTTTATAAGAAGAAACACTTAAGCCTAGTACTCTGACGACGCTGTTTAATTCGTTACCGAGCTAGTGTGGCCAAAAAAATGAAGGAAAAACCATAAAACGTCATGAAAATGTACTTTTTATGGCGTTTAAGTATTTTCTTTGGACAGCTGTTTGTAAACAAATATTCAAAAAAATATTAAAAATATTAATAAATATGACATTAAAATGTCCTTTGTGGGTTAAATTCCTTTTTATGGGCTTCCCCTTGACAGCCCCTATCAATGCCACCTTTTTCCTTCAACTTTCCCTCCATTAGGGGTGTCTAAATAAATCAAATGAATTATTTAGACAACGCGATATCAGCTGTTTACTATCTTGATCTGGCAACGCCATTCAATTTTCGCAGGCTTCATTTTTACCGGAGTACCGGAAAAAACGACGAGGCTAAAAGTTCTTCTTCCTTTTTCGACACCGTTTTTTTATATGGAGTTTGGCCGCTGTTTAAATTTATACAGCGGATTTTTCCCGTCAGAGTACTAGGCTGTAAGATTGAACTTCTTTAAGCGTGGCACTACGTTATTTAATGCGTTTGCGAATAAAAAAAACTAACTAAAGATTTTGATCTGTAAAAAATGCAATCAAGGAAGAAATATTTTTAGAGTAAAAATATGTTCTCGTCTTTAGCTTCCAAATTCAATCCGTTCTAATTTATTTTGATCACTGTATAAAGTTTGTTTACAAAAAACATTTGGAAATAACTGTCAGTCATTTTCATGTAGTTTTTTTTTGTTTCTTTGGTCACACTGGTTCCCGAGGAGAATATATAGCGATGTAGCAAAAAATGTTTACAGCGGATTTATCCTAGTACCAGGCTTAAGCGTAAGGCTACATATATGCATATATACTAAATAAAGTTTTAATTTATAATTGAAAAACATTGTTTTTCGTGTCAAAAATATCGTACGAGAATATATTATATCTGCTGAACCAACGATCTGTATATGTATGTATAAGTAGATGTAGTGTAAACATGTTATAAGCGTTTTCGGGCGATATTTTATTTTATAATTATTTTAAAAAATGTTTTAAATTTAACCAAAATTCGAAGAAAAAATGGAATACAAAATATATAAAAAAAAATGAATAAATTTCTTCGCCTTGTTAACAAATTTTCATCATCATCACTTCTGAGATATAAAATTTTTTTACTTAGGTTTTATTTTTATACAAATTTTTGGTTTAATGTAATCAAAAAAAAAAAAAAAAAAAAAAAAACGATTCTTAATAATCTAATTGTATACTTAAACCATTGCAGTTGCAATTAGATTATTATTATTTTTTTATTACATCAAAACTAAAAAAGAACAAACGTATGCAATTATTTATAAAGAATCAAATCATTTTATTAAAGCGAAAAGAAAACACTCACATGAGATGCACAAAACATTTATAAATATAGATTATACAATAATTCGATTTTTGTTTTAAAAATGTGTACTTATAAGAATTGATACATTAATATCGCAAGATGTAATTTTAAATATTCAACTACAGAAACAACGTAAAATGAGTTTTAGCTCAAAAGACTGCCTTTGTGATCTCATATTTGGTACATTTTTATTTTTATGAAGACAAAACTACATATATTACATAATATAATATCTTTTATAAATTAACAATAATAGCATAGCTATAAAATGACTGATTTCTAATTATATGCTCATGTAATTATTCCACAGATTTTATAGAATTGGGCATTGCATAAACGCCATATTCGTAGAGATTCGACTCTGGCCGCGGTCCTGGTGCTCATCTATGTAGTTCCTGAACCGTCACACGCTCGACTCGCTCAGGCAAGTGCAACACATATGTGCTTGCAAATCACTCAGTTACCAACACATTAATGAAGAGTCTCTCGCATTTCGATTTTCCTGTCCGTGCGTTTTTATTATTTTGAGAAAAATATAGTAGTTGGTAATGCAGGTTATAATACAAGTTTTAGTTAAATCAATGTCATCCGACGCAGAGATATGTGTGCGGACAATATGCGAGAATGTGAGGGAATCTTTTAGAAATCGTACACTTCCTCAAGCTATGTTCCAGTCCCAAGTATATATGTATGTACATACAGATATACAAATAATGGCTAGGCATGTGCCCGGCAGATGTGACTCAGATGTTTGGTTTATAAGCTGCAATATTATTACCTCATTGTCAATCGTTTCATAAGTTTTTCGTGCGTCCAAGACTTGTGGATCCTGGCTTGTATGCCTTGCTGTTTCTATAAAATATATATATTCTTGATCAACATTAAGAGCCGAGTCGATCTAGCCATGTATGTCTGTCCGTCCATCTGCCCTAGTCTCTCAGCTTTAAAGACATTTGCAACTTTGCGGTTAGTCTTCCTTCTTTTTTCATTAGTATATCAGCCAAAGCGGGCCAGATCTTAAGACTATTATTATAAAGCTTATAATATCATTTCATACAATTTAAAATAATTTTTTTTAAATGTTCAAAATCGATGTATCAAATAATATTATAAAAATTAATTATTAATCATAAAATATTATAATATATGTTTATAAATGTTTTATATATCTTCTTCATTTGACGAAAATAAATCGATTCATAATAATCTAATTGCAAACTGCCAGGGTATACAAACGTCGTCACGCCGCTGTGAGCTTAATTTTTTGTAGCTGTATAAAACTGGAGGGGTCGTGATATTTAACCCCATTATCTGGTTTCCAATTCTCACTGGTCAAAGTCGAAGGACTTCTAATAAAACCTCATGCATATTAAATTTATTTATGTCTTGAGTGGCCAACCTTTCTTGTAATTCAATATCAATAAAAATCACCATATGGAGGCAAGGGCAAATGACTCCAGTATACAACATTTAAAATGAAATTGCACACACAAAATATTGGAAAAGTTAAGGATTATTTATACATCAGTCCTTTCGAGACCATTGTACAATTGAACCTATTTCTGATGGGATAGGAGAATGTCGTTGCCGTTTTCTTGTGTGATGATGAAGGGTTTGAATTAAATTAAACATTATTTGGACTTTGGAAACTCTATATATTATATGCATATTTTAGTACAACTTGAGTCGAGTTGAGTGTCGAGTATCAATAAAAATATAACAAGAAATTAAAAAAAAAAAATTTAATATATTAAAATGTGAAAATATCTATAGATTTTACTTTTAATGAGAGCATAAAAACTTCTTACCTCTTTTTTATTTGAGTCCATCGTCCCTTAAATACTGATAGGTATTCCCCCTAAGCGGATTAGCAGAGAGTATAGACTTTGTACAATCCAAAGACGTGTGAGACTGAGATGATGATGCGTGGGGGTTATGTCCAGCAAATCAGTATGGTATTAGGCACAGCTTTATATTTCTAGTTTTTGAAGCTCTTTCAGGAAATATCATAAGCCCTAGCAAAATTTCATTGCATTTACGTGTTGCTACAAGTTGACACAACAATAAGTACACACAACAGATGATGATGATAAACCAGGCAAGACTGACTCCCTAATAATAAGGGTGGGTTCCCAGTATTGTGTCGTGGAATTAACCCAAAATGCGGAGCGACAAGTGTAATAATCACCATATAAGGTTTGATGGCCTTTGACCTTCTGAAAGCTTGACATTTTGTTCTGAAAATATATAGAATATTTACGCGATAAGTCGATATTTTCTTTGAAATATTATGATGGAAAATTCTAAGCTAAGATGAGAAGGAAAGCTACAATTAGTTGTTAATTAGGAAAAACTATAATTAAACAAATTAACAAAAAACTTAAATGGGGCTAGTGACGTGGTAAGCAACGCCAAACGTTCGTTGGAACGACCAACAGATATGTTAAAAATACAAACTAACAATATTGACTAATAACTCCCATGCCTATTTTCCGATTTTACTCAAATTTTCAGAGGACCCCAGCCCAGGTCTCATTATTCATTATTAATATATTATTAATATAACTTAGTTACGATTTCACATTATTTGTAATAGCGAAAATGGAACTTTTTCTCAGTGCAACAGAAATAAATATTGTCACCAAATTTGGTAGCTCAAGCCCTAAAAGCCTCCGAGATCTATTACTTTGCTCGACATGGCTAAATCGACTCGGTGATGATGCTGATCACGAATACACGTACCTGTTTATTTTTGTTTGCTCTATAATATTGGCCGCAACTGTATGTACATATGCATTTAAAAGGACAATAATGTATTTCTATTTTCCTGGACAAGAGCAGAAAGTATAAATAATACATAAACCTGTCGGACGTCTGTACGGGACTGGTAAACGGAGCAGAAGCTGTAGTCCTTTTGTAAGCTCCTGCGGTGGAGTCGCCTTTTGTTTGCGGCTTTTTGACCAAACAAGTGCACCATCAACACAAACACAAAACAAACAATATACTTTTATAATCAAAGCGCATTCAGCAACAACAAAACCGAGTCATAGAGACACAAAGGCAGGCCCTAGCCCTCTCTTTGAACAGAGATTTCTAAGAGAACCAAAACCCCATTGATCCATTCACAATCCCTAGACCTAAAACCGAATGGATCTGCCAAATTTAAAATTTCCGAAATAAATATCTCATCAAAACCCAAGCCATACACTTTGTTAAAGCGCTGGAAAGCATTTCATAATATTTTAATATAAATATAAATATATATGCTTGTATTTAAACATTAATTTATGTTTGGATGTAGCTTCGTAATCTAAGGAAAATTGCCGACCCATTTGTGTAAAAAAAAAACTGTTTGCAGACGGAAGGAATACCTATTTAGTCTTTTAACAGTATTTTTACAGGCTACTACTAGAATGGAGTGGCCAACACGAAAAGACTGATAAAGGGTTAGACATGACCTCGTCTGGGTTAAAAAGATTAAGAATATGTATCGAATGCGTTTTGGAATGCGTTTTTCTGGCTATTTCACACATTTTCGGTATGCACTAAAAGATATACTAATGTTCCGATGATGCTTTAAAATTGTTAGAAGCCTAAATAGACTTAGGTAATATTTTCTTCGTTATAAGTCCGAATACTTTTATATTTCCATAAAATTGTGATATCCCAAGAATCAACATATTTGTTTGACAAACTCATATCAGCTATCTCAAATAGAACAAATAATTATATATGCCCAAGATTTAATTCGAATAGGCAATTCTTCATTAGCGCTATTCGTCTGTGAAACAATCTGCCACAAGATATAAGACATTTATGCTCGCAACTCAGTTTAAATCTCAAATTAAAGAATATTTAAAGTAAAATGAAAAGTATAGTATAACAAGCCAAAATTAGAAGAAAGTGTAGTAATAAGTAATAGTTATAGTTTTGTAGCATCGACCAGTTTTTTGTTAGCATTCGTAATTGCAGACTTGCCTTAAAAAGCCCACGCCAGCATACGTAGAAGCTTTTAAGCTTGGCTTATGACAAGTCTGATAGACTTGAATGCCAAACAACTGGTTAAAAACAACAAAAAGAACTATTGCCGATTTTCGGGGTTTGTTTTTGCCTTTATATCGAAGCTTATGATTCCCAACGAGTTTAAGCCTAGATTGAAGGTAAAGTACCAAGAAAATTAGCAATAGTTAGCAAGTGGTCTGATGAGTTGGGTAGCGCCAACGAAACGATCGTCACCACAGCTGCTACTTGTCTATTGACAAGTTCTTTTTGTTGTTTTTAGCTAAAGTCGAACCTTCGATTTTTATAAAATCGAAGCCGGCTATGACCTCAAGTCTGCAATTACGAATGCTAAAATAATATATATATTTGAAACTCTATGTGACAAGTGCTACAATTATAAGTGTAAACTTGCGCTAGGATAATAAACAAATAATTAAATAAAACAAGAAAAGAAGCTAACTTAGGCACGCCGAAGTTTGTATACCCTTAGATTGCAATTAGATCATTAAAAATGAAGCCATTCTGGTTAAATAATTAGAAAAAATATAAAAGACAATATATAAAAGTTGTAAACGCACACAAAACAGAGTTTCATAACATTTTACCTATACCTATTATGTTTACAGTTTGACAGTTACAGTTCACATTCCCAGCTTTACGTTTTCTCTACATCTACCGATCGCTTCTATGGCAGCTATATGATATAGTTGTCCGATTTTCATAAAATTTATACCAAAATGCTGAAATAATAACAAAAGCTCAAAAGTATATGAAAATACGTTGAACAACAACGAAGTTATAATTTCTTTCTATTAATATCCCGATCGTTCCTATGGCAGCTATAAGATATAGTCGTCCGATTTTAATTAAATTAACAACGAAATTCTGACATACTACAAAATGGCCATATCTCAAAAACTATTAAAAGGTGTTAAAAAACAGCCAAGTTATATTTTTTTTTTCTTAAAATTTATCGAACATTTGTATGGCAGCTATATGATATAGCCGTCCGGTTCCGACATATATAGCAGTAAGAGTATATAGAAGACTATATGCAAAGTTTCATTCAGATAGCTTTAAAACTGAGGGACTAGTTTGCGTAGAAACGGGCAGACGGACATGGCTAGATCGACTCGGCTGTTGATGCCTTCACTGCGTTGCAAACTTCTGACTGAAATTATAATACCCTGCAAGGGTATAAAAATGCTTTAAGTTAAGCTTAATTAGTCAAGGATTTATCGATTTAGTAAAAATGTATTGTAAAAATACATAATTTGCATATATGAATTAAATGTATTAAAAGAGATGAACAACAACCAAAAACTACATATATACTACATACATATATGTAGATCTAAACACTGTCTCCTTGCCGCCTCTCAAGAATAAATGATTGTTTCCCCGATTTGCTTTCAAATGAAACATTTTATTTATAATGATGACTTCCGCCGCTCTATCCGTTGCGGGCACATAGTCTTCGTTCAACCCCTTGTAGTTGCACAGAGTCGCAGAAAATATACAAATATTGACTCGGAACACTTACAAATAGCTTCCGCAAATTTCGCTTCAATGGATAGCGTGCTCAGCTCTCTCTTTTCAGGCCTTGTGCTCACATTTTCCCTTCACATGTAAATATCAATATTTATAGACACATACCACTCATACAATAAGATTTTAAAACATTACACCACACACTATTAAATAACAATTTTCAAAGATACATGGCAATGCGTCATGGGAAAACAATAAATAATAATAATAAATAACAACTATATTAGTTATCGCATGCAGGCGGAATAGGGGGTGGAAGCAATACATTTCTATACACATTGTTAAAACAATAATCCATTTGTGTTAGTAGGACCACGGACTTTGCAATTATATATTTTATTTCTCATTATTTCATTTATTTATGAAATATTAAATGTATAGCTAATAAAGCATTTAGCGGCAGTTGTTTGAATTTAAAAATTGAAAACATGTAAATGGTAGAAAGAACTTTGCTGTATAACATGTTATACCCTTGCAGGGTATTTTAATTATATGATATATTTTTTTATTTTTAAATTTCCCTATCCTTCTCATGGCAGCTATATTTGTTCCATCTCGTTCCGACTTATATACTGGTCAGAGGACTGTCTGCAAAATTTCGCTCAGGGCATTAATGGAGACGGACATGGTTAGATCGACTCGGCTGTTACTGCTGATCAAGAATCACAGCGTTGCAAACTTTTGCTTAAAATTTAATACTCTGGTATGAGCGTACAATAAAGCACCACAGTACAAATTTCGACTTATTCCGGGGGGCAACGTGGCTCTAGCTGCGAAAATCCGAATCGAACTGGGTGACGACATGGGACTCCAGGCTTTATGGGCTGAATCATTCTGCAGTAATCTATTGACTCAGGGCGAGATAAATTATCTTGATGTGCATAAACCATAAATGTAATATTCAATATTTTAACATTGTTGCATTAGTGTTTTATAATCATATTTCCTTAAAAAACGTGACCATTTTCCGAGTTGGTCCCAAGAAATTGTGTTAGTTAGCTAATAACTAAGACCCTAGGTATTCGGATATACATTCCGTATTTATCCATTTAGGTATTCTGTTTCATTTTGCAAAGTGGCAAGTAGTTCATGGTGCACGTCACTCGAAGGATTTTTTTTAAATTCCAGCGGTATACAATTGGTTTGAGAGTCGACCCCAAATTCATTTTTAATGCCAGCAGCACGTGCTCTTTGAGCAGCCACATTAAGGTTACTGCCTACCAATGGCTTGTATACATTGTCCAATGTATGTAATCAATACAATTGAAGGGTGTAAGGACACGGACCTCTATACAAATCGCAATATGGGGACGGACTGGCTGGGCTTTATATGGTTATTTGAAAACCTAAAAAATAAATATTTATTGACTCCACCCTTTTACACCGCGTGCCTACCATAACTGACTGACGAACATTTTTCATCTAACCGGAATTGATAACTTCGTTCAAATCTAATCCGCAAAGGTATACAAACTTTGGCCTTTAAAACTTAAATATATATTTAAAGGTAAAGATGGAACCTTGAAACTATCTTTGAAGATTACTCTACTTTTGCTGAACAGTCATTAAAGTTTAATTGAACAAACTTGTGTAAAATATATTTTTACAGGTAGATGAAGTCCCCACATTTCGAAAAATGTCAACGAAACGTAAATCGCTTCCAAATAAAGTTGACATCGACCACAATAAAACCAAAAGAAGAAAGGCAGGCCACACGACAGCCTTCGTTCGTAAAAGACATCATCTGTTTCCGAAAAGTAAAATAAATGCCTCCAATGTTAGCCCAATTGTTAATAATAATGAGGTGGATGGTATAAGGGACTGTGTGATCATGGTTTCGGGAAATCATTTCGATAAAACATACGTGGATATGGACTTGGACATGGACTCCAGAAGCTCTTCGAGGGTCTCCAGCTCAAGCTCAAGTCATTTGGATATGAGTACTAATGATATTACCATGGGCAATAACAGGAGCATAGAAAATATTGGAAATAATCGAAGGAAGAAATCAAGTCCAGCTATAGGAAATGAGGAAAACCAATTAAAAGTAACTGAAAATACTGATGAAGCTTGGGATACGGATCCAAAGACAGATACGAAATGGATTAAACTTGAGACTGACCTTAAGTGTTGCAATATTGAAGTTGTTTCAGAACACCAGCAGCTATTCCCTAAACCCAATATTCATAATAGTGCGGTAGACTCCATTGGAAGCTTCGATACAATACCTATTAATCTGGACGCAGGTCCATTATCAATCTATGGGAGCTCCACAAATGTCCCGGAATACACCACCGTCCAACAATCAAGCTATCTTCAAAGGTATGTATGCTCCAAATAAAACCGTTCATTATTTTCGCCAAGTGCACAGCCTCACTATAGTAGGAAATGTACCTATAATAAGAATGGAAGCTTACTTACCCTTGCAGTGGGCTACTTAATTTAATCTTAGTTTTAATTCATGACCAGCTTAAACAGTCCGCCTATCCGTTAACAACTCTCGGAGTTTTTGAATTATCATTGCTATTTGTTAACGTATTCGATCGTGAAATAATATTTTTAGCTTTATCACAATTGGAGAACTATATAAAAGTTAATTTTAAATTTAACAGATTTTACCAAAAAGGTTACACATATATCATTTATTGGTGTCTCTAGGCTTGATTGGCTTGAAGGCTGAAATCCATTAAATTTAAATGCCCCAATACATTTGTAAATGCTAAACTATCTTGTAAACAGTGACAATTTGCGTTGGATCCCCCTTTACCAACCAATAATCTATGTCCATTAAAAGTGTCTGCATTCCAGATTTCCGAAAGCGATTGCCAAATTTCCGGAAGGTCCTACGGCAAAGTATTTATTTATTCTGTGCACAGTTGTGCGCTCCTATAGCGTATTTTATTCTGGACAAATAGCAAAAGTATTTTTATATTTCTATACGTTTTATTTTAAAGTTTTTGCGAGAGAAATTTGGAGCAAGATGTGTGCTTCTTAGCTTTTTTGTTTGTTTTTTTAGATGCTGGATTTTTAAAATCCATGATTTAGTTTGAGTGTTTGTTTACCAGAATCCCTTGTTAACCTCGAGCCAGCTAAAACAGAACTCTTAATATGTACCCAGAAGAAATTCCTGCAGTAGCTACAACCAATTTCACAGTTAAAGTGCCCCAACCCAAAAACATGGGTTGATTTTACTGTAAACTACAGTAACGACGTAACGCGTTACGTCTTATGACTGCTCTACAGTAAATCCAACCACGATTCTGTCGTAAAAAGTACAGTTTCACTGTAAAAAACTGCAGGTTGGCCCACGATTACAGTATACAGTTCCGTTAAATACCTTTAACGAACAGTTTCTTGACTGCAGGGTTACTGTATTTGGCTGTAACAACAGTTTTGTACAGTTTCGTACAGTCAAAAATCCAACAACAAAATACATTGACTTACTTTACTGTAATTCAACCCACAAAAATAGAATATTCAACCTACGAAAATGTTTTCTGTATAGAAAGGTACATAAAATAATAAATATGCACTATTATCAAGTATTAATTCATTAACTGCCCTATTTAGCAATTGGGCAATATATATGTACCTATTTTATATTAATTAATTATGTTATTGATCTAAATTTACAGAGAATGTAGGCTGCCCTCTTCTGAAGAAAATCAAACACATGCCAAGGAATATTTCGATTTGGAGATGATTAAGAATTTTCAGTTAATACGAAGTCGATTACTTGGTCAGGTGAGTTTCCTAACAGCGGGTGGCTTCTTTATCAGTATAGGCGCCAGCAATTCGTCCCAGACGGTAGTGAAGATTTACAAGAGTTTTCAACAACAATACCCACGAATTTTGGGGCGTACATGAAGATCGTTCTCCCGCGCATGACGAAAATAGCGGTTACTTTTTTTTGGTCCGACTGCTCTTTCCGTTATATTCTGTGCCCATTCGTGGTATACAATAATAAAGTCGACTAAGCTAACATCTAATTCATTTTCAATTATATAGCATTTCATGCCAGCCATAGGATATCCTTTTTAGTTTTTTTACCTTCAAAATATCATACGAATTGGCATTAGTCACGTATTCAAAATACAGGTTTAAAAATCTATTCTGCAGTTATCAAAGGATTTTGAGCAGCCTAAAAGCATTTTTCTTTTAATAATAATACGTACAATGTTTACTTTACTTTGGCATTATATTTGGATTCTCTGAAACAAGTTTTATATTATTATTCATTCTTTCTTTTGTGTAGCCAGTGCCAGCTTTCAGTTTTTCATTCTTTCATTATAAGCATTTGAATGGCAGGTTGAATCGCCGTCTTTGTAGTCTTCCCGCCATTCAAAGGAACTAACAATGGGCTTTTCTTTTCCTTTTTTCCACAAGAGGCTCGTACATTTTCACTTCGCATTAAGTTTTCCCTTAGACAAATGTACACCCTTATGCATCGCTGTAGTCCCTATAAGTAATAGTTATTTTTTATTTAAATATATTAGGCTTAAGACAATTATATAGACATTTACTCTTTTACCCGGCATTGTTTGTTATTCTTTGTAGGATATAGGTTAAAAATAAAAGTTTTTTTTAATAAGCTTATGTTCTTACTGTTGATATTATGGATCGAATTGTTTTGGCCGTACTATAAATCGTCGATGGCCTCACTCGACACGGGAGTACTCGTACACTTCTCGTTGGTAGTAGCAGAGCATTGTAATGTGAGTTTATTTCGCTATAATAATAATAATGACATTTCGGATCTCAGCATCAGACTCCGGTCATTGAAGTTTTGAGTCCATCCATTTTTCCAAACACGTTTAGGGTATGAGTATGACCTAATTAAAAGGGTTAGATCTGTTTTCCTGTGGGTTTCAATTTGTATCGCTCCTACCACCAAAGCTGACTGACATATTCTTGTTATTGGGAAAACGTGAGCCAGCATATCCCCAGTAAAGACTGAAGCTGGATATGATAAATTTGGAACTTTCAGATTCAGGAACTCCCAGCTTAACGCAAATAATCGGCTTGGAAACACGCTAATGTGATGTTTATCTACCAAAATACTCTGGCTAACATAAGAAAGGTGGATGATTGACGATGATGTCAGAGATTCAAATGAAATCTGCATTTTTCGCTTCTAGGGTAGTTTCCACTAATAAAAAAAGGCAATCACAGCTCTCCGCCACAATGGAGATGCAGATATTATCTCTTTATCGTGCTTAGAAAAGTTCAAAGGTTTTGTCATTAAATGCATATTTTTCACACATATAGAAAAGTATAGTATCATGCTAATTGACTGTTCCTATATTCATATATTCATTTGGAGTGAATACTACACTTTTGAAAATAATAAAAATAAATAGGCCTTCAACAGGATTGTCATGAGGTTGAAATACTGTCTACACTTCCGGTTTTCAAATTTAATAGGAATTAAGATTATGAAGCTTATATGTATAATCCCAAGGCAGGCTGAGGTACACGTCCTAAATGACTACCTCTCCTGGCAGGTAAGGAGCCTCTTTAACAGGATTTGATAGCCAATGCTGTTGCTGGTATGTCAAAGTCCACTTTGCTTAGCTAATGACTCCTGAAAATGGCAAACAACAAATCTGTGGTGAAGTGCGTGTGCTTGTTGTATGCAATTAGCTTTAACGAGGTGCCGAGTGTCCGGTAACAAGGACAGTTGGGTCGTGTTAACATTTTAATTCCAACAAATTCAGCCGCTGTGAGGACGCTGTTAGTGTTATTTAATCTTGTTTCTATTCCCACAAAAAAAAAAATCCACGTAATTGCAATATTTTTATACCCTTATAGGGTATTATAATTTTAGTCGGTAGTTTGCAACGAAGTGAAGGAGACCTTTCCGACCCTTTAAAGTATATAATATATATTCTTGGTCAGCATAAACAGCCGAGTCGAACTAGCCAAGTCCGTCTGTCCGTTTCTACGCAAACTAGTCCCTCAGCTTTAAAGCTATCTGAATGAAACTTTGCATATAGTCTTCTGAATACTCTCACAGCTATATATGCCGGATCGGACGACTATACCATATAGCTGCCATACATATGATCGACCAATTAAAAAATAAAATTATAACTGAGCTGTTTTTCAACATATTTTAATAATTTTTGAGATATGACCATTTTTTATTGTTTCAAAATTTCGGTTTTAATTTTTTGAAAATCGTACGACTATATCATATAGCCACCATAGAAACAATAAGTAAATATGCAGAAAAATGTAAAGCTGCGAGTGTAAAACTGTAACTGTCAAACTGTAAATATATATACGGGTAAAATGTAATGAAACTTTTATTTTGTGTGTGTTTTCAGCATTTATATTTATAGTGTTTATTATATAAGTTATTTAAATCTAAAATATATTGTTTTGTACGATTACATTTTTTTTTTAATTTTATCAAAATCAAATTTAATTTATAATCTGTTTAATATACAACTTTTATATATTTCCTTTTATTTTGTTTCATTAATTTGACCAGAATGGAACGATTCTTAATGTTCCAATTGCAAACTGCGAGGGTATTCAAACTTTGGCGTACCGAAGTTAGCTTTCTTTTAAGAATTGTTTTTTATTAGTACTTACTTATAATTAACTTCGGTACACCGAAGTTTGTATACCCTTGCAGTTTACGATTGAGGTATTACGAATATATACTTGTACATTTCTTTATTATATAAGTTCATATTTATTTATACGTTAATCAACCAAATCAATAATTATAAAACGTAGGGACTAACACTAGCCCCGTTAAAAATCCCTGACTTTGTAGATATATTATAATCTTACCCGTCTGCCATATGTCCGGTCGTCCCTTAGTTTTCAAGTTATCTGTAGGAAACTTATCAGATAGTCTGATGGGCCGGATAGGGTGTTTATATCATATAGCTGCCATAAGAACGATCGAAAATTTTGTACAAAAAATTATAGATTGGCTAGTTTTTAACTTATTTTCAATTACTTTGAGACACATCCATTTTGTCCCATTCTAGAATTTCGTTTAAAATTTTTGAAAATCGGACGACCATATCTTATAGCTGTCATAGGAACGATCGGAAAATTAATAAAAATAAATTGTAATTTCGTTGTTGTTTAGCTCAATGTAATGAAATTGCCAATTATTATTTGAATACAAATTTAAGTAAATACATGTATATGTTGTTTAAATAAATATAATATAAATAAATACAAAATATAAATATACATGTTCTCTAACTTTTCTAGTAGAATGCCAAACAGTTATTTGTAATTAAAATATAAATTTATTCATAAGAAAGGACTTAAGATTAAAACCCAAATCGACGATCGACCGAATATAAATGAATCGATACTATACATGTTAAATTCTTCCAAACTATATTCCGAAGTAATTTCATAGATAAAAGAAGGAAAGGAAAAGAGTAAACATTGTAGAAGTATTGCTTTCAGAAATAATCTGAACTGGGAAACAACTTTCAAACTATTTTCAAGCGTATACCATTTTTTTTTTTTATTAAAGAATGTAATTTTAAAGAATTCTACAGTGGTAAGATTTCGTTCCGACCCTGTAGAATATACACATATATATTAGCCATGCCTCTCTATCTCTCTACTTGTATCAATATATTTCCAAAACGTATCATAAATATCATATATATATTTCGATTTTCTATGACGTTATTGTGGGCGTCGTGAGGGTGTCGAGAACAACACATCTTCCAGATAAATTGATCAGCCAGTTCATATTTTATATAGACGACAACACCCAAATGCCGAATGCTCATCCATAAATGTCATAAAATTCATAAATATTGTCGTAAAATGTTTCATTGTCTTCTTCGTCTAAGTGATTTAGGTCAACATAGTATATTTTTGATTATTGTGTGGGATTTTCCTATTTTATCCATCGATTCATCGGTCACATATGGTAGCATATATAGCAGAAGATTCAATATTTTCTAGTCTATTTTTTAATTGTTTTAATCAAAGTATAAATATATATTTTTTGATCATTCAAAATATATTTTTTAATAGTAAGGATTTATATTTGAATTATTCTTTGTTCTTCGATATTAATATAATAAGCTATATTTCCTTATTATTATTATTTTTAACATGACTCTCCAATCTATAAATATTAAAAGTACATATTTTCAAGTTTTAGCATAGATACATATTTCTATGTTTGGTATGTTTAATGTGGCGGCGCACCCAAAGAAAACCAAATAACAGAAAAATTATGCACGATCTGTGTGTTGGATGATACAATTCTCCAAAGCATATCTTTCAGTTTTACTGTCGTTTGAATTTGCTGCTTCTTCTGTGTTTTCATTCATAAATTTAAGATTTTTATAAATAGAATTTCTGTGTACTTCCTTCCTTTTTCTTATTCCCTCGCAATAGAACCATCGCCCTAATACGGTGCCTATACACAGATACTTTTCCGTCTCTCATTTGCACTTTTTTGTGTGTTGTGTCAAAGCTAATGCAACGATGCAAGGTTAGCACGATTTTAGAATATTAAATTATTTGAAGATACATTTTTAGATATATTTCCGGTGGGTAAAATATGTGAGATTAGATTGCCAATGCTTGCAGAATGTTTCAGCTTCGACGCGTACACAAGTGGGACTTAGGGCTTGAGAATATTGATAAATTATTTATTACTTTGTTGAATTTAACATCTCTAAAGTATTTTCAGTTGGATCCAGCTTATACTTTTAGGGATAAAGTTTAGCAATCAAATTTGTCAACGTATTTTTTTCTTCAAGATTTCGCGAACACGATTAAATTTACCACAACATTCACGAAATTTTGACCTCACATTTTCTATACCCTTGGATATATATATATTCTTGATCAGCATCAACAGCCGAGTCGATGTAGCCATATATATATTCTTGATCAGCATCAACATCCGAGTCGATCTAGCCATGTCCGTCTGTCTGTTTCGGCACGCCGAAGTTAGCTTCCTTTCTGGTTTTATTATGCCTTTCATTCTGTCCGTCTGTACTTTTCTATATGAAAATATAAATTAGTTAATAGTAATAAGAACAATGTATGGCTTCGCAGTTTTTCACAATATTTACAACGAGGTATAAAAATTGTTCATGATTTCGGGTTTTCGGCCTTGTTCATAATCAACAGATGAGTTGATCTCGCCATGTCCGTCCGTTAGCCTTATAAAGTATATAATATCTTGAGTAGCATCAACATCCGAGTCGATCTCGCCATTTTCGTCTGGAGCTATTTGAACAAAACTTTAAAGATAGTCTTCTGACTGTTCTCACTACTAAATTAATACGGCGAAAAGGTAGTTTTTGGAATGAAATCGAACAAGAAAGCAGCTAACTTCGGCACGCCGAAGAAGAGTGGATCATTATAAATCTATCCAATTCGTTCATATGAATTAAAAAAAAAACACAGAAGATTTATAAAATACATATATTTATACATAATTTGGTTTTAGTAAAATTTTAAAATCATAATTTTTAATTCTTAAAAAGGACTTTTTTTTAGATTTCAAATATCTAATATAATATAAATTATAAATATAAATGCTGAACAAAAACAAAGTAATAATAACTTTCATAACATTAACGTACACGATAAAAAAATAAACATTTTGGTTACGAAGTAGCGGAAGCATATTTTGGTCTTTTAAGATTTTTGTTCTTTATTCAAGAGTTTTTGAGTCCTAATTCAAGATTCAAAAGAGTTAAGTTTTAGCCCCGAAAAATCTTGATTTATTCTCGAGTTATATATTATTATATATTAATACTAAACATTCTTAGTACCACCAATTTTCCAATATATGTATATATTAATATGGTTATATATATATTTATGTATATAAATATATACATATATATAACATACATATGTTTGTATAAAGGATAATCAGAGACTCGTTGGCGTTGCGAATGTTTTCTACCATAAATAATTTTTAAACTATTATTGAGACACATATTGTTGTGTTTGTGCCTTCCTTAGAGTAATGGATGAAGATTGATGGGCGTTATATTGATGATGATGATCGTTATTACCCATTTTATTGGGGGTGCTTCCATTCAAAGGTTATGTTTGTGCCTTCCCCTTAAATATTTTTAGATCTGAGACACTTCCGGGGGGATTCTATAGGCCTCAGCCTCAGCCTCTCTTCATTTGTGACCCCATTGTGCTGGGAAACAATAAGAGAGATGAGGGAGAGAGAGCTGGGGGTTCGATACCATGGGCGCTACTTTGGCAACAAAAACACATCTCGACAATGAGCTTCTAATTTGAATGCTATTTTGTCTTTTGTTGTCACAGATTTAATCATCTATTTTACTTGTAAGGACATGTAGTCCTGGCCTGGCATTTTTCCCATCATTAGAGTCGCCATTGTTTTCATGGGGCTCAAATGAGAGCTTTATTCTCTTGCTATGATGGGCATAACAGAAGATTATTCAAATACGAACGAAATTTCTTTAAAAACTACAATATGTACATTATTTTTTAATGTTAAATGCTTTTTGATTTATAGTAAGGTTGGTAACTCATATTTCATGTAGTCTTTTCGATTTTGATCAAAGTAATTATAAACAAGAAAGGAAGCTAGCTGCGACTTACCAAAGTATGTGTACTATGATTCATTAAGAACATATATATTTTTTTTTCACGATTTAAAAAAAGCGCTTTTAAAATTGTATCATACCTTATGATGTACAACATATTTTTTACAAATCTCTTGTAAGTTTTTTATGCATTTGACCGATATGGATTAATCTTAATGATCATATTGTAAACTGCAAGGGTATACAAACTTTGGGGTGCCGAAGCTAGAAAGCTTCATGATTTCTCCGTTTAAGATGCTTTCCATAAAAATAACGAAAATACGGGTTTTCTGAAATTCGCCTTCGAATATTTTGAAATCAGTTTTAGAATATGGTAAATTCTTTAAATTTTTATTGATTGGATCTTTTTTTAAAGTAACTATATTTATGAATCCATTTCAGAGAACTTTCAAGCAATCCTTTCTAGGAACCTAAATTATATAATCTTATTATATTACATTTGCCAATTACCTTTAGCAAGGGGTCGAAAGTGTGGTAACCTATGATTTCACTGTCCAAATGGCAAGCAAATGACGACTTCAACGCGCTTGAACGATGGATCTCGGGGAGCGAAGGAGATCTGTCGGATGCAACTGCACGTGCAGCTCATTGAAATGGGGTTTTGGGAATACAAAAAAATACAAATAAAATTAATATTATATTGTACATGCTGGGGGTTGGCAGGGAGACTGCCACTCAGCTCCTGACTTCATTCTAATTACGACTACAAAAGCCGTCACAACGAGAAGAAAAAGCAACCCTCACCCAACCAATGCCCACCCGTGGCTGGCGTGGCTGAATGTCAAGTGCAAAAATGCCTTTTGGTCAAAGGTCGCGCGATTTATACGAGAGTTAAGATGGAAAGCAAGAGTAACAGCATTATTTTCTTGAATTCAGAAGGATATTTCATCTCGGACCGCCCATCGTTTGCTAGGTAATTGTTTTTTCCTTCTTGCACACGACAATTTGTAACTTTGTTCAGGCCTTCCCTGTCATATCCTCCCACAATACTGTGCCCTGCAGCCTGAGTTGGCGTCAATTCAATTATGAGTTATTTCACGGGACACGCACGAAGCTTCCACATGTCTGAATCCGTACCTACCATCGTAGTCGTTCAGGAAATTCTGCAATAGATTTGGGAAATTGCAAATTTAAATTGAAAGCCTGACTTTGAACAAAGAATAATTATAACCGGGGCTTCATTGTACATTTTTTTAAAGTCCTACAAGGTTTATAATGAAGCTTCCGAATGCTAACATTCAAAAGTTTGATTATGGCTGTTTTGTAAACAAACATACCTAAATCAGTCTTTAAAAATTCTATATTGTATTGCTTGTAGAAATGTTTGATTAACACCCAAAAACGACACTATTTTCGAAATAACTTTTCACGAATATACCTTCCTGAAATCGTGACGAAAGTGTCCTTATATTTTTATACCCTTGCAGGGTATTATAATTTCAGTCAGAAGTTTGCAACGCAGTGAAGGAGACGTTTCCGACCCTATAAAGTATATATATTATTGATCACCATCAACAGTCGAGTCGATCTAGCCATGTCCGTCTGTCCGTCTGTCTGTCTGTCTGTCTGTCCGTCTGTCTGTCTGTCCGTCTGTCTGTCTGTCCGTCTGTCTGTCTGTCTGTTTCTACGCAAACTAGTCCCTCAGTTTTAAAGCTATCTGAATGAAACTTTGCATATAGTCTTCTATATACTCTCACTGCTTTATATGTCGGAATGGGCCGGATCGGACGACTATATCATATAGCTGCCATACAAATGTTCGATAAATTTGTAGAAAAAAAATTATAACATTGCTGTTTTTCAATATTTTTGCACCATTTTTTAGATATGGCCATTCTATATTATTTCTGATGTTTGGTAAAAATTTTATGAAAATCGGACGATTATATGATATAGCTGCCATAGAAGCGATCGGGAAATGAATAGGAAAAAAAGTATAGCTTCGTTGTTTTTCAACGTATCTTTATCTACTCTGAGATATAGGCTTTTTTTATTGTTCTAGAATTTTGGTATAAATTTCAAAAAAATCGGACAAATATATCATATAGCTGCCATAGAAGCGATCGGTATATGTATAAAATATGTAAAGCTGGGAATGTAAAACTGTAACTGTCAAACTGTAAACATAATAAGTATAGGTAAAATGTAATAAAACTCTGTTTTGTGAGTGTTTTCAGCATTTAAATCTATAATATAAACATCAAAACCAATCTGCAAGGGTATACAAACTTCGGCGTGCCGAAGTTAGCTTCCTTTCTTGTTAAATTTAAAATATTTTTATAATACCAAATAAGTAATGTTTTTTAAAATTCTATCAAAACCAAACAAATATATGCTATATGACAAACTTCAGCGGTTAGCTTTCATTCTTGATTTTTGTAATGTTCGCCACAATGCCAACCAACAACAATATCACAAATAAATTGATGCCAGTAAAAGCGTAAAAAAGGTACATTTATAATTAATATAATTGAGTTGCCAAGCATTTGAATTTTACGCACTCTGGGTTCAGAAAAAATGTGCAGATTGCAGATCTGAGAAAAATTAGTTTTTCGTTATATTAATATATTTATTTTCGGGCAATATTATTTCTATCAACAACAAAATGTAACTTTTTATTAAAATCAATCCGGAAAGGAAACAAAGAAAAAGTTCCCACTGGGAAATCTCTTCCCAATGGGGTTTCAGAATATGTTTGTTTTTCGAAGAAGACCAGTATCGATTTTTATTTATTTCTTAGCAAACAAAACACTTATTTACCCATTAACAACAAAAGAGGTTAGCAAATTATTCATAGAAAACTTTTCCTTGAAGTCATCTTTCTGAGTACAAATTCCCCATCCCCAGTAGCCAGGAGGAGTTGGAGTCAAGTCAATGAAGCGATGGATGACACAGCGTGTCATCGGTGTAATTTGCAGCCTTGTCACTCCCTCTGCTCCTTACTTACTCTGCGGTGTACCTCTTGTTATTGGGGATATTAACGGCTTGTGTTACAGGCTTTCGGCGACAGGAGCTGAGCTGAGCAGCCGCTTGGGAATTCGGATTCGGATTCGGAATGTCTCAGCTGGTGGTTGTATCGAGGTTAAGGCATTGTGGTTACTTGAGTTTTTATCAGATTTTCTGAACAGGAACGGAGCGTGCCAATGAATTTTAATAGAAACAGCAATTGCAATTGTCAATCTTCTTCAGTGTCTCCTTTTGCCTAAGTTATATATTCTTTTCTTCTACCGTTTTCTTGACAGTTTGATAACAATTCTATATAAAGTTGGGAAAACATCGATATTAGAAACACAATCAATTTACCATGTATGTAAATACTCGAGAAAAAGTTAATTCAGCATGATGCATATATTGTTAAATGGCAAAAAGTTATAATATCCAAAGGAAATGTCCACCTGACTGCTTGGCAAGAGAAGAGTAATGTGCTTTGTGGGGTTAAAACAATTGTGTTTGCCGGCAACAAAACCATAAAGCCCATTTCAAGTCCTCTGCCCGTAAAGTCTGAGGACCCACCCCTGTCAATAATGTGGACTTTATAAAGAGGATATACTTGAAAACTCGACATTGTGTCGAGTTTGGTTTTGCGGCGTTAATGAGGTGCCTGAGCTGTGCCTTTGCAGATTTTTTCTGGGAGATAAGAGGTTTTCCAGCATAGAAAGCCTGAAATTTTTAATTGAAAAGATATTAGAATAACATTTTACCCTAGACGTAGACGGGGATGACTTATGCGATATCGTCGCGCAGAAGCGCCTTTTCTCATTTTTTGTTTCAAAAATCATAACTTTTTAACCAAATAAGATAGTCAAATAATATGATAGGTAATTGTTATAAAATCTACATATATATACAGCACAATTTGCCACGCCCACAAATTCGCCTTTTTATAGGGTATCAAAGTGAAAAAATCAATTTTTTCTTACAAAAATGAATACAAAAAATAAAAAATAAAAAATAAAAAAAAAAAATGTTTGTTTTATTTTTGTTAATTTAAATAAAAGTATTTTGAGCACTAAAAGAATTGTATTTTAATTTGGTGTAATTTTGACTACTATGCCTACATTGGGGAATTATTAATGGACTAAACACTTCTGGACTGTAATCACTAGATTCGATATCTTTTCGTGACTTTATATGCCGTAGAGACGCAACAAACAGGTCAGATGATGCAGCCAACATGTTGAATGGGTCATTTTTTGCAGATGCAGTTGCTATCATTTTTGGTAGATTCTGGTATATTTTACCCTGAGTTGTTTTGATTTTTTTTTTTTCATTTCCGCAGACGCAGCTTGACGCAATCGATAAATATTAATTCTGGTCCAGGAAAGATCAACGCAACTGTGTTAACTATATAATATTGTCGTCCGGTAATACAAAATAGACATATCTTAATGGAGAATAGAATATGTTGAAAAACAGCGAAATTATCATTTTTTTCGACAAATTTTCCGATTGTTTCTATATCTATATATATACCCGTGCAGTTTTTAATTAGATCAAAATTATATATTGTTATTTTTACAGGTTTATATTTTCAGCTTTTCATTTCTCTCTACATCTGCCAATCGTTCCTATGGCAGCCATATGATATTGTTGTCCGATCCGGCACTTTCCAACCTATATACTTGTGAGCCTAGTCAAAAGACTATCTATAAAGATATATTAAGATAGCTCCAACACTGAGGGATTATTTTGCGTTGAAACGGACAGACGGACATAGCTAGATCGACTCGGCTGTTGATGCCGATCAAGAATATATGTACTAACTAGGGTCGAAAATGTATTTTTCAAAGCGTAAAATTATAGCACCCTGAAAGGGTATAATATGTTTTCTATAAATAGTTAGTTAGTTTGTTTTTTAAAATGATATCGATTCTTAATGATCCAATTAAAAACTAAAAGGATGTACAAAGTTAGCTTCCTTTCTGGTTTTTTGTATCATGCAATTATAATAGACTACTAGAATATAAAAAGCGGCCGTAATGTGAGTCAAGCCTCTAAAATTTCGTTTCAGAGAAAACAGCCTGTGTGGACTAAAAAACGTTGCTTAAAACACATTTGAAATCTCAGATAAAAATATATCTGCTTAATAGGGGGAATTACCTTCTAATACCCCAAAACAATGCTGTCGAATAAGATGAAACAAATAAGAAAGGGAATATACAAATGAAGTACAATTTGATAATGAAAATAAACAAATAAATAAATAAAGTCTGACCATGCCTAGTCGGGTGGCTTCGCTGTAATAAGGGAGGCAGTGGAGGGCAACTGGGCTGACTCTGTCAAAGTAAACGAATTGAATAAATAAATAAGCAAAGACAACACAACATACGCCCAAAAATCAACAATACAAAACGAAGCGGGGGCAACGCAACGGCGAAGAGCAAACAAAATAAAATAACGGAATAAAACAATCAGGAAATTGTCCTTTGATCTTTTTTCCACCTTCTTCTCCCAGGCTTGAACGCAAAGCCTAATTTTTCCAGCGGTTTATAGAGCTTCCTTTGAAGCCCATTCACTACCCAAGTCATAACATGATACCCAAATAAAATCACCGAAAAAATTGTCAAATATAATCGAATGCGACCAATACGGTTAGGGTTCCAATGGCCAGTTAATGCACTATGATAGTTTAAGCCTAAAATTTCGAATGAATTTAGTGGTAACTTAATTTATTGATCTTATCTTATTTTCCTGTGCTACAAGCTATTCTTTGTACTAATATGATCAAAAAACGAATCTCTGTTCAGTTTTTTCATATATTTTCAAGGCAATTTCGCTTTACTACTTTTTTTTTTTGTCTACTTGGGTGTGAAATAAAAAGCACTTGGTATTTGGGTACCAAATGGTGGTTACTCGTTCAATAGATACTGCACACAAGTTCGTGGCATTATTACCAACACCCGACAGCATAAACCTTGTAAGGTCTTTAATGCCATTTGAAACGTCGAAAGAAGTACACATACGTTATTATCCTTTCTGGCTTTTTTTAAGACCCAAGTTGCGCCTCAGACATAGTCTCTTTGTATTCTTTATTATTACGAACGCCTTTGCCTCCAGCTGATAAATAAATAACGAATGTAAAGGAAACCAACAAACACCCTCTTAGAAAAAGCTAACCACTCTCATATACATACATATGTATGTATACACATGCTGGGTTCACCTGTACAAGATGCTGTCTCTTGACTGATTTAAAGGCTTCCAAAATAGGCAAGGAATATTTAATATACAAAGGAATATGCTCTTTAAATTTGAAGAGCAGAGTAATAGAGTATAGTTAGGCTAAGCTAAAATTGTGTTCTACAAATTTTCCGGACGGGCGGACAGACTTTGGGCTAGACGACCATGGCAAGACCGACACGGCTGTTGCTGCTGATCAAGAATTTCTATATATTCTTGATTAGCAACTCCAGCCGAGTTGATTTAGGCGTGTCCGTTCCATAGTCTTTCGTCCTTGTAAAACATTAGTATCTATGGTCTTTAAAGGGAAGGGCTAAAATGTTTTGTAGCGGCAAAATATATATTCTCTTGAAGTGCGACCGCTCTTTTCACTTGTTCTTCGGCATTTTTGGGGGGCAAATGCGGTCATACTGACAACCGCCTACAATATCTGAAAACACATTCATCTTTTATGCATTTTTTTGAAATAATATTTGGTCATTAGCGACTGCCAAGCATCCTGGCTTCGACTGATGTCTTGGATAGTTCCCAGTCGTTTAATATGACAGCAATGGAGCACCTGTATAAGGAACTCGGGTGACTGGATATGGGCTCTATAGTAAAGGTGCAAAAACAACGATGTATGGCATTCGCAAAGCGTCCATCTATAGCATAAAAGGCTAATTTGCATGTCGCAAATCATGGAAATAACTAAAAAGATCGTGGGGTACTTCAGACCTGAAATTTTGTTTTTTTGTCCCAAGGACGCAGTAATGTACACAAAACCTCGAGCTCCTCTGCACACGGCAAATGGGACTTTGCAGTGCCCATCAAAACAATGATTAGTGCATCCTTAGTGGTCAAAATTCGATCGATCGTTCGGTCGTTGTTAACAAAGAGCCGTTTGAAACTATTTGCCTCACGCTCTGTCTCACCGCTTTGCTTTCAAACCTTGTTTTACTCTCTCGGTACCGTGCTTAAGGGGTTATATACCTTTTTGAGCGAAAAAATTGAGGGAACTTTCGATTTTTTTTCAGGTGTGTAGCAATTATTTTATGACACTGAAGTTATTATTTATTGGTAGTACATGTTTTTATCGAAACAACAAGCGTTTGTTCTTGAAAAAATATAAATAATTTACGAAGTTATGGCGATTCTCTCGGAACCCTTTTTTTTATAGCGGTTTGCGGTGACCACGATGGAAGTCCAGCAGGTCAACGGAAATAAAAAAACCAAAAAATTTTTATTAGTATAGTATTATTTCCAGTTCGTGAACGATTATTTTCAAGAATATTTGGTTTTTTCTGCATACAGTAACGATTTTTCCAAAAAGTTGATTTTTCGAGTTCTAAAAATTTTATTAAAAAATTCTGATCTGCAAAATCAAAATTGGCGCATAGAAACTGAATCATTCACGAACTCGGCACAATCATTACGAATAATTTAAAAAAAATGAAGAAGATCGATCAAATAGTTCTTGTGCAATCGCGGTCACAGCAAAGGTACTTTTGGAAAAACACGACTTTGAGATAATCGCATTCAAAGTTTTACGTTGAGTATATGCAACTATTGAAGTCGCGCCTCAAAGCGCTGTTTTCCTATCGAACTATTATTCGGATCTCTATGAAAATTTGGGAAATACTTTAGGATTCAGCAAAAAAAATTTTTTCGTTTTTTTGAAAAAATAAAGTTATATAACGCCTTAATGTAACATAAGTCAAAGGCTTTTTGGAACCAAGAACCTGAATAAAGTTTTCCGAAGGTTTTTGATGCGCTAAACCCGAATCCGACCTCTGAAAATTTCTTATACGTCAGGTTTTTGAGATATTCCAATATAAAAGTGAAAAAACGTTGCCCATTTTAAATATATTTTCATATAATCTGAGATATGGCTATAGATCTATGAACATCTTTATCAGCTATGTACAAATGTACATAGGTATGTATATTCTCTATTTAGATTTTATTCACTGAAATGTCTGCCATTTAAGCTCCCCTTTAGGTTTAAATGTAGACCCCATTGAATATGCTTCTGGGTATACCTTGAATACGCCTCTGCGCCAGTACATACATATCTATGTACATCCATACATACATTGTCGAATGTCGTTGAAATAATTTTGGAAAACGGTAAAAGGAAGGTGGAATGGCATATGTACATACAAATGGATGTACATACATGATATTCACAAATACGTTCATACATATAAACCCATGCTCTCATTTTAATGAGTATGCGTGTATGTGTAAGTTACTAGCGTTCCGTAATTCTCCAACCGTAACGCAATGCTGCAAAATACAATGGGAAATAGAGTTTTGACGGAGACAATTGGCTGCTGAGACACACGAGCGTAACGTAGCGATAAACACAACCACCACTTGCGAGACATCGCTGCCGCTGCAGAAAAAGGGGCGGAGCTAGAACGTTTATATATAATTGTGTTGGTTGGACAATGCCCTTTCTTCCCATCATCGATTTCCGGAAGAAACAAAAAGGTTTTTGTTTCCTTCAGTATCTCTAGCTGGCGAGAAGGAGACAGCGAAACTGCAGTCGAAGAGCGAAAGAAAAACCAATGCCAGAGAGTAAGGTGAAAATATACATACATACGTTGCGAGAGCGAGACACTACCTCGTAATTCGTTAAACAATATGTATGCGAGCGAGGTGAGAACAATAAAATCCACGCCCACACACTTTTACGTCACTTGTGCCAACAACCAACCGCTCAGCGTCGAGCTTATGAGTTCACAGGGTGGAAAGAGAGAGCCGAGAGAAAGTCACGCAAAAGAGAATCGGGAAAACTGAAAACAGCTTCTCGTGCTGACGCCAGCTTTGCTCCAGCATCAGTTGCTCGCGATGCCTCGACGGGAAATGGCAAATGAAAATTCTACAACGGAAATAAGAAATTTCTGCTAAACGTTAAACTTCTTTTTAATTCTCTCATTAATTGAATTTGAAAAACAAAACAAAAGTGAAATGTTAAGCCCTTAACTGTACATGTATGTATGTATAAGTACACTTCACTCCGAACTACCTAATTCAGGGGCGTGGCGATGGGCGATTGGATAGCTCAATTGAAATAATTGGTTGCGCAAGAGAGAAAGCCGCCTTTTAGAAGAGAACCAAAAAATTCCCTTAGTGAGTTGAGGGCAAATGTAAATGCATACGTTAGTCCAGTGCATGTGAACTGTAAAAGGCGGTTTCGCCTCTGTTAAGAACGGTACTGCTATGGCAATCTTTCTTTAAGAGAGAGGTGACCATGGTTATCGTCGCCAAGAATGATGATAAGATCTTATCTATGTAGTTGCATCGTGGACCATGGACACCCGCTTGGGAGAGTTTTTATTCGCTCCAAAGAGTTTGCTTAAGTTACAGTTACGGATACCGATACGGATACGGATACGGATACGGGATACACGCGATTTGTCCATTGTCTCATCGCACTTCGTTGGCTCTCTGGCCAATCAGGCGCAGTGACTGATTTTCTGGGGCCACATCCCCCTTATGTTTAACATTTTGTGCTGGCAGCAAGATTGACTTACTTGTGTAATGGCGCAACATACATATGTATATGGTATATATATATATGTATGTATTCACTAAGATATATGTATATAAATATATATGTACCTTGTTTGTGGGAGTGAACGAAAACTTAACCTTTGAAATCAAGAAATTCTGTAAAAAACGTTTTTTGTATTACATTGTTAGCACTGCTAGAAGCTAATGATAACAGAACTACCGTGTCTACAATATACAATTAGCAGTTAAAATAGCAGTAAAACGTGTCGAACGGTGTTTTGGTACTACTGTGGTAAGCCCGGCATTATCTTTTAATTGAAATAAAAATAAATGAAAGTGCAAATAAAATTTTATTTTTAATTGAATTTGCTTTTTCATAATCTAGGTCCTTTAGGTCGTATTTTAGACTTTAAAACGAGCTTGAATGACACATAGTAGCGTACTTTCTTATTTTACTTTGCAAATCTGTATAATTCTTTTGAACCAAATTCGATAGTCAAATAACTTAAACCACATTAAATGTAAGGTAATTGTTATAAAATTAATATATGCATTGCACAAAGTGCCACGCCTGCCCATTCGCCTTTTTATAGGGTATCAAACGGGTCAGATAATGCAGTCAATATGTTGAATAGGCTTTCATTTCCAGTTGAAATTGATTTACTTCTAGGTATATTCTGGTAGTTTTCGGCAGCCGCTATTATTAGTGTAGTTGTTGGCTTTCATCGGCTTCAGCTTCTTGATTAATTTAGTCAGAGCAAAGTAAAAATAAGAAAGGAAGCTAAATTAGGCACACCGTAGTTTGTATACCCTTGCCGCTTTCAATTTGATCAATTTTCATACATTTTTTATATGTACCGACTTAAAATTACGTTTTACATTCACAACTTTAGATTTTTCTCCACACATCCCGATCGTTCCTACGATACTATACGATATAATCGTCCGATTTTCATAATATTAATACTGAAATTCTGAAATAATACAAAATGACCATTCTGGTTAGTTGAGTCAAGAAATATGCAATATTCAAGATTTTTTTTGACAAAGAATAAGACAGGTGCTTAAAACTCTTAAGGTATATTTCTGATATAATACCCTTTCAGGGTATTCTAATTTCAGTCAGTTTACCTCAGGTTTAAAGCTAGCTGAATGAAACTTTGCTATAGTCTTCTATATACTATCACTGCTATATATGTCGGAACGGGCCGGATCGGACGACTATATCATATAGCTGCCATAAAAATGTTTCATACATTCATACAAAAAAATTATAATTTGGCTGTTTTTTCAAAATTTTTGCATAATTTTTGAGACATGGCCGACTTATATTATTTCAAATTTGAAGTTTAAATTTTATGTAAATCGGACGACTATATCATTTAGCTGCCAAAGGAACGATCGAGAAATTAAGAGAAAAAAAATTAAAGCTTCGTTGTTTTTCAACGTATTTACATCTACTCTGAGATATGAGCTTTTTTTATTTTTCTAGAATTATGGTATAAATTTCATAAAAAGCGGAGAACTATATCATATAGCTGCCATAGAAGCGATCGGCGGATGTAGAGAAAATGTAAAGCTGGGAATGCAAAATTGTAACTGTCAAACTGAAAACATAATAAGTATAGGTAAAATGCGATGAAGTAATATTAGCAAGGGTATACAAACTTCGGCGTGCCGAATCTTTGCTTAAAGATGATTTAAAAAAATTGTATGCATTTCCGGATGCAGAACACAGGGCGCAATAGGCTAATGCACGAAACAGGAACCCCACTGGCAACTCTTCCAGAGGTCGAAAAAATCGTCTGATCTAGAACGACTAGATCGACTCGGCTGTTAATTAACTTTCAACCAATACATATTCTATTATAAAATTTTATTTTAAAGATTACATTTACTGATGTTTTTTTATGTTATATAATATAGTAGGACGGTTTTTAAAAAATTCTAAAATTGTTATATCTCAAAATAGATGAATTAAAAAAAAACATCGAAATCCAGTTTTTTCCATATATTTTTCTGAACTTTTCTCTGGCAGCTACATACATATATTCTCATTTAATGCATATTACTCTTTTATTTTCCTTATAGTCCCATTACGACGGCATGACAGACATTGAACAGCAACAACATTTACAAAATGTCCAAAGGTTACAGCATGAAAGTTGTTTTCAGGAGTTGCATAACCAGCTAAGCAATCAGTTTGGAGCGTCGGTTCGACTCCCAGCACCACCTCCCCATCAACATCAGGCTGGAGTTACTGCCGTGTCTTCCGGTAACTTGGTACCATTCCTTCCCGCCTTCTTGCAGCCACAACCAATACCTAGCCAAGCACAACAACAGCTGCTGCAGTTAATTCCGTCGGGACCTGGTCACACGCATTATGATCACCTGAGCGGACACAAAATAACCTCCATGACACCAACAATGTGGTCCACAGCAGCGGTGGCGGCGGCGGCTCATATACAGGCTGCTCTCGCGGCTGCAGCCGTTGCTGCGGCTTCGAATAATAATAACAAAAATATTACAAAAACTAATACTAATATTAATAATAATGAGCCAGCGGCAACAACCATTGATCTCGAGGGTGGAGGAGGAAACGATGGAAAACGAAGAGGTGGCAATGGTAATGGTTCATCGTCGTCCGCTATGTCAAGACCAGAATCGCCACAATATGAGAATCATCCGTATGCCATATCCATCTCCTACAGTCACAACACACCGCCCGAGTCACCTACGAACAATCGAGCTATCGAGTGTTCCAAGGTGCACAATCTCTGCGAATCAGAGTCTGAAATGATGGAGGCACCACTGAATCTAACTAAACCAAAGGGGTCACCATGCTCTTCGCCGACAAGTTGCCATCACCACAAGGAACATAGTCACCATCATCACTGTGAAAGTCTGCCAACAACAGCCTGCCTTGTGTCTAGTCCGCCATTAAGCTGGCAATCCCAAGGGCCAGGACATCATTTTAACGAGATCGAATCGTCTCTGATCAAAAGTCATGTATGTATTATCTCAAAATTACTTAAAAACCTTCCCTCAACGCTTATAGCCCAATTACATTGCTACATATTATCACATATTGAATATGTACGTGATTCCACAGAAACATCGACAATAATCGGCGACATGTGTTTGAGCTGATCCGGCTTTGTTTACATTTAAATGGGGGGCAATTTGCACATGATTTTTGATATTCTGAAGGTTGCGGAATTACTCCTCCACCTGCTTTTTGCGCTTGCGTCAGCCCGTCTCTCTAGCTCTCTGCTCTTTCACTCGCCTTCCTTTGCAAGTTCGTCCGCGGTTTCGTTACCGTATATGCCTTGGTGGCTGGGAACCCAGTAAATCCTTACTGACTTAGTCGTGCTCAAGCTATCTAGTTATTCCCTGTTTGCCAGTACATTTTTGGAACTGCCTGACTGTCTCCGAACAAATTGACCGCCTCATGTGGACGGTTTATGCTCCGCGCAAGCTATGCTGCTTTCCTGATGGCTAATACTTCCGCCTGGAATATACTGCAATGGCTTGGTAGCTTATACGACAGCCTCATTTCAGGGTCTGAACAGTATATGCCCGCTCTTACCCCTTCATCCATCTATTGAGCATGGTCCTGAGTTCCAGCACTAACCTTACAACATACAGACTACTCATTTCATACAACGAAAATGGACACCAAAATTTCTTAGCGACAGGCCCCAGAGCTGTTCGCGACGGGCGCCGAGCTTCGTGTGCGCTCGTTTTTTTTCGCTCTCTCGTTCTTATGCTCGCACACTGATTGCGAGAGTTCAGTCGCAGAGTGAGAAGGTTGCTCTGCGCTTGAACACTTCTTTATATGTATGCGTGTTCATGCATTCACGTACACGGGTGTATGTGTGCGATCATTTCATTTCTTTTGCTACTTTTCATACAAGGTACCCTAACAATATGGGCATATTCACTATTGGGTTAATGATAGAAATAAGAATGTTATTAATGTTAATTATAACATATAAAGAAGAGTTCAAGCGCAGAGCAACCTTCTCAAGATGCGCCACTCTGTGATTGAACTCTCGCAATCAGTGTGCAAGCATAAGAATGAGAGAACAGCCCTGGTTCCTGTCGCTAAGAAATTGTTGTGTCCATTTTCGTTGTATGAAATGAGTAGTCAATATGTTGTATGGTTAGTGATTCCAGTCATTTGGTCCCATGAATACCGTTGTGTTTACATCCGCGCACGTTCTTGCTATCATGTAGTTAGATGTATTGCTCATGTCTCGACCAATTGAAATGTGCCCGAATTCTTGTAGCGACAAGTTTCCTGATGCAACCAGACGTTGTGCCGCCTTTCCTGCTGTCAGTTGCATTTTGATATCTAGGGGATATATACCGATTATGGTTTCGAGTGCTTTGGTGAGGGTTGACCTCAACGCCCCTGATATCCAGAGCAGTGCTTGTCGCAGGGTTCTCTCCATAAGCTTATTATACGTTTTCTTCTCCATTGCTTGCCACCACACTAAGACTCCATACAGCAGAGTCGGACGCACCACCGATATGTAGACCAAATGCATTTGAGCGGGTGAGAGGCCCCATGTGCTGCATGTTCCATGTTCTTCGATGCGTATAGCGCTATGGTGGCCTTTTTCATCTACATTGGCCTTCCACGTCAGCTTGCAATGCCCAAGTATTTGACTTGTGTTTTCGGGGTCAGCTTGGTTTTGTTAATTTTTGGGGGGATCCATTGCGCCACCTTATATCTCTTGGTAAAGAGAAAAAGGTCCGTCTTATCCGCATCGATATTGAATCTTACCTTCTCCCTGAGCGAACTTTCTATGATTAAGCTGAGGGTCGATGCCCAGAATCCCGTGATAATAATGCTTATGTCATCCGCAAAAGCTGTTATCTTTGGTGCTTTCCTCTCGAATCTTTTGATTAGATCGTCTACCACTAGATTCCATAGGAGGGGCGATAGGACCCCACCTTGCGGCGTGCCTCTGTGCGCTTCTCTCACCATGGAAGCGGTGCCCCAATCTGATTGTACCCGCCGGCAACTTAGAAGATTTCTTATCCACAAGTTGATAGCGGGGGACGTGTTGGTCGCTTCTAGGCGATCCATTATAGCGTCCGTGCTAATGTTGTTGAATGTCCCGGATATGTCCACGAACACTACAAGTGCATATTCCTTATTGTGTAGGGCTCTCTCAATGCTGGCTACCAACGAATGCAGTGCCGTCTCCACTGATTTCCCCTTCATGTAGGCATGCTGGTTGGTCGACCGTAGTGTTCCTACATCGTTCCTGATGTATAAGTCCAGCAGCTTATCCAGCGTTTTAAGTAGAATGAAGCTTATCGGTCTGTAATCCTTGGGGCTCACATGGTTGCACTGTCCTGCTTTGGGCAGGAAAACAATCCGAGAGGTCCTCCATTGGATAGGGATATAGCCCGTGCTTAAACAAGCTGTATATATTGCGTAGAGCCATGGGTGATCACTACCTTGGTCACCTGCAGCATGGCTGGGAATATTCCATCTAGTCCTGGTGCTTTTATCCTCGCAAAGGAGTCTATAGCCCAGTGGATTCTACTAGAGGATATTAGATCTTTTGGAAGATGCTCTTCTTCAGTTGCTAGGTCCTGGTGCTTATTCGCATCGGGTACCTCAGTGCATCCTGGGAAATGCACATGCATTAGTGCTTTTAGGGCCTCTTCGCTGCCCTCAGTCCACTGTCCGTCGTCGCGTTTGAGCTGACTCTATATTGTTGGCTGCTTCGATAGCAGCTTCCGGAGTCTAGCCGTTTCCGGGGCAGTCTCTATATTGGAGCAGAAGTTTTTCCATGAGTTTCTCTGCGACTTGTGTATTTTCTTCTTGTAGTCCCTTAGTAGGACTTTGTATTCCTCATTGGTGATATCATCTTTCGCCTGCTTGTCGATTTTAAAGAATTCTTTGAGTTTGTTGCGTCGGAGTGAAAGGTCCTTATTCCACCAGGGTAGCCTGGTCCTCTTTCTCGTGTCCGATATAGGGCATGATGCGTGGTACGCATCTAGCACTTCTTCGGACAGGGTCTCTAGGGACTTGTCTATGTCTTCCGCGGACTCTAATATACCCCGAGAGGTCGGGAGCCGTGTCGCGATAGTCTCCTTGAACTTTCCCCAGTTAGTATTCCGAGGGTTCCTAAAGACTGATTATTTTGGAGAGTGTTCGAATGCGTATTGGAACCGTATGTATTTATGATCTGATTAGGATGGTTTCTCAAGGACTCTCCATTCTGATACCAAAGTACCTTGTCCCCTTACAATTGTAAGATCTAGCACGTTTGAGGAGGTGGGACCTACAAAGGTGTGTACGAAGGGTTGACTACTATGGTCGGACTCATCCAGCGTCATTCCCTGGGCGGCATCCACGATGGTTTACAGACCTAGGTCTTTCTCCACCACGCCTGCCTTCAGGGTGTGAGTATCCCCGGGATGGCGCTTTTTGAGGGGCAGGTATACGCTACCCATGCCCCACGCCATCTTCCCGCATCTTGGATAGAGGATGTCCTCTGCTCACTTGTTTATCTGAAGGACTGCACTTTGCCGCCCCTCCTTGGGTGATGGGGTCGCAACGTGCAGAACCTTCCAGTCCGCGATTGGTATATCTGGATTCTGTGGCTGCTACAGGTTCAGCGCCCGCTTGGATTGGATTGGATTGGATTTCGATGGGGAAGAATACCTTCGCCCGGTTCACCACCTCCATCTTGGCCCCCTCCCTCAGCGCCTCCAACTGGCAGACCGCTTGCGTTACTCACTTTCTCGTCGTGTCATTCAAGCACTCAGGATTTTGATCCCATTTAGCCAGCCAGCACCATCAAAGGTGGGCATGAGAGCTTCGGGATCTTCCTCCATCCGTGCAATGACTCAACGAGCCGCGCATGCACCATCTTCTACCGCGCCTTGGCCACCTTGCCGGCTTCATCGCTTCTGTTAATGAGGGCCACGATCAAGTGTCGTTTGGTCACCTCACTGATTTTGCGGTTTTTTTGTGCTTTTCCGCCATTTGGGAAGGGCCTGCCTCCTTAGGCCCGCGTTGCCGCTTGCTCTCCGCTGCGCCCATAGAGGCGCTTTCGGCTGAGCGTTGCCTTTTGTTGGCAAGCGTCTCCTCCACCTTGTTGGCGAATCCGCCAGTCGATCTCATGGGGGGGAGTTTGGCGAAGTGAACCCTCCCCTGAGCGATCTTCTCCTCGGCCCATGTAAACTTTACCTTATCCTCTGGGGATAGGGCGCTTTTTTTCTGGAGCCGATTCTGGATGCGGGGGGCAGCCTTGTACTGCGCCTTGGCCTTTATTCCCTCGCTTGATCGCTTTGGCTCGTCCCTGCGCTGGGAGCTGGTTTCGACGAGTGGAGAAGGCTTTCTTCCTTCTCTTTGGAGGCTGCACGCTCTCAAGGTCTGAGTCTGTAAAGACTCTGGCATGTTAGCGGCTTGACTTCCCATGCGTTGTTTTTTCGGCAGTAGCGTTGCAACTGACAGGACCTGCTCCCGTCACATCAGAGGTGTAACTGCTGGCGACACGCAGAGAGGATTGCTCCTCCCCCCCCCCCCCCCCCCCCCCTTGCCCGCCAGTGGTAGCGGTCTTCACCGACGTTTGGGCTGACATCCCAGCCTCGGTTTCTTTCTTTAAACCCTTCAGATTGTTTTATTTTTCAGGGATAACACACACTTGCGTTTTTTGCCTGCCGCTAGGCACCTCCAGCCATGCCCGAAAGTTATACAATATCCCAAATGTTATACAATAATTTTGAAGTAGGTTTTATTTAAAAAGTAGTAAGTGGTAACATTTTGGGGCAGCAATATACAGGAAAACACCAACGAGTTTTTTGGCATGCTTACAGCTTTGGCGCCACATTTTAAATTCCATATATCAATTGATCCTTGCCATATTTGTTTACATTTTCGTAGAGATTGGTCAAATTTTTACTGTCAAGAAGAATAAATCGCCGAGCAAACGAAATTGCTGCACTTCCCTAACGTAAAAGGTAAAGTGTTAAGTCAATAAAATGTCTTTAAATATTTTCTTTTCTTTTTTATTTAAAAAAATATGAAGTTTTTACTAGTCTAATAAATAATGAAGTTTTTATTAGACTATTAAAAACTTCATTACTTTTTAAATAACAAAAAATAGCATGTGTGAACATTTGACCATGTTAAAAATATCAGCTTACATGATTGCTATGAGGCCTTCCGCAAGGTGAAAAGGGTTTAAAGACATTTTTTTGAGTTTTTGTAAAACTTAAGATATGTTGGCACTCTCAATTTAAAGGCATTAATCTATGTCTCCTAGGCGCAAGAAAACCGCAATTGCACCATCTAGGCGGATCCCAACCACCAGCGGCGGGCTCTCAAAAGCAGCTTCCCTCCGCACAGCCCTCGAAATCAGGACAAATTCCTAGAATCCTGAAATCGAGTGCTAAAAAAGATTCGGAATCCGTTTCATTCCCTGGGGGGTCCCAAATAATGACCGCTCAGAGTCCCAGTCATGTTCCTGGCCAGGGTGTCAGACCCGGACTACCGGGCGAAATTGGCATACTGCCTTGCCAAAAGTACCAGTACCACCTATGAAACAGATATTTGTTTCGCGGCTCTTCCCTGCTCAAGCATCGGAAGATGTGGGAAAGATCAAATTTTCATCCTTTCAAATAATTCTTTGACCAGTTCTGGTCAGCCTATGTTGTGGTCAAGGAGGCTAGAAAAAAGAATAAACGGACAGTAGGACTTTGTCTTCTTAGACCCAATTTAACCACGGCACCCTCTTCCTCCTCGATTTTTGACCCAAAAAACTAACCATCTCCCTTGGTATCTCCTATCAGGGGCTTATGTATTAAGTCGACTCCTTCTGGCATCCTTTTCTATTTATTTCCCTCGCGCCTACTAATACCTAACACAAACAACCACTTGTATGTACTGTCCATAGTGCATTATCGTCCAAATAAATAAAACAATGCATTACATAAATATCCATGAAAGGTTAGTCTTAATATTATTTATTTATTTTGTGCAACTCTTTTCAGGGCCGAGGAGGTTGGAATACTGCTGTTGGTGGATCACGGGCAATGCGGTTAAGCCGAGACTCTATTAATAGTTGTGGCACAAATTCCGAAAGATCAACAGCTCTAGATCCCGAAAATGTGGTCCTTGGACAACCTATAGCTCCGCCGCCACTGCCACCGTCGACTTCTTCATCACTGCCACTGAGGCAGGGCAGTAATGGACATGGTCACGGGCATAGTCATGGACATAGTAAGCCACATATTAAACGACCGATGAATGCGTTTATGGTTTGGGCCAAAGATGAGAGACGAAAGATATTGAAAGCATGTCCAGACATGCATAACTCAAATATATCGAAGATTTTGGGTGCTCGTTGGAAAGCCATGTCAAATGCCGATAAGCAACCATATTACGAAGAGCAATCCCGCCTCTCAAAGCTTCATATGGAACAGCATCCCGACTATCGTTATCGCCCGCGCCCCAAGCGAACCTGTATTGTTGATGGAAAAAAAATGCGCATATCGGAATATAAGGTCTTAATGCGTAATCGACGGGCCGAGATGAGGCAACTCTGGTGCCGAACGGGCAGCGTTGGAGGAGATTCAGGTGCAGGAAATGCCTGTGCTGATCCCGGAGAGGGAGGACCAGGACCCAATGTACACGCAGCGGCTGCTGTTGCTGCCGTAGCCGCATATCATTTGCAGGATGTGGGCCACGCCATAGCACCTTCTTCTCAACAACTTTTTTATCCACCGGAAAGCTTATCACCTTCAGGCTTTTCGTCCTCCGATGACGCCGAGTTGGCGTCCACACAGCGTGAACTATTGGACGATTAAAACAACTAAGAATATACAAATATTAAGCAAAGCTTGAACATGCGCCAACAAGAAAGTAAGCCAACTTCGAGAAGCCAAAGTTTTTATACCCTTGCACTTCATAGTTTTTTTTAAATATCGTAATTTTGGAATCATATTATGATATATATATTAAGAGATACTACAAAAAAATAAGATTATAAATTAATTATTATTATTATTCTCTATACGACTGAAAACCCAATCCCAGAAATAGTTTTACCTTTTCTATTCTTCTAAATATATTATTTTTTAATAATCGTATAGGGATTCCCGTGGATATATTCAGCGAAATTTTGGGATTGCTAAAGGATTAAATCTTTCAAAAGTGCAGATGCCAATACTTTAGTTGATTTTTTGTTTGTTTTCTTTTTTTAACTATTTTTTGGATCGGTAATATAGAATCTCCTACATGTATAAAAATCGTTGGTACCAATACTGATCGATGTGTTTCGAAAATCACGATAATATCGATATAAATAATTTTTTGTTAATTAGTTATATTATATGACTTTGTAATTATAAAACGATTAAGATTAAGTTAAGAGATTTAAGATTAGAATTAAGTTAGGAAAAATAAAATATAAATAATAGGGTTTTTCTTATTAAAAATTAAACTTATAAATTTCTGATGAATGGAATCTTTACATATTAAGCGATAGAATTTGTATAGTATCGATAGTATCCCTCACTAGAATTGTTTTTCACCTCTAGGTAGACGGCTACTAGAGGTCAGGACTAAATGTGGAAAAAAAATCGAATAATAAATCGATTTAAATCAAAAACGAAAGGACTTATAATTTAATAGTTCTTTACATTTATCCATCGATGTTTATAGATAAATATGAGCTTTTTGGTTTTCTTTATCTTTCATAAGACATCGGAAAATCGAAAAATCGATTTTATTTCCAGCTCTAGTCATGGTCGTATGACACAGTAATGCAGTTTTTATTTAATGTCTCTTCATTAGATCCTTGAAGGGGACAACTATATGTTATTTTTCTTACATATTTTTTGCAATCTGACCATGGTCACACCGATCGAAAAAGGAAATAATAAAAAATGCCACAGTTCTCAGCATATAAATTAATTTTGCAACGCAGAAAGCTCGTCACCGAAAACAATTTTATTATTATTATATTTATATTCTAAAAAATGTTTAGTTTATGAAACCAGCAAAAATTAAATTCTCATTACGTGACCGTTTTTACTTTTTGATTTTTCAATTACAATTTTTGTCATTATGGCAGTATGCATTGCCAATGCAACTTGCATTAGAAGTATCATATAGTCGTCTTAATCGCAATTGTGTATAACGCTATTGAGCTGTCATATCTTTAATAAAATCTCTAATTAATACGGTAGTGTTATAACACTATCAGGACCGTGGGGTCACCATTACTTTTATATATTTTAGATGGTACTATCGATACTATAAAATATAAATATTAGGGGTTTAAAAGTCAAAATATTAATGTTAGGGAACATTCAAAACATGTTTAGTTTAAGAACGGTTTATTTATTTTTTATTTGCAATCTTTTATTAAACATAAACTTTTACGTTTTCCGTCTTTCTTAAATAAATCCAATTTCCATTTAATGATACGGTTGGAAAAAAGTAAAAAAAAACATATTTTCGATTGTGTCGTCCCTTGACGACTTAATTAGCCAATATGACCCAAAACAAACAAAATCTCAGTTGCAAGACAAGGATATACATTTTGTATTTTTCACAAAATTTATTTATTTTAAGATAATGGACCTTTAATTAAGCTAAAAAAGATTTAATTTATAAGAACTAATTAGTCTCACTGACTTTTTAGTCATTTAGTCAATGTTTCCAACGACCTCAGAGTCGCAGAATGACTAAAAATATCTTCTAAACCATTGGTATGGGAACAACTGTTTTCAATGGCCGATATTTTCAGCCATTCAATAGTCAAGAGAATACCCTAATCGAAAGGGCCGCGAAAACCTGTACGATAGTATCGATACCATCGAATTTTTTAAATCAACTTCAGAACATCATTATGATTCCCTGCAAGGGTATAAAAACATCTTCCCCCTTTGGAGTAACGGTTGAATGTCCTACGTTGAGGATTTTTGGTTTACGATCTTCGATACCAACGTGAGCGATGCGATTTGGTTAAGCAAATTGACTTATATTTTATTCTATGCAAATAACCAGAATAAGACGAAAACACTATCCATGTGGAGAAGAATAAGAATAAAAATAATCTAATTCATCAGCTTTTGTAAATATAATAACAATGATTTCGATATTTAAGTTTCAGTTCAAGTGCCATTACTTATATATATGTATGTATATATAGTATATATAGTAAATTTGTGACAAACCATATACTTGCAATTTTTGTGCCATTTTATATATGCACCAAAAATGCTGTTAGCCATAGAAAAAAATAAAAAATACTATAATATCCCAATTTATGTAATACAGAAAATATTAGATAGCTAGTTTATAATCGTTTATTATTTGCAAAATATATGAGGAATAAAACCTAAATAGATTTTTTAATTTAAAAATTTATTTTGTCCAAAATTCTTTTAAATGCAATACAAAAAATGTATTTTAAATAGAAATATATATCCAAGTTTGGGTATAAAATTTATATAAAATAGGTAGGTAAATAATTTATTAATTTGCAATCTTATTTTCTCGTATATACAATAAATAAACATACGTTTAACAAAATCTTGTGCATATGTACTTATTTACATTAAGACCAGGGTTTGCCTAGCAGCAAAATTTATAAAAATATTGATATGCTAATGCTACCGCTCTCACTTTGACGAAAGCCGAAGCAGAAGATCGGCTTTACAATTTAAAAAATTAAAAGCTGTAGGAAAAAATTGAGAGCTGTGTAGCCGTAGCAAGAGCGAGACAGGAGCAGAGCAAAAGGAAACAGAAAACAGAAAAACAAAACGCAAGAGGACAGAAAGAGATTGAAACAGGGTCATATGACAAAATTCCTTTTCGTCTTGCTTCGGACTTACAGTCCATAGAGCTTATTTTACGTTTTATGTAGTTATAGGGTCTTCCCACACACCGTCAAAGCGCATCCACCGTCCGTTAAACAAACGGTCCATAAGGTTTTGCCGTTCCGAATTTTCTCAAATGGACCGGCATCAAAGCGCATCTAAATCTAATGACCGTTTGTTTGGCGATAGTTTGGCGATAGTTTTTCGGTGCAACTCTGATTTCTTCTTCTTAAAGCCTAGTACTCTGACGAGAAAAATCCACTGTATAAATTTAGACAGCGACCAAACTCCATATAAAAAAACGGTGTCGAAAAAAGAAGAAGAAGAACTTTTAGCCACGTCGTTTTTTCCGGTACTCTGACGACGAAAATGAAACCTGCGAAAATTGAATGGCGTTGCCAGATCAAGATAGTAAACAGCTGATATCGCGCTGTCTAAATAATTCATTTGATTTATTTAGACACCCCTAATGGAGGGAAAGTTGAAGGAAAAAGGTGGCATTGATAGGGGCTGTCAAGGGGAAGCCCATAATATGGAATTTGACCCACAAAGGACATTTTAATCCCATATTTATTAATATTTTTAATATTTTTTTTAATATTTGTTTACAAACAGCTGTCCAGTGTGACCAAAGAAAATCCTTAAACGCCATAAAAAGTACATTTTCATGGCATTTCAGGATTTTCCTTAATTTTTGTTGGTCACACTAGCTCGGTAGCGAAATAAACAGCGATTCCGCTGTCTAATTTAGACAGCGGGTTTTTCTCGTCAGAGTACTAGGCTTAACAGTGAAAATTTGACCAACACTACGAAAATGTAAAAAAATTTGGCGAGGAACAAATGAAATATGGAATTTAAAATGTGGCGCCAAAGCTACAAACATGCCCAAAATAGTTGTTGGCGTTTCTTTTGTATATTCTTGTGAGGAACGGTTGGAATTTTTAAAAAAAGTGAAACTCGTGTTCCCACAGAGCTGCGTTAAAGTGCATCCGCATTCAATAACAGCTGATCGATCAGCTGTGGCTCGTGAAAACGTAAACAAAGATGGCTGAAGCGGCCGATGTGGAAGTGAAGTATTTTATTAACTAAGCCTGTTTAACAACAGCAAACCACAGATTGCGTCAGATTTTATAGACACAACATTTAAATGAATTAAATGACAAGGAATTTGAGGTTCTCTAATGATTTTTTTAAAATGGTTCCGTTGCCTGGTTCAGCAACTGGTTTTGTGCAGGTTCACAGCTGGCTCCATTTTCATAGTTCGCTCCTCTGTTATAAACCCTCCCACACCACCCACTGTTATGCGATTTTCTAAATCACTGACGATTCAGCCTAGTACTGTCCGCTGTCACAATTATAATAGCAAAATCGCCATATATGGCGATTATTTTCATGGCGTTTGGGTTAGGTTAATCCGGACGGCCCTCGAGGACCACAAATGGGCCAATATGGCCCATAGCTATCCGGGGAAATTCCTCGATGGATCTAGAGTCTATTCATGCGGGTTTCGAGATCCTTGAAGATCAGGGTGTTTTTCGCAAAGGCAAGGAGTTCGCCTGGCTTCCTCCTCGAGGCATCTTCTAGCGATGCCAGAACCGGAGAGCCGAGATATCTCATTCTTGCCCTCATTAGGGCCGGACATTTGCAAATGAGATGCTCCATGGTTTCGGTTGCCTCGGATTCATCACATTTCCGGAATTTGGCGTTGTCGGTAATACCAAGCTTGACTGCATGTGCAGCAGACAGGCAGTGACCTGTTAGAATACCTACTAACATTCTGCAGTCCTTCCGCGGAAGATGCAGCACGGAGTGGGTGAGTTTCTCGTTGTTCTCTTTGCACATGATTTTTGATATTCTGCAGGTTGCGGAATTAGCCCGTCTCTCCAGCTCGCTTTGGAGCGATCTTAGGGAGACAGGGACGTTTTTTGCTCTTTCACTCGCCAGTCCGACGCCTTCCTTTGCAAGTTCGTCCGCGGTCTCGTTACCGTCTATGCCTTGGTGGCTGGGAACCCAGTAGATCCTCACTGACTTAGTCGTGCTCAGACTTTCTAGTGACTCCCTGCTAGCCAGTACATTTTCGGATCTTGTCGCCGCTTGACTGTCTACGAACAAATTGAACGCCTCATGTGGACGGTTTATGCTCTGTGCATGGTCTGCTGCTTTCCTGATGGCGAATACTTCTCCCTGCGCGCAGAAAATTATTCGGTCCTACACATATTTTTTTCCTTCAACTTTCCCTCCATTAGGACTGTAAGAATATATAAAATTAATTATTGTGATAGCACGATATCAGCTGTTTACTCTCTTGATCCCTTCAATTTTCGCCGGTATCATTTTCGTCATCACAGTACCCGCACAAACGACGTGGGAAACCAAGAGGCCAACGACACTTCCGCCTACTCTCGTCAAAACTTACTCGGTCGGTATACAAGATGGCTCAATCTGCATTAGACATCGGCCTCCGAAAATTCATTTCCACAACGGACCGTGTTAGCCAGTTCGAATCTAACATCTACACTCCGAGCGGGCCTGAAACAGAGAGATTTTCCCCCGCCATATGGCAGGTTCATCGGGAGCCAATCCGTGCCTGTGGGATAAGGTGGAGAAGAGCTATGAAAGCTGCTACGAACTTCTTTTCGTGTCCGCCGACAGTGCAGCCACCTCGACAGTCCTCGAATCGAAATATATCTACTGCTATTCCGTGTATTCGAGGTGTGTTTTCCAGCTGGAGGACATAATCGTCAAGGCCGCCTTCCAGTCCATTCAGGCTTCTGTCCTTGTGCGCACACCCCCATCTACGGGTTGTCGATTCCCACCAGTGGACATCGTTTGTTGGTGATCTTCGTGAGCTCGTTAAGTCATTGTATGCACGGATGAATGAAGATCCCGAAGCTCCCATGCCCAACTTTGATGGTGCTGGTCAAAACTCTGAAGTGCATGGATGACCCGACGAGAAAGTGGCAGACGCAAGCGGTCTGCCAGTTGGAGGCGCTGTGGGAGGGAGCCAAGCTGGAGGTGGTGGACCGGGAGCTAATCGCATCCATTCCAAAGGCGAAGGTCGCAATCCAAGGGAACCGGGCGCTGAAACTGGTGCATCGTCAGAATCCGGATACCAACCGCGGACTGAAAGGTTCTGCACGTTGCGACCCCATCACCCAAGGTGGGGGGCAAGGGCAGTCCTCCAGATAAACAAGGACTTACTTTTACTCTTGTAAGGGCACAAAGAACTTTGGTATCAGAAAGGAGAGTCCTTGAGAGACCATTATTCTCAGATCATTCATCGAACATTCTCCAAAACAATCAGTCTTCAGGAACCCCCGGAATACCGGAATACCCCGTACCACGCATCATGCCCATGACCAGGCCACCCTGGTGGAATAAGGACCTTTCACTCCGACGAAACAAACTCAAAGAATTCCTCAAAATCGCCAAGCAGGCGAAAGGTGATATCATCAATGAGGAATACAAAAGTCCTACTAAGTGACTAGAAGAAAAAAATACGCAAGGCGCAGAGAAACTCGTGGAGAAATTTCTGCTTCAATATAGAGACTGCCCCGGAAACGGCTAGACTCTGGAACCTGCTATCGAAGCAGCCAACCATACAGAGTTAGCTCAAAGGCGACGATGGACAGTGCACTGAGGGCAGCGAAGAGGCCCTAACAGCACAAATGCATGCGCATTTTCCAGGATGCACTGAGGTACCCGATGCGAATAAGCACCAGGACCTAGCAACTGGAGAAGAGCATCTCGCAAAAGATCTAATAACCTCAAGTAAATTCCACTGGGCTATAGACTCCTTTGCGAGGATAAAAGCACCAGGACTAGATGGAATATTCCCAGCCATGCTGCAGGTGACCAGGGAAGTGATTACCCCATGGCTCTACGCCATATATACAGCTTGTTTAGACACGGGCTATATCCCTATCCAATGGAGGACCTCTTGGATTGTCTTCCTGCTCAAAGCAGGACAGTGCAGCCATGTCAGCCCCAAGGATTACAGACCGATAAACTTCATTCTTTTTAAAACGCTGGAAAAGCTGCTAGACTTATACATCAGGAACGATGTAGGAACACTACGGTCGACCAACCAGCATGCCTACATGAAGGGGAAATCAGTCGAGACGGCACTGCATTCGTTGGTAGCCAGCATTGAGAGAGCCCTACACAATAAATAATAGGCACTCAGAGTGTTCTTCGACATATCCGGGGCATTCAACAACATTAGCACGGACGCAACAATGGATCGCCTAGAAGCGACCAACACGTCCCCCGCTATCAACTTGTGGATAAGAAATCTTCTAAGTTGCCGGCGGGTACAATCAGAATGGGGCACCGCTTCCATGGTGAGAGGAGAGCACAGTGGCACGCCGCAAGGTGGGGTCCTATCGCCCCTCCTATGGAATCTGGTGGTAGGCGACCTAATCAAGAGATTCAAGAGGAAAGCACCAAAGATAACAGCTTATGCGGATGACATAAGCATTATTATCACGGGATTCTGGGCATCGACCCTCAGCTCAATCATGGAAACTACGCTTAGGGATATATGTGAGTGGGCGTAGAAGGTAGTGCTTAGGAGTGGGGTGGCTAGGATATCCTCCGCAAAAGGATCAGTAGAAAAATCCGTCCCACGAAGAAGAAACGCAGTAAAAAGGTCCAGAAATTCGGGGGACGAAAATTGACGTTGGCATGGAGCGCCCTTTGCATGCATTTATTGACATTCGTATTGGAACTAAACTTAGCTTAGCCTAAGGGCCCGCTGCCGGCCGAGAAGCCCAGCTTAACGGCGCGAGAGCGGGAGAGCCGGAGAACCGTGAATTAGAGCGGCGTAGCCCTCCCTAGAAGCGAGCGACGATCGGGAACACGGGAGCGTGCGATCGGTAATACCGAGGAGCGGAGAGCGGGCGAGCTTTGCTAAGCTGGGAGCGCTTAAGCTTTTGGACGCTCGGTGGGCAGAGGGGGAGCAGGGGCCTCCCGGCGTAAACATTCTCCCCCCCCTTGCAATCACTCGGGTTGCAATGCTATTATGATTGTGACAATATCGATGCGGATAAGATAGACCTTATTCTCTTCACCAAGAGATACAAGGTGCCGCAATGGATCCCCCCAAAAATTAACAACCCAGGCTGACCCCGAACACACAAGTCAAATACCTCGGCATTTTACTTGTCAGCAAGCTGACGTCAAAGGCCAATGTAGTAGAGAGGGTGAAAAGGCCACTATACGCATCCAAGAAGAAGCTTAGAAGCACATGGGGCCTCTCACCCGCTCTAATGCATTGGGTGTACATATCGGTGGTGCGTTCGACTCTGCTGTATGGAGTCTTAGTGTGGTGACAAGCCATGGAGAAGAAAACGTATAATAAGCTTATGGAGAGAACCCAGCGGCAGGCACTGCTATGTATAGCAGTGGTGCGGAAGTCCTACCAAAGCACTCGAAACCATAATCGGTATATATCCCCTAGATATCCAAGCGCAACTGACAGCAAGAAAGGCGGCACAACGTCTGGTTGCATCAGGAAACTTGTCGCTACAAGGATTGGAGCACAGTTCAATTGGTCGAGTCTTGAGCAGTACATCTGACTACAGTATTCATGGGATCAAATGACTGGAAGTCAGGCAAGCACCATGCTCAATACATCAATATATACATCGACGGCTCCAAGATGGATGGATGAAATGAGGCTGTCTTATAAGCTTTCAAGCCCCTGCAGTATGTTCCAGGCGGAGGTATATACCGTCCACATGAGGCGGTCAATTTGTTCGTAGACAGTTAAGCAGCGATAAGATCCATGCAATCATCAGCTGTCAGTTGCAAAAATCTGATGGCAAGCACGGAGTCACTAGATAGTCTGAGCACGACTAAGTCAGTGAGGATCTACTCCTTGGGTGTGCTAAAAACACCTTGATCTTCACGGATTTCGAAACCCGTATAAATAGTCTTTAGGTCCATCCAGGATTTTCCCCGGATAGCTAGGGGTTATATTTACAAATGCGTGGCCCCACTAGGGCTGTCTGGATAAACCTAACCTAACCTAACCATCTTCGTGGTCAACAACTCGCGCCTCACCCCGGTGGAGAAGTTGTTCGACTTGTTATCTAAGTGGCGATGCGCTCGCCATAGTATCCAAAACCCCGCTGACCAATGAAGGGTTAATTTCCGCATGGAGAAGCCTCACCGACCGCTTCGAGAATCGGCGGCTATTGGTCAACAGCAATTAAAAAAAATCAAATTTGCCTGAACTGTTTTGCACGAGGGCACCAGCAGCGGGACTGCACTAGTTCTCATAGCCGCTTGACATGCCACAGCCGTCATCACACTCTCCTGCACCGCGGTAATCCATAAGCGACTGCACCAAGTCCGCATGCGCCAGCCAGTTCTCGACCCGCGCCCATTCCAAGAGGCCCCATGCACGAGCCTTGATCGACTCTGGTTCCGAGGCAACCTTCATTATGGAAAGGCTGTTCAATCAAGTCAACCCACCATTCAAGCCATGTCAGACCCTAGTTTCCGGTATCAATGAGACAGGAGCCGCTCAATCCACCAAGCTCTGCAAAGAGCATCCATTTGAGTGCCTTCCAGACCCGGGGTGCAGCTAGAAACTGCAACTTATATTTTTCCGCAGTTGGTCGGGAAGCTACCCTCATATCCGATTCCACGATACCTGCTTAGGGAACTTCCTGACATCCCCCAAGCTGATCCAACGTTCTTCGAGAGCTCCGAACGTCCGACGACCTGATTGGGGCTGGCATTCTTCCAAGAATAATTTTTTTTGGGTCTCTTCTGGCGCAAGAGACGACTTTCGGATGGGTACTCTCAGACCCAGTGTCAACAGAAGCCACGAGCGGCGTGTCGGTGTTCTCAACCCGAATTTCCATCGCGGCAAACCGTTCGTTGGACAAAGTCCTTCCCACTCGCAGTGCTGCTGCCTTGGCAAGCACGCGGCGTAAAAGCACGCAGTCATACCGTTGCCAAATCCACCCGCTCCGGAGATGCCAACAGTTCCTCAGACTTAGCGCAGATAAGAGACTCCGGCGGTTCTCGACAACCGCTACTGTTCCAACTGCTTGGCCCACAAACATTCCGAAGAAACCTGCCGCAGTGGGACCTTTGCAAGACGTGCTATTAGAACCACCACACTCTCCTGCGTATGCATGACCAACCAGTACATGCACCACGCTCGCAACATCGGGCCTTTCCATACTTCCAGTTAGCGCATGGAAGCGCCCGCCTGCCAGCAATAACCAGTTGCCCTGTCACTGCGACGTTTTATGTTACTGTAGTGTCGTAGCTCTATTCCGTGTTTCAATTCGTAAGTTATTTATAGTACTGATGCCGATTTTTTTTCTCCGCCATATTCCGTTAGTCATATAAGGCACGATGTCTTCACGTCCACACAGCGTCATCGCACTGGAGCGCAGATGTACTCAAGGTTCACAATCCTACCGTTACCGAGTCTGCCGGATCCATCTGTGTTGTCGATTCCTCAGACTGAGTGCCGAGTAGAGACTGCGGCCCTCCGCCTCCACTCTACGTTCAGCCGACAATTTGCGAAACTCCTTAGGCGCTCCTCGGACCTCGTCCACCGCTTCTAGGCCATTTTCCGCCGCACGCTCCACGTCTACTGCTTCCGTGTGCTCTAAGACCGACAGCACTACGGCTGGAAGTCGTCTTCAAGATCGAGCCTCACGTGCGCATCCGCACGCCAATTAGGAAGCTGAGCTACGCTGTGCGGACCCACATCTGGGATATTACGCTGGCTGACAAGAGCTTCTACCTCTCCGCGACGGTCTCCATGGTCTTGGGCGCGGATATGTACCCGAGCGTAATGCAGCCGGCCTTCTTCAAACTCCAGGACGGTTTACCGGTGGCCCATTACACCGTCTTTGATTGGGTCGTGTCCGGAGCCCGCCACCAGCCGTAATACGAACCTGTTGCAACCCGATCAATTGCAAGGGCGAAGTGTTTAGGTACGCGGACCATTGTACCGCCGATGCTGGCTGAGATTTCCGCTCTTGCCCCTTTTGCTCTTCCGTAATCGCTCTCCCGCGGCGCTGAGCGCTTCCGCACTCTCAAGCGCGGGCCTCGGGTTTCGATGCCAAATTCCTAGATAGGCCGCTGCCGATCTCCCGATCTCGCTTTAGCGAAGTAAAGCGGGCGGGAGCCCGACCTTATGCTTAAACTAGAATTAGTTCCATGTATACAGCCAATAAAGCTGAACCTTCGATTGAATTTACCCACGACGACCCCGATCTACTTATTTCAATTCCGACAACTTTTACGCTTGCGCCGTGGGTATGTTCCTCCGTCTACTAACCACCACCACTTCCAAGGAAAGAAGTGCCGCCCCAAACAGATATGAATATGTAGGCATCCAACTACTCTCACTGATATATAATTCAAAACTGGCCGGATCGGACGACTATATCATATAGCTGCCATAGACAAGAAAGGAAGCTAACTTCGGCACGCCGAAGTTTGTATACCCTTGCAGATTGGTTTTGATGTTTATATTATAGATTTAAATGCTGAAAACACTCACAAAAAAGAGTTTCATTACATTTTACCTATACTTATTATGTTTACAGTTTGACAGTAACAGTTTTACATTCCCAGCTTTATATATTTTATACATTTACCGATCGCTTCTATGGCAGCTATAAGATATAGTTGTCCGATTTTTATGAAATTTATACCAAAATTCTAGAATAATATATCTCAGAGTAAATAAAAATGCGTTGAAAAACAACGAAGCTGTAATTTTATTTCTATTAATTTCCCGATCGTTCCTATGGCAGCTATATCATATAGTCGTCCGATTTTCATAAAATTTTTACTAAAATTCTGAAATAATATAGAATGGCCATATCTAAAAAATGGTGCAAAAATGTTTAAAAACAGCAAAGTTATAATTATTTGTTCGGCTGGGGGAAACTTGGTGTCCGTTCCGTAAGATGAGCACAAAAAATTATTATAAAACACTCCCGCGCCGCAGTCAGCGAAAACACCGTAGAAATAGCGAAAAGTCACCACCAAACGAAGAGAAATAGTAGTAGGCCGGGGGGGCGTGGTTAATTTCAAAATATAAAATCGTGGACTTGGTCCGCTTTATTAGACTTCAGTATAGGAATTAAAAATACAAGTTGGAGTGAGAGATCAGAACCGCCGATCGCCCAGAGTCGAAAGCCTCCGCTAGAAGAGCGAGAGAGCAAGCTGCGCAAGAGCGCAAGCTGAGAGCGAGAGCGCGCTGAGGAGCTTTGCAGAAGCGGGAGCGCTTCGGAGTCGCGCGGGGGGGAAACGAAAGCTCCTGACCTAAACATTCCGCCCCCCTTGCAATCACTATGGGTTGCAATAAAGTCTGCTCCTCATTACGGCGTGTGACAGGCCCCGGACAGGACCCATCCAAATACGGTGCTTTGGGCCACCGGCAATCCATCCTGCACTTTCAGGAACCCAGGCTGCATAACTTTGGGGTACACATCCGCACCCAGGATGACGGAGATCGTAGCCGGAAGGTAGAACCGTTCATCAGCCAAGGTGATGTCCTTGAAATAGGCCCGCACAGTCTCATCCAACTGTCGGATCGGAGTGCGGACGCGCACGTGAGGCTCCACTTTGAAAACGAGGTCGAGCCGGACATGGGCGTTCGTTTTCGAGCCGACGGTGGCTGAGCAGATCTGTTCAGCACCCACCGCTGTCGTTGAAAGTCGCAAAGAAGTCGCCAGCGACGCGTCAATGCAGCTCATAGGCGTGCATGGGTCGATAAGCGCCGCTGTGTCGAACACTCGCATCCCGGTGTCAATCCGCACCAGCGCGGTCGGGAGGAGGTTCACGCGGTATCGCTGAAGCAACGTGGCCAGTGAAGGCCCTGTCAGAACTCCCTGCGGGGCGAATGCCGCGGTTCGTGGAGAGGCCGACGAATGCCGTGGAGAGGCCGAAGAATGCCGAGGAGAGGCCGACGAAAGCTGAAGAGAGGCCGCAGAGCGCCGAGGAGAGGCCGAAGAGCGCCGAGGAGAGGTCGAAGCGTAGTGAAGAGAGGTCGAAGCGTGGTGAAGAGAGGTCGAAGCGTGGTGAGCAGAAGCTCGAGCGCGACGAGAGGGCGGCGTCAACTGACGCGAACGACGTAAATACAGCGGCTGCTCCTGCATATGCAGCAGTGTGTGGTGCTTTCCGTTGCAGATCTTGCACCTATCGCCACGGCGGCACGCTCCATCCGAATGCTCGTGAGCCAAGCAGTTGGCGCAATAGCGATTCGCGAGGACCGCGCGGAGCCTCTTTTCGATGCTCAGCCGCAAGAATCTGCGGCACTTCCGTAGAGGGTGGACTCCGTGGCAGACTCGGCAACGGTAGGAATTTATACCTCGTGTACGTCTGCTCTCCATTTCGACGGCGCTACGTTGACGTGGGAACAATGTTTATAATCTGGAGTAGGATACAAAAAAAAAGAATTAGTATGGAGTCGAAAATATGACTTAGAACTAGCGAAAGAAGCAAACTACGGAGTGAGGATACGGCTAGTTATTGAGATTTTTCGGAGGTCGCCCCCGGAAGCAATACGACTTCTGCGACAGGGCGCTTAACGATTCCCCGAGCAGTACGAATATTCACTACTCGGACATGACCATCGGGTCCGGGAAACACGGAGTCAATCCTGCCGAGCCGCCACTCATTGGATGGCAGATTATCGTCCTTGATTATAACCATCTCGCCCACCTCGAGATTTCTTGTGAGGACTTGCCACTTTGTTCGCTTGTGGAGCTCCTTGAGGTACTCTTCCTTCCATCTCAGGCGGAATTGCTGATGAAGGGCCTTAAGGTGCTGCCACCGGTTGATAATAGAAGTGGACGCACCCTTAATTTCGGGTTCGACGGTGGCGAGAAGGGGTCCCCCTACGAGAAAATGACCTGGCGTGAGTGCTAACAAGTCTGTGGGGTCTTCGGACATCGGGGCGAGTGGACGCGAATTTAGACAGGCCTCAATCTTGGCCAGCAATGTGGAAAGCTCTTCGAACGTATACTTTCGAGTGGCTGTGGATTTATAAAACAGCGTCCCAGCTTCCCATAATCCTCCCATGTGCGGGGCTTCTGGTGGTATGAATTGCCACAGGAGTTCCTGGTGACTATAAGCATTCGTCACGGATTCCTTGACCGCTTGCAGAAATTCACGCGACAGCACTGCGGCTGCACCAACAAAGGTCTTCCCATTGTCTGACTGAACTTGTCGAGGGCACCCTCTTCGCGAGACGAATCGGGCGAATGCTGCGAGAAATTTCTCTGTTGTGAGGTCAGAAGTAGGCTCTAAATGGATGGCCTTCGTGGAGAAACATACAAACACCAACACATAGCCCTTGGTAATCAGGCAGGCTCTCCCGGTGTAGTTCTTTATATCAAACGGTCCGGCATAATCCATGCCCGTGTACGTAAAAGGCCGCGAAAAGGACGTTCTTTCTTTTGGTAACTCGCCCATGAGTTGGGTCTGCAACTTCTTTTTGTGGATCACACATATTTTGCAGGAGAAAATTACAGACTTGACTAAGTTCTTGACCCTTGGTATCCAGAATTTTGAGCGGATTAGGCGTACCATTAGCTGATTACCGCCGTGCAAGGAGATGCGATGCGTAAAGGATACAAGGAGACGCGCCAACTGACAGTTGTATGGAAGAAAGATCGGATGCCGTTCATCATATTGGAGGACTTCGGAGGCCGTCACCCGACCACACGCCCTGATGAGGCCGTGAGGATCAAGGAAGGGATTCATGTTCTTAATAGAACTGGATGCTGGAATTGGCCGCTTTTGGCTCAGGCAGGCATATTCAAGCGCAAAGTATCTGCGCTGTGTTATGAAAATTAGGAGTCGCTCAGCTGTGGAAATCTCTGTATTGGATAGCTGCAGCTCGCCTGGAATAGGTCGTTTTTGCGTTTTTGGATGAAGCGCTGAACATAGGCGAAAACTCGTAGTGCCTTATCGAGCTTGGAGAACCGCTCAAGCATGTCCTGCTCCGGGCATGCTAAATGGCAACGTATGGGTCGCTTCTCGATGTCGATGTCGGAAACAGATTCATAAGGTGCAGGCCAGGAGTCTTGTGGCTGAGTTAGCCATAAAGGCATATGCAACCATAGCTCACTGGTAGCTAACTCTTCAGTCGCTACTCCACGACTGGCTAGATCTGCTGGGTTGTGCTCGGAACGCACGTGAGACCACTGGCTGGCATCAGTATTTTGAGCGATTTTTGTGACTCTATTTGCGACGAAGGTCGTCCACTGACATGGTGGCTTGTTCAACCATGCCAGCACAATAGTGGAATCAGTCCATAGAAAAGATTCTATACGACCGAAAGGAATCTGAGGCAGAATTGCAGTCCACAAGTCTGTCAGAAGGACGGCTCCACACAGTTCTAGACGCGGGAGCGAGACGGTTTTTACCGGAGTGACTTTGGTCTTTGACGTTAGAAGATTTGATGAAATGATTCCATCACGCTGGATGCGCACGTAAATCGCTGCGCCATAAGCCTTTTGGAAGGCATCGCAGAAACCATGGATTTGGACTTGTACACCTGGACTTGTACCCTGTACCCAACGCGGGATGCGAACTTGGTGGAGGAAACTGTAGCTCCGAAGGAAATCATGCCAGCGATGTAGTAGTTCTGCAGGAAGAAACTCATCCCATTCGACGCTGGCTAACCAGATATCCTGCATCAGGATTTTGGCCTGAACCACAAATGGGGAGAGCCACCCAGCTGGGTCGAACAATTTCGTGATTTGGGATAAGACGCCGCGTTTCGAATAGTTTGCCTGAATGGTGACCTCTGTTGGGACAAAATAGAACTCATCCGTCGTAGCGTTCCACCGTACTCCCAATGTCTTAGTGGTGCTGACCTCTTCGAGATCAAGAAAATCAGTCGAAAGTAGATGCTCTTTAGGAAGTGCTTTAAGGAGTGCACGTTCATTCGATGTCCACTTGCGGAGAGGGAATCCAGATGAGTCCAGAGCTGCTTGCAGCTCCCGAATGACTAAAATAGCTTCAGCCTCTGTATGGGCTCCTGCTAGCACATCGTCGACATACATATAATTTGAAATTATATGCGACGCCCGTGGATATTGGGCGTTGACATCGTCGGACAATTGTTGCAGTGTTCGTAGGGCCAGGAAAGGGGCACAATTCACTCCAAACGTGACCGTCTGAAGCTCGAAGTCGGATATATCCCCTTGGCCATTTCGAAAGAGAATTCTCTGAAACGGAGTGTGCTCTTGGTTTAGGAGAATTTGCCGATACATCTTGGTGATGTCGGCATTGAAAACGAATTTAAACGTCCGCCACTTCAGGATTTGAAGAGTGAGATCGGACTGCAGTACTGGCCCTGGATACAGAATGTCATTAAGGCTGTTCCCATTGGAAGAAGGTTGATGCGTTGAAAAGTACGCGAACTTTCGTGGTCGCAATTTCGGGCTTAAATACTGCATGATGGGGGAGATAGAAATTTATCTTGTCGGTATTCGGAGGCACCGGCTTCATATGTCCAAGATCGATATATTCTTGGATCACTGAGTCATAAGTGTCTTTGAGAGCGGGCTCCTTCTTCAAGCGAGTCTCATTCCTCAGAAACTGTGCGAGTGCGGAACTCATGGAATGCCCCAAGTCAATGTGCTCTGAATCTTTGAAGGGCAGGGGTACTATATATTTCCCGTCGCAGGATCTGGTAGTTGTTCGGACGAAAAAGTCTTCACACAACTTGTCCGTCTCCTTTACCAGTCTACATGGAAGGTCCTCCACCTCCCAAAATTTTGTGAGAAGTGTTTCCATGTTTGCTTCGGACTCTATGGATATCTGTGTGGTAAAAGACGAAACCCTACTAGTGGTTGAAGACAATGGGCCGGTCAAAATCCACCCGAAAATGGTCTCTTGCGCTAATAAAGACCCACATACGTTTGGCCTCCAGCCCGATAGCAGGACAGACGGAAGAATATCCGCACCTAGAAGAAGGTCTATCTGAGACGGCTGGAAAAACGACGGATCTGCCAATGGCATATTTGGCAGCTTATCAAGAATGTTTCGATCAATTATGCTTGTCGGAAGATTGCCGGCCAGGTTCGGCAGCACAAACGCCGTCGTGTCGATCTTGAGCATAGGTTTGGCCGGAGTGCCCATATGGAAATGACACATTTTTTGTGAGACACCGGAATTGGCTTGGTTGAGCCCTGTGACTCTTGTTGTTACGGCTAGAAATGGAAGTTTAATCCGGTTGGCAAGCCTCTCTGAAATGAAAGTGCCTTCGGAGCCTGAATCTATCAGGGCACGTGCTGGAAAATTCTCTCCTCGGTCGCACACATGAACTATGGCCGTACCTAGAAGTACTCCTTGTTGGTTGGAGGCGAAATGAACTGACGTGTTTGAGATTGGCTGCTCTGGAGGGTGAGCCGGCGCTGTGCTAACAGCGTTAGACGGAGTATCTTTGTGCAAGAGCGTATTATGCCGTCCCCTGCATGTGAAGCAACTATGCCTGCTCGGGCATTCACGAAGATTATGTCCCCTTGCAAAGCAATTAAGGCACAGTCTCTTTTGTTTAATATATGATGCTCTTTGTGGTTGAGTCATCTGCAAAAAACGAGGACAAAGCCGAACTGGATGAGGCTCTCTGGAGCAGAGATCACAAAATCGTGCGCGTGGCCCGACTTGTGTCTCGAAGGTATTTACCCTCCTTGGTTGTGCACTTCTGGGCTCCCTTGAATGCTGTGTGCTGGAAGAATTGGGTCGGACATCCTCAATTGCTTCTAACGTCCGATATCTCTCCTCGAGAAAGGAATTAATTTCTTCCCAGGCTGGGATCGCGGACTTATTGGTCAAGGACTGCTCCCATAACGAGAGAGTGACGTTTGGCAACTTGGAGGAGATTAGAAAAATTAGAAGGCAGTCCCAATTTTCCGTGGAAATTTGTGAATGCTCGAGGGCTATCAAGCACCCTTGGATTGTGCTCTGCAGATCTTTCAAGGCCGTGCCTGATTCACTGCCTAGGGTCGGAAGACTAAACAGGATTTTTAGTTGGCTGTTTACCAACAATCGCTTATTTTCAAAGCGATCCTGAAGCGCTGACCACGCGGATTGGAACCCATCATTAGTCAGCGGAGACTTGGCCACAATGGCGTGAGCTTCGCCGCTAGTTTTAGCGTTTAAGTGGAAAAGCTTTTCCACTGGAGTTAACCTGGAATTGTTTACATAAATGGCCGTAAACAGGTCACGAAAGGTGGGCCAGCGCAGATAATCTCCGTCAAAGATCCCTGTATCGCATGGCGAAAGACGGCAACCCCTCGAGAATGTCTCTGTCGGCGGAGCTGTTCTTGGCGGTGAAGTGGGGGCGGACATACGGTCGATGTCGTCATTTAGCTTCGCAGCACATCTTTCGAACACCGCATAGCAGTGCTCATATTTGTTTTGCAGTAACGGAAGATTTCCGCTACCTCCTTCGCGAAGAGCTGCTTTGGAAGCGGTTTCATACTCCCGTTCAACCTTTTCCCATAAGGATTGTATCTGATCCAGACGGATCCTTAAGGTAAACAAACTAGGCTCGGAAGAGGATGCCGTAAATATCTGGCTTTCAAATTTGCTAAGACGGTCGCTAGTTGAACTCAAGCAAAATAACGTCTAAAGTGCTCTTGGCTTTGGATCTCAAATTACTTGACGGTCCCGCGTCCGTGTTTCTCGGACTCGGTTCCCGCCTTTGACTTCCATCTATTGAAGGCGCTAACTGCGCTCCCTCCCTCTTCTGACTCGCGTCTTGCAGAATTGGTTCTTGTCCTTCCGACATTTTTTTTTTTTGGATTGGATTGGCAAGAATATGCCGTAGAATTCGAATGTTAGACTTAGTTGTGGTCAATACCGTCAACTAAAAACGCCGAAGTAGAAATGTGAGACGGTAAAAACGAAGCGAATATGGATTGCAAGAATATGCCGCATAACTAGGATGGTAGATGGTAGATGGCGGGATTAATCAATCTCAGAATTGCAAGTAAATAAACTGGAAAAAATTTACTTGACGTAGAAGCGACGATAACCGAAAATATGTGTAGCGGACTCACTATCAATTGGAGCAAATGCGACGAGAATTTAAAATTTATTTGTAGTGGAGCCAATATTAATTGGAGCAAATGCGACGAGAATGGAAAATTTATTTGTAGTGGAGCCAATATTAATTGGAGCAAATGCGACGAGAATGGAAAAATTCAGTTGTAGTGGAGCCAATATTCATTGGAGCAAGTGCGACGAGAATTTAAAAATTTATTTGTACCAAATAACTCATTGCTGGACGGAACTGCCGAGTTGTTTATTATTTTCGTATTTAATAATAACCCAATAAATGCAAAGAAAATATATATGGAGTACCCTTGACAATTGCGGTTATTTAATCGCGTGCAAAACTTTAAAAAGTATTAAATGAGCAATTAATTGATTAATTATTAATTAATAAAAAAATATTAATTATAAGGAAAAAATAATTCGATCGGAATGGTGGGATCGGAACACCTGACACCTTTTTCCTCAACTCAATGTTCGTTGGGATGCGCTGCCGGCAATATAAAGCTCTTAGTCATGATAGAATTATATAATGTATAATTGTATCATGCTCTTAGTTATGTATGTATGTAAGTATGCAGATGTCGCGACGGCAGCGGAACTATGTATGTAAGGCGCGCCAATAAAATGCAGAAAAAAGACGGACACTGGCTTACAAAATTTTGAGGAAAAAATAATTCGATCGGAATGGTGGGATCGGAACACCTGACACCTTTTTCCTCAACTCAATGTTCGTTGGGATGCGCTGCCGGCAATGTAAAGCTCTTAGTTATGTATGTATGTAAGTATGCAGATGTCGCGACGGCAGCGGAACTATGTATGTAAGGCGCGCCAATAAAATGCAGAAAAAAGACGGACACTGGCTTACAAAATTTTGTTTAAATATTTTATTCTTTATTTATTATGTTTTATTTTCTTGGTTTTAAAAATGTTGTATGTAAATGTATGTGGATGGGGAAAAAATATAATATGGAATAATATATGTTTTATCTGGAGAAAATATAATAATATATGTGTATATATGGATGTTAGCAGCGGACTGTATTATTTATTATTAGTAATTTTTTATTATCGGAATCTTACTATTTTTTTTTTTATATTGTGTGAAATAAAATCAATGTCTTTCTGTAGACCGATGTATGGACATATGTATGTATGAATTTTATTTTTGTGTCGGAACCGTTTTGTACGTTGATGTACGGATATGCCAATATGTATAGAGGAAAGCGGACGAAAAAGAATATGGCGACGTTTAAAACGGAGACGGATTGAAAAAAATTTGCCAAATTTTATGAAATGGAAAATAGTAAATGGAAAATTCCTCAACTGCCGTTGTCAGGAAAACTCGCTCTTGGAGTCGACACGGAAAATTAATCTTGCAGCAGAGTGACCGAAATTAATTGTTCGGACTACTGCTGAAGACCGGCAGTGAGGGGGCGACGGAATAGTTCGTACTTATCTTGGGAAATAAGAAACGCTGAGAACTGCTGGTGAGGGGTTGAAAAATCCGGAATCCAGAAAAAATCCAAAAATCGGGCTCCGTAGGACCAAATGTTCGGCTGGGGGGAAACTTGGTGTCCGTTCCGTAAGATGAGCACAAAAAATTATTATAAAACACTCCCGCGCCGCAGTCAGCGAAAACACCGTAGAAATAGCGAAAAGTCACCACCAAACGAAGAGAAATAGTAGTAGGCCGGGGGGCGTGGTTAATTTCAAAATATAAAATCGTGGACTTGGTCCGCTTTATTAGACTTCAGTATAGGAATTAAAAATACAAGTTGGAGTGAGAGATCAGAACCGCCGATCGCCCAGTGTCGAAAGCCTCCGCTAGAAGAGCGAGAGAGCAAGCTGCGCAAGAGCGCAAGCTGAGATCGAGAGCGCGCTGAGGAGCTTTGCAGAAGCGGGAGCGCTTCGGAGTCGCGCGGGGGGGAAACGAAAGCTCCTGACCTGAACATTATTTTTCTAAAAATTTATCGAACATTTGTATGGCAGCTAAATGATACAGTCGTCCGATCCGGCCCGTTTCGACATATATAGCAGTGAGAGTATATAGAAGAATATCAGGCCTGCTCCGGTAATCGTAAAATTTTTTCGATTTCGTTTTGGGCGAAAACGAACCGTTTTCGTTTTTAGCTGCTCCGGTTTTCGGCAAAGTTCTGCTATCGGAATGTTTCGTTTTCTCATCGTTTCTCACTGCTCAAGAAGCTAACTTGTGTTTTTGGTAATAAGCAAACAACGTAAAGTACTGCCTATTATATTTACAATTGCCTTTTCATAAGCCAGAAAAAGGCAAAAAATGTTAGAGTTAAGCAAATCTAGGCACCTAAGATGCTGCCACACTTTTCACAGTTTCAATTCCGGTGGTCTCAAATAATTATTTGGTTAATTTGGACTATTTAAGTAATCACATTAAAAAACATTAATTATAAACAATCATTTTGGCGGTTCTTTAAAGTTATTAATGTATTCATTTATATTTTATAAGTATTTTTAACTGGATGTTTCGTTCCACCAACAATATGGCAACCTTGGCGATAACTTTTTGCGGTTAACCTATCGACCTATCGCCAAAACGAGAAAACTGGTTGAACACGGCAAAAATTTTGTTGTCAAATCTGAGGAGGGGTCAGAAATAAATTTTTTATAAAATAGCTACCTGCAAGAATGATCTTGTGGTGGTGTGGAATAAACATCAATAGACCACCGAGTAAACTATTTTTTTCCTTTTGTAAATAAGATCTGATTTCATATAAAAAAAGCCATTTACTTTTCATTCCGGCCAGAAAAAGGTGCCCGTTTTTTAAATCAAAAAAATCTTTCGTTTTCGATTACCGGAGCACCAATTTCTCGTTTTCAAAAACGAAAACGAAAAAATCTTGCCGTTTTCGGTTACCGGAGCAGGCCTGTATATGCAAAGTTTCATTCAGATAGCTTTAAAACTGAGGGACTAGTTTGCGTAGAAACGACAGACAGACAGACAGACAGACGGACAGACGGACATGGCTAGATCGACTCGGCTGTTGATGCTGATCAAGAATATATATACTTTATAGGGTCGGAAACGTCTCCTTCACTACGTTGCAAACTTCTGACTGAAATTATAATACCCTGCAAGGGTATAAAAATTATAGCTTCGGTGTTTTTCAACACATTTTCATCTTTTTAGGATATGACCGTTTTTTATTATTTTAGAATTTCGGTTTTAATTTTATGAAAATCAGACGATTATATCTTATGGCTGCCATAGGAACAATACGAATATTAATAGGAAAAAAATAGAACTTCTTTGTTTTTCAAGTGTATTTTTATTAAGAGATTGTTACAAATGTTGTTGCTGTTGTCATGGAAGTTTGGACAAACTCCGCAAAAGATACTTGTCAGTTTATCGTCGTTGTTTTGGACTCCTACTTCCTGTTCCTGTAATTCTGTCCGCGGCTTTAATTGTCCTTCAAGAATATAATGGGTTTGTTGAGATTAATAGTGTCTTCCCACACACCGTCAAAGCGCATCCATCATCCGTTGAACAAACGGTCCATAAGTTTTGCCGTTCCGAATTTTCTCATGTTGGACCGCACCTAGAGTGCATCTAAATTTAAACACCGTTTGTTGGCGATAGTTAGGCAATAGTTTTTCGGTGCAACTCTGATTTCTTTTTCTTATACGGTCTTCCCACACAGAGCATCTGAGAGGAACGGTTGGGATTTTTCGCAGATGCGAAACTCGTGTTCTCACAGAGCTGCGTCAAAGTGCATCTGCAACCGAACAGCTGATCGATCAGCTGTGGCTCATAAAAACGTTAACAATGGCTGTCGAATTGGCTTTAGCTAAATTGAAATGAAGCATTTACCAACTATTTTGACAGTTGTAAAACCGCAAAAGCACAGATTGCGTCAGATTTTATCCGCACTAATTTAAAATGAATTAGATGACGAGGAATTTGAGTTTCTCGAATGGTTTTTCTCTAACAAAGAGTAAATTCCCCGATGAGTATGTATAGGTGGTATAGGCTTCCCAAATCTATAAAACAAAGTAGGGGTAGCGGGTTTATATTAAATAGTAGCAATTGGGGACACTTTGGGGCAAGAATATAAAAAAAAACGCTAACAACTATTATGGGCATGCTTGTAGCTTTGGCGCCACATTTTAAATTACAATTTCATTTGTTCCTCGCCAAGTTTGTTTACATTTTCGTAGATTTGGCCAAATTTTCACTGTTAATAGGGTCTGCCCATACACCTTCAAAGCGCATTCACCGTCCGTTGAACTAACTGCCCATATGGTTTTGCCGTTCCGAATTTTCTCAAATGGACCGGCATCAAAGCGCATCTAAATCTAATGACCGTTTGTTTGGCGATAGTTAGGCGATAGTTTTTCGGTGCAACTCTGATTTCTTCTTCTTAACAGTGAAAATTTGACCAACACTACGAAAAATGTAAATAAAGTTGGCGAGGAACAATTGAAAAATTAAATTTAAAATGTGGCGCCAAGGCTACAAGCATGCCCAAAGTTGTTCGTTTTTTTCTGTATGTTCTTGCCCTGGAATGTCCCCAATTCTACTTTATTGCACACTCTGTGGGGCATTTTCTTACGGTTAGAGAAAAATCATTAGAGAAACTCAAATTCCTCGTCATCTGTCTCATTTAAATATAGTGCGTATAAAATCTGACGCAATCTGTGATTTTGCTGTTATTCAACAGACTAAATAGTTGGTAAACTCATTCATTTAATGCCCCAAACGGCCACTTCGGACAACTTTGTTTATAGTTTAGATATGGCACAGCTGGTCGATCAGCTGTAATTGGCTCTGTGTGAACACGAGATTCACATCTGCTAAAAATTTCAACTGTTTGGTGGGAAGATCAGTATTATACTGTCTTCCCACTCAGCGCATTTGTGTGGAACGGTTAGGATTTTTCACACATGCGAAACTCGTGCTCCCACAGAACTGCGTTAAAGTGCATCCGCATCCAATAAGAGCTGATCGAACAGCTGTGGCTCATGAAAACGTATACATAGATTGCTGAAGCGGCCGATGTGGGAGTAAAATGAAGAGTTTATCAACTATTTCGGCTGTTTCACAAAAGCAAATCCACAGATCGCGTCAGATTTTATCCGCACTATCATAAAATGAATTATATGACGAGGAATTTAAGTTTATCTAATGATTTTTCTCTAACAAAGATCAAATGCCCCGAAGTGTGTGTATAGGTGGTATAGGCTTCCAAAATCTATAAAATAAAGAGAGGTAGGCGGTATATATTAAATAGTATCGATTGGGGCATTTTGGAGCAAGAAGAAAAACCAACAACTATTTTGGGCATGTTAGTACCTTTGGCGCCACATTGTAAATTTCATTTTTCAATTCTTCCTCGCCAACTTTGTTTACATTTTCGTATTGATGGTCAAGTTTTCATTGTTAAGAAGACATCAGAGTTGCACCGAAAAACTATTGCCTAACTATCGCCAACAAACGGTGGTTAAATTTAGATGCACTCCAAGCGCGGTCCAACATGAGATAATTTGGAACGGCAAAACCTTATGGGCAGTTTGTTCAACGGACGGTGGATGCGATTTGCTAACAATTTTTTAGTAGAGGTTTAATAAAATACTTATAAATTAAACTGAGAATTTCTCTTTTTTTAATTACAAAAAACAAATAATTTGTTTAAATTTTGTTAAATTAAAGAATTATATACAAAGTGGTTTTATTATATCCAACTACAATATTTTGCTGCAATGCGTAATCCGCACCATAAGATATGCACCAGTGTAAATAGTCTAGAATATATCAATATAATACTAAAGTAAAATGCTATCGATGTTTGCAATATATCGTCAAGGCATCACCACTGACAAAGTGCAGCTGTAAATGGTGAAAATGGCGAATTGTGCTAGTGTCGGAATATTAAAAATGAAATATTAATTTACTGAACATTTTGCGTTCGATATATTTAAACACATCTGAACAAAGCAGAGGCTTGTCGATAACGGAAATATAATTTGAATGTGCAAACTATATATTGTAAGGGGTGTTTTTGTGCTGCAATTTGTGTGTGTGCGTGTGTGCCATTCATTAAATGTACAATATTTGCTTACAAATTTTCTAAATTGTCTTGGGGTTTTATAATAACTACTGTTGGTAATATATATACATATATATATGTATATATATGTATTTTTTTTTGGTATATTTTGTATAATTTTTTTTGTTGCCAGCCGTCGTCGTTGGAGCTATAAATGAACCAAAACCAAATCCAGCAACTCACCTCTCACCTATCCCAGGCACTTGATCAAAACTACGATGTGAGAACAATCCTGTTAAAAAAACTGTGTTCTATACTTATTTGTATCCCTATTTGTTATTCAGGTTGTTAATATGGAGACTGTGCTGTCGGTTATATGTGCTTTGGAGGGTACAACAATTACAAAGGAGCAACTGGAGGCCACCCGACTGGCCAAGTACATCAACCAATTAAGGCGGCGAACTAAGAACGAACATTTGGCGCGACGCGCCAAGTCTTTACTGAAGAAATGGCGTGAAATGGTGGGGATACAGCAGACTGTCAATGAGTCACAGTCGCATCAGCTGAGTAGTGTAAGCCTGCAGCAGCAACAGCAGCCCTCCTCAGATTTCGTCAAGACCGATTTAGATCAAGAGTCGATCCATTTGCCCTTATCGCCGTCACAGCAAATTATACATCCAGAAACACAGAATTCATCTGATACTGTGCATCATACCAGTTTCTCCAACTTGGTTAATAATGTGCACAGGGAAAGCAAGAATAAAATGAGAAGGCACGAGGCAGCACCCATCGCAAACACCGAGAACGAACCTGCTGTGGTCATTGATATTGCTTCTGATTCGGATGAGACGGATTACAATAGCAGTGCGGTTGCACCGTCGAAGCGCGGAAATGCCCAGAATTCAATACTTGCTATCCCCATACCCGTAGCAAGTCCGATTCCTAAACAAAAGAAATTAAAAAAGGCCAAAAAACATAAAGATAATGATGTACAGAATGTACGAGTTCATGGAAAAGTTGCAGAGACATTGTCACAAGCAGACTCAGGTAGGATGCCTATATATCTCAGAGTAGAGCCGTGAAAACATTAATAGTGGCGACATCGGTTTTTTTTTAATTCTCGGGATAACTTCTATACATGTACATAAATGGTAACATTAGGGGTATTTCTTTAATGTGATTTGTAAATGTATGGTATTCCAACATTTTTTTTATATAACTATGGTGGTTACATTTGCATCGATAAAAATATAAACCTACAATTTTCTATAAATATTTAGTAAATAAAAAGGATATAGAAAATATTTTTCTATATCTGTTGCTGAAACGTTTACTAAGAAGTTTTCTAAGTTGGTTGTTGATTGCTCTCGGACAACCAGGCGGAGCCACGAGCGTTGGTCTTGCATCTTTTTGCTCCGATTTTAACTTTTTTTGTTTTTAGTTTGGTGACGCTTTGTGTGATTTCGCTATACAAGGTAGTCCCGTCGGAAAAATAAGCCGAACTAGGCTATCAAAGTGTGTGTGAGACGGGTATAGCCTGAAAGTTTGAATAAAATAACTCAATGAATAGGCACGAGCTGTCAAAATAAGCCCTAAAGTCCGAACAATTTTGCCCCGACGGGACTATAATTGTATAATTCTATCATGCTCGATTCCAAACCGAAAGAATAATGTGAAAGTGAAAATGGGAGCAGCTATGTATTTTGGTTTTCCAAATCGAAAACCGGAGCAGGCCTGATAGATTCGAATTTTGCATTTGATAAGTTATGAGCCGACAAACGGAAATCTGTAGTCGAATATTACAATAATTCCATTACTGTAAGCTACAGATATATTATGCCTCATACTGGTCTAAAAACCTTTGATTTACCTTTTTATCGATGCAAATGCAACCATCTAGTCATCCTTTTAAATAACTGTCGACGGCTTTATGTGACTGTCAGAAGAAGAATAATCCACCCCTTAGGTATACTTGCTCTGATATCTCTGCGTACAGTAACTCTTTGAACAGATGAGTGCGATCTGCCAATGGTTTTTCCAATCTCCCTGTAGCTTTTGCCTTCAAGATGCAGTTTAAGTATGATTTTTGTTTCGTCAGCGCAAATCTCCTTTCCCTTAGACTCCATAGTGACAAATGCATATATTACCCATAAAAAATTGATTAACCAAAGACGCAAAGCCAACTTTGGACAACAGCATTGGACATTAAATGGCGATCTTCTTTGTTGTACGCTTTTGAGGCTGATATTTTTAAGAGGGGTTTGGGTATAATGGTCATTATAAGAAAACCGCTAGGCTCATAATTCCGCAAAAATAAAGAGGCGAAGTCAATTGAATGACTAATAGAATGAACCAATTTTTATTCGCAGTGCAAAATATTAGCAGAATTATTTTACGTTAAAGTCAATGTTATGATTTTTATTGTCCTGCACGCAGAGATATGAGAGCAAGTGTATGCCTAAAAAATATTGATCAGCTTAACCAGCTGAGTCAATCTAGCCAAAGATATTTGATATAGATATGCCCGTCTGTTGATTTTTATGCAATATAGTCTGAGTTTTCAGCTATTTCAGGGAACTTTGTATAGTTTATAGCTGACACAGAAACGATCAATATGTTTTTATCTACTTTGAGACAGCCATTTTGTATTGTTATACTATATATACTATGACAGTGGAACGATTGCTACATGTAAATAAAAACCTAAAGATGTGAAACTGTAAAAGGCCAGTGTGAAATATTCTCTACTTCCCCAAGTGTGTTCCTTTTACATTTATCTTTTCTTTACTTTGCAGAAATCTTTTCCCTCTCAAACAGTTCAATGAGCTCGATATTTTCCGCGGAAGCCATTACCACATTGGGAAACTCGCAGCATAATAAAACGAGATTAAACGCCAGCGAATTGACATTTACGGGCAGATTCAAGTCTGCATCCAGTCACAATAATAATTCTGCAGGCCTTTTCCCCGTACGAAGCAATGAACCGTCTAGAAAACAGGCTGGAAAATATGATGATTATAATAATATATATGATTCGAGTGGTGCCTCTTGCAGTCGACTGTCTCCTTTAAATATGGAAGATAGCAGCAGGAAAATTGAGACTACAATAGATGCTAGTATGCATCAAGCTGTACTTGTGGGCAGCAATGATTTGGAGAACACAACGTCTCAGTCTCGTTTGCATATTCCAAAAAAACGCGGTCGAAAAAGAGGCTCTAAAGGGGTTGACTCTTTGATAACCAAGGATACATCGGCTAGCCTCTCCCAACAAATCTTCTTTGGTCAAGGCTCGACTGTGAAAAAGGTGAAGACCACTAAAGAATTATTTAATGAAATTCAAAGCAGGAAATTGAGTGTTTCCACAACGAGCAATCTTTCAAGTTCTTCAACAACAAATCGAGCAGAACAGGGATCAATCATGGCTGCTATGTTTCCTAGACCAGCGTCATCTTGTTCAGGTAAGGTTTTTGAGAAAATGTAGTTATATATGGGCATACCCACGGGCCGCGAAAGTACGTTTGTACGTTCTTATTTAAAAAAAAAATATACATGAAACGTTTTCTGAAACTTTTTTTTTGCCTTTTAATAGTATGTTAGCTCTTTGCTTTGTGTAAATGGTGGGGTTTGTTGAGTTTGTATTTTCATAATTAATGAAATTAATATGAAAAAATGTTCGAATTGTAACAGAATATTCTGAAGCAATAACTTATCTTTTAAAATGGATTCAAGGGTATACAAACTTCGGCGTGCCTAAAAAAATTTTGAACTTAAAAACTTGTTTTAAACAAAAATGTTTCTTCGCTACATTTCGTCATACAACATGTAATATTTTAAAAACACCCACAAATACCCTCAAATAGTTGTCTAAATTTGTTTTTATTTGTCGAAAACAGCGTTTGAAAAACTACGCTACTCCCGTAGTATTTCGTTTTGCTATTGCTACCGCTCTCGCTATGACGAGAGCCGTAGCAGAAGATCGGCAAAGCCTATGCTCTGCTCTGCTCGTAGTTTTCTCGGATCAAAAACTACATAGTACCACTAACCATACAACATATAGACTGGTCATTTCATACAACGAAAATGGACACAAAAATTTCCTAACATGCGGTCCCATGTTAACTGTTTGCTGTTAGCGACAGACCGTCTGTTAGATTTTAGCTGTTAGCGTCCCGTCCCATGTTAGCTGTCAGCTGTTAGGGTCAGGCCTTTACATGTATGCGTGTTCATGCATTCACGTACACGGGTGCATGTGTGCGACCATTTCATTTCGGGCCAGCAAGAATATTTGGTCTTTTGCTACTTTTCGCGCTAGGTACCCTAACAATATGGGCATATTCGCTATTGGGTTAATGATACAAATAAGAATGCTATATGTTATAATATATTTCTAAATGTTTCAGCATTCATTTCATATTTGTTTACAATTCAAATCAGTGGCAGCAGTGAAATGTGTTGCATATATGTACATATGTATTCGAATGAATAACAATTCATCTACTGAGATAAGAACAGGGCATATTGCAGTCGGTGCTCGCGATCGCTTGCACATTCTGTGTGCTGCAACGCGTCGAGACGCTGGGGGTTGTTGTTGTTTTTTTTTTTTTGCCGAGCTGCTACCCAAAGCGTTAGATCTCGTGCCCGTCTCTGTTTTAAACGACACCGACTGCAATATGCCCTGTTCTTATCTCAGTAGATGAATTGTTATTCATTCGAATACATATGTACATATATGCAACACATTTCACTGCTGCCACTGATTTGAATTGTAAACAAATATGAAATGAATGCTGAAACATTTAGAAATATATTATAACATATAGCATTCTTATTTGTATCATTAACCCAATAGCGAATATGCCCATATTGTTAGGGTACCTAGCGCGAAAAGTAGCAAAAGACCAAATATTCTTGCTGGCCCGAAATGAAATGGTCGCACACATGCACCCGTGTACGTGAATGCATGAACACGCATACATGTAAAGGCCTGACGCTAACAGCTGACAGCTAACATGGGACGGGACGCTAACAGCTAAAATCTAACAGACGGTCTGTCGCTAACAGCAAACAGTTAACATGGGACCGCATGTTAGGAAATTTTTGTGTCCATTTTCGTTGTATGAAATGACCAGTCTATATGTTGTATGGTTAGTGATAGTACATACAAAAACTACATAGTATATATAGCCCTTGGGTGCCCAATCGAGCCATGCGGGTTCCACGGTGAAAATGCGGGTTCTACCGCTGGAAGATGTCCGCTCTATTTAGTTCTATACTCTTTGGTAGTAATCTCAAAGTTTTTGTATATTTAAAATGGTAACAGCAAAATGACTTAACACGAAGTTTCATACACATGCTTGCCCTTAAGGGGGGATATACATGTAAACCAAAACTTTTTAGACAAATTTTTTTTTTTGGTTTAAAACATAGTTTATTACTTAAAGAATATACTGTGTAAGTTTTAATATCGAATTCCAACTTTAAGTGCCTCAAGTCAAGTATGCACGCAAGGTATACAAGTGTTAACGTGGGCGCATTAAAAACTTAATAAATTTTAAATTTAAATTTAAATTTTTTCCGGAAAACGACTGAGATATGCTATGAATCCATTGTATTATGAAAATAGGGACATTTAACCCTCTAGTGCCCAAGACCGCCTCTAGACGGGCAATGTTAAAAACACCGTTATTTTATTATTTTCATTCCTTTTCACACGGTTTTCCGTTTTTTCTAATTCAGGAAAGTCCAAAAATTAAGTTCGTTGCGTTTGGAATACATACTAGAGCTAGCGCAAGCTGCTGTATTCATTTGAAGCTGAAAATTTGTGCAAATCGGACAAAATAATTATTTTGAAGGAAATACAACATGTAAATACTTTTTTTTTTAAATTGGAAAAAAATTAGAACAAAAAATTGTACTGTGTTGCTGACAGTCTCAATGACATTTATAATAAACATTTAAACAAAAAAAATTTTTTACCTAATTTTTTGTTGGCCTATATTCCCAGAACCGCCTTCATGCGGTCCAAGGTTTTAGTCATATAAAACTCGATCCGAGCAAAAGTAAAATTTTTTCCAAAACAAACATTCACTTTTGATACATACTGAATCCAAAAACAATTTTTTTTTGAAAAAAAAAAAAAATTGGGGCACTAGAGGGTTAATAATGAAACTACAAAAAAAAAAGTTAAAAAGAAACTTTTTTTCGGCCCTGGTTGACCATTTATTTTTTTCATTTATTTCGCCAACGGTAAACCTTAACTTAAACTTAAGGGTCCATTCTGGTTAGTTAAAAAATAATCGAATTTTTTTGTTGCATTTTTTGATAGTTATAAGTGTCTAGAATATCATACTAAAACGGCAAATCAAAATACGTAATAGTTTAAAAGTTATGAGCCTCCGAGTCGGCCGACTATAGGAGGTACAAAGCAAACATAAAACTTTAAACGCGTGTTCTGGAAAACTACATTTTTCGAGCTGGCGACCGTCCTATCTCAGTTAATTTTTAACGAATCTTAATGTTTTTTTTTTAATACGCGTAATGAAGCTGTCCATGGAATAGACTATAATTATATTGATTGCTTATACATTGGATTTTTAATCAACTAAAAAGTGAAGAAAATTTTCACGAAAACGAAAAAACAATTTTGAATCGCCGCCATTTTTTTATTTTTTATTAAATTTTTATAATTCTAGTCTATTCCATAACCACATTCATACTAAACAAGAACATTTTTGAATTATTTATTAAAGATAAATAATGGCGGATATGCCCATATTTTATATAATTTATATATATATATATATATATTTTTTTTTGTTTTTTTATAGATACATCCATACATTCGCCACAAATTATGGAAACTTGTTCGGGCAATGTTACTTTAATGGGCGCCGATACATTCTCGAATAAATTAGGTAAGAATCTGCAGTATACTCAAAATCATTATCCGATTATTTCAAAGGAAGATTGATAACATTTGCCTGTGTTATTCAGTTAAAAGAAAATTCTGGGTAGATTTATAAATTTTTTTGTTCGCACTGAGTACGAATCTGTAGTCCAACATACATATTTTGGCCATGAATCTTTATCTAAGAAATAAAACATGATAATTTTAAACAGAAGTTGCTTCTCCAGTATACATATTAGACTTCCGCTTGAATTTACTCATAACGGAAAATGAAATACTTTGGGTATAGCTACACTTTTTTCTTTGCACAGTAAATTCCGTATTGACAGAGTGTTTTCACTCACTCCGTAGTTGTATAGCAAATTTGGTGTACAGAGTTTTGGTGTTCAGTTTATTTACTGTAAAATGAAAGAAACTATTATATGATATATGATATGCAGAAATAATAATAAAAAAAACAACGGTTTTTTATTTCTTTTAGTGCATTTATTACATAGTTTATTGCATTATTTATTGTAAAAAAATCTTACATTTGCCTATTCGTTCATTGCACTTGCTTCGTTTACCTTGCAATCCATGACACGTGTTAGAAAATACTGTGCTGAACTGTTCAGGTTAAACATAACAAAGAGTGTGTTAAACAAAAACAACCTTTCCTTTGTTTATATGTTGTTGAGCCGGCTTGTAGTCAGGGAGGGGGTGGAATACCAAAATAAATGAAAAGCTTTTATTTTGATTTGGTCCAATATATTTCGGTTGACCTAGATCTTCAGGGCAAATTGTTTTAAACGTCTGCTCTGTTCGACATGGAGCTAATGACCTCAAGCCGGCTCAACAACATATAAAAGTTGTATATTTATAGCATAAATAAAATGCTAAACACATACAAAGCATAGTTTCATAACATTTTACCTATGCTTATTATGTTTTCAGTTCTACATTACTAGCTATACATATAGTTGATATATGATATAGTTGTCCGATTTTCATAAAATTTATACCAAAATGATGAAATAAAAACAAAAGCTCATATCTCAGAGTAGATGAAAATACGTTGAAAAACAACGAAGTTATAATTTTTTCTTTAATTTTCCGATCGTTCCGATGGCAGCTATAAGATATAGTCGTTTGATTTTTATAAAATTAAACCGAAAATCTGAAATGTATTTATCAATTATTTGTATGACAGCCCAACATATATAGCAGTGAGAGTATATAGAAGACTTTATGCAAAGTTTCATTCAGGGACAAGTTTGCGTAGAAACGGCTAGACGAACGGACGGACAGACTGACGGGCGAACGGACAGGGCTAGATCGACTCGGCCGTTGATGTTGATAAAAAATAAATATACTTTACTAAAATTAAAAACGAAATTTGAATATCTCAGATTTGATAAAAATAAGTTGAAAAATAGTGAATCCATAATTTTTATACCCTTGCAGGGTATTATAATTTCAGTCAGAAGTTTGCAACGCAGTAAAGGAGACCTTTCCGACCCTATAAAGTATATATATATTCTTGATCAGCATCAACAGCCGAGTCGATCTAGCTATGTCCGTCTGTCCACCTGTCCGTTTCTACGCAAACTAGTCTCTCAGTTTTAAAGCTATCTGAATTAAACTTATATGTCGGAACGGGCCGGATCGGACGACTATATCATATAGCTGACATACAAATGTTCGATAAATTAAAAAAAAAAAAAAAAATTATAACTTGTCTGTTTTTCAAAATTTTTGCATCAGAATTACGGTAAAAATTTTATGAAAATCGGACAACTATATCTTATAGCTGCCATAGGAACGATCAGGAAATTAATAGGAAAAAAAATTTTAACTTCGGTGCTTTTCAACGTATTTTTATCTACTCTGAGATATAAGCTTTCTTTATTATTCTAGAATTTTGGTATGAATTTCATAAAAATCGGACAACTATATCATATAGCTGCCATCGAAGCGATCGGTAGATGTAGAGAAAATGTAAAGCTGGGAATGTAAAACTGTAACTGTCAAACTGTAAACATAATAAGTATTGGTAAAATGTAATGAAAGTGAGTGTGTTCAGTATTATAATCTATAATATAAACATCAAAACCAATCTGCAAGGGTAGACAAACTTCAGCGTGCCGAAGTTAGCTTTCTTTCTTGTTTTTTTTATTAATTTCCTGGTTCCCAGATCCTTCATTTCAATATTGACTATAAATGCGATACATCTGACTGCGTATGTTGGCAGTTCAATTATAATTTTGAAAGAAATTAGGGTTTATATATTCTGGTGCTGATTTCTAGGGGACATTCGGTACAGGCTTTAAAGGATTTGCAAAGTGGATAGCCCTTTCATCGTCACGGCAAGTCCGGGCCCCTTTTTGTGATATGTATATATATATATAGCATATTACAGAGTTGTCAGTAAATAAAATATTAAACCTTGAACAGTAATGTTTATATATAAAAATCTCCTGTCACTATGTTTGTTCGCTATAGACTCCTAAATCGCTTCCTCTGCTTGTTCAATAAAATTATACTGGCACCGAGTCGTTACGCGCTCTTCACAATTGCCCATAAAATATATTTTGTGGTACACCTGGCCCTGTATTTTTAATGTAGTTTCAGAATTACGTCCATCGGATGCAAGATCACAAATTTTAGTGGAAGAATTAAAGAAGAATTAAATTTGCGTATTTTACGCAAAAATAATTTTGAGTCAATTGAATTTCCAGCAAGAAGGGTTAATAAAGGTTCTGGCGGAGCAGGTAGAGAGCACGACTTTTCCTGATGCGCAGCACATACCGGCAGTTTCATTCCGAAATTTAAACGCCTGACAATATTGACATACTTTGTCCTTTCCACCGATAGCAATTTTTGAATGCGCAGAGTAGTTAATATCTGGTGCATATTCAAAAGCAAGACGAACGAATGATGTACGAACTAATGACGACGACCTTCTGCTGTCCTAATTCTTTGAGCTCTATTTCTTGTATTAACTTGTTCTGGGAACTGATGAGCTCTTTCGAAACGTCTGCGTCGTGCCACTCTGCTGCTTACGTTGTTGAGAGTCGATCTTTTCGGTGGCATTTTGCTGAAAATAATATCTTACCTTCTTAATGTATTTTAAATGAGAATTTAGAGACTCACCACTTATAAACACAAAACAATAATTATGAATGACAAATGACAATAAAAGAAAAGACAATCTGACAAAATGCGATTTATTGAAATAATTTATTACAAAATATGTAATACGTGAAGAACCGCTCAACCAATTTGGTGCAAACTCATCAACAAAATAGCCCGAGCACAGCATAAAGATTTGGTTAAATAAGCACACTAAATTTCATGAGAATCGGTAAAGCCGTTTCGGAGGAGTGCATAAAAAAATAAGATTCCTCCTTTTCCTGCCCAAACTGCCAAGATGTAAAAGATCTTAGCTATCCTATCTCTCAAGTTGAACCAAACTGCATAAGCACACTAAATTTCATGACAATCGGTAAAGCCGTTTCGGAGGAGTGCATAAAAAAATAAGATTCCTCCTTGTTCTGCCGAAACTGCCATGATGTAAAAGATCTTAGCTATCCTATCTCTCAAGTTGAACCAAACTGCATAAGCACACTAAATTTCATGAGAATCGGTAAAGCCGTTTCGGAGGAGTGCATAAAAAAAGAAGATTCCTCCTTGTTCTGCCGAAACTGCCATGATGTAAAAGATCTTAGCTATCCTATCTCTCAAGTTGAACCAAACTGCATATTGCCTGCAAATTTGATAGAAATCTGTTAAGCGGTTTAGGAGTCCATAGCGAACAAACATAGTGACAGGAGATTTTTATATATTAAGATTATGTTTACAGTTTGACAGTTACAGTTTTACATTCCCAGCCTTACATTTTCTCTACATCTACCGATCGCTCCTATGGCAGCTATATGATATAGTTGTCCGATTTTTATGAAATTTATACCATAATTCTAGAATAACAAAAAAAGCCTATATCTCAGAGTAGATAAACATACGTTGAAAAACAACGAAGCTATAATTTTTTTCCTATTTATTTCTCGATCGTTCCTATGGCAGCTATATCATATAGTCGTCCGATTTTCAAAAAATTTGTACCAAAATTCTAAAATAATATAAAATAGCCATATCTATAAAATGGTGTAAAAATGTTGAAAAACAGCAAAGTTATAATTTTTTTTCTACAAATATATCGAACATTTGTATGGCAGCTATATGATATAGTCGTCCGATCCGGCCCGTTCCGACATATATAGCAGTGAGAGCATATAGAAGATAGCTTTAAAACTGAGGGACTAGTTTGCGTAGAAACAGACAGACGGACAGACAGACAGACGGACATGGCTAGATCGACTCGGCTGTTGATGCTGATCAAGAATATATATACTTTATAGGGTCGGAAACGTCTCCTTCACTGCGTTGCAAACTTCTGACTGAAATTATAATACCCTGCAAGGGTATAAAAATAAAATTATTATTCGTTAAAAATTGACTGAGATATGACGGTCGCCATCTCGAAAAATTCAGTTTTCCACAAAACTCTCTACCTGCTTTGAGTCGGCCGGCTCGGAGGCTCATAACTTTTAAACTATTACGTATTTCGATTTGCCCTTTCGGTATGATATTCTAAAGTTCTAGATTCAATTTTTTTTTACATAACTAACCAGAATGGACCCTTAAACGAAAATGTTGTCAAAATCACACAATCACATATCATAATGATTGTAAACGATAACATACGAGTACGTTAGTTCGCCTAATGCTTTCATTACCGCTCTCTGAAATACTGAAGGCACGTTCTTTAGACCAAACGGCATTGCTAACTCGTACAGGCCTTCTGGAGTCAGTACTGGAACCTGTTAATATCCACAAGCCAAATAAGGTAATCGAATAATTTAAACGGCATTGGAAAGGTAACACAGGAACACAAAATTAAACTTTGTGAAATTTCCACGAACCATTTCAAGTTTTCCATGATATTTGGGTGCTCCTGAGTAAAAGTCCCATACAAAATTATTTTCCATTACCTACAGGTTCCGCGGTATACCTAAGAATACAAAACACCGATGTTTGCCGACATTTTGAATTACGTGGGCTATATAATTGGACTTACCTTTATTATTTTCGGTAGGACCTACTCTCAATACATCACGGCACTACTAAAAAATAGTCCCAATCGTGGACCATTGCCCATGTCTTTGGAATTCGACGCCAAAGTTGAAACTCCCAAAATTTTCAACATTTCTGTGATGAAAAAACAATGCTGAGAATTAAATCTTATATGGAACTAATTTTAAATATTCATTGAATCTATTGTTCATTGTATTCTTTAATTTCGGTTTAAAGCGTTTTCATGAGGACATTTTATTGGATTTATTAAACGAATAAAACCGCTTTTTTGGTTTGATTATCTACTACTATTTTCTGTCAAAATTCAAATAAGTCAAGGCAACCTATAGAATGCGAGTAAATATGTATCTTTTTATATATAATATAAATTTAGATTTTTTACTCGCATTCTATAGGTTGCCTTGACTTATTTGAATTTTGACAGAAAATAGTAGTAGATAATCAAACCAAAAAGGCGGTTTTATTCGTTTAATAAATCCAATAAAATGTCTTCATGAAAACGCTTTAAGATTTAATTCTCAGAATTGTTTTTTCATCACAGAAATGTTGAAAATTTTGGGAGTTTCAACTTTGGCGTCGAATTCCAAAGACATGGGCAATGGTCCACGATTGGGACTATTTTTTAGTAGTGCCGTGATGTATTGAGAGTAGGTCCCACCGAAAATAATAAAGGTAAGTCCGATTATATAGGCCACGTAATTCAAAATGTCGGCAAACATCGGTTTTTTGTATTCTTAGGTATACCGCCGAACCTGTAGGTGATGGAAAATAATTTTGTATGGGACTTTTACTCAGGAGCACCCAAATATCATGGAAAACTTGAAATGTGTAATTATTGTAAAATGTACATATGTATGTACTGCATAATGTACCACGCCCACAAATTCGCCTTTTTAAAGGGTATCGAAGTGAAAAATTCCCTTGTATTCCCATGCAGTTTACAATTGGAATTACAATCAATAAAAATTAAGCCATTCTGGTTAAATATATAGAAAAAACAAAAAAAGGGAATATATGAAATTTGTAAATTTATACATAGCATATGATAATTTGGTTTTGATATTTGTATTACAATTTTAAATGCTGAAAACACACACATAACAGAGTTTCATTACATTTTACGTAGACGGGCATGGCTAGATCGACTCGGCTTGATGCTGATCAAGAATATATATACTGCAAACTTCTGACTGAAATTATAATACCCTGCAAGGGTATAAATACAATGTTATTAAAAGTATAGACCAATTAAAATTACTGTATATAACCTTCAACTCTAAGCTATATTTTAAACACCATTGTATAAATCTAAGAAAACAACTTGAATCCCGATTCAACAGTATTAAATATTTAATTTCCAAGTACTCATGTATACACACTAATACGCTCATAAACATAACCTCCGCCGTAATGCTCTCAAAAATAGACTGGCCTTTCCATCCACGGATGGTGCGCAAAATCCCACATACGAAAAGTACACCCACCTTACCACGGAGCTGTTCGGCGAGCCATCAATGCATTCCTTACCTCTCCCACTCGCTGCATTTTGGGAGAAGCAGGACCACCCGGCGTATCTGATTGTATATTGGAATGCACCATGCACACCAAATATCCTTTTAAAAAAAGATTTCTATGCTATATTTAAGGAGAAACGTAATACAAATGCCCCTCTACGCTTCGGCCATGTGCCAGCTACTTGTGCTTGTGAACTTACATTAAGTTGAGTATTTAATACTAGATTTAATCCTGATGTGATGCCGGAATAACAGACCTGCGATAATCACTGTGATGCGCTTTCTTCCTGGGACTTCGTTAACGCCAAAACTAATGCACTATCTTACAGCAAGGTCTCACTCAAGATAATGTTTACTGCAGCTCCAGCTACGGCTGAATTAAATTTCAACAACACAATGTCGCCATTTTTTAAGGGACGACGCACAGTAGCGCCTCTCGAACAAAAGCCGTTGCAAAAATCGAAAAAGTCAAAATCGCAAAATCGATTTAAACTATAAGAAATCGACAGAGAATTTCCCAAGGATTCCGAATCTGTAACCAAAAAAATTGTCAGATTTTTTTTGAGGAAGATATGAGCATTCAAAGTCGAAATTGTTTTCCGTGTATGCGTCATACAACAAAAAATAGGTCAATTAGTCGACTTTCAGGTAATATTACACAAAAACTACATATCCAATGGTCTTGAATTTTTTTTTAAATGATAGGTATATTCATTACCTCTTATTCAAATTAAAAAAAAGGTAGTTTTGTGTGGGCTTGTACAGGTAAATCGCTACCTGCCAGGTGTCCATTATTTTCACCTTTTTCTGGCTAAAGTAGTCTATAACTTCTGAAGCTGCCCAGAGCCGGCGATACACTGCGTGTATCTTTCCTGAATCAGAATCCGTTTAGAAAGTCTGCGTCCAGCTGCGACTCTGGCATTGCGAAGCAAAACACTGAAACAACTCAGGGTAAAATATACCAAAATACCGACACAATTTCATACAAACCAACAAAAAATACTAACTGTAGCGCTCACGGTTCTGTGGCGGTTAAACATAGAACAAAAAAAATTTTTTTTCCAGTTTTCAAATTATTTTTATTTAAGCAAATACATTAAAATAAAGATAAAAAATTAAATAAAAAATATTTTTAAAAAATTGTCTTCATTGAGAAAAAAATATTTCTTCACTTTGATACCCTTTAAAAAGGCGAATGAGTGGGCGTGGCAGATTTTCCAATACATATGTTAATTTTACAACAATTACCTATCAAATGGCGTTTAAATTATTTAGTTATCTTGTTTTGTTCAAAAGTTATGATTTTTGCAACGTAAAATGAGAAAAGGCGCTACTGTGCGACGGTCGCAGCGCTCCCGCAAGTTGTAAAAATGTTTAGTTCTGTTGCTCTAGCAAAACACGAAATTGTTTTTTGAAAGTTGCAAATCGGGGGTTGGATCCCACTTCTAATGACGGAAGGCTCTTATTGCCTTGATGATTTAAGTTGTTGTGTCAGTCATTGTACGAGCGGAGCGAGTCTCACCGAGTGCGTTTTCTTCCAATTTCTAAATCCAACTACACTAGCCTCTTCATCTCGTTATCTACCATATTTCTCTCAACGCAACACTGAGTCACACTGACGACTGCATATAAAGTCGTCCCACTTTTTTGGTTCTAAACAATTCAATAAGAATTCACCTTTCGTAACACTTTTACATTCGCTTCAATAGTTGGGCACGCAATTAAAATAATTAATAATATATATATAGATGTTCTTAAAGCAACAAAATAATGATCCTAGTTAGTTAATAATGATTGTAGCTTTAAGAACATTGTCAAGAACAATAAAAAATATTATTTTGTTTTAAATATCTCTTTTTAAGGGGTTATCCGCCTCTTGAAGCACAAAAAAGGCCAATTTTCGAGAATTTTTTTAAAACTTGGTTAAAAAATGTTGGAAAATTTTTATGCTCTAGTATATGGCCGACAGTTCTGGCTTTTTAGACTGGGTATTCCCTTGACGACTGAATGATTGAACTACTAACAAGAAAGGAAGCTAACTTCGGCACGCCGAAGTTTGTATACCCTTGCAGATATTATTTCATTACATTTTACCTATACTTATTATGTTTACAGTTTGACAGTTACAGTTTTGCATTCCCAGCTTTACATATTCTCTACATCTACCGATCGTTTATATGGCAGCTATATGATATAGTTGTCCGATTTTTATGAAATTAATACCAAAATTCTAGAATAATAAAATAAGCTTATATCCCGGAGTAGATGAAAAAACGTTGAAAAACAAAGAAGTTGTAATTTTTTTCTATTAATTTCCGGATCGTTCCTATGGCAGCTATATGATATAGACGTCCGATTTTCATAAAATTTTTACCAAAATTCAGAAATAATATAAAATGGTCATATCTACAAAATGGTGCAAAAATGTTAAAAAACACCAAAGTTTTAATTTTTTTTCTAAAAATTTATTGAACATTTGTATGGCAGCTATATGATATAGTCGTCCGATCCGGCCCGTTCTGCCATATATAGCAGTGAGAGTATATAGAAGACTATATGCAATGTTTCATTCAGATAGCTTTAAAACTGAGGGACTAGTTTGCGTAGAAACGGACGGACGGACAGACGGACATGGCTCGATCAACTCGGCTGTTGATGCTGATCAAGAATATATATATACTTTATAGGGTCGGAAACGTCTCCTTCACTACGTTGCAAACTTCTGACTGAAATTATAATACCCTGCAAGGGTATAAACATGTAGACTATGTATTGCGATAGTTAGCCGATATTTTCAACCGTCAAGGGAACGACTCAATAACGACAGCAGCTAAATTTTCAACAAGAACTTGATACATTATATACATTTTGTATTACCCTATATAATCTTAAATTTTTTTTTTATACTACTGGACCTTTCATGTAGCAGTCTAAAACTTTGAAATTTACGAATTTTTTTAGTCTCACTGTCTTTTCAGTCATTCAGTCGATATTTTCAGCGACTCCAACGCTAAATGACTGAAAATATTGTATAAGCAGTTTGTATTTGAAAAGCTTGGAAAACAAATATCAACTTTCTCGCCCGAAAACAGTTTTCCTTTCGAAAACGAAAAGTTTCCGTCACGTGGCAACTTTTGAGAAAAAGCGGTTTTGGTACATTAACAACATAGCTATTAGACTTAATGTTGGGGCTAACTGAAACTTTATACTTTAATACTAAAAAGCTTCATCTTCTGATCTTACTTTTACCCCATATTTTTGCTATGCTGTAGCTGTTATCGTTTTATTAGGATTTGAAAATTCCCAAAACAATCAGTTTATGAGACTTTGACCGATATTTTCTCAAAAATTGTTCGAGATGGAAACTTCGTTTTCTTTCGTTTTCGAATAAGATAAGACCAAGATCTTTCAAAATCCGCTGCGTTTACTCTGCCTATATTTTTGTTTGTTTGTTTTGCTTATAATTTTTTTTCTTCAAAATGCGTTGAGAAAGTTGCTACAGAAATAAAAATAATAGTAAATTTCCCAATTTAATAATTAATTTACTTGCAGATGCTGCAATTACGGACAGCGATACTGTTACCTCAGAACCTTCTCGTGACAGTAATAAATCGCAGGAAATCAAAGGTACTTCCTTGGACAATAGCAATAGCAATTCATTTGGAACCTTTGGAAAGAGCAACATGAACATCAAACAGGAGAATCTAAATGACATCACAACACAACTTATGCACTTGATACATAGCTTGAAGAGTCCGCTGAGCGTGTACGAAATTGAGCAAATGTATCTGGCCGAACTCGTACCATGTTCATGTGTAATTATGGAGGATGACTATACAAATGCTCTAAAGGGAGAGCCAGAAATTGCAGTTTCCGATAATATTTCTACAAGTGAGCAAAAATTCAATTTGAATATGGATAATACTACGACGGTGCATAGAAAGGATCAGGATCTACAGGATATACGACCATCGATAAAACGATTGGATAATGATCATGAAATGGTGGAAAATCAACTGAAGCCTGTGAGATCGATCTTTGATTTAGACTTCGATGATGATAACGATTTGCATTCAATAATGCTTGAAACTAAGCCGGCTGTTAAAATGGAAGAAATAAAGAAAAAATTGGAAGTTCTGAATGTGTCTCAACTTGATATTAACTATACTCAAGAAGTGGAACAGGAAAATAGTGAAACAATTGCAGCCAATCTCCCAATTATTCCCTCTCTTGTCGTTCAGGAAGATCCCCACTGCCTGGCAAAGCAACGATTTTATGTACAAACAAACCAAGTGACCAGTTTTCATATAAATGCCTTGCATAATTACTACATACCAAATATTAATGGAAATTGGAATGATTTGGAAAATAATTCGATGCAACCCTGGGATTCCATGTATACGGTCACTAATGGAGCTGATGTTGTGCCTAAATATGGCTTAATAGCTTCGGACCGTATCAAAAAGGATCTAAGTTCTTTAAAGTTCTTAAAACCTTTTAAGGCGAAACCTTTCAAATCATTAATAGCGCCATTTCTGGGTGTGGCCAAATGTTTGCCTACCTGTCGACGTGCTAAACGAAGACTCAACATATCGTTTAATCGTTTTTCTCACAATCCAGGTGGTAATTATAATGTTCCCATGGAAATGCCGCCGCTAAATGTTAATATTGATGGAACGGACAGCGGCCATAATGAAAATGCGGTGCCAATAAAAAACCTACAAATATCATCATCATATGATGATACATCATCAAGATACTTCATTTCAGATATCCCTAAAAGTAATAATTTATTAAAATTAGTCGAGGATCAAGTGGGGGCTGAAGAAATTATGAAAGAGAAAAAGAATGATTGGAATGGTAAAAACTTTAATAATAAAACTAGTGATAATAACAGCAGTAGTGACAGTGATAGTGAAGACAAAAATGAGAATGATTATGAAAATAACGAGGAATATGCCATTGTCCAACGCCCAACAACCACGAGTCGCGATCATATTGTGTTGACAATAAAGAAAACCCCAAGTAAAGTAAACTCGCCAGCAAATTCACTGATAAACACAATGACTTCGCCAGTTATTACATCAAATACTTCACCAACAACATTTACAACAAACATTAAAGCAAACACTGAGGAAAATGGTGTTCAAAAAGTAACAGTTCCAGTACCACTCACTAAATTTCAATTGATGAGACTTCCTTTTCGTCCTCATCGTTATCGCAAGCGCACCTTAAACACAAAAACTGACTTGGATCTTAAGCATGAATTTTATTTAAAAGAGACATCTGTGGCCGTGGACATGACGATGCGTGAGAAATTATTTTTTCAGCACGAGTTGTACGGTGAGCCTGCTTTGGATATGAAAGAAAGAACTTTAAACTATAGTAACAGCAGCTCAAATTCCGAGGAAAGTGAAGGGGAAGAAGAATCATCGAAAGCTAAAAACCGCTCTACGATAACCACTTTCGATAAGAACCGATTTAATTTGCAAAGTGAGACTGAAACCAGAGAGGGTAAAATCGATAGCGATGTATTATCATCAAGTGATACAGATATAGATGGAGGCGATGAAAATTTTATTTTTGAAGACGCCCAGCTCGATTTAGTAAACAATAGCTTGCTAAAATCATTCAACTTAATTCAAACTGATTCACAAAAGGATTATTTAAATGGAAGTAATAAACAATACTGTAACAATAATCACTTGGGAATCTCTACCGAAACTCCGCCCGTCAAAAAATTGCCTCTTTTAAACCTTGAATATCGTACTGGCTATCGATCCTTACCCGAAAATAATGACACATCAACCAATGCGGCCGGTTATCAAGAATTTAAGGAATGGCATCAAGTTCTTCAACTAAAATCATACAACAACGAGCCGTTAATCGTTCTGCCTTACGTCGTGCTTGAATGAACATAGAATATTCAACAAAATGTTTTCAATTTTACGCCGCAATGTGTGATAACATTTCCAAAAAAAAAAAAAAAAATTTATATAATAAAAAATACAAATATATATAAAAAAAAATAATTAAAAAAAAATACAAATTAAAATAATTTTAAATAGTTGTAACCTGTTGTTGATAAAATTCAGTTTCAGATTAATTTGTAGGCGTTTCTTTAAAATACAGTTCCAGTTTAACTTGTAGATGATGAAATAAATAAATTTTTGTTATATTTTATACATATATTGTTAAAAGAACATTTTTATTTTTTTATTTTAATCTTTTCCAATTATTTTTATTAAATAACAATAAGCCCAAATAACACACAAAGTTATGTAAAATAAATGTAAATAAACTAGCATAAGATTTCCAATTGTTTTCTTAGCGTGTTATTGAGAAATAATGGCTACCTAAGTTGAGTCTCTTATGTGATTCTGCAACGAACGGACGTGTTTCTTATTGCATTCCAATAACTAAAAAACAGCACTCACATTTCCAATACATAATTTAGTACAACTCTTACCCTTCACTTTAAGCGTTCAAGAGATCAATCTTAAAAACCCTCATGTCAACATTTTCGAGAGAAATTACACAGTAAAAAATGCTATTGACGTAAATTCATAGAGCCATAACTATTATGACACTAATAGCCTATTTACACCAAGCTGCGTTATTGAGTTAATATCGAAAACGACAGATTTCTTCAATTTTCATATCGATTATAAAAAATGTGTTCGATTTCTACTCGATATTCGGACTATCAAACAAGTTCCACCACCAAATCGAAAAAACTGTGACGGTTTGTCGTTTCCGGTGGCTCAGGGACGGCCAGGGTTCGTCTCAGAAATTTGTATTTTTTGTCAGAGGTGGTTGCTGAAAGAGATACCGACCCAGTCCCAGAGTAGAACTCCGAAAAATATGCCGTAACTATAATTATTTGTTTATTGTCTCGAATATTACAAGTGTTTAGAAAGATTAGGTTTAGTCTGCTGCCGCCGGTAGTCGCTCTGGAACGCCGCACTTCAGGATCAGGTACTTCCTTCTGGCTTGGGTCGACAGTGTCGGTGAAACGCCGATGCGCGAATGCCCCTCAGATCTCCTAGAGTGAGAACAACTTGTGGAGGCCCTAAGGTCTACCAGTTAGCGGAGACCCTGAGATCTACCAATATATAGAGACGTATGAGGAAGCCCTCCCAGCAGACAAAGAGGGGTCTCGGTGCGGATGGATCCGAGAAATGTCCGCTAAAAATATTAAATGCGAACAAAGAATCGGAGTTTCCGCATTAGGTTCGGGGAATGCTCAAAAACGGACGCGCAAACGGACGAAAAGCAAACTATATGGCGTTGCTCGTGAATGTGCCGAAAACGTATTGCTAACGGACACTGAAACGAACAGTGGGCGGCCAAATAGCGGACTTACCGCAATAGGTTTGCCTAATTGTCGAAACCTGGCCCGAAAACAGATACTGAAACGGGCGAACACTGGGACCCGTGCAAATGCCTCAAATGTCCCGCTAACGGACACTAAAACGCACTGCACGCGTTAAAAATCTTGTCGTCAACGAAATTTCTAGAACTCGGTGAACGGTTCTTCTCCTTCCATCTTTTGTCGCTTGCCTGTTTTTGGTTATTTCGCTGCAAATAAGCGAGAGGCAAATATTATTGCATCATCTTTTAACTCTTTTATACCGTCGCGTCTCTTTTCCTTTTGACCGGCGAGTTGTGCGGACGTGAGTGAGCAGTTTTTTACAAGACGCACGTGTTTTCAACGGTAAGTGTTAAATTTTAATTGATTAATGTGTACAATCTCTTACTAATCAACTAATATTGACTAGATTTATATTTATTTATGCTGGCGAGACTTAATTTCTGACGAAGTGGCGCGCCAATGGGCCTGGTTTGGGACAGAGTCCAAAATGTGCATTCGAGGGATGCTTATAACGTCATCCGTCAAAGGTATGTATATTTTTCGTATGTTTTTTAATACTTATAATAATTTATATTTTTACAGCCGCTTTTATGAACAAATTTGAGTTGGAGGGCGCAGATTTCGATAGAGTGACACAAAAGCAGAATGCACAGGACGGTTTGTATTAGTATTACTAGTTTTAAGTTTTACAAATCTTAAGTAAAATGTTTATTTTTTAAGTTAAATAATGATAAATAATAAATAATGACAAACATAAATAAATGTATGTTTTATTTACATTTAAAAAACCCGAAATTCTAAAAAATTTAGTTGGAAATAGATATTAAAAATGTATCTGAAACGCATCGTGAAAAGACCGCAAACGGTACTTTTTCGGGTATCGTCAAAGGTCCGCAAACAGTACTTTTTTGAGTATCGCCACAGGTTCACTAACGGTACTCTTTCGGGTATCGTAAAGGGGGTGCTATCGGTTCTTTTTCCGGTCTCGCAACAGCGTCCGCAAGCGCTATTAGTTCGTGCTCCGAAAATGAGAGGTTTTGCTGCCACAAACCCCAAGACATGTAATTTACTTTGTTATCGTTCTTGAGTCTAAAATCGGACGTTTTGTCCGCCTGCGGTCCGCAAAACTTCAGTTTTTAATATTTTTTACGAAGTTTTTGTCTGCTGGGAATATAGAGACGTAGGACAAGGTCGGGGTCCGACTATTACACAACTTTACTGAAATACCTTATTTAACCTCCTATCCGATCCAGGTGATGACTCCTTGGTTGGTTCCTTACCGCTGCTCATCCGGAGTACTTGGCCGATCGCCGGCCGAAACTAAATGAGCTCCACAGGGCTGGGGCTCGTCTTATATAGGGCCCTGGCGAGGTTAAGTGTGCGCGCGTTTTTAATTCAAATTCAAGTCTTCATAATTTTCTTTTCTATAATATAGTATCATCCTAATTCTATATCTTACGTATAAATTTGTGCGCGTTTGCGCGTCACAAAACTAAGCAACTGACTGTTGATAATAAAAATTAAATTTGTTTTGTGGAGAGCTGCCCTTTGGGCACTTCTAAGGGAGTGGACGGAGAATGTCTTAGACAGACTTCCCTTTCTGAGACTGGCTTATAAAAAAAGACCAATTAGAAGAACTGGTAGAAGAGAAAAAAAAAGCATGCGGTAATGAGATGGCGGAGGACTCTGCTTAATGACAGAATCGCATATTTAAAATAAAAATCTCTTACTTGTTAATGTATATGCAAATCAATAATTATTTACAGAAAATATAGGCCAAACGCTTGCCGACTGCGCTCGCTTGATCAGTTTGTCCACTACACAGATAAAAATTGTATATAACAAGAAAGAAAGCTAAATTCGGCACGCCGAAGTTTGTATACCCTTGCAGATATTATTTCATTACATTTTACCTATACTTATTATGTTTACAGTTTGACAGTTACAGTTTTACATTCACACCTTTACATTTTCTCTACATCTACCGATCATTTCTATGGCAGCTATATGATATAATTGTCCGATTTTTATGAAATTTATACCAAAATTCTAGAATAATAAAATAAGCTTATATCTCAGAGTAGATAAAAATATGTAGAAAAACAACGAAGTTATAATTTTTTTCCTATTAATTTCCTGATCGTTCCTATGACAGCTATAAGATATAGTCGTCCGATTTTCATGTAATTTTTATCGAAATTCTGAAATAATATAAATTGGCCATATCTATGGTGCAAAAATGGTAAAAAACAGCAAAGTGGCAGCTATATGATATAGTCGTCCGATCCGGCCCGTTCCGACATATGGACATGTCCATGGTGTCGCACGCGACATTCGTACGCATTCAAAGCAAAAAAAAAGTATGGTACATTTTATTTTTATATCTTTTAAAAATATTAACTTATAGCTCTTGCCTAGGGCTATAATTGGTGTTAGTGTTGGTTTTGAGTGTATGCTCAAATTTAAGAAATTAAAAAATAAAATTGAAGGGTTCGCACGCGACAAAAACAGAAGTCACTTTACGCGGCGAGCTGTTTAAACACTGATTTTAGCGAAACAGCTGGGAATATTTTAATGAAACAAATTGTAAAATGTTATGCGATAATGTCATTTTCATATGCTTTTATTTACAATCAGAAATTTAGCGTAGTTTATTATACCCTTGCAGGGTATTATAATTTCAATCAGAAGTTTGCAACGCAGTGAAGGAGACGTTTCCGACCCTATAAAGTATATATATTCTTGATCAGCATCAACAGCCGAGTCGATCTAGCCATGTCCGTCTGTCCGTCTGTCTGTCTGTTTCTACGCAAACTAGTCCCTCAGTCCTGCCATACAAATGTTCGATAAATTTTTAGAAAAATAATTATAACTTTGCTGTTTTCAAACATTTTTGCATATTTTTTTAGATATGGCCATTTTATATTATTTCAGAATTTTGGTAAAAATTGTATGAATATCGAACGACTATATGATATAGCTGCCATAGGAACGATCGGGAAAATAATAGAAATAAAATTATAGCTTCGTTATTTTTCAACGAATTTTTTATTTACTGTGAGATATAAGTTTTTTTTATTGTTTTAGAATTTTGGTATAAATTTCACAAAAATCGGACAACTATATCTTATAGCTGCATAGAAGCGATCGGTAAATGTATAAAATATATAAAGCTGGGAATGTAAAACTGTAACTGTCAAACTGTAAACATAATAAGTATAGGTAAAATGTAATGAAACTCTTTTTTGTGAGTGTTTTCAGCATTTAAATCTATAATTTAAACATCAAAACCAATCTGAAAGGGTATACAAACTTCGGCGTGCCGAAGTTAGCTTCCTTTCTTGTTTTTTATTTAATTTTAATAAGTTTTCGCACGCGACAGGTCGCGCGCGACAGTTTTTATCATCATACTTTGCATATAATTTTTTACTATTTAAGTAAATTAGAAGAGCATATATTCATTTTATTTCGACTTTTTGCATTCTTCTTGTGATGTAAGTAAACAACAGTTAAAGCATAATCGACTCGGCTGTTGATGCTGATTAAGAATATATATACTTTATAAGGTCGGAAAGGTCTCCTTCACTGCGTTGCAAACTTCTGACTGAAATTATAATACCCTGTAAGGGTATAAAAAGTGTACAATAGGTCGAGATGACAAAATTCTCTCGCAGTGCGATTTTATTTTTCCCGGTTTCTTGCAATTATTATTATTGTTATTTATTTGTTTTTTGATTTTCTTAAGGCCTCTTTAACACTTAAAATGAATCCTTGCACAAATTCCTTTGTGTGCACCTTCCTTCGCTAGCACGTCAGTTTTTTCATTTATCTCTATCCCTTTAAGCCCTGAACACCATATATCATATCTACTTCTGAGTCCTCATTTTTATCCTATATAGCTTTAAGTATGTAAGAGTCAGTGTTTTTATTGCACACTAATTTTATTGCACCTAGCCCATCACAAATGGTCACAGCCTTTTGTATTTATCTTTTTTTAAGATAACGCATCCTAGCTTTATTTATTTATAATATTTATAATTCTGCCCCTATCGTTGATAATGATATTTCCGTTTCCTAAATTTCCCTAAAATTTCATAAAAACCTAACCCTAATTTCCTCATCATATTTATTTTTGTAGGTGTATAATTATTTCTTCTTTACATTTATGTAAAAAATGGTAGTGGAACACGGCAGGCTAACAGCAGAGAGGGTGACAAGGGACACAGAAAAAAAGTAGTAGGCGAGTGGAGAAAAGTCAATCAGCAGAAAGAGACGACAGAGAAAGGAACGAAACGAAAGCTCTGAAAGTAAAAAGCAGGAACTAAAACTTGCAACTTCATAATAAACATAAAAACAATTTACTATTATAAAGAAACAGGGGTATAAAAAGGTTAAGGTTTGGTATGGTCAAAAGTCGGTTAATTCGGTGCAAAAATGCCCACTTTTCAATAAAATGTTGTGGCGAAACGGCTAAAGCTAGCTTAACGAATTAAATACCATATAATAACACAACATTTGAACAGTTTGTGATAAATTTTGTATTGAAAAATATTTACAGGTAGAGGAGTTATAGGGAATCGCCCGAGTCGCCTCCAAAAAAAGTTGGTTTGCGGTGTACATCCTAACTGTCCACAGAATCATCCGATCTACAAAAATTATACCTCATTCGTTAAAGGATAAGTGTCCCAAGGTATTCACGAAGCGTTTTTATTTTAAAATTTTTTTCCTTATTTCATATCAAAATTTGAAGTCAAAACCACGATTTTTGACTAAATAATTAAGTTAATTTGTTAAATAAAAAATATAAGAAAATGAAAAATTAAAAAAAGCTCGACGTGAATATCTGTAGAATTATCTAAAGAAATTATGTTCCAAATTTCAAACCGATTGGTTCAGTAGATTTTGAGTTATCGTGTACACCGATTTTCAAAATGGCATTTTTCAGGAGAGCGCTTTAAACTTTGTGATTCTCATGCATTGAACACCAACCGACCTTCGTTCAACTCCGCATAACTTCGTCAATTTTACTATAATCGATGTAAAACTTCGACATAATATTCTTAACATGTTTAACTTTCAAAATAAAAAATAAAAAAAAATTTGCGAAAAAAAAATTAAATACCTTACCCCCCCCCCACCCCTAATGAATTCTAGTGTTTAACTACTGCAGGACGCATTGTCAATCTTACGCGAAATTAAATGAGTCTTTGCAAAATCGATTAATCTACTTTCACCGGGAGTATGCTTGTGGGACTTTGGACCGTTTCCTTTAAGTGTTTAATTGGTGGAGGACACACATTTATTCCAGGGTTACCAACAAATCAATCAAAAAGATAGTTACACAATTAACACACATGCATCGTAAATAAAGCGCTATATAATTGGCTTTGACGTTATCTTACATTTACTACACACTCTATTTAGCTCTGGTCTTTTAGGCTTGTTCAGACACCACGATGCATAACGTAGCTCTTCAAATATCTCTATCCAGAAGCAGCGTTTCGGTTGTAAATATGTTCTTTCATTAGTTTCTAAAACGATTCTAGCATCCGGCGGCAACGAGTTAGAAAAAGATAAAGGCTTCGCTTTGTAGTTATATCGAAAATTAAACCAAAACTCAAAAAGAGCAACAGCGACGGCAACAATAATGCCAGCAAATAGCACGACAAACACGCCACCTGATTTAAATAAAGATGTTCTTATAAATCGCATAAAAATAATCATAAATTTGTACCTATGCTCTCGAGTCCCAGGGCATTGGCTTTTGATTGTTTGCTTGGGCTCTTCCTGGTACAAGTCTCATCTGTGTTCTTCCACCATTTATCGTACAGCATTTGAATCTCGCCTTTTTCCTGAAGCTCCAGTATGGCTAACGAAATCTTATCTCGCCAGGGCGATCCTTTTGGTGTAGCAATTCCATATCCTTAAAATATCACAAGCAATTAAAAAAGCAACAAAATATATCTTAATATATAAAAATCTCCTGTCACTATGTTTGTTCGCTATGGACTCCTAAACCGCTTAACAGATTTCTATCAAATTTGCAGGCAATATGCAGTTTGGTTCAACTTGAGAGATAGGATAGCTAAGATCTTTTACATCTTGGCAGTTTGGGCAGGAAAAGGAGGAATCTTATTTTTTTATGCACTCCTCCGAAACGGTTTTACCGTTTCTCATGAAATTTAGTGTGCTTATGCAGTTTGGTTCAACTTGAGAGATAGGATAGCTAAGATCTTTTACATCATGGCAGTTTCGGCAGGACAAGGAGGAATCTTATTTTTTTATGCACTCCTCCGAAACGTTTTTACCGATTCTCATGAAATTTAGTGTGCTTATGCAGTTTGGTTCAACTTGAGAGATAGGATAGCTAAGATCTTTTACATCATGGCAGTTTCGGCAGAACAAGGAGGAATCTTCTTTTTTTATGCACTCCTCCGAAACGGCTTTACCGATTGTCATGAAATTTAGTGTGCTTATGCAGTTTGGTTCAACTTGAGAGATAGGATAGCTAAGATCTTTTACATCATGGCAGTTTCGGCAGGACAAGGAGGAATCTTATTTTTTTATGCACTCCTCCGAAACGTTTTTACCGATTCTCATGAAATTTAGTGTGCTTATGCAGTTTGGTTCAACTTGAGAGATAGGATAGCTAAGATCTTTTACATCATGGCAGTTTCGGCAGAACAAGGAGGAATCTTCTTTTTTTATGCACTCCTCCGAAACGGCTTTACCGATTCTTATGGAATTTAGTGTGCTTATTTAACCAAATCTTTATGCTTTGCTCGGGCTATTTTGTTGATGAGTTTGCACCAAATTGGTTGAGCGGTTCTTCACGTATTACATATTTTGTAATATATTATTTCAATAAATCGCATTTCGTCAGAATGTCTTTTCTTTTATTGTCATTTGTCATTCATAATTATTGTTTTGTGTTTATAAGTGGTGAGTCTCTAAATTATCATTTGAAATACATTAAGAAGGTAAGATAATATTTTCAGCAAAATGCCACCGAAAAGATCGAATCTCAACAACGTAAGCAGCAGAGTGGCACGACGCAGACGTTTCGAAAGAGCTCATCAGTTGCCAGAACAAGTCAATACAAGAAATAGAGCTCAAAGAATTAGGACAGCAGAAGGTCGTGCACAAGAATCCCAGGAACAGCGTAGCGAACGTCTGCAGCAGAATATTACGAGAATCAGGGCGGCTCGAGATAGAAACATAGATATGTATAGTACGAGCACAAGTACGACAAAGGCAGCGGAACAGTCGCTCATTATTTCGTACATCATTCGTTCGTCTTGCTTTTGAATATGCACCAGATATTAACTACTCTGCGCATTCAAAAATTGCTATGGGTGGAAAGGACAAAGTATGTCAATATTGTCAGGCGTTTAAATTTCGGAATGAAACTGCCGGTATGTGCTGCGCATCAGGAAAAGTCGTGCTCTCTACCTGCTCCGCCAGAACCTTTATTAACCCTTCTTGCTGGAAATTCAATTGACTCAAAATTATTTTTGCGTAAAATACGCAAATCGTCCGATTTTCATAAAATCTTTATCGAAATTCTGAAATAATATAAAATGGCCATTTCTATGGTGCAAAAATGTTAAAAAACAGCAAAGTTATAACTTTTTTTCAAAAAATGTATCGAACATTTATATGGCAGCTATATGATATAGTCGTCCGATCCGGCCCGTTCCGACATATATAGCAGTTAGAGTATATAGAAGACTATATGCAAAGTTTCATTCAGATAGCCTTAAAACTGAGGGACTAGTTTGCGTAGAAACGGACAGACGGACGGACGGACATGGCTAGATCGACTCGGCTGTTGATGCTGATCAAGAATATATATACTTTATAGGGTCGGAAACGTCTCCTTCACTGCGTTGCAAACTTCTGACTGAAATTATAATACCCTGCAAGGGTATAATGACGAACTGTAAACGTAAAACTATAACTGTGATGTATATTTTTCTTTTCATTTGATTAAAGTGAATTAATTCTTAAATATCCAATTGCAAGAGTGTATATACAAACTTTGGCATGCCGATGTTAGTTTTCATTCTTTTTTAGTTTCAACTTATCAAAGCTTAGGATATTTTCGATATTGTATTAGGCTCGTACCTTTGGTATCTAGCAAACCCCCAATTTGTGTCAAATTACAATCTCGCTGAACGATATAATCAAGCATTGTGGATTCCATCAGATAGGCGTAATTGCCCTGGTTAACCCTGCGAATTCCGTCTTCATATGTAGTCGTAAATGCCGATGGCTTTTTGTTGTCCATGCTCCGCCACATTTTTTTATATGTCTCAATCATGGAGTCCTTTGTTCATTTAAGAAATAGTACAAAATCAGAAAGAAAAACTAAAATAAATAATAAAAATATAAATGTATTTTAATGTCAAGCTTACCCGAAAGAACGTCATCGTAGAGCCACTATCCAAAGTTCCATATGATATCTCTGTTTGACTGGCCAGATCCTCGGCGTTTTCTATGGGATTAATCATGCGTTCAGTGGTTAAAAATGCCGCCAAATTGGCGGTATATGAGGCTACAATAATTAACGAGAAGAATCCCCAAATACTACTAATTATACGTGTCGAGATCGCTCTCGGATATATATCGGGTGACTGCTGCATTAACGTTCCAATTGTAAACCAGAAACTATCCGACAATGTAAACTGATTACCGATCGTAATGTTATTTAAATCGCAGGGATTTATGTATTTCCACTCGATGGGTGATAACTTCCCGACCAAATATATACAAATGGACACGAGGAAATATGCCATCAGTACATAAATCCAAATTTCTATAGCCAAAGGATTCATAAATGAAAATAATCGGGTTGGCTCTGAAGTAGGAACCTAAACAAAGAAGAGAATCGAAATAATTTAAAGAATTCTTAGCAAATATGTGTTTGAACCTTAAATAATATGCTTATTCCCAGATTCATAAAAGGTTTAGTGAAATCAATAACACTCTCTCTCGCATAGGTAATAGTCATTGAGCCCACAGCCAAGTCCGCTTTCTATAAATAAATATTGGTTAATGCTAATAATAGAATATAATATATAATTTGATATGTATATTTCCTAATCAACATACGTATTGCATTAACTGTGCAACCATTCCATTCCATTCACCAGACTCTGGATCTTTGGCTCCGTATTTGCGATCGGGAACCAAATCTAAAATATATCCAAAACCGACCTCATGTGAAATTGTTTCCAAAATATCTACGCAGAATCCATAGAATCTTTCGTTGCCCGTAAAATTTTTTCCATAATGCATCATTACATACGGCGTTTCCTGTTAAAAAAAATAAATAAATGAATGAATAAACAAGAAGCAAGAAAGGATACTAACTTCAGGACGCTTAAATTTTGGTACCCTTCCAGCTACCCATGTGGACACTTAAAATGTATTCATTTTGGTTAAATGATAAAAAATACAAAATACAAATCTAAATTGGCCTATCGATCCATTGGTAGTGATGTGATATAGTATTCCACTTTGATAAAAATTAAAAGCATATTGTTACAGGGCTATGCATATACTTACTTAAAAAACCGTAATTATTTTTATATATATTTACATTTATGATTAAAAACCATTAAATAACATTTACCTATTCATTTTACATTAATTTGTATGCCTTTTCTATATGTTTACTGCCAGTAACTTACTGGTCATCTAATGTTAATAAAATTAGAAATATTATTTTAAAATCGGAAATAATAAGTATAACCTGGATTATCTGAAAATAATTGAAAAAACAAGAAAGGAAGCTAACTTCGGCACGCCGAAGTTTGTATACCCTTGCAGATTGGTTTTGATGTTTATATTATAGATTTAAATGATGAAAACACTCACAAAACAGAGTTTCATTACATTTTACCTATACCTATTATGTTTACAGTTTAACAGTTACAGTTTTACATTCCCAGCTTTACATATTTTATACATTTACCGATCGGTTTATATGGCAGCTATATGATATAGTTGCCCGATTTTTATGAAATTTATACCAAAATTCTAGAATAATAAAAAAAGCTTATATCTCAGAGTAGATAAAAATACGTTGAAAAACAACGAAGCTATAATTTTTTTCCTATTAATTTCCCGACTGTTCCTATGGAAGCTATATCATATAGTCGTCCGATTTTCATAAAATTTTTACCAAAATTCTGAAATAATAAAAAATGGCCATATCTAAAAAATGGTGCAAAAATGTTGAAAAACAGCAAAGTTATAATTTTTTTTCTACAAATATATCGAACATTTGTATGGCAGCTATATGATATAGTCGTCCGATTCGGACCGTTCCGACATATATAGCAGTGAGAGTATATAGAAGACTATATGCAAAGTTTCATTCAGATAGGTTTAAAACTGAGGGACTAGTTTGCGTAGGAACAGACAGACGGACAGACAGACAGACGGACAGACGGACATGGCTAGATCGACTCGGCTGTTGATGCTGATCAAGAATATATATACTTTATAGGGTCGGAAACGTCTCCTTCACTGCGTTGCAAACTTCTGACTGAAATTATAATACCCTGCAAGGGTATAAAAATTAAAGCGTCGACGGAAATGTAGACGGAATTTTTTTTAATATCTTAGCTTTTAAAGAACATTGTAGAAAAAAATGGTAATTCAGAAATTATTAAAAGTTGCCATATCTTGGACTCTATGGAAATGTTTTGTACAAGAACAAGGTCATAATTAAAATTTTTGATCATTTTTATGACACCCAAAAAATATGATGCAGTGATTCGTTTGGATGTTGGATATTCATTAAAAATATTTAAGAAATGGAATATTGTCCAGTATTGTTTATAAAATAAACTAACCAATATAGTTATGACAACAAGTGTTACATTCATGGAGCCGGAATCAAAAAACATTGATGGATCGGTTATATTGAGGTGTCCATGGGGCGTCCATTCGCCAACTTTAACTATCGAGTGTTGCTTTAATTTTATCAAGTCTAATTTGAACTGAATTCGCTGTCCTTCTTTAAACTGAATGGGTCCTGTCAGACCTTTCCATTCAACCTGTTTGAGAAGGTACTCATTTTAAGATTTATATCAAAGAAATCAACTCAATATAGTAGTACCGCATTTAAGTAATTAATAAGGCTCAAGCCACCGTTCCATGGTATTTCCTCATCGCAGGTCACATTATATATATCCAAAATATGTGATTGTTCCAATGTCTGCAAACCCATAGCAAATACGAAAACGGAATCGTACATTAAAGCTGGTTCGGACTAAAAATTATACAATTGTATTTTTAATATTATTATTATTTTAGTTGTTATAAGTTTTATTTTACCTCGAAGGAAAAGGATTTTCTTGAATGTTGGCTGAAATCTGGCGATTGGTATATATGATGGCCGTAGTTCTTAATGTCTTTTAAAATTTGTTTAACAGCCACATCACCTATGTCCACCAAACGAAATGATGTTATATTCACAAAATTATATTTAAAGTCTTCCATATCATAGGTTTCCAGATCGAAACTGGTAAAAAAATAATGGTATTTATATTCATTCATTTGTTGTTGTAATATCTAAAAAAATATATTTATAGAAAAAAGATAGGAAATAAAATATATAGATATATATATATATAATGTAAATTAAAACAAGAAAGGAGGCAAACTTCGACATGCCGAAGCTTTTATACCCTTGCAGTTTGCAATGTAATAATTAGAAATCGATTGAATGAAAAGAAAAACTAACAGGAGTTATGCAAAATATATATACATATTTATAAAATGGCATATAACAAATGGTTTTTGATCAAAATTTAAAAATATTTTTAAATTGTATAAAATAACTATAATTTGGATTTTAAATATCTAATATATATAAATTATAAATATATATGCTGAACTAAAACAAAGTAATAACTTTCTAAACATTTATCTGTACAAATTATATTTACAGTTTATATCTACTGATCGTCCATGTGTCAGCTATATGACATAGTAGTCCGATTTTCATAAAATGATAACCGAAGTTCTGAAAACAGCGAAGTTATAATTTTTGGTCCGACCTACATATATACTTGAGAGTAGTCAAAATATCTGCAAAATATTCACTTAAATAACTCTAAAACGGAGGGACCAGTTTGCGTAGAAACGAACAGATGAACGGACACAAATCTCTGCGGCTTAATCTGATCAAGAATATATATACCTTATGCGATCGGAAATGTCTCCTTCATTGCGTTGCAAACTTCTGATTAAAATTATAATAGCCTGCAAGAGTATAAGAATATATATTCTAGCTCACGTTTTTTAATAAAATTGATATGCCATCAGAGCTTGTATCAATTATAACATTATGTATTTCTTTGTTCTTAAAATCGTTCAATACAGAAAGGTATGAGCCTCGAGATACTTGTCGCATGTGGACTTCCGCTTGAACAGAGCGCGCGATTTGATGTAAATCTATAATTCCTGAAATATATATTGTGTGTAATATCTGTTATCTGTAATAGGGTCTTCCAAAGAGATCCATATGACTTCCTCCATCCGTTGAACAGATGGGTCATAACGTTTTCTCGTTCGGAAATTTTAAATTTTGTTCTCCATCTGTTATTCATCTACATTTAATGCACTTTTAGCGATAGTTAGAAAATAGTTTTTCGGTGCAACTCTATTTCTTCTTCTTGACAGCTCATCCAAAACATAAACAAAGATGACTAAGTGGCTTCTGGGGAAGTAAAATCACTAGTTTATCAACTATTTCAGTTGTTCAACAGAAAGACCTCAGGTTGCGTCAGGATTTCAGGATTAATTGGCTTATTCTGCTCCCCGAAGTTTGTAATTGGATCACTAAGAATCGATTCCCATTTATTTCAAATAAAGAGGAAAATTAACAGGAGATACATATATATACAAACAAGAAAGGAAGCTATCTTCGGCTCGCCGAAGTTTGTTTGCAGATTGGTTTTGATATTTATTTTATAAATTAAAATGCTGAAAACACACACAAACAAGAAAGGAAGCTAACTTCGGCTAACACGCCGAAGTTTGTATACCCTTGCAGATATTATTTCATTACATTTTACCTATACTTATTATGTTTACAGTTTGACAGTTACAGTTTTACATTCACACCTTTACATTTTCTCTACATCTACCGATCGCTCCTATGGCAGCTATATGATATAGTTGTCCGATTTTCATGAAATTTATACCAAAATTCTAGAATAATAAAATAAGCTTATATATCAGAGTAGATGAAAATACGTTGAAAAACAACAAAGTTATAATTTGTTTCCTATTAATTTCCCGATCGTTTCTATGGCAGCTATAAGATATAGTCGTCCGATTTTCATAAAATTTTTACCAAAATTCTAGACCAATATAAAATGGCCATATCTAAAAAATGGTGCAAAAATGTAAAAAAACAGCAAAGTTATAATGTTTTTTATAAAAATTTATCGAACATTTGTATGGCAGCTATATGATATAGTCGTCCGATCCGGCCCGTTCCGACATATATAGCAGTGAGAGTATATAGAAGGCTATATGCAAAGTTTCATTCAGATAGCTTAAAAACTGAGGGACTAGTTTGCGTAGAAACGGACAGACGGACGGACAGACGGACAGACGGACATGGCTATATCGACTCGGCTGTTGATGCTGATCAAGAATATATATACTTTATAGGGTCGGAAACGTCTCCTTCACTGCGTTGCAAACTTCTGACTGAAATTATAATACCCTGCAAGGGTATAAAAAGAGTTTCATTACATTTTACCTATACTTATTATGTTTACAGTTTGACAGTTACAGTTATACATTCCCAGCTTTACATTTTATCTACATCTACGGATCGCTTCTATGGCAGCTATATGATATAGTTGTCCGATTTGCATAATATTGTTTTCCAAAATTCTGAAATAATACCAAAAGCTCGTGTCCCAAATATGAAAATACGTTGAAAAACAACGAAGTTATAATTTTTTTTTTATTAATTTCCCGATCGTTCCTATGGCAGCTTTAAGATATACAGGCCTGCTCCGGTTTTGGGCAAAAATGAACCTCTGTTGTTTTTAGCTGCTCCGGTTTTCGGAAAATTTCAGCTATCGGAATGTTTCGTTTTCTCATCGTTTCTTACTGCTCAAGCATCTGACTCGTGTTTTTGGTAATAAGCAAACAACATAAAGTACTACCTTTTTTATTTACAATTGCCCTTTTTCTAAGCCAGAAAAAGGCAAAAAATTGTAGAGTTAAGGGGGTCTTCTTATTCAAAAGCCGTTTTTTGGACCCTTTTTAAAAAAATTCTTATTTGAAAACGCAAAGAATAATTGAAAACTTTTTTTATTTATTGTATTAAAAAATGTTCAAAGTAACTAAAAAAGTTGTTCTTGCCTCGATACGAGGGTTGTTCAAAGAGTAATGAGACTTCAAACTTGGTGGTCGAAAAAAAAGGTGTCGTCCTGGCGGCCACGATTCAGGGTCTCCAGAGCGTCCGAAATGAAAAATAAAAACGGGGTTATAATCAGAATTGATGTCATTTTCGGGTGACGGAACAGATTTTTTTTTTAAATTTTTTTAAACAAAATGGCGGCCATTCAAAAAAAAATTTCGATTTCGGGCTTTTTTTTTGTAGTTTAGTGTAAAAAAAAAATAGAAAAAAAAATTTTTAAAAACATCTGTTCCGTCACCCGAGAATGGTGACAATTCTGCGTCGATTCCATTTTGTTTCATAAAAATCGGTTTAGTTGAACTGGAGATATCATGGCCGCCAGTTCGAAAAACGTGGTTTCGAGATAAACGCGTTTGAAGTTTGAAAAAAGCTCATTTTGCGAAGAACTTGCTTCACAAAAAAGGCTGTATCTTCTAAAGTATTTCGAAAAATCCTTTTGGGGACATATACACACCATCCCTTGCTATAAATAAATGCAAAAAAAAAAAAATCGAAAAAAAAAAGTTGCCCAATGAGAAGACCCCTTAAGCAAATAGGCACCTAAGATGCTGCCACACTTTTCACAGTTTTAATTCCGGTGGACTCACATAATTATTTGGTTAATTTGGACCATTTAGGTAATCAAATTAAATAGCATTATTTATAAACAACCATTTTGGCGCTCCTATAAAGTTATTAATGTATATTTATACCCTTGCAGGGTATTATAATTTCAGTCAGAAGTTTGCAACGCAGTTGATCAGCATCAACAGCCGAGTCGATCTAGCCATGTTCGTCTGTCCGTCTGTCTGTCCGTTCCTACGCAAACTAGTCCCTCAGTTTTAAAGCTATCTGAATTAAACTTTGCATATAGTCTTCTATATACTCTCACTGCTATATATGTCGGAACGGGCCGGATCGGACGACTATATCATATAGCTGCCATACAAATGTTCGATTAATTTTTAGAAAAAAATTATAACTTCGCTGTTTTACAATATTATTCCATCATTTTTGAGATATAGCCATTTTATATAATTTCAGAATTTTGTTTAAAATTTTATGAAAATCGGACCACTATATCTTATACCTGCCGTAGGAACGATCGGGAAGTTAATCGAAAAAAAATATAACTTCGTTGTTTTTTAACGTATTTTAATCTACTTTGGTACATGAGCTTCTGGTATTATTTCAGAATTTTGGTATAAATTTTATGAAAATCGGACGACTATATCTTATAGGCTGCCATAGGAACGATCCGTAGATGTAGAGAAAATGTGAAGCTGGGAATGTATAACTGTAACTGTCAAACTGTAAACATAATAAGTATAGGTAAAACGTTATGAAACTCTATTTAGTGTCTGTTTTCGGCATTATAATTTATGATATAAATATGAAAACCAATCTGCAAGCGTATAGAAACTTCGGCGTGCCGAAGTTAGCTTCCTTTCTTGTTTTAATTTTATACCGACGCAATCTATAGTTTTTCTGTTGTTCAACAGCTCAAATAGTGCATAAACTGTTAATTTTATTTTTACAACAGTCGTTTCGTCCATCTTTCTTTATGGTACAGATGTGGCATTACTGATCGATCAGCTGTAATCGCGGATATAGGATGCAGATGGAGCTCTGTGGAATCCCGAGTTTCACATCTGCGAAAAATATCAACTTTTGCTTGCAAATGCTCTAAATGGGAAGACCAGAATTATTATTATTTTTTTGTCATTCTGGGTATTACTTTGACGACTGTATTACTGAAAATATCGGCAATGAATCGCAACAGTTAGCCGATATATACATCACATACACAAAAAAAAAATTTAACCCAGGAAACATACTCTCTGTATGTCAAGAATTGATTTTAATTTTACCAAATTTAAAACTTTTAGCTCTTGGTTAGCACTATAATTGGTGCTAAGATCGATTTTGGACAATTGCACAAAAATGTAAGCCATTCGCACGCGATCGTAAATAATTTCCTTTTTTTAAAAATAAAAGATTTTAATGCAATCAATTTTAATGTATTATGCATAGATTAATTTTCATAATGTATTTCGTTTTTTTCCACTGTACTTTTTATATTGCTTTTTACTTTTTAGGTAAATTAGAAATATATACAAGCTTTTTTCTACTCTTGCATTCTTCGAGTCAAACCAAAACGGCATTTTTTCATCAAAGTAATAAAAATTGCGTTTCCTCGAATTTTTATTTAATTATTTCGAATTATGTTTTAGAATATACTAGATTCTGTCAATATTGATCAATTGAAACACTTATTTATATGAATATATTGAAAACAAGGACTTTAAAGGAGTCTTACTATAGTGGCCCCAGTTGCTGTTTCTGGAGAGTTACCAATATGTACATACATATTTTATAGCTCAATACATTCGCAAAGGTGAAACCGGAGGAATTTAGGCTGCACAACTCACCATATTCTCTTTCATGTAAGATGCCAAATCGTGTCCAGTTTAGGTAGCGTATGACATCAATGAAGGCCTGATTCACATATTTCTTAGATGGATAAACATTAATGGAAAAATCATGGGCGCTACGACCTATATTGGGAATATCCAAAGCATCGCATATCGAATGTATATGCGCTGCCAAAACGGAATCAGTTGGACTAAAAACAGCTTGGACACCAACTCGTAGCAAATTGCACACTAATTATTAAAAATATTTTTTGTATATATTTGAAAATATATTTTTACTTAAATATATGTGTAGATACATACATACCTTTTCGAACAGTCTCAAACGAGTCAAGGTGGCTTACATATTCCACTTCGTAGTCAACGATTGTTTCTGGTAATAGACTTTTGTCATCATTTAATCTATGAATCGCGTACCGAAATGCCAACTCAGAATTATATTTGACTGGTTGCTTAGGAAATATTGCTCCTTAAAAATATATTTAAAGATTAATGGCTATACTGGTTAATCAGATGCATAAATATTACCTACTCTGATAACGGGGGGGATACTTGAAGCACAGTAAATTAACCGAAATAGAAGCAAACTCTTTGATATTAATAACATTGTGAGTACAGCGAATGTTTGACTTATTTATTTCCTTTTATTGTGCTGGAGAAGCCAAACAGGTGCACATGAAAAGAAAAAAGAGCCCAAGAGACTAAGCAAAATCGAATTTTCTTATTTTAAAAAAATTTGTTAAGATCAAAAAAGTAATAATATGGGCTTCAAGACTGGCCTTCGATGCAAGCTTGTTAAATTTAAGATATAAATATAACACTTAAAACCGTTTTATGTTTTTCAGTATTTCGTTATCGAAGTTATCGATAAAACTGGACGCGAAAGTATTTCTAGTAGAGCTGGAAATAAAAACGAGTATCTACATTCACACAACGAATTTTTTATGCTCGTGCCTCTAAGCACCGTATTAAAAAATTATGCGGTGTTTTTTATGCGCTTTTTCTATGTGGTGCCAAAAATAAGCAGCACCTAATGCTTGGTAGATTTTTTACTCATGTGAGCGGCACCGTATATACTGAGTAATTTGTACAAATATGTAAAAGCAACGTGCTAATTGTAAATTTCAAATTCTTTTCTAGCATATTCTCATCCTTTAAAAAAATATTTACTTTGGTCGAGTTTGGGTGTAAGAAAAACAGAACTAATAAACTAAGAGAGACTCTGTACATTTTTGAGTTTGTCTTTTTTTATCGCATATTTTTAGGCATTGTCTTTGCCTTACTCACAAGCAATGTGGTGCTAAAACACCGCAACCACATATTAAGCGGCGTTAGTAGCACTGCCACCGCACTTTAGGCGAGTAAGCATGTAGTGCTCAAATCAGGCACCGGTGCCGATCTCCAATCGATATACATTTTCAAAATCGATTTAAACGAGATTGTAATATTTCCCATGTCATATAAAAGCTAAATAGCACCAAAAAGAGCATATTAATAAACAAATATTCATTTGTTGTTTTCCAGTTGTAATATCCATACTATATATACATATCATTTAAATTATTTCCGTTTTTGATTTTGATCGCTTATAAATTATTTACTTTTTAGAAAAAAAAAACGATAACTGAAAATCTAATCTCTAATTTATCACAAAATGCGACCAAGTCGATGCCCATAAACTGTAGTAGGACTCATGATACAATTAGTAGTCCCGTCGGAAAAATAAGCCCTAGCTCGTCTTATCAAAAGGTGTGTGAGACGGGAATAGCCTGAAAGTTTTAGTGAAAAGACTCAATGAATAAGCACCAGCTGTCATAATAATAGCAATCCTCTTTGCGTGCAGCTCTCCAAAGAGAAGGACGAGCGCCTTCTGCACTCGCCGAAACCAGGCACCAGCTTCCAGCGCAGCGACGGTCCAAAGCGGTCAAGCGAGGGAATGAAGGCCAAGGCGCGGTACAAGGCTGCCCTCCGCATCCAGAATCGGCTCCAGAAAAAAGCCGCCCTATCCCCAGAGGAGAAGGTAAACTTTATATGGGAGAGGAGAGGATCGCTGAGGGTAGGCTTCACTTCTCAAAACTCCCCCACATGACTCGACGGGCGGATTCGCCAAGAAGGTGGAGGAGACGATTGCCAACAAAAGGCAACGCTCAGCCGAGAGCGGCAACACGGGCCTAATAGCGAAAAAGCCCAAAAAAAAACGCAAAAGTCAGTGAGGTGACCAAACGACATTTGATTGTGGCCCTCATTGACAGAAGCGATGAAGCCGCAAAATGCCAAGGCGCGGTGAAGATGGTGCATGCGCGGCTCGTTGAGTCATTGTATGCACGGATGGAGGAAGATCCCGAAGCTCCCATGCCCACCTTTGATGGTGCTGGGCGGCTAAATGGGGTCAAAATCCTGAAGTGCATGGATGACCCGACGAGAAAATGGCTGACGCAAGCGGTCTGCCAGTTGGAGGCGCTGTGGGAGGGAGCCAAGCTAGAGGTGGTGGACCGGGAGCTAATCCCATCCACTCCAAAAGCGAATGTACTCTTCCCCATCGCAATTCAAGCGGACCGGGTGCTGAAGCTGCTGCAGCGTCAGATACCGGATATACCAACCGCGGACTGGAAGGTTCTGCACGTTGCGGCCCCATCACCCAAGAAGGGGGGCAAAGTGCAGTCCTCCAAATAAACAAGGGAGCAGAGGACATCCTCTATCCCAGATACGGGAAGATGGCGTGGGGCCTGGATAGCGTATACCTGCGCCTCAAGAAGCGCCATCCCGGGGATAAGGATGCTCACACCTTGAAGGCAGGAGTGGTGGAGAAGGACCTAGGTCTGGAAACTATCATGTATGCTGCCCAGGAAATAATGCTGGATGAGTCTGACGAAGGAGATGACGGTGACCTGTCCGTAGTAGTCAACCCGTCGTATGGAGGTGAGCCCAGTACCCATGACACTCAGGGTGCTGCAGCTCAACATCCATAAGAGCAAGGTGGCGTAGGCGGAACTCCTTATAGCCATGGAGCAAGGATCCGTCGACATAGCTTTGGTCCAGGAGCCTCAGGCAATGCCATCGCCGGACTAAAGTCCGCAAACTACAATTTGCTCCATCCACCAACGATAAGCAGGAAAATAACCGCCGTACTTGTACGGAAGGGTATACCTTATGTCTCATTACAGCTCTGATGAACTGACTGTGGTGATGCTAGAGTGCGAAAAAAAGCTCCATTTGGTAGCTTCCTGCTTCATGGCACACGACAGGACGGCCCCACCAGAAGAACTCATGAGCCAGGTAGAAGCCAACCCGAAGGACCAGCAACTGCTCGCAGGTGCAGACGCCAACGCGCGGGTGTACTTATAGTGTGGTGGCAAACCATGGAGAAGAAAACGAATAATAAGCTTATGGAGAGAACCCAGCGGCAGGCACTGCTCTGCATATCAGGGGCGCTAAGGCCAACTCCTACTAAAGCACGGGATAATCTGTATATATCCTCTAGATATCCAAGCGCATCTGACTACTGGTTGCATCAGGAAACTGGTCAGAGCAGTTCAATTGGTCGAGACATGAGACATGACTACATGATACCCAGAACGTGCCCGGATGTAAACACAACAGTATTCATGGGACCAAATGACTGGAAGTCAGGCAAGGACCATGCTCAATATCTCAATATATACACCGACGGCTCCAAGATGGGTGAAGGAGTAAGAGCAGGCATATACTGTTCAGACCCTGAAATGAGGCTCTCGGATAAGCTACCAAGCCACTGCAGTATATTGGCCATCAGGAAAGCAGCAGAGCTTGTGCAGAGCATAAACTGTTCACATGAGGCGGTCAATTTGTTCGTAGACAGTCAAGCGGCGATAAGATCCATGCAATCATCAGCGGTCAGTTCCAAAAATGTACTGGCTAGCAGGGAGTCACTAGATAGCCTGAGCACGACTGTTAGTGTGGATATACTGGGTTCCCAGCCACCAAGGCATAGACGGTAACGAGACCGCGGACGAACTTGCAAAGGAAGGCATCGGACTGGCGAATAAAAGATCAGAAAGCGTTCCTGTATGCCTAAGAACGCTCGAAAGCGAGCCAAGCGCATAAAGCAGGTGGAGAAGTAATTCCGCAACCTGCAGAATATCAAAAATCATGTGCAAAGAGCACTACGAGAAACTCACTCACTACGTGCTGCATCTTCCGCGGAAAGACTGCAGAATGTTAGTGGGATTTCTAACAGGTCACTGCCTGTCTGCTGCACATGCAGTCAATCTGGGTATTACCGACAACGCCAAATGTCGGAAATGTGATGAATCCGCGGCAACCGAAACCTTGGAGCATCTCATTTACAAATGTCCGGTCCTAACGAAGGCAAGGATGAGATACCTAGGCTCTCCGGTTCTAGCATAGCTAGAAGAGGCCTCCAGGAGAAAGCCAGGCGAACTCCTTGCCTTTGCGAACAACACCTTGATCTTCAAGGATATCGAAACCAGCATAAATAGTCTCTAGGTCCATCCAGGAGTTTCCCTGAATAACTAATTGCCATATTGGCCTATGCGTGGCCCCATGAAGGCCGTCCGGAAAATCGTAACCTAACCTAACTTCGGCACGCCGAATCTTGTATACCTTTGCAGCTTGCAATTGAATCATTAAGAATTAATATATTCAGGTTAAATTAATGAAAAAAAAGAGAGAAAGGAAATATATATACATAAGTTGTGTATTTATACATAGCATATAATAATTTGGTTTTGATATTTATATTATAAATTTAAATGGTGAAAACACACACAAAACAGAGATTCATAACATTTTACCTATATTTATTATGTTTACAGTTTGATAGTTACAATTTTATATTCCCAGCTTTACATTTTCTCTACATCTACCGATCGCTTCAATGGCAGCTATATGATATAATTGTTCGATTTTCATTATATTTATACCAAAATTCTAAAATAATAACAAAAGCTCATATCTCAAAGTAGAAAGTAGTGAAAATACATTGAAAAACAAGAAAGGAAGCTAACTTCGGCACGCCGAAGTTTGTATACCCTTGCAGATATTATTTCATTGCATTCTACCTATACTTATTATGTTGAGAGTTTGACAGTTACAGTTTACATTCCCAGTTTTACATTTTCCCTACACCTACCGATCGGTTTATATGGCAGCTATATGATATAGTTGTCCGATTTTCATAAAATTTATACCAAAATTCTGAACTAATAAAATAAGCTTATATCTCAGAGTAGATAAAAATAGTTTGAAAAACAACGAAGTTATAATTTTTTTTCTATTAATTTCCTGCTCGTTCCTATGGCAGCTATATGATATAGTCGTCCGATTTTCATAAAATTTTTAACAAAATTCAGAAATAATATAAAATGGTCATATGTAAAAAATAGTGCACATATGTTGGAAAACAGCTAACTTATAATTTTTTTTCTAAAAATGTATCGAACATTTGTATGGCAGCTATATGATATAGTCGTCCGATCCGGCCCGTTCCGACAAATATAGCAGTGAGAGCATATAGAAGACTATATGCAAAGTTTCATTCAGATAGCTTTAAAACTGAGGGACTAGTTTGCGTAGAAACAGACAGACGGACAGACAGACAGACGGACAGACAGACAGACGGACAGACGGACATGGCTAGATCGACTCGGCTGTTGATGCTGATCAAGAATACATATACTTTATAGGGTCGGAAACGTCTCCTTCACTGCGTTGCAAACTTCTGACTGAAATTATAATACCCTGCAAGGGTATAACAACGAAGTAATAATTTTTTTTTATTGATTTCCCGATCGTTCCTATGACAGCTTTAGATATAGTCGTCCCATTTTCATAAAATGTATACCAAAATTCTGAAATATTAAAAAAAAATATATGCGCAGTTTCATTCAAATAGCTTTAAAACTGAGGGACTGGTTTGCGTAGAAAAGGACAGATGGATATGGCTAGATCGACTCGGCTGTTGATGCTGATCAACAATATATATACTTTCTAGGGTTGGAAAAGTCTCCTTCACTGCGTTGCAAACTTCTGACTGAAATTATAATACCCTCTGCAATGGTATAAATATAATCGTGGTAAGCGCTGTTTATTCGCGTCTTAACATGTTGTGTCGAAAATCATTGAAATATTATTAAAAACAGTAAAATTATATTGATAACATTGAAATTTATTGAAATCTTCCGAATTATATAAAAATCAGTTAATATGTATAGTTGGTATAGGCTTCCAAAATCTATAAAATGAGGTAGTGGGAGGCGGTTTATATTAAATAGTAGCAATTGGAGACACTTTGGGGCGAGAATATACAAAAAAAAAAAAAAAAAAAAAACACCAACAACTATTTTGGGCATGTTTGTAGCTATGGCGCAACATTTTAAATTTCAGTTTTTAATTGTTCCTCGCCAACTTTGTTTACATTTTTGTAGTGAATGGTCAAATTTTCACTGTTAAGAAGAAGATATCAGAGTTGCACTGAAAAACTATCGCCAACAAACTGTGGTTTGTTTTAGATTTTAGATGCGTTCTAACGGCGCACAGTAGCGCCTCTCGAACAAAAGCCGTTGCAAAAATCGAAAAAGTCATAATCGCAAAATCGATTTGAACTATAAGAAATCGACAGAGAATTTCCCAAGGATTCCGAATCTGTAACCAAAAAAATTTTCAGAATTTTTTTGAGGAAGATATGAGCATTCAAAGTCGAAATTGTTTTCCGTGTATGCGTCATACAACAAAAAATAGGTAAATTAGTCGACTTTCAGGTAATATTACACAAAAACTACATAACCAATGGTCTTGATTTTTTTTTAAATGATAGGTATATTCATTACCTTTTATTCAAATTAAAAAAAGGTAGTTTTGTGTGGGCTTGTACAGGTAAATCGCTACCTGCCAGGTGTCCATTATTTTCACATTTTTCTAGCTAAAGTAGTCTATAACTTCTGAAGCTGCCAAGAGCCGGCGACTACACTATGACTGCGTGTATCTTTCCTGAATCAGAATCCGTTTAGAAAGTCTGCGTCCAGCTGCGACTCTGGCATTGCGAAGCAAAACACTGAAACAACTCAGGGTAAAATATACCAAAATACTGACACAATTTCATACAAACCAACAAAAAATACTAACTGTATATATGTATATATGTATATATGTATATATGTATATATGTATATATGTATATATGTCTATATGTATGTATGTATATATGTATATATGTATATATGTATATATGTATATATGTATATATGTATATATGTATATATGTATATATGTATATATGTATATATGTATATATGTATATATGTATATATGTATATATGTATATATGTATATATGTATATATGTATATATGTATATATGTATATATGTATATATGTATATATGTATATATGAATATATGTATATATGTATATATGTATATATGTATATATGTATATATGTATATATGTATATATGTATATATGTAGATATGTATATATGTATATATGTATATATGTATATATGTCTATATGTATATATGTATATATGTATATATGTATATATGTATATATGTATATATGTATATATGTATATATGTATATATGTATATATGTATATATGTATATATGTATATATGTATATATGTATCTATGTATATATGTATATATGTATATATGTATATATGTATATATGTATATATGTATATATGTATATATGTATATATGTATATATGTACACTGCGTTTCACTTGAATAGCACATTTTTTTATGCAATTTCAAATCTTGAAATCTTTTAACCAAAAAGAAAACTCTCTGATGTTTAGGTTTCTATTTATAGTGTAATCAATTTTAAATATAAGAAAAGTAACAAAACTTAAATTAAATTAACAATTAATAAATGTTAACAAAAAAACATAAAAACTTAAAAAATTGCACAACAATTTTGTTTCACATGAATAGCACTTTTTTGTTTTAAAGTATATTTAACGAACTTAAATATTAGGAAATGTGTTTTTATTCAATAGTGATTAATAATACATATATATTTGTTAATTTAGTAATGGGTTGAGCCTCCTTTATTCAATATAAACTCGTAGATCCTGTTGGGCATCGAATCATATAGACTTTTAATGTAGTCTAAGGATATTGTAGCCCAGGCCCTCTGAATGGCGTCAATTAGTTCTTCTTTTGTTGAAAATTGTTTGCCAGACTCATAAACCTTTCTGGCCAGCCATCCCCAAACATTTTCAATTATATTCAGATCCGGCGAGTATGGTGGCCAGTTCAGAGTTTCAACATTTTTATCTTTTAAAAAAGGTTTTACAATACCTGCAGTATGTATTGGCGCATTTTCGTGCTGGAATGTCCAAGGCAAATTATTGAAAAAATTTTCCAATGGTGGAAAAGCGTTTTCAAGGACGTTTAGATACGCTTTTGCGTTCATGTTTGAGGATAAGAATTGGAGCTCACAAGTCACATGGTAAGATATGGCTCCCCAAACCATAACTCCGCCTACTCGACTATAAAAACGCTCCAATTGATGCGTCTCTTTCCTCAGATCATGAAAATAATAATTGCAGCCATCTGGCCCCTCCAAATTGAACTTTTTTCATCAGAAAACACTACGCGCTCCCGCTCGTTACACCATGACATATTGACGCGGCAAAAGGTCAACCGTGCTTCCTTTCGTTTGGGGTTAAGCGGTGTTTTTTTTTTAAGTTTCAAACGTTTTAGATGTTTAGCTTTCGAAATAACTCGCCAAACAGTAGTTTTGCTCGCGTCAACACCTGCTTTTCCCTTATTTTGCTCACAGAGTCATAGGAATTTGAGGCTTTCCGCAGAATCGCACGCTTATCTGAGTCGCTAAGAACACAACTTTTGCGACCTTTCATATTTTTTCCATAGTTTTGTTTGTTTTTTATAAAATTATATACGACTTTTCTGCTTCTTCCAATTTTTTTCGCTATATTAGCTACAGAAAGGTCACAATCAATATAGCTTTGTATTTAGATCTGTTCTTTGTGACTTAGTGACGTTCCAAGATCCATAATTGCACAAAATGATTAAACTATGTTTAACATTCATAAATTAATCAAAAAAAGTGTTTGATTCAATCTCCTTGGCTGCTGAAATGACACGTAATCTAAAATGTGCTATTCAAGTGAAACAAAAAGGTGCAAGTTATTGAAGCAATTTGAAAAGAAAATTACGGTACATTTTAACGGTACATTTTCAGACTTCCAATTTTTGCTGGAAGAGAGTATATAATATGACGAAAATAAAACACCAACAATCATTTCATTAGATCAAGCAGTTGCTAAGATATAAACAAGTAATTATGAAAATGTTTTTGTGCTATTCAAGTGAAACGGAGTGTATATATGTATATATGTATATATGTATATATGTATATATGTATATATGTATATATGTATATATGTATATATGTAGATATGTATATATGTATATATGTATATATGTATATATGTATATATGTATATATGTATATATGTATATATGTATATATGTATATATGTATATATGTATATATGTATATATGTATATATGTATATATGTGTCGGAGATTACTTTGAAATGTCAGATGTAATTACTATTTATAAGACTCTAAGTGTATCGAATATAGAAATAAATGAAGAGTAAAATAAGTAACGAGAGAAAAGGAAGAGAACTTATTAAGAAAGAGCGTGGTGGGGATGAAAGAGAGTATTCCCTACCGAGTGTGGCGCAATGACGAGTAGAGAAGGACGAGGAAAGTAGAGAAAGGGAAAAGTGCAAGTCAGTTCCAGCGAGACTGTCAGGGAAAGCGGACGGACTACTCAGTCATTGCGACTCACTGCGCTTAGTACAAATTTAAGGAAACGACCATGGCTGACAATATTGACCCCCCATCCCCGACATCAGAAGTGGGATCACCACCCCTACAAGACAACCCGGATAATGGCTGGCGCACACTTCTGGAAGCGCAAAGCAAAGTGATTGCAGAACTTTTGAAAGCTGCACAGTCCACGTCGACGCCTGGCACACGTGCCGTTTCTGCAGTGCTACCATCTTTCGACCCTGAAGCTGCCGACGCAGACGCAGCAGCATGGTGCAAAACGGCGAACATGATTTTATCTGAACATCCGCAAGAAGGTGCATCCTTGGTAATGGCGCTCAGTAAGTCGCTTCACGGTAGCGCATCGCAGTGGCTGTCGCAAATTTGCTACCCTGGGATGAGCTGGACACAGTTCAAGGAATTGTTCATGGAACGCTACGAAGGCAACGAGACGCCTGCAGCATTGTTGCTAGACATGTTGAAGGGACGCCCAAATCCTGAAGAATGCCTCTCCGTGTACTCCAGCCGGTTGGTTACATCACTCTTGACCAAGTGGAAAGGAATGACGCACGAAGAAATTGCTGTATCGTTCGTCCTGGCTCATACATCCCAAATTGATTCCAGACTGCAGAGATTAGTGTTTACAACAAATCTAAAAACACGTGCGGAGCTGCAACAACAACTGAAAGCTCATACGTTCGCAAAACAATCTGAATACTCTGGAATGGAGCAAGGCCCGGAAAAGAAGAGGTTCAAGACGCAAACGCCGATAAAATGCCATAGTTGTGGAAAACTTGGACACAAAGCAATGGAGTGCCGCAAGAGAAAAGCAGAGGAAAGAAATGAGACGAGAACAGCCCTTAGCAACAGCAGACAAGCCGTGAGATGTTATAGGTGTGGCAACATTGGTCATATTGCATCAGTGTGTACTAAGGGGACAGCAACAGCGAATATAAACATCGAGAAGAGAGTGGACATGTGTGCGGTACTTCAGCCTAAGGGAACTGCAATACAATCTGGTGAGCGGTTTCCATTTTTCTTCGATTCGGGTTCCGAATGCTCGTTGGTGAAAGAAAGCATCAGCGAGAATCTTGCCGGAAAGAGATGCCATAATCTGGTAGTGTTGAGAGGCATAGGTGACAATGTTGTCAAAAGCAATAAGCAAATTCTGTCCACCGTACAAATTTCAGGATTTAAATTTGAATTGTTGTTTCACGTAGTTGATGAAAATTGCCTTAAATATGACATGATAATTGGACAAGATATTTTTTCAACGTGGTTTTGGAGTTATTTTAGAAAGTAGCAAATTCGATATTTATAGAACTCAAACTGTAAATAAATAAAACATAAATGAAACGGTTCAGAGACGATGTATCGCTTTAGTGAGAACGAGAAGCAAATAGTAAGGGAGAAAATTCAGCAAATGTTGGAAGCAAAATTAATAAGTCCTAGTTGTTCTCCTTTCGCTAGCCCAATGTTAATGGTTAAAAAAAAAATAAATAAATAAATGGATGGTAGTGATAGATTGTGCATTGATTATAAAGAACTACACACAAATACAGTATCTGATAGATGTCCCTTGCCATTGATTTCAGATTCGATAGAAAGAACTGTGTTTGTGACCACGGAGGGTCAATATGAATCTTTAGCAGTGCAGCTTGAACTGAAGAATGCGTCTCCTATATTTATGATGAAATTGTTAAAGCTTTTGGGGTTTAGCATAATTGTTTGCGATGGTTTGCATGGATGACGTGTTGGTCATGGCAGACTCGGAAGATTAGGCTTCCCGAGGACTGAAAATTGTATTATATGTTGACTGTACCAGGGTTTTCATTTAACGTTGCCAAATGTGGGTTTCTCGAACCTACTACGCAGTGTCTGGGCTATGAGGTGCGCGGTAGAGAAATCAGACCCAATTCCTAGAAAGTTCTTACGTTAAAAATTCGTCCTTTCAATCGGTGTAATTAGGCGTAAGACCATTTATTGAATTGGCGTCTTATTTTTAAAAATTTGTGTCTCGATTTTCTCAAATTGGGAAACCGATTCTTTAACTTCAAGTACCTTTACGTGAAATTACGATTTTCAGAAATTACAACGAACGTCTTTTAGTGCTATTACAAGTGAGCCTGTAATCGTTATTTAGTTGACAGGTGTAAGCTCTTGTGGATATGTTTCAATACTAATAATTAATTAATTAATGGAGACCCTTATGTTGGTGAAGTATATTGGTAGAACTATGTGTCTTGTGGAGTCCAAGTAGCCTTCATATGAATTGGAAACATTGGTTGGCGTACTATTATTCTAACATTTTTGGCATTATTTGCTCAGATGAGAGTTCGTAGTCTATACTGACTGCAAATGTAATCATTGCGGAAATAATTGAAATTAAGTGCATCATCGGTGGCCATACTTAAAATCATATGATTTTAAAATATAGTATGTGGATTTATTTTTGTGTCCAGAATTCGCGTGACTGATTTCAGGATTTATTGATATAGTTTATAAACAACTAAAGATAATTGAAATTAAATTGAGTTACAAAGAGGGGTTTTAAAAAAAATACAGAGAGGTGTGAGGTAGTGTTGTCTGCCAGTAGTGTCCCTTAAATTTTGTTGGTTGATTATTAATCAAAGTTATAAATTCGTTATGTATTTGGGTTGAAAAAAAATAGACTCAGTAAGATTTATCAATGTTGTTGGAAATGACTAAGTTTAAAGATTGTTGAATGTTGTATAATGTGTAAAGCTCTAAAGTAGTCATCTGGCTGGATACCAGGACATCAGAGGTAATGGCAAGATGCTCTTGGCAGGGTGCAACTTGCGGCGAACTGCACAGTTAGTAGTGCAACCAATGCAAGCCCTTACGAGATGCCAATTGGACCCATCCTCTGGGCTTGATACCACCACTTGACACAGAGAAAAGTATAGACAAAGAAAAGTTTAAAGTTGTGTTATGCTGAGCTGTCGGTAAAATGGTGCAAAAGGAAGAGCACTAAGATTGAAGGCAAGATCAATTTAAAATGGAAGAGTTGTTAAGAATGAGAAAGGAAAGAAAAAAAAGGATAAAGGAATGAAGATGGAAAATTAAGATGAAGAACGGCACCAAACAGAGCTGGATCCGAAGAGGACCCTTTGTCATTATAGAAAAGCTTGATGGTGGCCGATATGTTTTGAGATATTTGTCGAGTAAGCGAAATTTTAAGTAGTTGCCTGCGATGCCTGTTGAGGTTTATGCAGATGAATGCGAGAGATCGCCGACTGAGGCACTCGTAGGTATCATAAAATCAAAGCAAGAGATCTCTATTTTAAGATGGTTGAGGTGGTGCCATACACAGGGACTAAATTTGAATGATTGTGTGAAGCGTCGCTAAGGTGCGGCAAGAGTCCGGTACTGTGGTATGTGTGTGTGGTAGCCAGACGATTGAACTTGAGCAGAAGAGAGCGTGTACTCTAATTGATGTGTTAAGGAATAGCCTGCTAAGTTAATGTCTGATGGATATCCAAACTGTTGGGTTTGTGCAGAAGAGAGCATGTACTCTATGGTCGTGAAAGATTATCCTGCCAAACTAACATTTGAAGACACTGGAAGTGTAAGCGAGAGATCGCCGATTGAGGCACTCGTTGGTGGAATATAAGGCTATGAGGGTCCAGAGAGACCGTGACACAAAAGGTGCGTGTGAGCGTTGCAAAGTGTGCAGCAAGAGCCTGGCAAGAGTTTGGTACAGTGGTAGCCAGACGATTGAACTTGAGCAGAAGAGAGCGCGTACTCTAAACGGTGTGTTAAGGAATATCCTGCTAAGTTAATGTCTGATGGAATGCAAAATTGATATCCAAACTGTTGGGTTTGTGCGGAAGAGAGCGTGTACTCTATGGTCGTGAAAGATTATCCCGCCAAACCAAGGTTTGAAGACACTAGAAGTGTAAGATGATTGGTTTTGAAGAGTTACTTAGAGCAGTTATGACTATTGTAAAGATATAGCAATGAAGTTTGAAGGCCAATTTTATGTAGCACTAAGCAACACGAGGTCGTGTTATAGTCAGGAAGGCCGTGTCGGAGATTACTTTGAAATGTCAGATGTAATTACTATTTATAAGACTCTAAGTGTATCGAATATAGAAATAAATGAAGAGTAAAATAAGTAACGAGAGAAAAGGAAGAGAACTTATTAAGAAAGAGCGTGGTGGGGATGAAAGAGAGTATTCCCTACCGAGTGTGGCGCAATGACGAGTAGAGAAGGACGAGGAAAGTAGAGAAAGGGAAAAGTGCAAGTCAGTTCCAGCGAGACTGTCAGGGAAAGCGGACGGACTACTCAGTCATTGCGACTCACTGCGCTTAGTACAAATTTAAGGAAACGACCATGGCTGACAATATTGACCCCCCATCCCCGACATATGTATATATGTATATATGTATATATGTATATATGTATATATGTATATATGTATATATGTATATATGTATATATGTATATATGTATATATGTATATATGTATATATGTATATATGTATATATGTATATATGTATATATGTATATATGTATATATGTATATATGTATATATGTATATATGTATATATGTATATATGTATATATGTATATATGTATATATGTATATATGTATATATGTATATATGTATATATGTATATATGTATATATGTATATATGTATATATGTATATATGTATATATGTATATATGTATATATGTATATATGTATATATGTATATATGTATATATGTATATATGTATATATGTATATATGTATATATGTATATATGTATATATGTATATATGTATATATGTATATAAGTATATATGTATATATGTATATATGTATATATGTATATATGTATATATGTATATATGTATATATGTATATATGTATATATGTATATATGTATATATGTATATATTAGAGGTTTACGCCGATGGTTAAAGGCATCGGCGGCGGCGTAGAGGTCAAAATGACTCGGCGGCGGCGGCGTAGTAGTCAGAAAGAACCGGCGGCGGCGGCGCGTCAAATAAGGCAAAAAGGCCATTTTAATGAGTTATTTTTTTTTTTTTAAGTTTTATAAAGAACAATGACACTGAAGGCCGCGCTGAAGCTGCGCCGATGCCGCACCAGCGGCGCGCCGCGGCGCGCCGTTATTTTCATAATTTGGCGGCGGCGCGTCAAATAAGGCAAAAATCGGCGGCGGCGGCGGCGTGGCGCGGCGGCGTATATGTCTAGTATATATGTATATATGTATATATGTATATATGTATATATGTATATATGTATATATGTATATATGTATATATGTATATATGTATATATGTATATATGTATATATGTATATATGTATATATGTATATATGTATATATGTATATATGTATATATGTATATATGTATATATGTATATATGTATATATGTATATATGTATATATGTATATATGTATATATGTATATATGTATATATGTATATATGTATATATGTATATATGTATATATGTATATATGTATATATGTATATATGTATATATGTATATATGTATATATGTATATATGTATATATGTATATATGTATATATGTATATATGTATATATGTATATATGTATATATGTATATATGTATATATGTATATATGTATATATGTATATATGTATATATGTATATATGTATATATATATATGTATATAATTTAATTTTATCAGTAGTTTGTATGGAATGTCATCGATGATTCATCAACAACACCGACCCAGCGGTTTCGCTGGGAAGTTAACAGAGACGTAAAAGAGGGAAATACGAATCCGAAGGATATTTCGGAAGTGAAAACTATAACAGGTCAGGGAAATCCAAATCCGAGTAGATCTTGCGGAAGTGTAAACTAAAACAGGTTCGAATAGTTTTTTTTATCTTTTAATATATTAATAAATTGAACAATTATTTAGTGGTTTCATTAAAGCTTTTGCAGCATCATTGGGTTTAAACTCAGTTACCCATAACTACTAATACATACAAGCCATATCACTTCTTGCTCGCCCTATGAATCTGTTAAATCATGAAATCTCTAATTAATGCGGTAGGGTCATAATAATTTAGTGCAGAAAATCGATGGAAAATCGATGGAGTACAAAAAAATACCAGATGCCAATTAGGCGATAGCAAGTACTGTTCTAATGAACAAAATTTGTAATGAAACATGAAAGGAAGCTAACTTCGGCATGCCTTGAACTTGACCGTTGCCTTGATCACTAAAGAACGGTTATCCGAGATTATCGGAAGATGGAACTCGGGGAAACGAGGTGTAGGCAGGTGCGGAATGTTAGTAGGAGAAATAACCACGTGTAGTGGAGTTAGACGGAGTAAAAATGTTGATTTATAGGGTTAGTGAAACTTCCCAGTAAAATAGCCTCCTCTTCCTATAACTTAAGTCTATCGTCAACTTACTTGTGTCTTCTTTCCCGTTTTACCTTGCCAATTTATATTTATACCCTTGCAGGGTATTATAATTTCAGTCAGAAGTTTGCAACGCAGTGAAGGAGAAGTTTCCGACCGTATAAAGTATATATATTCTTGATCAGCATCAACAGCCGAGTCGATATAGCCATGTCCGTCTGTCTGTCTGTCCATCTGTCCGTCTGTCCATCTGTCCGTCTGTCTGTTTCTACGCAAACTAGTCCCCCAGTTTTGAAGCTATCTGAATGAAACATTGCATATAGTCTTCTATATACTCTCACTGCTATATATGTCGGAACGGGCCGGATCGGACGACTATATCATATAGCTCCCATACAAATGTTCGATAAATTTTTAGACAAAAAATTATAACTTTGCTGTGTTTCAACATTTTTGCACCATTTTTTAGATATAGTCATATTATATTATTTCTGAATTTTGGTAAAAATTTTATGAAAATCGGACGACTACATCTTATAGCTGCCATAGGAACGATCAGGATATTAATAGGAGAAAAATTATAACTTTTTCAACGTATTATTATCTACTCTGAGATATAAGCTTTTTTATACCCTTGCAGGGTATTATAATTTCAGTCAGAAGTTTGCAACGCAGTGAAGGAGACGTTTCCGACCCTATAAAGTATATATATTCTTGATCAGCATCAACAGCCGAGTCGATCTAGCCATGTCCGTCTGTCCGTCTGTCTGTCTGTCCGTCTGTCTGTCTGTCCGTCTGTCTGTTTCTACGCAAACTAGTCCCTCAGTTTTAAAGCTATCTGAATGAAACTTTGCATATAGTCTTCTATATGCTCTCACTGCTATATATGTCGGAACGGGCCGGATCGGACGACTATATCATATAGCTGCCATACAAATGTTCGATACATTTTTAGAAAAAAAATTATAAGTTAGCTGTTTTCCAACATATGTGCACTATTTTTTACATATGACCATTTTATATTATTTCTGAATTTTGTTAAAAATTTTATGAAAATCGGACGACTATATCATATAGCAGCCATAGGAACGAGCAGGAAATTAATAGAAAAAAAATTATAACTTCGTTGTTTTTCAAACTATTTTTATCTACTCTGAGATATAAGCTTATTTTATTAGTTCAGAATTTTGGTATAAATTTTATGAAAATCGGACAACTATATCATATAGCTGCCATATAAACCGATCGGTAGGTGTAGGGAAAATGTAAAACTGGGAATGTAAACTGTAACTGTCAAACTCTCAACATAATAAGTATAGGTAGAATGCAATGAAATAATATCTGCAAGGGTATACAAACTTCGGCGTGCCGAAGTTAGCTTCCTTTCTTGTTTATTATTCCAGAATTTTGGTATAAATTTCATAAAATCGGACAACTATATCTTATAGCTGCCATAGAAGCGATAAGTAAATGTATATGTTTACGCCAGGAGGCCCCTGTTCCCCCTCTGCCCACCGAGCGTCTGAGCGTCCAAAAGCTCAAGCGCTCCCAGCGTAGCAACGCTCGCCCGCTCTCGCCCTCTTGATCTCCCGCGCTCGCTCTCCCGCAGCGCTAAGCGCTTTCGCACTCTCGAGCGCGGGCCTCGGGCTTCGTTGCCGAACACTCGGATCGGCCGCTGCCGCTCTCTCGCTCTCGCTTAGCGGAGTAAGCGGGCCGTTTGCTTAAGCTTAGAGTTAGTACCATGTATGCAGCGAAATAAAGCTGATCGACTACGCTGAGATTACCCACGACGCCCCCGCTGTTTTTTTTTCTTCTCCACCGTACGCTTGCGCCGTGGGAAATTTCCATCAACTTCCATCCGCTACACCTCCACTTATCCAGAAGGAAGCGCCGCCCCCAACATTTTGGTCCTTCGAGCCGGATTTGGATTCCGGATTATTTTCAACTCCGCCCCACCAGCAGTCATCGGCGTTTTTTTCCAAAGATAAGTACGAGCATTCCGTCTCCCCCCTCTCTGCCGATCTTCAGCAGTGGTCCGAACATTGAATTTCGTTCACTCTGCTGCAAGATTTTCCGTGTCGACTCCAAGTCCGAGTTTTCCTGACACAACGGCAGTTGAGAAATTTCCATTCCTCCATTCTCGTCGTTTCGTGGAAATTTTCTATCCGCCTCCGCTTTGTGTGTGTCGCCATATTCCTGGCTTTTTTCGATTCTCCGTTCCTCCGTTGCTCCGGTGTACATACACACATACTCGCGCGCCAAATATCGGCAGCTCCGCGAAAATCAAAAGGCAAAGTGAAATTGTGTGGTGAAGAAAAAAAAGGCATAATTAATATTAGGCAGCCGGAAAGTAATTGTTTCGGGAGTTCCCTGTTCGCCGAACAGTTCGCCGCTGCCGCGATATTTTTTTTTGTGTGCAATTTTTTTTCTCCACATAATTTGTGCTATTCCGCCAATCCAAATACAGTCCACTTCTCGAAGCTCCACTGTGAAACACAAGCCTTACACATACACATATATTTCCATATGCATGCATGCCCATACAATATATTTTCCGCCTCCTACACAGGAACGACCAATAAATAAACATTTCAAAATTCAAATAAAATAAATTAAAATAAAATATAAAATATATTAAAATATATATATAAACCGCGACAAAACAACAAACGTTTAGGACAAAATGGCAAATCAATTCACGGGTGCGATTACGACTGTGTTTTTTTTCCGCCTTTTCCAAATTAACCTGTGTTTTTTATTGGGGTTGTTTTTGCCGGCGGCAGAACCCAGTGCCCGTGTTCTTCCAAACAAAAGCCAAGGTTTTAATTCCACCTTTCCGGCTCCGTAATAATTTTCCGAATTATTAATTAGTTATTTGCGGCCAATAATTTTTCGAATTCTTAGTGGAGTTTTTGCGGCCAATAATTTTCCGAATTATTAACTAATTATTTGCGGCCAATAATTTTTTTTTCGAATTATTGGTGGAATAATTCATTTATTGCGGGAAGAAACCAAACATTCGTGGGTCGCTGTTTAGTCCTGTTCTGAGCCGACCAAAGCCGGATACAACTTTCTCATCCGAGACACCTAAATACAGAATTTTTGTTCCTCGACATTCCGGTCGACGTTCGTTGTTTTATTTATTTCTGGTCCAAGTCGGCGCCCGACGCCCTTACTCGAGTGATTTCCGCCTTCCCGAGTTTTCGTCAATTCTTTTCTCGGTGGTGCCCGAGGCTCTCAGAACCTGAGCCCGGCATTTAATTCGTGAATTCACCCGCAGCATCCACTGGCAGTGTGACCGTAAGCGAGCACATTGTCCTCCTCTCCGAGTGCGGAGAATTTTCTGGGATATTTTGTACTGCATAAGTTATACAATTCCGCGGCTTCTGGCAGTTCCTATTGCGCCCCTTTGCCAAAGTGACCCCAAGTCCCATTCCAAAACTTGTTTTCCGTCACGTTTTCGAACCATTGAGTTCGGGACTTTTCCGTTTCCTGCGGCGACCAACTGATTCGCGACCTTTCGACGTCAAGGATGCCCACGGGAGACGAGGAACAGACTCCCCTGATTCCGGCAATTACTCTGGAGGGGTCCCAGTCCGTATCTCCTCGGCCTGATCAAGTAAAGCCAAAGGCGACCACTGCCACTCCAAGGGCAAAAGGTCAAGAGGCACTCGACACTGCCCCCAGTACCTCATCCAGATCCACTCGGTCGGTAGCCAAGATGGCTCAATCCGCACTCGATATCGCCCTCCGCAAGTTCATTTCCACAACGGACCGTGTGAGCCATTTCGAGGCTGACATCAACACTCCGAGCGCCCCTGAGACCGATCGATTTTCCCCCGCCATGTGCAAGGTTCATCGGGATCAGATTCGGGCCCTGTGGGATAAGGTGGAGCAGAGCTATGAAAACTGCTCCGACCTACTTTCCGTGTCCGCTGACAGCGCTGCCACCTCAGATGTGCTTGAATCCAAGTACAGTTACTGCTATTCAGTTTATTCGAGGTGTGTGGTCCTGTTACAAGAAATAATCGAAAAGGCCGCCGCCCAGTCCACTCCGGCTTCCGCCCCTATGCCCACACCCCCGTCCATGGGTTGTCGATTGCCACCAGTGGACACAGAAATTTTCGCTGGCGATTATCTGCGGTGGCCCACCTTCAGAGACCTTTTCACCGCGATATATATTCACAACTCGCGCCTCACACCGGTGGAAAAGTTGTTCCACTTGTTATCCAAAACAAGTGGCGATGCGCACGCCATCGTATCCAAAGCCCCTCTGACAAATGATGGCTTCATCTCCGCGTGGCAAAGCCTCACCGACCGCTTCGAGAATCGGCGGTTACTTGTCAACAGCCAGTTGAAAATCCTTTTCAACATTCAGGCTGTCCCCCAAGAGTCCGGAGCAGCTCTAAAAGAACTGCAAAGCACCGTCCAAAGTTGTCTGACAGCCTTAGAGATGTCCTCCATTCAAATCGAGGCGTGGGATTGTCTCTTAGTGTATATGGTTTCCTTAAAGCTTCCCAAAATCACACTTTCGATGTGGGAGCAATCCATACACAACAAGGCTGAAATTCAGGGCAAATTCCGCCAAGACCGACGGCTGCGAGCGCCCCAGTGCGCAGGCTGAATTCCTACGAGGCCAGAGTGGCTCCGGCCCCAAGAGGGTGCGATCTCTGTTCGAGGGGGAGCCATCCGATTTGCGTGTGCCCACGGTTCCTCGAGATGGACGTAAATAGTCGCTCCGACTATATCAGAAGAAAGCAGTTTTGCCTGAATTGCTTTGCAAGAGGGCACCAGCAGCGGGATTGCACTAGTGCCCATAGCTGCTTTACGTGCCGCAGTCGTCATCACACCCTTCTGCACCGCGATAATCCCTCCGCGACCGCACCAAGTCCGACGGCGCCACCCAGGCCTCGATCGGCGCCTACTCCACAGGGCACGAGCGCCGCTCAAGATCACACTGATGTGCAAGTGTGCTTCGCTTCCGGCTCAAGAGCCGTTCTACTGGGCACAGCCCTCATTAACATTTGCCATTTAGGCCGCGATTTCCAAACGCGAGCCTTAATCGACTCTGGTTCCGAGGCAACCTTCATCACGGAGAGGTTGTTCCGTCAAATTAGCCCACCATTTACGCCAGTTCAGACCAGAGTGTCTGGGCTCAACGAGACAGTTGCCGCCCAATCCACCAAGCTCTGCACTCTCGCCATCCGAGCGCCTTCCAGACCCGGGCTGCAGCTGGAAACTGCAGCTTATGTTCTTCCGCAGTTAGCCGGGAAGCTCCCCTCGTATCCGATTCCACGAGACCTACTGAAGGAACTTCCTGACGTCCCGCTGGCTGATCCAACGTTCTCCGAGAGCTCCGAAATCGACGTCCTGATTGGAGCTGACATTCTTCCGTCCGTGCTTCTAGGCGGCTCCAAGAATAACATTTTCGGCTCTCTCCTGGCGCAAGAGACGATTTTCGGATGGGTGCTCTCAGGCCCAGTGTCTTCAGAGGCCACGAGCGGCGTCTGTGTTCTCGACACGAATTTCCGTCCAGTCAAACCGCTCGGTGGACAAATTCCGTCCCATTCGCAGTGCCGCTGTCTTGGAAAGCAGGCGTACCCAAAGCGCGCAGTCCTACCGTTGCCGAATCTGCAACGGGTTCCACCCGCTCAGGAAATGCCAACAGTTCCTGAAGCTCAGCGCTCATAAGAGGCTCCGTGCGGTTCTCGACAACCGCTATTGTTCAAACTGCTTGGCCCACGAACATTCTGAGGGAACCTGCCGCAGTGATGACCAATGCAAGACGTGCAATCAGCACCACCACACACTCCTGCATAAGCATGACCATCCAGGGCATGCACCCCGTTCGCAGCAGCGGGCACCTTCATATGTCAAATTCGCACACCAACGACCATAGCGAAGGTCGTCCCTTTCCCGATGGAAGCGCCCGTCTGCCCGCAATAACCAGTCGCCTGTCACTCCGATGTTATATGTAACTGTGGTGTTGTAGCTCTATTCCGTGTTCCAAATCGCAAGGGTTCTATTATTAATTCCGATTTTTATCTCCGTCCTATTCCGCCAGTAATAGCCAACCGCATGTCTCCACATCCACGCAGCGCCATAGCGCTGGAGCGCAGATGTACTCGAGGTTCCAGTTCCTACCGATGCCGAGTCTGCAACAAGATCCATCCGCTCAAGATCCGTCGCCGATTTCTCCGACCAGCGAGGTGATTGCTGCACCTATCCGAACAGCCAATGGATCCGCGCCAGTCGCGTCAGGAGGCGCGACGGTCCCGGAGCGCCGGTGCCCGGCCTCGGAAGTCTACTGCTGCTCCTCGGACCTTGTCTCCACGGCAATCTTCAGCCGCTCCTCGGCCCTCGTCCGGCACTCCGCGGCGTTCTGCAGCCGCTCCTCTACCATCGTCCAATCACATACGAGGGCTTCATTTCCATACACCGCGATCGCTCTGGAAGGCAGACGTACCCGAGGTACTTAATCCTACCGTAGCCGAGTCTGCCAACGTTCATCCGCTACGGAAAGTTCAACGTCTTCTAGCGCACAGTGATGCGTCCTGTTCGCGGCACTCGACGCCTCCGCCTTGTTCAGCAAGCTCCTTACGACAAGTTTTCGCCTCTCCATGGCAATCATCCGCCTCTCCTTGGCACTCATCCGTCCTTCATCGCTACTCGTCGCTCCAGCATCAACGATCTACGCAGCGCTCTGACGCCCCTCCATACCATCGTCCTGTACGGGTTTATTGCAACCCGAGTGATTGCAAGGGGGGGAGAATGTTTACGCCAGGAGGCCCCTGTTCCCCCTCTGCCCACCGAGCGTCTGAGCGTCCAAAAGCTCAAGCGCTCCCAGCGTAGCAACGCTCGCCCGCTCTCGCACTCTTGATCTCCCGCGCTCGCTCTCCCGCAGCGCTAAGCGCTTTCGCACTCTCGAGCGCGGGCCTCGGGCTTCGTTGCCGAACACTCGGATCGGCCGCTGCCGCTCTCTCGCTCTCGCTTAGCGGTGTAAGCGGGCCGTTTGCTTAAGCTTAGAGTTAGTACCATGTATGCAGCGAAATAAAGCTGATCGACTACGCTGAGATTACCCACGACGCCCCCGCTGTTTTTTTTCTTCTCCACCGTACGCTTGCGCCGTGGGAAATTTCCATCAACTTCCATCCGCTACACCTCCACTTATCCAGAAGGAAGCGCCGCCCCCAACAGTATAAAATATGTAAAGCTGGGAATGTAAAACTGTAACTGTCAAACTGTAAACATAATCAGGCCTGCTCCGGTAATCGTAAAATTTTTTCGATTTCGTTTTGGGCGAAAACGAACCGTTTTCGTTTTTAGCTGCTCCGGTTTTCGGCAAATTTCTGCTATCGGATGTTTCGTTTTCTCATCGTTTCTCACTGCTCAAGCAGCTAACTTGTGTTGTTGGTAATAAGCAAACAACGTAAAGTACTGCCTATTATATTTACAATTGCCCTTTATCTAAGCCAGAAAAAGGCAAAAAATGGTAGAGTTAAGCAAATCCAGGCACCTAAGATGCTGCCACACTTTTCACAGTTCTAATTCCGGTGGTCTCCAAAAATTATTTGGTTAATCTGGACCATTTAAGTAATCACATTAAATAGTATTATTTATAAACAACCATTTTGGCGGTCCTTTAAAGTTATTAATGTATTCATTTATATTTTATAAGTATTTTTAACTGGATGTTTCGTTCCATCAACAATATAGCAACCTTGGCGATAACTTTTTGCGGTGAACTTATCGACCTATCGCCAAAACGAGAAAACTGGTTAAACACGGCAAAAATTTTGTTGTCAAATCTGACGTAGGGTCAGAAATAAATTTTTTTTAAAATAACTACCTGCCAGAATGATCTTGTGGTGGTGTGGTATAAACATCAATAGACCACTGAGTAAACTATTTTTTTCCTTTTGTAAATAAGATCTGATTTCATATAAAAAAAGCCATTTACTTTTCATTCCGGCCAGAAAAAGGTGCCCGTTTTTCAAATCAAAAAAAATCTTTCGTTTTCGATTACCGGAGCACCAATTTCTCGTTTTCAAAAACGAAAACGAAAAAATCTTGCCGTTTTCGATTACCGAAGCAGGCCTGAATAAGTATAGGTAAAATGTAATGAAACTCTGTTTTTTGAGTGTTTTCAGCATTTAAATCTATATTATAAACATCAAAACCATTCTGCAAGGGTATACAAACTTCGGCGTGCCGAAGTTAGCTTCCTTTCTTGTTTTAACTGAAAACAGCTGTTCCAGTACAAAGTGCTAATAATATTGGCTAACGATCGCAATACTTTGACGATATTTTCAGTAATTCAGTCAATCAGAATACCCTGAATATTTTTTCTCAAAACCTTCCAATCGTTCCTATGGTTTCGATTTATACATATAGTAGTGATATTATGACTATAAATGACTCCTGCAATGCGTTGCAATTTCTGACTAAAATAAGAATGCCCTGCAAGGGTATAAAAATATCTAAGAAAAAAATTGATAAAAATAAAAGCCATAAAATAATGCTAGCTAGTAGCCACAAAAATGGCTAGATAGTAAACTCAAAATGACAGTTCACATCAACTTCTGTGTTTCTCTCGCAATGCAATGCGCATGCTCTGCGCTTGTTGGAATTCTTGGAATTCGGAATTATACAATACAAAATAAGCTATTTTCATTCTTGCTGTATAAAATAATCAAAAAAGAATACTTTCCGAGGTATTCATTTAAATGTTTTCAAATGTTTCCGTTATCTTTATCTTGAGTGAAATTTCCGCGTTAATAAATTGTATTTAACGAATGTGGAAGTCAGAATCAAGTATGTTTAATAATTACATTGTAAAAACTGAAGCTTCAGTATAACTCGAGTTCGGAAATTTTAATAAATAACACAAAGATTAAAAAATTACAAAATTGCAGACCTTTATAAAACTTGAGGCCTAAAAGTATGCTAATAAGTGGACTGTTTTAGAGCTATTTTTCGATATACATATGTATATATGCATATGTACACATACATATGTATATACAAAGGCACATATGGGATGCACGCATATAGAACATACATACTTATAAAAATGTTTTGTTCAGATAAGTGTGTATTGCATAAAATTTACAAAACTAAAAATAAATAATTGTTTAGCAAATTATCAAAATGTTTATTATAGATTAATAAGGTTAAATTTTGAAAAAAGAAAGAAAAAAAATTAGACAAATTAAAAATACACATGTATTTTTGTTCATATGCATAGATGAACATATATAAATTGTATACATATATAAATACTCCAGGTAAAATAATTAAATGTACCGTGCAGTTCCTGTCGTCAGTAATTCATCAACCTACATGTCGTTGTTATTGATGAACCATCGATGACAGTTCATACAAATTACTAATGAAATTGTCATCAGTTGTTTCTTGCATTGTTTTCACACGATAATTAATAATTATTATTATCTGAAGTTTACGCCGCAGTGAAGAACACATTTTCGACCCTCTAACGTACATATGTATGTACATATATCCCTGATTAGCATCAACAGCCGAGTCGATCTAGCCATGTCCGTCTGTCCACTTGTCCGTTTCTACGCAAACTAGTCCCTCAGTTTTGAAGCTATCTGAATGAAACTTAGCATATAGTCTTTTGACTAATCTTACTGCTGTAAGAACGCGGAACGCGCCGGATCGAACGACTATATCATATAGCTGTAGTAAACTATAAGTTCGTTGTTCTTCAACGCATTTTCATCTTCCTTGAAATATGATAGTATTTTGTTATTTCAAATTATTTATTTATTTATTTATTATTAAGAAATGGCAATCATCTCACATTATAAAACTATATCCTTACCTCTGACCGGATAAGGAGTGCTTTTTAATGATATTCTCACATCCGGTGGCCAGAGCCAAGGATAGGCTTCTTAGGATATTGTTTTTATTAAAGTCTAAGGACATTTCGTGAAACATAAAACGTGAAAAGGATCATGTGCCTCAAAATTTGTTTTACAAAAATCCAAAGCTGGCTGAAAGTAACTTGATGGCTTTGAAGGAACTGAGAAACGTATTTGACTCTGAAGCTGACTGGATAAAATATGTCATTTGATTAGTTTATGAAGGAACATCACGCCGTGGCAGGTTCGACGATCCTTAAGAGAGGGCAGGTCCAAAAGATGTAGTCCGGCATAAGAAGGGAGGCGGCGAAATGGGTCCCAGTCTAAACCCCGAAGAACGAACAAATGAAATTATTTCTGTACCGATTAAATAAGGTCTTGATACTATTTATATTGAGGGGACCATAAACACGAACAATATTCGAGAATAGGCCGAACCAGAGATATATAAAGAAGTTTTGTAGTGTATTGATCATCAAATTCCTTAGACCATCTTTTCACAAATGCAAAAACCCCCTAGCTTTACATGCAATTATACCGATGAGATCGGTGAAGCTCTAGTTATGGGTAAATAGAACTCAAAGATCCGTTATAGAATGGATACGTTCTAGAACGTATGTCCCTGTCCCTATGGAACAGTTGGCATGGAAACAACTTCTGCGGTAAAACGACATGTATTTACATTTAGAGTTGTTAAGAAGCAACAAATTAAGAGTGTACCAGGACAACATGTTGTTCAAATCAGCTGGTAAAAGCTTAGGAGAGTCAGGATTCGCAGGAGGTAAACATACTTTAAAATTATCAGCGTACATCATGACGTAAGAGTCGAGAATAACTTGGGGCAGATCATTTATAAAAATGCCAAATAGAAGAGGACTGAGGTGGCTCCCTTGAGGAACACCAGAAGTCTAGATTTGAGAATGAACCCTTGAATGCAACTCTTGGAGTACGGTTCGACAAATAAGTGACAACGTGACCGCAAAAACCAAAAGACAAAATTTCATCAGCAGTAACTGATGATTCACCGAATCGAAGGCTTTGCTGAAATCTGTAAAGATAACATCGGTTTAGGTGTTATTTTTAAACGCGATTCTAATGACAGCAACAAACTCAAGGAGATTTGTAGACGTTGATTTGCGATTTATAAAGCCATGCTGTAAGGGGGACATAATTAAGCTACATTGGTGCTGAAGCTGAGTAGTAATTAAAAATTCGAATAATTTGGGAATCGCACTAAGTTTTGCTATACCTCTATAGTGTTCAATATAAGATTTACTGCCCTTTTTATGAAGCGGAATGATAAAAGATTCTTTTCAAACTTCGAGGAAAAACGAATGCTGAAAAAACGAATAACTGAAAAAGTCTAACAGTGGTCTACATAATGAGCTGAGCACAATTTCTCAGAACACAGCTAGGTCCAAGATCTGGACCAGAGGAGGAAAGTTTGATTGTTCTGAGACTATGAAGAACAACATCTTCGCTGATTACAGGCATAAAAATGCACTTGGAGTGCGGTTTCCACAGAATAATTTCGGTATTAAATTTAGATGTTGAGAAAAATGTAAAGGTTAGGTTAGGCTAGGTTTATCCAGACGACCCTCATGGGGCCACGCATAGGCCAATATGGCAATTAGCTATCCGGGGAAACTCCTGGATGGACCTAGAGACTATTTATGCGGGTTTTGAGATCCGTGAAGATCAAGGTGTTGTTCGCAAAGGCAAGGAGTTCGCCTGGCTTTCTCCTGGAGGCATCTTCTAGCTATGCTAGAACCGGAGAGCCTAGGTATTTCATCCTTGCCTTCGTTAGGACCGGACATTTGTAAATGAGATGCTCCAAGGTTTCGGTTGCCGCGGATTCATCACATTTCCGACATTTGGCGTTGTCGGTAATACCCAGATTGACTGCATGTGCAGCAGACAGGCAGTGACCTGTTAGAAATCCCACTAACATTCTGCAGTCCTTCCGCGGAAGATGCAGCACGTAGTGAGTGAGTTTCTCGTAGTGCTCTTTGCACATGATTTTTGATATTCTGCAGGTTGCGGAATTACTCCTCCACCTGCTTTATGCGCTTGGGTCAGCCCAAGTCTCTAGCTCGCTTTGGAGCGTTCTTAGGGATACAGGAACGCTTTCTGATCTTTTATGCGCCAGTCCGATGCCTTCCTTTGCAAGTTCGTCCGCGGTCTCGTTACCGTCTATGCCTTGGTGTCTGGGAACCCGGTAGATCCTCACTGACTTAGTCGTGCTCAGGCTATCTAGTCACTCCGTGCTTGCCAGTACAGTTTTAAAACTGATCGATCCGATAGGATTGCACATTGGCCCTCTTCTTGGGTGATGGGGTCGCAACCTGCAGAACCTTCCTTCAAACATTCCCTTATGGTGTATTTTTCGGAGGAACCACCCACGTGCGTTTTATGCCTGCCGTGAGGCACGTCCTGCCATGGCTAATGGTTCATATCTTTCGGCTTTTTGGGCAGAAGGAATTGAACCGTAGCCATTGCTAGAGACTGTACGGACGGAGCAACCCGTATCGGGGCTAATACAGTGCCCAGCCTGCGCCCTTGAGGAGGGTTCAGAAGGAGGATTTTTGCCAGCCTGTAAATATAATTAGTATAATTTTTTTTTTTTTTTTTTTAGGCTTTGCTTTTATTTATTGAATCTTCTCATTTATGAGACTAACAATAAGTGTATCAAATCTTACAATACTACCTAACTAGCAGTCATGAGACTGGTACAGAGAAAATGGCCCTGACTAATTATGGCTGGGTTGGATGGTCGTTACGTAGTAGGCGGCTTCTTCTGGAAACTCGTATCAAGTCCCTTGCTAAAGGATTTGGATGGGTGGAGAGTTTTTCCTTGTAGGACGCTTTTTGTTTTTCTATTTCGTTCTTAACTGCAGGAATGCCGAGATCCCTGTGGATGTGTTCGTTGCGAATATACCATGGTGCCCCAGTGATAGTTCTCAGGATTTTTGATTGGGCACGCTGTATGATGTCTAGATTGGTACTGCACGCGTTCCCCCAGAGCTGGGAGCCATATTGGCTTCAGTGTAGAGTTGTAGAGTCAGTGGAGGCTGCTGGCTTTTAGTTTTAGATGAAGTTTCTTGCATTCAATATGTCTTCGCCATGTTAGGCGTCTGTCCAGGTGGACGCCCAGGTACGTTACCACGTTGACTTCGAGGATCAGTGTGCTGTTCAGGTAGAGCGGGGGGCATGTTTGTCTGTTGAGAGTGAACGTTATGTGCTTACACTTTTGTTCATTTATTTTGATACGCCAGTCAGATAGCCACTTCTCGACTACCTTGAGGTGGTTGGCGAGCTGGGCTGTTGCACGGACTGGGCATCTGGAACGGCTGAGGATCGCAGTGTCATCAGCGAAAGTGGATAATGTTAGCTGGTCGCTTGTGGGGATATCCGCTGTGTATAGAACAAATAGGGTAGGCCCGAGTGCGCTTCCTTGTTGGACTCCAGCTTCGATTGAATCGGTGCCGGATGTTGTTGCGTTGCACCTCACTGCGAAGACTCTGTTGTAGAGATACGACTCAAGTAATTTGTGTGTGTATACCGGCAAAGGTGTTTTTATTTTGTGCATAAGGCCGTTGAGCCAGACGCGGTCGAATGCTTGAGAAACGTCGAGAAATATCGCGCTGCAATATTCTCGATGCTCGAAGGCTGTGCGAATTTCTGATGTTATTCTGTTAACTTGCTCGATAGTTCCATGTTTTTCTCTGAAGCCAAATTGATGAGCTGGGATGATGTTGTGAGCTCCCAGATAAGGAATTATGCGCTTTAGTAGGCATTTTTCAAATAACTTGGACAAGCATGATAGTAGACTTATTGGTCGGTAAGATGACGGCATCGTGTGGTCTTTTCCGGGCTTCGGTATCATTATAATTATAGATTTTTTCCATTTTGTTGGGTAATGGCCGAGACTTATGATCCCATTGAAGATTTTACAGATGACCTCAATAGCACAATTCGGAAGTTCAATTATCATTTTTTTAGGTATTAGGTCATCGCCGGGAGCCTTTTTCGGCTTCAGTTCCCTGATGACCTTCGTTATTTCGTTCGGACGAAATGATGCTGGAGTAGATTCCGTTTCAGTGTGGATTTGCGGTAGTTCAAATGGATTTGCAGCAGGGTTGGGCTGGAAAACGCCCTGGAGATGTGAGGCAAAAGTTTCGGCTCTGTCTTTGTCGCTGCGGGCCCAGCAACCAGATGACTTTCTTATCGGGGTTAAGGGGTCAGCCGGTGAGCTTAAATTTGGGTGAGCTCTCCATAAGGAATGCTTTGTGCTGGTTGGCGAGAGTTTTTCAATATATCTTAATTGTGCTTTTTCGGCATTTTGCTTCAGGGCCCGGCTTAGTTTGCGTGTGGCTTCATTTAGACGTTGCTTTGAGCATGGCGATCTATTGGTTTGCCACGCCCGTCGCAGACGCCTCTTTTCTTGGATAAGCTGTTCAATTTGCTGGTTCGTTTTGAATTTGATTTTTTGCACATCCGTCTGTTGTGGTGTTGAGTTTCTGGCTGCAGTCACAAGTACCTTTTCCAGTGCGGAGGTGGAGGAGTCGATGTCGGTTTCAGTATTGAGCTGGGGGGCTAGCTCAATGTGGGAACTCACATACTTTTTGTATTTCATCCAATTGGTTCTGTGCGACGTCAGCCTATCGGGGCGATCCGTAGTTTCTGGGCTTTGAAGGAGGTTTATCAACAGCGGCGAGTGATCTGAAGAAAGGTCTGGAAGGGCCTTGGCGTTTATTAAATTGCGTGGGATGTTTTTTGTCACCGCGAAGTCAATTAGATCGGGTATCTTTCTGGGGTCTGCTGGCCAATATGTGAAGCTACCAGGGGAAACGTAGTCCAGCTTATTTCTCACATTGATGAGAGCGTTATACAGTTGTCTTCCCTTGGGGGTCACGAGGCGGGATCCCCAATGCGTATGCTTGGCGTTGTAATTAGTATAATTAAATGTAATGAAACTGGATAGTACTTTGTTTTTTTTCAGTTTTTATACTTATATTTATAATTCTATCAGGTAATTGTACCTTGCAGGGTATTATAATTTTAGTCAGAAGTTTGCCACGCAGTGAAGGAGACCTTCCGACCCTATAAAGTATATATATTCTTGATCAGCATCAACAGCCAAGTCCATCTAGCCATGTCTGTCTGTCCGTCTGTCCTTTTCTACGCAAAATAGTCCCTCAGTTTTAAAGCTATCTGAATGAAACTTTACATATAGTCTTCAGAATACTATCACTGCTATATATGTCGGAACACGCGGGATCGGACGACTTTATCGTATAGCTGCCATACAAATGTCCATTTTATATTATTTCAGAATTTCGGTTTTAATTTTATGAAAACCGGGCGACTATATCTTATAGCTGCCATAGGTACGATCAGGAAATTAACTGGAAAAAAATATGACTTCGTTGTTTTTCAACGTATTTTCATATACTCTGAGATATGAGCTTTTGTTAATATTTAAGAATTTTGGTATAAATTTCATAAAAATCGGACAACTATATTATATAGCTGCCATAGAAGCGATCGGTAGATGTAGAGAAAATGTAAAGCTGGAAATGTAAATCTGTAACTGCCAAACTTTAAACTTAATAAGTATAGGTAAAATGTAATGAAACTCAGTTTTGTGTGTATTCAGAATATAATTAATTTTGTTTTTTTTTTTTATTATCAAAATTTCACAAGGAAATCATCAATTTTTTTATTAAAGAAAAAATGACAGCTCGAGAGATTTGGTGTGGACACGATTGTCGAAATCTGCGATCTGCTTGCAGCCTCAAAGACTAAAAGAGTCCCTAAAATTTCAGACTAAAAACAAAAAATTGAAGAATGTTGGAAATTTGTAAGAATATTATTAGTTGCAGGTACCTCTGCCCAGCGCTACCATGTCATCGCATCAGTTGAGTCATAGGCGAGAACAATTCGAAGCAATAATTGGTTCCAGATAACAGTGCAAGCAATTAGTTATTCTTTTCACAACAATGACGGTAAGTCAAAAATCACAACAACATAATTTTCGTAAGGAAAACATTTTCGTTTGCTTTTAGCACTACGCAAGACATGATGACTACTTTATGAATAAACATAACGGTGCCTTAACCTCTGACACCGGTCATAGATCTTATGGGAATCCAAATAGTAGCGGTAACATATATTACAGTAATACCACACTCCAACCAGAACCAGAACAAGTATATAATGACACCACACCCACAACGGCTGACACAAATCACAGCAATGAATATTATGAGTGTTATGAAACAAAAACGGAAGATTACCAGCAGGAATTGGATGTACACTCTTCGGTTGAAAATTGGTTTCACAGCGGGGTAGCCAATGAATACTATTATGGTGAAGGGGTGTTTGAGTTCGCAACGGCTCCAAACTATAAGGGTACTTCAGCGAAACTATTGCCAATATTGCCAGTTAAAGAAAATATCAATGGATCTGGATCAGATATGGAGCTAAATAGCAGTTGTCAAGTGTTGCCATCTACAGGTATTGACTACGAATACGAAAATATCCCTGCAACTAATTTCAATAGTTATTATTCAAATAATTTCTCAAATTTCAATCTATCATTATTAGGATTTGGTGCTGAGGATTGGTCTGAAATCAACCCTGTTCAAAATACAGTCGCGCCACGACCGTACACTTCAATGTTGCCATTAGATTACAGTGCGTACCACGAGTGTAACTACCATGCTGACAATCTATCAACATTTAGCGATACACCGCCGATAAGTAATGCCCAACAGAAGCTGCAGAATCAACGAAAAATCTCTTTGATGATGGCAATGACAACGGCTTCTGTAATAGCATCTGGTGAAACCAGAGTGCCTGTTCACTCGATGCATTCAAAGAAACTGATGCCAACTTATTATGATTCTGATAGATATTTGGCGAAAGAATGCAGTGACACTGACACTCTAGTTGCTTTAAGTGCTATGACAACGACGACGGCGACCACGACGATTCCACCAAAAACTAGAAAATTGCCAAAACTTCTACCAACAACACCGCATAACAAATCATCGTTTCATATTTCAAGCATCACAACTGTATCCGATGCGACACTTCCTTCTTCACCGTTATTATATTGCACAGCCGGGAAAACTCATCGGCCTAAGCAACTGCCAAAGTTGCCAACAACAACATTTTCAGTTCAGTCTAAGAATTCGAATTATCCAAAGTCTTCATTACCTTCAGTTGCACTATCATTGGAAAAAACATCTCCGGTTGAAACAAAAGCGTTTAACGAAGATAATCAAGTACATTCATTCCCCGATCAATGCTCACCAGTAAAGCTTCCATTAAATAGTAGCCAGAATGTAGTAGTAGTATCTGATGATAATGAGAAACTCCATTCATCAGATCTAGATATTGACAGCAAAGTTTATTTAGAAATTAAGGAGTCAGCCCAGTCTCCTCCGCCAGAGCCCTCATATATGAAGCCTGAAGCGGAAGCCTTATTTAACTTATCGGATTATCTTCAGCCTTATACATTTTTCGACACAAATGAAAAAAATCCTATTGTTACCAATACGACTGCCAAAACTTCGATCATTAAAGAAACGTGCTCAGATAAAGAAGAGCTGATTAGTAGTATAGGCGATACTACACAATTAAAGGAGTTTACAACATGGAATTACCAAACAGCAGACTTCAAACCAACGAACACAGTTGAAGCTGAATCATCAAGGCTGTCATTTAGTAGTTCCTTCATTAATCCAGACTTTGGTATTTCAACAATAAAAGGTACTCCTCATGATGTTGACACAACTGATTGTAATAGCTCTAACAACACGTTCACACCAGCAATTTCGACAGAGTTGACAACTATCAATAATGAGACAATTTCTGAATCCATAAGTAATCAGACGGAAACAGTTCCACCATCTATGAATAATCAGACGGAGACAGTGTTGTCATCGATAAATAATCAGACAACCATTGTGTTGCCAAGCCGCGATGCCTCCCCTTCACCATCAACGTTGACATTAACATCACCAATTTCATCTATAACAGGACCTCATATCGTCTCTTATACCGATTATATGAAACAATTTGATTTACCAGATTTACCACAGCCATTTGTTGAACTGGAAACATGTGCAAATGATATCGCTAACTCTGTTGCCTTAATCACTGATACCGATAACAAAAGAAACAATGTTTTTAAAAAAGAGTTAGATCAAAATAATGAGATGGTACCAGTGCCTTCGTATTTAGCCGAATTTTCTGCATATGATTTTCCCAGTTTTCCAACGACCATCAATGATATCGCACCAATTGACACCATAGTATGTTCAGTAGAGTCTCCAACAAATCTTACCAAATTTGTTTCAACAACCGAGGAAACTTCAGCTAGCGAACTTCAATCTACAGCATTTGATGATACCTTCTATGACACTTTTAATGTTGATATTAAAGAACTGACTGCCTCTGTTGCGAATATTCAAGAAGAAACAGATATTGTTATTGCAAACGTGGATAATAACAGTTTATCATTGGTAGATCATAGCATTAGTAAGGCAAACATTGACCTGAATCAGAACCTCAGCAGCTCAGGTCTTGGTGGTTATTACAAGCCTTCCTCCCAGACGCAACAAACAGGCAAAGGATTGACCTCAACCAGTGTTCTCGGAGGCTTTTCTAAAGGTCTCAAAGGTGGCTTAGATGGCGTATTCAGCGGTGTCAGTTCAGCAACAGTTGAAGTAAACAGAACTCAACAACAGCACGCCAACAATTCCAAAAAAGGTTTTAGCTTTAATTTGGCATCGAAACTAGTGCCCAGTGTTGGTGGATTGCTTTCAAGTTCGGGTTCCAAAGTAGCCACAAAAGCTGAAACGGAAACCGAATCGAATTTTCTTGCTGAAAATGTTACTTATCTAGGCACCAGCTCTTCTCCTTTAAATCTTGATGAGAATAAAAAACCAGGAAGCTCGTATGGACCGACTCCAGAGGCGTCTTTTTCCAACGATCAAGGATCATCCATTGTGCCAATAAAAATGCAGATCTGTGAAAATTATAATGAAAAGTACGATGATGATATGAATTTAAATAATGAAATGATAATGCATATGGGAATTTACGATCATGAAAGTGACAATGTTTTAAAGGAAGAGCAACCTCCTACTTTAATCGAAGTATCGAACAGAGATAATGGTTATCATACAGTCCAAAGAGATATTACAAATGAAACAAGTTTGGTTTTAGAAACAGCTGTAAACCCGGAATCTACGCAAAAAAGAGGAGGTATCAAATCTGGTGGAATGTTCGGTTCAATTTTGACTAAGGCCGCTGCAGCCGTACAATCAGCAACTCAAGCTGTCAATCAAGGTGCATCCTCTGTTGCATCAGCTGTAACGCAAAAACCGCCGACAACAACAACCACATTGGTTACGCCAATCAACAATTCAACTTGTCTGGCCTTGTCTACCTCCTCTAATCCAAATCCTGAAGGCAAAATTGAAAATTTCGATTACATTTATCAGCAAAACAATCAAGATACAACCCTGTCGAGCTGTCACTATTCAACCACTGGCGATGATTATGAGAATAGTAATGTGAAAATGCAGGAATATGGTTATAATAGTACATTCAGTACAGAACTCAATGAACCGGTCTCAATGTCCTACCATGCCAATGGTAATCAGAGCACAAAAATCCTTCCAACGGTGCCGTTAGCGGGAGCCACTGGCAAAAAACTGCCCACTATCAATGGTAAATCGGGACTTATGCTAATTAAACAAATGCCAACGGAGATCTATGACGATGAGTCCGAGATTGATGATGAACTATTAGATCGGGTTGCAGTTCAATCAATGAATTCGGAACCGAATTATCATATTGATAGTGTGCAGAATGATTACTATATGGATCTTCGGCAGACGACACCGTCTTCGAACCAGAGTCAGCGCACGAACGGATACTATGAGCATGTCAACAATGGTTATGACTATCGTGAGGACTACTTTAATGAAGAGGACGAGTACAAGTACCTCGAACAAGAGGAGCAACAACAAAAGCCAAAGAACAAAAATAATCAAGCACAACAACAGAAGCAATCATCATTAGATTTCATTGACGAAGAACATCAAAGGGACAATGACGACGATGACTTCATTTACGATAACGAAACCTATCATAGCGAAGAAGATAGCGGCAATTATCTAGACGAAAGCTCTAGTGGTAGCGTGGGTCCTATTCAAAACCGGCAACTATTAAAAATGGAAGTTCACCATGACTCTAATGTACAGTCGCCCATGTCTAATTCCACCAGTATCCCTGCTGCCACAAATATATCTCTCCACAAACAAGACAGTATTATTATTGATCATGATCATGATGAGCAAGCAAGCTTAATGAATGACTCTGACCTGATAGGTCGAGATGATGAATTAAATGACCAGTTGACCGATCTCGCTGATCTAAATAAGATAATATCGCAAAAGAAGAAACCTCTACTGCTGCGCGGTGAAACCGAAGAAGTTGTGAGCGGGCACATGCAGATTATTAGGCAATCGGAAATTACAGCGAAGCAACGATGGCACTGGGCTTATAATAAAATAATCATACAACTAAATGTGAGTACAAAATCTTTCTTACTTCTTTCTAACATCTTAGTACATTTCTTCCTTAAAATACGCCCCAAATAATCTATAGATTTATCGGTGTTACAATAATTAACAGGAAAGAATGATTATCTTCTCTGTACCCATCTTGCATTCGAAATCATATTTTTTAAAATATTAAATACTTATAAAATAAAAACGATCATATTGTTAGAAAAGGTTAATATAATGTTTTTATACCCTTGCAGGGTATTATAATTTCAGTCAGAAGTTTGCAACGCAGTGAAGGAGACGTTTCCGACCCTATAAAGTATATATATTCTTGATCAGCATCAACAGCCGAGTCGATCTAGCCATGTCCGTCTGTCCGTCTGTCTGTCTGTCCGTCTGTCCGTCTGTCTGTTTCTACGCAAACTAGTCCCTCAGTTTTAAAGCTATCTAAATGAAACTTTGCATATAGGCTTCTATATACTCTCACTGCTATATATGTCGGAACGGGCCGGATCGGACGACTATATCATATAGCTGCCATATAAATGTTCGATAAATTTTTACAAAAATAATTATAACTTCGCTGTTTTTAAATATTTTTGCATAATTTTTTAGATATGGCCATTTTATATAATTTCAAAATTTTGGTAAAAATTTTATGAAAATCGGACGACTATATGATATAGCTGCCATAGGAACGATCGGGAAATTAATAGAAATAAAATTATAGCTTCGTTGTTTTTCAACGTAATTTTATCTACTCTGAGATATAAGCTTTTTAATTATTCTAGAATTTTGGTATAAATTTCATAAAAATCGGACAACTATATCACATAGCTGCCATAGAAGCGATGTATACAATATATAATACTGGGAATGTAAAACTGTAACTGTCAAACTGTAAACATAATAAGTATAGGTAAAATGTAATAAAATAATATCTGCAAGGGTATACAAACTTCGGCGTGCCGAAGTTAGCTTCCTTTCTTGTTATACATAAAATTGTTTAATTTTGTTCATAAATAGTAAATATAATACCCTTGCAAGGTATTATAATTTCAGTCAGAAGTTTGCAACGTCGTGAAGGAGACCTTTCCGACCCTATAAAGTATATATATTCTTGATCAGCATCAACAGCCGAGTCAATCTAGCCATGTCCGTCTGTCCGCAAACTAGTCCCTCAGTTTTAAAGTTATCTGAATGAAACTTTGCATATAGTCTTCTATATACTCTCACTGCTATATATGTCGGAACAGGCCGGATCGGACGACTATATCATATAGCTCCCATACAAATGATCGATACATTTTTAGAAAAAAAATTATAACCTGGCTGTTTTTCAACATTTTTGCACCATATCTAAATATGGCCATTTTATATTATTTCAGAATTTCGATAAAAATGTCATGAAAATCGGACGACTATATCTTATAGCTGCCATAGGAACGATCGGGAAATTAATAGAAAAAAAATTAAAACTTCGTTGTTTTTCAACGTATTTACATCTACTCTGAGATATGAGCTTTTTTTATTTTTATAGAATTATGGAATAAATTTCATAAAAATCGGACAACTATATCATATAGCTGCCATAGAAGCGATCGGTAGATGTAGAGCAAATGTAAAGGTGTGAATGTAAAACTGTAACTGTCAAACTGTAAACATAATAAGTATAGGTAAAATGTAATGAAATAATATCTGCAAGGGTATACAAACATCGGCGTGCCGAAGTTAGCTTCCTTTCTTGTTTTGTCTCCTGTCTAGTTGAAAGTAGTTACAAATTCAAGTTAAAAACTTCCAATGTTTCTTGAGATCAGTTTTCTTGGAGATTACCTATTATATTATCTAACAATGGTATGTAAATTACCTTCCTGTAGGTCTCTTTAGCATTCGATGCAGGAAAACTTGTCCGAAAATTCGGTTGGTTAGCTAGGCGGGGAATAGAAATGTTGAAATCCAATTTGCTGCCATATTAGTTTAAGGGCATTTTTATACCCTTGCAGGGTATTATAATTTTAGTCAGAAGTTTGCAACGCAGTGAACGAGACGTTTCCGATACGGTGTCAAAAACCAAGTCACCTAAAAACGGAAATTCAAGTTATCGTCAAAAATGCGATAAAGTAAGGGACACCTGAAGAACTGCCGTAGATTTCTAAAGAACTATAAATAAGCTTATTGTTATTCAGTTCATTTTCTGTTAATCGTATGTTTATATATACGGGTACCTACATAAATTAACACAATGTCATTCTCTGTGGTAACCAGCATTAAGTAGTTAAATAACGAGCTCTGAATAATTACTATAAATATGGTAACGAGCACATTTTTATACTTCTTTGATATTGGAATATCATGTTTTAATACCATTTGTTGAAAATGTATAATCAAATACCGGATTTAATTTTTTTTAATTGTAAAATGGTTGTAAAGTTTCTTTAACAAATTCGTAAAATCTATGGCTATTATTATTAGCTAAAAGGGTATTTGAAGTTCGGTCTTACTAAAATAAAAATAAAGGGATTTTTTCCATTTGCGGAAGAGGCCTAATTTTAGTGGTTTCTTGAGCTTCGGTAAACGTACTTGACTTAACCTTTCTGAAACGGCGAATTGTAATGAATTTTCTATGTACAAAATTGACCCATAATACATGGAACTATGTATATACCCAAGATATACCAAATGACGGTCTCATTAATAATTTAGAAAGTGGCAAATCTATCGCTGAACGCACCCGTAAGCTTAGCCTTATTCTCAAATATAACAAACAAAATGTAAGTAAGGTAGTTTGCTAAAAAATTTTTCAATAAATAATTGAAAATAAAAGCTGACTGAACTTGGAGTCTGAAAAACATTGCAAATTCTTATCAGATAAAAGGAATAAGTCACCGTATGTATTTAGCTTTAAGCTTGGCGTCTGACTGTAATATGAAGTTTGCTTTTGCTCTCGCATCGACGCTTAGAATTCCTAACGGGTTTTAGTTCAAATGCAGGGCAAAGTACCAAGAAAATTGGTGATAGTTAGCCGTAGTCTAATGATTTGCATAGAACCAATGAAACGATCGTAACCACAGTTGCTACTTGTCTGTTGAAGTTCATTTTGTTGGTTTATGCTAGTGTCGAACCTCGAAGCCGTCTTGACGTCGAATCTGAAGAACTTTGCATATTCAGGTATAGGTCGCTGCTAAGAAACACTATAATTAATTTTTTAATTTTATTTCCAACTGTAAGGGTATATAAATTTTGGTTCCCACAATGTGTTCTCCCACCCACAGTTGGGTATTCATTTGTTTCTCTACTAGTATTGCTAGCAAAGTTCTGGACATGCGCAGAAGCTTTAAGCTTTTGCACACACTCAAGTTGTTCTCTCAGTAAAAGGTGTTTCTCGTCTGTATTCAGAAAGCTTTTTGTACTAAAAGGAAACTTTAGTTTTTAGTATGTAAACGTTCACAACTAAGGAGCACTCTTATTTTCCGTGTGACTTCATAAAAACCAATCTAGGACGCAGCAACACAGAACTATTACTTATTACTTAGTTTGTAGCGTTTCTCAAAAACCATCTTAGCTAGTATTATTATTTTAGCATACGCAATATATGTAAAATTATTAAGTCAAAATGAAAGGCATTTGAATATAAAGTTTCACATAGTTAACAGTTGTTACAAGTGTCGTTTATGTACATACATATATGTACAAATTCCGTGTACAAATAAAATTGTGATGATTTACATAAAATTTAAAGAACTTTTGTGATTTCGTCTTCGAAAAGTTTGCAACAAAAGACATCTCCCAAGGAACACCAAGCCTTTTTTTTAAAGAACTATTAAAAATTAGTACTGCATTTTAAACGTCTCTTTAAAAATGCATATTCAAGCTAAACTTTTAAAAATGTAATGGATATATGAGTAATTTTTTGTAAAATTAAAAATAAATTTTGAAGCCTTTAGAAATTAATATATTGTATATTTATTATAGAATTTTTATTTGCCAAATATTTCTTCTAAAAAACATCGTTATAGCCTTTGTATTATTTATTAATACAATGAAAGTATTTCTTTATAGGTAAATTTTAGGTACATTTATTATAGGCATGTACAATATTGCAGCTAATTAAACACAGATTTTTTTGGACTTGACCGTATGTATATTCGGCTATAGCTATCAAGCAAGTAATATTTCATTTTCGAACTACCTAATAGGTAAAACTAAAAAAGGAAAAAAAAAAAAACTATGAACGCATCACAGCAGCAGCCAACGCCGTCGCGGCCACTAAATCAATTTTCACATCAAGAAAATAACAAAAATAATCTTGAACATCAACATCAACTAGCATTCGCGGAAAGTGCGCTTAAAAGTCAAATAAAAATAAAGCAACAATTGCGACTACACCAACAGCAAGAACAACAACCAGAATCGACGATGTATAACGCCGCCGAGATGGCGGTATCTTACCTAAAAACCCAAAATTATTCCGCAGATGAGAGGCCCTTACATCAGCTAGAGTATAGAACATCACCTGTTCATCATCATCATATAGCTACATCCTCTCAACCAAAGCAACAACCTCTAGCAAATAAAAAAGCATTAATAAACCTCGATAATACCACGCAAAGCACTTCGATTAACTCTTTGGTTAACACATCGATCAGCCCTTCGATAAACAATACAAATTATTATCCCAAAGGCAGCATGTTATCGATAAGAAGTGAACAACAATCGCAGCAGCACTCGGATTATATTATATCCGATTATATGGATAAAATAGCAACTAGAATAAGTTTGCTTGAAACCGAATTAAAGTTTGCCTGGCGTGCTTTGGACTTGCTCTCCAATGAGTATGGCAAGATTTGGATTCGGTTGGAGAAGTTGGAGAACATATCGCTAGAACAACAATCGGTGGTTAGTAATCTAATGGGACTTATTCAAAATCAGACGCAGAATCAAAGTAATATCGACGCTCTACAGGAATTCCAGGAGACATTTCATAGCTTTGAAGATGAAAATCATCAATTGTTAATGGATGAAGATACACTAGATATTGACATCAAACCGTTACAAACTCAAGAATATAACGATGATCAGGATCTCACCGTAATAAGGGATGCTGATGTTTTTCAGAGTGCTGGCTTAGAATCGTCTAAAATGGTTAATTATCCATATTTGAGTTACGAAACATTGCATGAAAGTAATATTATAAATGGCTTAGATATGGGTGAAACATTACTCAAAGAATCAAGGAAAAAACTCTATTCCGATTCTGATCTAATGTTATATGAACAGCAACAAATTCAAGCAAATAATGCTCGTTGCGAGCTAATGAAGGAATTTATAAATGGGAGACGTGTCTTAAACGAGATAGCGTCAGGAACCCCACAAGCTCAAACTCAAAGTGCCCGAAAATGTACGAATTTCGGACAATCAAAGGAGGACTTGGATAAAATGAGACAGTCTTCCAATAGCGAGTTAGATAATCTAATGGATGATATCAATTTTTTTCGCTTAGCAGCCTCTAAAACGGACGTCGGCTCGGACCAAGTATTGCCCATAGAAGATACTGGAGGAACGACGATCATACAGATTCCTCAAAAATGTAATAATGAAGTTAATGAATCCTTTTACAAGCAACTCAATGAAGCTTGTAGGGACAATGAATTGAGTTCCGAAATATTGAAAGTTGATGCCTTGTTACATAATTCAGCAGGAGATTCCAGTCATGGTCAATGCCAAGCCTCATTTATTTTAAGAAATCAGTCGGAGAAGGGCAATACTTTGCTAGATTCTGCAAAGATATCGACAAAGGAGTCGATAAAGGAGTCCAAGAAGCATCGAAAAAAGAAGCATCATACTAGTGAAATGGATATGATAAATAAATTAAAATCTATACTAGCACAAGCTTCAACTGGTCATAATAACGACGATGGCGAATTCGATAATGAAAGATCGCTTATCGAGATAACGGAGAACCAAAATGCAGTTAACAAGTTTGGCGATGATGCATCGATAATTTTAAACAATATCACAAAGAGTTTAATGGAGGAAATTAACAAAATTCCAGGACTTCAAACATTAAGTGCAACGCAAATAAATAAACTTCGTGAGACCGTTTGGAAAGAATATTCGTTTTTTCAAAAGGTCAGGCAAGTTGATAAGAATTTAACATTGCTTCTGCTTAATCCGATAACAGTAAGTGAAGAATTACGCTCACTCGGAATAACGAATATCGATGAAAAGTTTGTTTTGGTTATAAAGAAGTTTAGTAAAAATATTCTTACACTAAAAAAACTTGTGGGAAGCTCCTTGGACGAAATGAAATCGAGGGACGAGTCATCCCTTCTATTAAACTCACAGTCACAAAGTCAGAGTTCTTGTATTCCAACCTTATTACGCAATAACTCCGATTTGGATGAACAATTAAAAGTTCTCGAAACCCAAGAGATTGAGATAAATCGAAAAAAGAAAATTGAACAAATTGTAAGTGACAAAGAAAACCTGCAGGATCTTAATTTCTTAACCATGTCCTCTAAAAACATTTACAGCGAAGATGAGTATATAAAGTCCTTGAAGAGAAGCTTGGAACGTCACAATAGTATGATGTTTTTGTTGCATTTTCAAAATCCTGAGAAGCTCAAAAATGACATGATCAACGATGATGTTCTTCTAATGGATTCAATTCGAGGCAGTCCTAGTCCTCCGCCACCTGCTCCATTCGATAATCCTTCTCTCTATGTGGAATCAGTAGAAGCTCAAAATTATCAAAAATATACAAAATCCGATTCGGGATTATCTTCAATGAGCGGTTGGTCACCCATTATATCGCCGGTAGTAACAGTTGGTAAACAAAATAGTAATTATTTTATAGAATCAAGAAATAATGAAATATATTCATTGGAATTGTCATTAGATAAGCAAAGATCCAAGTCAACAATCACTAATGATTATATAATAACGGAGGAGAACTTAAACTACATTCATGAGCTTTCAAAAAATTTACCTATATGTTCTGCCTATGAGAACAAGTCAATATTTAATGGAAAAGAACAGTTTTCAACAGTTGATGAAATGCTGGAATGGGATCAGTTAAATCAAAGAGATAAAAATGTTGGTAATTCCGCGGGAATGCCTGATTTATTGACAAATCAAACACCTAAACGCTTCCTGAACGAAGAAGTAGATCAACATGCAAACATATCACTATATAATACTGATTTAAATGAAACTCGGGAACAACTAAGACGACCTTATTTGACCGATAGACTTGTTTATTATCCCTCATCAAACTACATCACCAATTATAATAGCAGCAATAATTTGGATTACTTAGGTCAAGGCAGAATTAGAGAATCCTACAAATCCAAAACTATACCAATTCCTTCTGAGGACCAGCCATCTGTTCATATTATGGAATATTCTGGTGTTGTGGATCTTGCAACATCAAGACGATCAGAGCTCAATTCTGCTGATCATTCCCACCAAAGACTTCCAGCAGATGTACCAACTGCGGGCAAGCCAGTTAAAGTTTGGAACAAGTTAAACACTATTTTATCTGACAATCTTAAGTTAAAGAAAATAGCCAAACTAAATCGATCACTATCATTACCCGCTGAAGTTCAAAGTCAAGGTAAAAATCAGAATCAAAAAAAGAAACAGACACGTGGCCAGGCGGGCTCATTTCCGTTTATTTCACACATTCGCTCTGAAAGCGGAAGTGGTAGTCAAAAGCATTTATCGAAGAGGCTGCAAAAGCTACCAATGCGTATTATAAGAACAGCAACAACAGGAGCCACGTTCATAAGGCGCCTGTCCCATCCCGAAGAATCTATTGGCGCATCAGATATTGATACTGCTGTTGGTAATACCCCTAAAAAATCGCTTAAATCAAAAATGAATCATATAATGCGCAAGGCAAAGACATATAAACGGCATAACTTGCGCCTGAGCCGCGGCTGTAGCATATCGGATACTGAATTAGATAAACCTAATGACGGTTATGACTGTATTTCACTGGATAATGATAATGATGAGGGGTGTTCCTTATATGGAATTGATATTATTGATAGCAATGATGATGAGGCTTGTGGTATAGATGAAAGCCAAGAGGTTAGAGACCTTTTTGCTGTTGTTGGTGACCTCAAAAAAATTGCAAATACTACTGCTGAGGTTCCACCGATTGCTGTAAACGAAATTAATGACATGTGCTATAATGTTGAAAATAAGACTATAAAAATGCCAGAGATTCACTTGGAAGCAACTCCATCATCGCAACATGCGACGTGTGTTCATAGAGTGAGCTCAGTTTATGTTGAGGAGGTTGTCGACGATGACACAAGTCGCGCTCTACAAGAGAACTCTTTTAGTGCTGAAGTAAATGTCATTCCCACATTCAAAATACAAACCACAGAAGGAGGCGGAGAAGGAAACACCCTTATTACCACATTCCCATCACAGCAGCAATGGACTTTAGATCTACCCAACAGTAATATTCGAGAGGATGATGACAATCGCAGTCAGCATTCCACGAGAACTCTGTCATCGTCGCGTCGTCAAAGCACTGAAGATAGTATCGACACGGATGACGAATATTTTCATTATGAGCTTCGTCAGTTGGAACAGGAACAGGAAATGCAACGGTTAGCACAACATTCAGAAAACGTAAATGAACCTATTGCGAATGACAATGAAGTTTTATTTTCGCAAATTGGCCAACTGCTTCAAAATTCCGACGCTTTTCAGCCACCCGAACCTGAAAAGGGATCAAAAGAAAGTTGTGTTAATTATTCTCCCGATGAACAGGTTAAATTGCTTATGGGTGAGGTATTTAGTGAATTGAAAAGAATTGTTCGGTTAGAGGAAGGTATAGTTAAAGATGATACAACAACATCCGCATTCATCGATGCATTTCCGAAAGTAAAACCACATCGTGAGAAAATCTCGACTGTCCTTGATATGCATAGCGCCTGGCAGGATGTCAATGGCTGTGAATTGCCATTTGTAGCATCTGACATGGACTCTCACGAGGAAGAAGTTGAGAGGAAGAACCAAAGACCCAAGATAAAAAAGAAGAGAAAGCGTGATAGCCAAAAATATAGTAATGCCAGTTCAAGTTCATCGTGCCATTCCCAAAATAAAAGTAATCAGCGTTCAACCGAATCCGAATCAGAAAAAATCGATAAATCAATCAATATATCGTCAGGCTCTAGCGAAACATCTGGTCCCGATTCGCCGGCAGAAGAGCTGAGCGATGTTAATGATGAGATGAGTAAAACTGGCATTCCGGGTAAAGAAAAAGAAGATGGTGCAGAAAAAAAAGGAATAACTCCAAATACCGTAGAATTACATGATATAAATAGAACCACAATTACTACTTCGTCGTATCCTGCGCAATGCTTAAGTCCAACAAAATCAGTTCATAATCAGTTGTCAGAGGTAGAAAGTTCCCTTGCGCTAGATAATGGTGGTGCCAGTAAATGGAAACTATTGAAAACATTAAAAGAGCGAAAAATTGAAGAGAAAAATAATCAGGAAAAGGTTAAAGATGATGACAAAGACAAAGAAAAGGTAATCATATGATTAATGGAAACATTTGTATTATATATTATATCTGTAATTTGTTGTCAGCCAATAAGTTAGCACTTTTAGTTCCTGGGATATATGATGTCTAACAGACTAACGACAAGATGGACATTGGCAAAGATGGATCGCATTTTCAAACTATATACACTAAGTCTAATAGATACATATATTACTCCCGCTTTAACAATATTTCATGTTCAGCATTTATAAAGTTTATTAATGTAAACAATATATAATTTTTTCAGAATGGTGTCGGAAGTGGAGATGTGGGTATACGTACCAATGGCCATCCCGGGGATAATCCTTTTTATAGCAACATTGACAGTATGCCAGATATACGGCCTAGACGTAAATCTATACCTCTTGTTTCGGAGCTGGTAAGTCCTTTTAAGCCCCGTTCCTTCCTTCTTAAGGCAATAAATATAAATATAGATAGGTTTTCTGATGATGCCGTCGTTTTTCCCATAAAAAACGTTCGTATTGAATCCAAAATAAATTATCCTTCACTTTACTTTTGCATATATTCTTGTTAAAAATGGTGGACGTTCTCAGGTTCTGAAGGTATAAATATACTCTACAGACATCCGATTCAAAAAGTCTCATTTATTTGTCTTAGTCATTTGTTTTTCTTAAATTTTAAATAGTAATTTTATACTTGCAGTTTAAATTTTCACTTTTACATTTTAAGTCAATGCAAATTTGTGTCTTTTTTTTTAATTTATGTAGTTTTTGCACTGTAGTGGAATCCATGAAAGAAAACTAGGTTCGGCAAGCCGACGTTTATATAAATTTGCAGTTAACAATTTTCCGTTTATTTCTTGACAGCCAGAACTCTTATCAGGCCTGTTCCGATATTTATACTAACAACATAATCATATACCACTACCTGAAAAGTTATATTCACATAGCTCTAAGACTTAGAGACTAGTGTTCGAATTTTATACTCATAAAGAATACATATACATACATACTTTATATGTTTCTTTTACTGCGTTGCAAAATAAGTTAAATATATATAATTTCCCTTGCACAAGTATGCAAACAAATAAAAAGGTAGGTTGGCTGATTATTTTATAGATTGCCCAGAAGTACTTACTAAGTAGCTTTACAAGTCATAAATGATTTTTTGAATAACGTTCACAATATACTAAAAATCTTGTGCGGTGTAAAAAATAAATCAATAAACAGTATTTACGATCGAATAAATAATAATTGTAGTTTTAAAAACAAAACCAAATAATACAAAAATAATAATACTAATAATTAATTAAACCTTTTATTTTTTTTGGAGATACACCGAAATCTTTTGAGAAGTTTAAATACAGCAGAAGTGAAGAAATATAAATTTTGTGTTAGGATTTTAAACTGTACCTTAGCCGTAGGAAAAAAAACGATTTTAATAGTATATTGTAAAAAATACTTCGCTTAAGTTGTATTTTTTCGATTTCGTTTTGGGCGATATCGTACGAATTAGTGTTTAGTTGCTCCGGTTTTCGACAAATTTTTGGTATCGGAATGTTTCGTTTTCTTACTGCTCAACCAGCTGACTGAGGAGGTACAAATAGCTGGAGTTGAGAAAATCTAGGCATCTAGATGCTGCCACATTTTTCACAGTTTTAATTCCGGTGACCTCAATTACTTTTTGGTCAATTTTGACCATTTAAGTAATTAAATTAAATAGCATTTAAAACAACATTTTTGGACCTACTTTAAAGTTATTAATGTATTCTTTTTTATTTGATAAGTATTTTTACCCGGCTGTTTCGTTTCGCCAACAACAAAACAAAATTATCGACCCCTCGTGTTGAACACGCCACAAATTTATTTTGTAAAATCTGAGGTGGGTTCATAAATAAATTGTTAATAATAAAAAAAGTCAAAATGATCTTGTGGTGAAGTATAATAAACATCAATAAACAACTGAATAAATTATTTTTTCGATTAGTAAATAAGATCTGATTTTATATAAAAAAAGCAGGGACCGTAAATAATGATTATTGTCGCTAATTTTAAATGAATAAATCAATCACTTCCAATCAACATAGAACAAGCTTGACTAGCACGTTTTTATCCTTTAAGGATACACTATGAATATCCTTGATGATTTTTAATTTTTAATTGTTATATTTATTCTTCAATAGTTAAACATTATTTTTGATTCAAAAAAATAAAAATCACAAATAATCATTATGCTTGAGCAAAAAAAATAAACTCAAAAATAATGATTATTCGTGATTTTTATTTTTTTGTTCGAAATAAAACTCACCTAATATTAAATAATTGCAACAAACACAGGTTTTGTTTTTGTTGTTGTCAATTGTTGCTCTAGGGTCCCTTTATAAGGACATAGGACAATATTGGCAATATCCTTAAAGGATTAAAAGTTCTTGCTTGGTGAGTTTTATTTTGAACAAAAAAATAAAAATCACGAATAATCATTATTTTTGTGTTTTATTTTTTTGCTCAAGCATAATGATTATTTGTGATTTTTATTTTTTTTGCTCAAAAATAATTATTAGTCTTGATTTAAAAAATTAAAAATCGATAAGTAATCATTACAAAGTAATTTTTAAAATATTACTTATAATGATTACGGTCCCTGAAAAAAAGGCCATTTACTTATTATTCCGGACAGACAAAGATGCCCATTTTACAAATCGAAAAAAATCTTACGATTTCGAAAACCGAAGCACCGATTTTTCGATTAAAAAAAAACAAAAAAATGTTTTGATTACTGGAGCAGGCCTGTTTGAGAAAATCGCAACCCAAGAGAGCAGATTTTTTTTTAATATGGTACGCATAATTGAACATGTTAGTGCGACTATTTTAATCCCCATGGAAATTTATGATTCTCAGGGTGTATACCGAACCAAATTATCGCTCATTGTCTTATTCTTATATCTTATCTTATTCACATACCGATTAAATAAATATTTTGAACTCCCAAAGGGCTAGGTTGATAATTTTTGATTCTTTTAACTAATTTTAAATACGGCTAACAGCCAGAGCAACAACTTGCGGAGGATCGATGTAATCTGTTGCGTTTGCATGAAAATAAACAGTTGACGGTTGGTAGATCAAAAAAAAAAAAGAAAAAAAAGCTTGCCATGCGTATATAAAACAAATCTTAAACTCAAAAGGAAATATCCCATTCGGAAATATTCCTTTCCATAAAATAATATCATCAAAGCTAGTTGTTAGGAAAGGAAACTAAAACAGATTCTTGCACTTTTTGCTTAATTTAATCTACATTTTATATTCTGTTAATAGTTTTTTAATTCGTATTTGCATAATGCTTGTTGAAGTTTTGAAGCATAATACAATTTGATAATAATTGTAATTGCAGTAGAGAGTTGAGATTCTTAATCTTCCATTTGTTTTGAATGTTTTGTTAAGCAAGCGCTTTTCATAGCTCTAAAAATACCAGTATAATAAATAAATTTACAATAAAACTCTTTGAGAGCTCATATTTTTACTGCTTCTTAGACGATGGCAGCTACGAAGCGAAATGCAGGACTCACATCAGCTGTTCCCCGCGCCACGCTCAATGACGAAGAATTGGTAAGCTATTGCATATATTGATACCAAAAATAATAATTTAAGCCTAAGCCAGGGTACAAAATACTTCTCATGCTAATATGACACTTGTGCCCCATGGGACTTTACATTGCATTGCATTGGTAATACATTAGCTGAGAAGAGCTCTAGATCTAGAAAATCTACAAGACGCCAGCTTAGGGCGATAGCTAATATATATATAAAAAGTATATTTATTAGAGGCTAATTAAACTTAAATATAATTAATTTGTTGGGTGTAAATTATAAAAATTGTATGCATTAGTAAGTTTTAAAATAACTATTTAAGAGTTTCCACATACATAAATGCATGAATACTTCAAGAGAGACTCCAGAAATAAGCTATAAATTGCGACTTTGTTATTGTTTATACTAATCCTACTATGATACTGGCGCATTAATCAAGGATTTAATTAAAGATTTGACAGCTTCAAGTGCGAGCAAGACGAGTATATGGCTCTTCTAATGCTTATTGTAACGCTTTGTTGTACTAGATACCAATTTCGACCCATTACAGAATAGTGCTCTAATGAAGCAAAATTTTAATTGAAAAGTATTATTAACAGTCTATTGGAGGTCGGAATTCAAAATGGTCTCCCAATGGGAATTTCTTTTTGTATTCGTATACATTTACCAACGAGAAGTAAGATATTTATGACCGAAATTTTTTAAATATTTATTACAATAGAAAATGCACGTCTACAAAAAGGCATTACAGGCCCTCATTTATCCCATATCCTCGACGACGCCACACAACTTTCTATTATGGACTGCCACGTCGCCAACGTATTGCTACGAGTGCGAAGGTCTATTATGGGGAATAGCACGACAAGGTGTCCGATGCACCGAATGCGGTGTGAAATGTCATGAAAAGTGCAAGGACCTGCTAAATGCCGATTGCCTGCAGCGTGAGTATTACGAACATACTACTGGAGCTCGGAACATGAAACAAGAAACAAGACCTTTGCTATAATACGAGATTTGCTACATATATAGGTATTGAATTCGCTCAAATATAAATTAAATTTTACAGGTGCTGCTGAAAAGAGCTCGAAGCATGGTGCTGAAGACAAGGCCAATTCTATAATTACAGCAATGAAGGATCGCATGAAGCAGCGAGAACGAGAGAAACCCGAGATATTCGAACTGATTAGGTAATATTTAAAAAATTTATTTGATTTTGACCCTTCCATTATTAAATGATGATAAAAATTAGACAAATTCAGTCAATCCCAATATTATTTAAAATCAAAGTCAGTTAGTTAGTTATTATTCAAAGAGGATATCGCTTAAGAGAGTCTATTATATATGGAGGCACAATGTTTTGCTGATCATCGTCATCTAATGAATTTTATTGCTATGTGTATAGTAACATTTTTTACAAACTCTTCAATATATAGGTTTGAAACAAAAATAAAATATCGCAATAAAATATAACGCCCTAAGACTGGGGAAACACGAAAGGGTTAAGTATATATCCTTGCAGTTAAAACATTTAAGGTCGGTTACTGTTATTATAGTTAAAAACAATATAAATGTAAGATTGATGGAATCAATAATAACGAAATGCCACAGTTAGGGATTCTTTTCCGACGCCAATAAGTTTATATATATTTTTGATAAGCATCAACTTGTTCGGCTGTCTTTCCGTTACTAGTCTCTCAGCTTTTTAGCTATTGTAGAAATTCCGTAATTTTGAAAAATAGAACGGCTATATTATATAGCTGACATAGGAACTATTAAAAAATAAAAGTATTGCGAGCTTCGTTATTTTTCAACATATTTGCATACCTGAGATATACTTTATAAAATTGTATAATGTTTTTAATAATAGGATGACTATATTTTGTTGCTGCCTTAGAAACGATCGGTAAATGTATAGGAAAATGTAAGATAAATATAAAGTAAATAATGTATGTATAAATATCTTGATTGATGTGTAACCTAACCACCGAAATGGATGAATATTGAAAACTGCAAGGGTGTACAAGCTTTAGTGTTCCGAAAATAGTTCCCTTTCTTGACATACTTTATGTTTATTTCGGGGATTCGCCCCAAAATTAATTCAATAACATTTAAATTTATAAACGTGTTCCTTACAATGGAAATAAATGAAATACTTGAAATATTTCTTAAATTCAATAAAAAAATGTCCTAAAACTGAGAACATTACTTTTCTAACGTTAAGAAAAAATCTAAACATTTTCTAATTATATGTATGGACGTATGAGTTCAAAACATTCAGGGGGTTGACCTATGTGACGGCCGATTGTGGACCGTTTATTTTGAAAATTTTTCCTAAAGAGCGCTTATGACAGCAATTTAAATTATTTACCTGTTATTTAGAATTAAGTATTGTTTTTAACGTTTTGTTACTTTAAATATTATAAATTTTTGAGATACAAGGTGCCGCTGTACTATACTAGTATCATGATTGATTTTCTGGCGCCCTGGGTGGGCCAATTATAAAAATCTAAATATAATTATGATCTCGCCGGACTCGAAATTAGCATGAACTAGGGTATTTTAAAAATATTTAAAAATACCAATTTGGCGCCACTTAATTGTTATTGTTTGTTCGAAAAACTCCTTTTTTTTGTCTGTGCAGTGTTAAAAAAACTACTTGACCTATCCAAAAGAACCTAGTCCATACGGTGTCCTTATGCATGCTGAACATATTCTAAATATTCCAGCACAATCGATTAAGTCGTTTTCGAGATTTCGTGTTGACCAGTTGAAAAAACGTGGTTTTGAGAGAAGCGCATTGCAGGAGTAACCTGCCTCCATCCAGCTGGAAATCGAGCGACTCCTAGTCTAGGTTCCATCTGAGCTTTAAGTGAAAAGTACATAGTTAGGAAAGCAATTTATGAAACAAAAAATCTATTGTTTGAAACGTTCACATGGGTCAACAGCCTTAAACGAAAACGAATTCATAGTGCCTCCATTTAAATAATATATATTTGAAATTAAGGAAATAGTCCAAATTTTCTATGGCATCATAATATCCATCATCCTCAAATAGAGCCGTATTCAGCGTAGAGGAGAAGAGTCATACCGGTCATATGAAGGCGGTTAAGCAAAGCGTTTTGGATGGCACGAGCAAATGGTCTGCCAAGATAGCAATCACAGGTTTGGAAATAATTAAATAAACACGAAATTAATTTAAATTAAGTAACAAACTAATCGTGGTATTTTTCTGTTGTCGGTTTGAAATAAATGTGAATGTGAATGTATATTTGCAATTTGAATGACGACACACGGCTGTATTACTTATTAATCAATTAGGAATATATGCGTGATTTAATGTGTTTGGATGTTAATTAATTTTATACAAACTGATATAATATGTATGTGCTATGCATGTATGTAACAATGAAATTCACATATATATGAAAACAACAGCTTCTCAGTTTAATAACAGAACGTTACTGTTACAGCATGATAAGTCTTTAGCTTAAACTTGTCGGTTCCAATTTATATGTGAGTTTCATTTATAAATATAAATAATATACAAAAATACGACACAAAATACTTACTAAGCGATAGGGGGTTTTTTTTAATAGAAATTAAATTTTTCTAGAGAAAAAATAGGGTTTTAGATCAAGTTAAAGAACAACAAAATAAACGCCACTGTCGTTGGGTAATCAATCATTTAATTTGATATTTTACAAAATGAACATAAATACGTGTATATATATATATATATACATATATACATATATCAAATTTAATTTAAGGATGACATTCGGTGTGGATCCCGACACACACATAGATTCATTAGAACAGGCTGAGCACGCTACTGTTGAGGGAACATCTAAATGGTCATGCAAACTAACAATCACAGGTACACACAAATACTAAAAGTCCTTGAAATTTACTTTTATTTAAAATTGTCTTTTTTTAATTAACTTTTTTTATTTGGCATACTTAGTTTGCCGAAAATGTAATGCTGAAGTATAAGATCCACCTTAATACTGTTCTTTATATGCAGGATGACTGAATCAGTAGATTTATTAATTTACTATACCTACACCAACTACTGTTACTAGTTATTATAGCTAATATATCTATCGTTTTCTGCAGGTTAAGAAACCTGTATGTTATTTAGAGGCACAACGATTATTGTTCTAAGTGTTTTATATTTTATTTTTTATATTTACCACATATTTTACACTGCAATATATTAACATGTAAATTATAGCTGTGATAAATCGATAGTAGTATTGAATTAATGCTAGCTTTTCGTGTTGTATAAAATTTCTTATTTTTGCCAAAAAGCTTATCTAAGATTATATCTTACTAATGGTTTTCTAAATTAACAAATATTACTATATAAGTTGTAGATTTGATGCGTCCTTTAATAGGTTAGGTTAGGTTAATCCGGACGGCCCTCGAGGGGCCACACATAGGCCAATATGGGCCATAGCTATCCGGGGAAACTCCTGGATGGACCTAGAGACTATTTATGCAGGTTTCGAGATCCTTGAAGATCAAGGTGTTTTTCGCAAAGGCAAGGAGTTCGCCTGTCTTCCTCCTGGAGGCATCTTCTAGCGATGCCAGAACTGAAGAGCCTAGGTATCTCATTCTTGCCCTCGTTAGGGCCTGACATTTGCAAATGAGATGCTCCAAGGTTTCGGTTGCCTCGGATTCATCACATTTCCGACATTTGGCGTTGTCGGTAATACCCAGATTGACTGCATGTGCCGTTTGGGTCAGCCCAACTCACTAGCTCACTTTCGATCGCTCTTAGGCATACAGGAACGCTTTCCGATCTTTTACTCGCCAGTCCGATGCCTTCCTTTGCAAGTTCGTCCGCGGTCTCGTTACCGTCTATGCCTTAGTGGCTGGGAACCCTGTAGATCCTTACTTAGTCGTGCTCTGCCTATCTAGTGACTCCGTGCTAGCCAGTACATTTTTGGAACTGACCTCTGATGATTGCATGGATCTTACCGCCGCTTGACTGTTTACGAACAAATTGACCGCCTCATGTGGACGGTTTATGCTTTGCGCAAACTCTGCTGCCTTCTTGATGGCGAATACTTCCGCCTGGAATATACTGCATTAACTTGGTAGCTTATACGACAGCCTCATTTTAGGGGCTGAACAGTATATGCCCGCTCAAACTCCTCCATCCATCTTGGAGCCGTCGGTGTATATATTGAGGTATTGAGCATGGTTGTGGCCTGACTTTCAGTCATTTGGTCCCATGAATACTGTTGTGTTTACAACCGGGTACGTTCTGAGTATCATGAAGTCAGATGTACTGCTCATGTCTCGACCAATTGAACTGTGCCCGAATCCTTGTAGCGACCAGTTTCCTGATGCAACCAGACGTTGTGCCGCCGTTCCTGCTGTCAGTTGCGCTTGGATATCTAGGGGATATATACCGATTATGGTTTCGAGTGCTTTGGTGGGGGTTGACTTCAGCGCCCATGATATGCAGAGCAGTGCCTGCCGCTGGGTTCTCTCCATAAGCTTATTATATACGTTTTCTTCTCCATGGCTTGCCACCACATTAAGACTCCATACAGAAGGGTCGGACGCACCACCGATATGTAGACCCAATGCATTAAAACGGATGAGAGGCCCCATGTGCTGCTGAGTATCTTCTTTGATGCATTGGCCTTCCACGTCAGCTTGCTGTCAAGTACAATGCCGAGGTATTTGACTTGTGTTTTCGGGGTCAGCTTGGTTTTGTTAATTTTCGGGGGGATCCTTTGTATCTCTTGGTGAAGAGAATGAGGTCCGTCTTATCCGCATTGATATTGAGTCCTACCTCCTCCGCCCACTCACATATCTCCCTGAGTGCTGTTTCCATAATCGAGCTGAGGGTCGATGCCCAGAATCCCGTGATAATAATCCCCCCCAATCTGATTGTACCCGCCGGTAACTTAGAATATTTCTTATCCACAAGTTGATAGCGGGGGACGTGTTGGTCGCTTCCAGGCGATCCATTATAGCGTCCGTGATAATGTTGTTGGAAGCGCCGGATATGTCCATGAACACTCCGAGTGCATATTCCTTATTGTGGAGGGCTCTCTCAATGCTGGCTACTAACGAATGCAGTGCCGTCTCCACTGATTTCCCCTTCATGTAGGCATCTGGTTGGTCGACTGTAGTGTTCCTACATCGTTCCTGATGTATAAGTTCAGCAGCTTTTCCAGCGTTTTAAGTAGAAATGAGGTGAAGCGTATTGGTCTGTAATCCTTGGGGCTCACTTGGCTGCACTTTCCCGCTTTGGGCAGGAAGACAATCCGAGAGGTCCTCCATTGGATAGGGATATAGCCCGTGCTTAAACAAGCTGTATATATTGCATAGAGCCATTGGGTAATCTATTCCTTGGTCACCTGCAGCATGCTTGGGAATATTCCATATAGTCCTGGTGCTTTTGTCCTCGCAAAGGAGTCTATATGGTCCCGATAGTCTTCTTGAACTTTTCCCAGTTAGTATTCCGGGGGTTCCTGAACACTGATTGCTTCGGAGAGTTTTCGAATGCGTATTGAACCGTATGTTATTATGATCTGAGAAGGATGGTATCTCAAGAACTCTCCATTCTGATACCAAAGTACCTTATCCCCTTCAAGTGTAAGATATAGCATGTTTGAGGAGGTGGGACCTACAAAGGTCTGTTCCCCCCCACGTTTCCTATACCTATGTTGGTTGAGAGTATAAAGTCTAAGAGTGCCTCACCTCTATCGTTTATGTCGGGGCTCTCCCATACGCAGTGGTGCCGCGCATGCACCATCTTCCACCGCGCCTGGGCATTTTGCGGCTTCATCGCTTCTGTCAATAAGTGCCACAATCAAATGTCGTTTGGTCACCTCACTGACTTTTGCGGTTTTTTTTTTTGGGCTTTTTCGCCATTTGGGGACGGCCTTCCTCCTTAGGCCGCTTGCTTTCCGGTGTGTCCATACAGGCGCTCTCGGCTGATCGTTGCCTTTTGTTGGCAAGCGTGTCCTCCACCTTCTTGGCGAATCCGCCAGTCGATCTCTTGTTGGAGAGTTTGGCGAAGTGAAGCCTCCCCTCAGCGATCTTCTCCTCAGCCCAGGTAAGCTTTTTCTTCTCCTCTTGGGATAGGGCGCGGGGTTCTGATCGAGGATTTTTGCCGTCCTTTAATAAATTCTAACGAATTATTTTTACAACTTTATTTACTTGTAAGCTATAGCTGTGAAAAATCGAAACAAATAACATTTTAATGAATTTATGCTAGTTTTTCGTGATATCATATTTTCTTATATTATATTATCTTTATAGTATTTTTTTAAATTTACAAATATTTCTAGATAAGTTGTTTATTTTTAAAAATTTTTCACCAAATATGACAGATCTCATAGTATACATATATGTACATATGTACCAGAGATCGGCACTAGTGCCTGTTTTGAGCACTACAAGTTTACTCGCTTAAAAAACATTACTTTAAATATTTGTTACTCAGTATACATTTGTGTATGCGGTGACCGCTTTCGGGACTCATGAATCGTGAGTAAGAATTCTACCAAGCATTAGGTGTTGCTCATATTTGGCATCGCATATAACGTTCGCAGAAAAGTAACAAGTTAAAACACCACTTTCAGACAGGTGTGTTAAAAATACGTTGTATGTATGCGGTATACTTGTAGTTGCGCTGCACTAATGCAGATCTCTGGTAGTTACTTACATATATTATAATACTTTTTGGGCTCACCGATTGTGATTGTTTTTGAATAGGATTTTTGTGTTTATTTTACTAATAATTAAGTAAATAAAATACAGGGCTGAAAAAGTTGTAAAGTTTTCGCTTTAATTTTTAATTTTAATAGATCGATTATTTTTCTAATAGTTTAATTTAATTAAAAATGTATAATTCTTTTACTTAATGTTAAGAATAATTTACATGAACTATTTTTCAGACTAAATAGGCAAGTTTATATGTTACCATATATAAACTATGATTATTAATTTTTTTGTTTTATTTCCCGTCACAAAATAATTGTAAATTATACAGAATTAAATAAGTGTTTATTATTCTTTGTCTAACACTGGGTCCCATGTTCACAAAAACACTTACTGTTGTGTCACACCTGCATCTCTCTTACTAACTGACGCAAATTCATATGTACATATCTGTATATACTTATGTATATATTAAACTGTTATTTGTGTGTATGTATGTGCATACATATATGTACATATGATGTATGATAATGTCAGGCAGCACTGCACTGTTTTTGCGCTGAAACCTGATATTGTGTAAAGATCCAAATACTTAAAAGACATCCGTTTTTTCTCTTCTTCTTTCTCCCTTGAAAATCAATTGTAAACACTGAAAAAATTGAAACAAAATACATAAATAACAATATCAAAAATATTACAACGAGTGTTATTCGTTTCAAACTCCACAAAAACCTATGAATAAAATTAAACAAAAATAAAAACCATAACTGCAAATTTATCTAAACAAAACTTACGGAACATTCATATTAATCGGTTTTGGTTAAACACGTTTAAATTGGTGCTTTTTCGGATGGATTATGGTGTTGGAAACGAAACAAAATTGATCAACTTTTGATGAACTCTATTTGACGTGATTTGAATACAGTGATTTGTGCTCAAGGCCTGATAGCGAAGGATAAAAGCGGTACCAGTGATCCATATGTGACGGTGCAGGTTAGCAAGGTGAAAAAAAGAACGCGAACTATGCCGCAGGAACTTAATCCTGTGTGGAACGAGAAGTTTCACTTGTGAGTACTCGACATGTCCCAAAAAAAAATCTATAAATTCTCCTATTCAGTTTTATAGCCGCCCAAAAACACTCAGTCTAAATATCGTTAATGAATTTTTTGTAATTCTTGTTGTTTAATACACACCTTAAGTATAGAAGAAACGATGATACTTTTCTCTATGTAAATCTATAAACATTTATCTGATTATACATTTTTTTACTTGACCGAAATGGATCGATTTTTCATGATTCTTTTATTCGTATAAGTTGTGAATTTTACATTACTTGCTCATCCGATTCTTTTTCCTTTCTCAAGTAAGAAAATATACTTTACGCGGTTTTTTTTTCATTTTCGGTCCTCAGCCAATCGTTTTGAAAAAACAAACGATCGTTCTCAATGGGCGCAAACCCATTCGTTTCAGCACACATAGTGCATTTAATTATAGAATAATTGCACCAAGACAGAAATATAGATTTACTTAGTTTTGTGAAATCTGATTTAACATTATTTCAATAAAATGTGGGTTACTGGATACACAGCGAATGCCACAACTCTTCCGATCGCATTAAAGTGCGCGTTTGGGACGAAGACAACGATCTAAAATCAAAGCTACGTCAGAAATTAACACGCGAGTCTGATGATTTTTTGGGTCAAACTATAATTGAAGTACGGACATTATCCGGTGAAATGGATGTATGGTATAATCTGGAAAAGCGTACTGATAAGTCTGCAGTATCCGGGGCGATACGACTTCACATATCGGTTGAAATCAAGGGCGAGGAAAAGGTTGCTCCATATCACGTTCAATATACCTGCCTACATGAGAACCTCTTCCATTATCTTTGTGAGGAAAACACGGGAATGGTAAGTTCAGACGTCTAATACAAGAAATATAAACAGTTTTTCAACAACAATGATTTAAGGTTAAGTTGCCGACGCAAAAGGGAGACGAAGCCTGGAAGCTATATTTTGATGAAATTCCCGAAGAAATCGTAGACGAGTTCTCGATGCGCTACGGCATTGAGAATATTTATCAAGCAATGACCCATTTTCATTGTCTGTCTGCGAAATATCTGTGCCCTGGAGTTCCTGCTGTGATGAGCACTTTGTTGGCCAACATTAATGCATATTATGCTCATACGACTGCTTCTTCAGCGGTTTCTGCCAGTGATCGATTTGCAGCTAGCAATTTCGGGGTAATACTTTCTATAGGATTACAGGCGGAAAAACATCTTCGGAAGCGATAGGTTTTCAATTAGGTTTTTAAAACTTGGACCGAAGGTCCAACATAACAAAATAGAAAACAAATTATTTTATTTTTTTATTTATTTAACTTATACCGTTATTATATTTATTATTTATTCCCAGAAGTTTTCATCGCAGTTATTCTCATTAGGTATTATTATTCCTGATCAGCATCACAAGCCGTGTCGATCTAGCCACGTTATTTGCAATTTTACAATAATGATTTTCAACAGTAGATTAATTGGAACGATCAGTTTACATTAGAAAAGACAGCTGGTTTTGTTTTTAATTCGCAGAAATGGGTCGTTAAAAAAATCTAAACTGCATGGTGTACACAGTCTTTGATGTCGCAAAGTATACTTTTTATGCCCTTGCAGGGTATTATAACTTTAGTCAGAATAAAAGTATAAAGTATATATATTCTTGTCCGTCTGTTCGTTTCTAAGCAAACTAGTCCCTCTTCTAGATAATCTCAATGGTATATGAGTCGGAGAAAATAGAACTTTGTTGTTTTTCAATATATTTTCATCTAATTAAAAATGTTTTTATTTCAGAATTCTGGTTTTAGTTTTACGAAAAATATCATATAGCTGCCATAGAAAAAATATGTTGATGTAAAGAAAAATGCAGAGCTGTGAATATTAAATTGTAAACTGTCAGTAAAATAAGTAATAAGTTAGGTAATAGAAGTTAACATTACTTTGTATTTGTTCAGTTTGTTTGTGTATTTGTTTATGATGCGTTTGCGCGACAATGCATTCGAATATTTCAAAATTCGTTTTAAAAATTAGATCAATTTGAATATTTCCTAATGTAACAAAGTTGTGAAAAGAATCTTTCGAAAAGCTCTAATTTCTTGGCCGCGGAAGACCTTTCTGTCGAATTCTCCTTATAAAGTTAACAATATTATCTATATATTTATATGCGATTCATATTGTTATACCCTTGCAGGGTATTATAATTTCAGTCAGAAGTTTGCAACTCAGTGAAGGAGACGTTTCCGACCCTATAAAGTATATATATTCTTGATCAGCATCAATAGCCGAGTCGATCTAGCCATGTCCGTCTGTCCGTCTGTCCGTCTGTCCGTCCGTCTGTCCGTCTGTCCGTCTGTCCGTCCGTCTGTCCGTTTCTACGCAAACTAGTCCCTCAGTTTTAAAGCTATCTGAATGAAACTTTGCATATAGTCTTCTATATGCTCTCACTGCTACATATGTCGGAACGGGCCGGATCGGACGACTATATCATATAGCTGCCATACAAATGTTCGATAAATTTTTGGAAAAAAAATTATAACTTGGCTGTTTTTCGATATTATTCCATCATTTTTGAGATATAGCCATTTTATATTATTCCAGAATTTTGGTAAAAATTTTATGAAAATCGGACCACTATATCTTATAGCTGCCATAGGAACGATCGGGAAATTAATCGAAAAAATTATAACTTCGTTGTTTTTCAACGTATTTTAATCTACTTTGACACATGAGCTTTTGGTATTATTTCAAAATTTTGGTTTAAATTTTATGAAAATCGGACGACTATATCTTATAGCTGCCATAGGAACGATAGGAAAAGTAATAGAAAAAATTATAACTTCGTTGTTTTTCAACGTATTTTTATTTACTCTGAGATATAAGCTTTTTTTTATTATTCTAGAATTTTTGTATAAATTTCATAAAAATCGGACAACTATATCTTATAGCTGCCATAGAAGCGATCGGTAAATGTATAAAATATGTAAAGCTGGTAATGTAAAACTGTAACTGTCAAACTGTAAACATAATAAGTATAGATAAAATGTAATGAAACTTTGTTTTGTGAGTGTTTTCAGCATTTAAATCTATAATATAAACCAATCTGCAAGGGTATACAAACTTCGTGCCGAAGTTAGCTTCCTTTCTTGTTTTTTATATCATATCGGATTTGTCCTTTCATTATACATCCTTTCTTATTTTTACATATTAAACTTACAAAAACAGATGTTTTTCCCCCTTTAATTCGAAATCAGTCAAATTGTTATATTACGAACTTAAAGACCCACATATATTAATCAATATTTTACGGCTTTTTTACAACGCTACTATTTTTTAGAAGGAGAAATTTGTCAAGTTATTGGATCAATTGCACAATTCTCTTCGCATAGACTTATCCATGTACAGAAATAACTTTCCCGCATCGAGTCCTGAGAAATTAATGGACCTGAAGTCTACAGTTGATCTATTAACCAGCATTACATTTTTCCGTATGAAGGTAAATTAATTAATGTGAATAATAGTAAACATTTGCAATATACGTGAACAATATCTTAGGTACAAGAACTATCTAGCCCCCCAAGAGCCAGTACAGTGGTTAAAGACTGCGTTAAAGCCTGCTTAAGATCTACATATCAATTCCTATTTGAGAACTGCTATGAATTATACAACAGAGAGTTTCAGGTAAGACTAGTAGTGTAATACGATTCTACTTCTACATTTAATCACATTCTCGTGTATGCCCCATATTTATTGTCTTCTCTAACCTTTCTCTAATTGTTAAAAGGTTTTGAAATATTTTTTATTTTTTATGTAAATATGAATGAAAATAAGCTCAAAGACAGCATTTCAATGTCGTCAATAAATAATTCAATGCTCCGTGGTATGTGGCATAAAAAAGTATTATTATTAGTGTATTAGTGGAATTATCTAGGGACCAAATAGCCGCTGGGATGTTAAAATCACCAAGAACTACCAAGTGGTTCCTATCCGAAAGTCTTTTGGAGACCAACTGAATAGCGGAAAGATGGTTCCAATAAATAGAAAGTTCCGACAATGGAGGAGTGAAGGAACACGTAACAAAAATGGAACTACCAATAACTAATAGCTTCACGCAAAGGAATTCAACATTGTTGCATTCCTCGAAAGTTCTTAATTCGGACGTGTGAGTGGAGTCGACCGCCTCTCTGATAGGCCGATTTAGCCCGTATACTGTGAACACAGCTGGAAAAACTTCGGAGCTTAGAATCTCCGGCTTTAACCAGGTTTCTGTCAGGGTTTTGGCAAGGCAGGCTGATTATCCGCCTTGCCAAGTTCGGCAGGGAACTGGACTGGGGCTCTGTGAGGACAACTGTTGGGACCCCCAGGGGACAAAATGGATATGGGCAACACCGGAGGGCACGGTCTCACTCGCGACACCTTCAAATACCGAATCTTTTCGATCTCAGGATTCTTTGAATTTGTCTTGAGGTCGAGGGCTGTGTCGAGCGAGGCTGCTGTTGAGAGCCTGCCACGCTGCACTATGGTCCAGTCGACCACTTTATTTGGCCAAAACCCATTTTTTGAAAGTTTACCAAATAAAGTTATTTTGGTCTCTATTAATTAGAAATAGAGTGACCATCAACGTGCCATTCTCGAAATCTTCCCAGGTGGCGCCACTCTCGCACAAGAGTCTTCCAAAGTCAGCTGATTGCACACGAGCGAACGGCAAGACTATAAGTGCGAAAATTAATACAATTCTTAAACTAGGAAAAGTCATGGAAAAAACAATAATTGTTAAATTTTTTAACTTGAATTTGAATCAGTGGGATTTGTACTACATGTTTTATATAGTCAAATGTTTTAAGTCGTTGTGATGTCTTTTTAATTTGGTGTTAAAGTCTATCATCTAAAATATTAAAATTTTATTTTAAATGTAATTTTCAAAAAGGTTTTTTAAAGTGAGTCCAGCCTAGTCCAACCTTGAAACCTATTATGTGTTGTAGAGTAATTAATTCTTGTTTATTTGCATATAGTGAGTAATGCCACATTTGACCACATTTCTTTAAATTTGCAATAAAAGATGCCTATATTTTGTATGAAAATGTCAATTAAAACGCTGAAGTAACGTCTTTATACTCATGCAAACTAATAAATATCCAACAAAATGTATCAAATATAGTTATTCTAATAAAATACAATGTAAAAAAAAAATATAGAATCGTAGAAAGATTTTATAACCCACTTTTCATGCAATTATAAGGAAAAACAGGACTATTTTCCGATTCTTTCTATGTAAAATATAGGAATTCGTCATCCGATTCCTATAAAATTTTTAAAATGTAGTTAAAATGACTTAATCTTGAAGTAACCGAAGTTTTGTGAATTTATCTTAAAAATTTCTAAGTCGTTCCTATGAAAGCTATAGGATATAGTTTCCTGATCCGGATAATTTTGATCCAGTATCATCCTATAAGTATAATTTTACGATTGGTAAAGTTTCAAGTTGATATCTCTTAAATTGACGAAGTTATTAATTTTGGCCAAAAAAAGTGGTCGGCTGGACCATAGTGCGCTGGTTGGGATCCGTCTAGATGCTGCACACCAGTTGATCTTCGTGTGCTCATGCGTTGTCTTAATCGGGCATTTTCCTTTACATTTCGTCTTTCCTCGCTTAAGTTCTGTGAATACCCTTGTTGCTGGCTTGCATGCCTTGTGCGGAGACCGATGTTCAAACGTCGTGCTCTAGGCATTTTTGACTATAGGCAGAGCGGTTAATTTAACCTTAAATCCACATAATTTACACAGTTCAACTTAACCCCTTTTTTTGTTGCAATTTTTCTTGAAAAAAACCGCTGAAATATATGAGGTTAAGTCCGAAGAAGAGGATACTAAGCTTGCCTCAAATGCTACAAATTCCCAAGGCTCAGATGCACCATTTGTTTTACTAAACCATTCGAAAGTGCCCAATATTAAATTAAATAAAATCGGGGATGAAGACAGGCTGGCAATAGCTGAGAATATTCCCATCGCTGCAGCGGTGGTCCCGAATGGATGGTAGTGCACAGTGGTTGCGCCCAAAGGCCAAAAATAAAAAAAATTATTACAACAAAAATGTACGAAAAGTAAAAAAATTGTCTCTTAAATATCCAAACTTCTTTGTAGCATACCAAATTTTTTTTGGAAATCTAACAGGACTTTCTAAAAATTGAATTGAAGATTTGAACACGAGTTCATTTGCAAAGCGTAGCTACGCGCATCGCGAATATTTCACAACCAAACCTAACTTTAAAGTGGTCCGATCGTCTATTACGTGTCCAAATTAATATTTTTTGTAATGGATTTTGAAGTTCAAGGTATTTTCTATAAAATGAGATATAATTTTATATATTTACTAGTAAGCCAGGCGAACTCCGTTACGCCACCTTCGGCAAATTATCCGTTTAATTGAAGTGTTCTTTGGTAAACCACATTTTTTGTGATGTATTGTGGTTAATGGAATTATCTAGGGACCAAATAGCCCCTGGGATGTTAAAATCACCAAGAACTACTAACTAAGTGGTCCCTATCCGAAAGTCTTTTAGAGACCAACTGAATAGCGGAAAGATGGTTTCAATAAATAGGAAGTTCCGACAATGGAGGAAAGATGAAACTGTCTCGTTGGTGGTATTGCCATAAGGGGTTTTTTCAAGGTAAGCTGATTATCCGCCTTACCAATTTCGGTCGGTAGTCCGGGCCTGACACCCTGGTAGGGAACTGGGGCTCTGAGAGGACAACTGTTGGGACCCTCCAGTGGACAAAACGGATATGGGCAACACCGGGGGCACGGTCTCACCCGCGACACCTTCGGATAACGAATATTTTCTAGCACTCTATCTCAGGATTCTTGAAATTTGTCCTGAGGTCGATGGCTATGTCGAGGAAGGCTGCTGTTAGGAGCCTGCCACGCTGGTTGGGATCCGCTTAGATGCTGCACACCAGTTGAAATTCGTGTGCCCACGCGTTGTCTCAATCGGGCATTTTCCCTTACTACATTTCGTCTCTCCTCGCTTAAGTTCTGTGAATACACTTGTTGCTGGATTGCATGCCTTGTGCGGAGACCGATGTTCACACGTCGTGCTATAGGCATTTTCGACTATAGGCAGAGCGGTTAATTTAACCTCTAATCCACATAATTTACACAGTTCAACTTACCACCCTAAATACAAATGCTGGTTTCCAATTGCACTGATATGAAACGAATAACTTATTTTACTCAAAATTGAACACAATTTCGATTAGTCATAAAATAAACTGAGTAGAGAATTATGGCATGCTATGTGTCAGTGTTGGCGCTTTATGCAAAAATGATTTTCCCGCTTTCTGTTGCAATTTTTCCTGAATTTTCTTTACTGCAAAAAATCACAAATTCCGAGACCTTTCCAACGAATGCAAAACCGTGGAAATCGGTTCGTGCGTTCTGGAGTTATTTGATCCCCGCAGAAAACTCGACTTAGTTTTATATAATAGACTAGCAGACCCGACCCGCTTTGCTGGGCCCGTACTAATTATAGTTGACCCGGCAAACACTGTTTTGTCATGCATATTATTTGTAGGAAACAATACGGAAACAATGAGCATATTACAGAGTTGTCAGTAAATAAAATATTAAACCTTCAACAGTAATCTTAATATATAAAAATCTCCTGTCACTATGTTTGTTCGCTATAGACTCCTAAACCGCTTCCTCTGCTTGTTCAATAAAATGATACTGGCATCGGGTCGTTACGCGCTCTTCACAATTGCCCATAAAATAAATTTGAAGAAATTTCGGATTATCATCAGGCATCAATAATCCAATTTTGTGGTACATCTGGCCTTGTATTTTGAATGTAGTTTCAAAATTACGTCCATCGGATGCAAGATCACAAATTTTAGTGGCCCCAAATGACGTCATTTGGAAGCAACTATTAAATTTGCGTATTTTACGCAAAAATAATTTTGAGTCATTTGAATTTCCAGCAAGAAGGGATAATAAAGGTTCTGGCGGAGCAAGTAGAGGTTGCAAAACGACTTTTCCTGCTGCGCAGCACATACCGGCAGTTTCATTCCGAAATTTAAACGCCTGACAATATTGACATACTTTGTCCATTCCACCGATAGCAATTTTTGAATGCGCAAAGTAGTTAATATCTGGTGCATATTCAAAAGCAAGACGAACGAATGATGTACGAACTAATGAGCGACTGTTCCGCTGCCTTTGTCGTACTTGTGCTCGTACTATACATATCTATGTTTCTATCTCGAGCCGCCCTGATTCTCGTAATATTCTGCTGCAGACGTTCGCTACGCTGTTCCTGGGATTCTTGTGCACGACCTTCTGCTGTCCTAATTCTTTGAGCTCTATTTCTTGTATTGACTTGTTCTGGCAACTGATGAGCTCTTTCGAAACGTCTGCGTCGTGCCACTCTGCTGCTTACGTTGTTGAGATTCGATCTTTTCGGTGGCATTTTGCTGAAAATATTATCTTACCTTCTTAATGTATTTCAAATGATAATTTAGAGACTCACCACTTATAAACACAAAACAATAATTATGAATGACAAATGACAATAAAAGAAAAGACATTCTGACGAAATGCGATTTATTGAAATAATATATTACAAAATATGTAATACGTGAAGAACCGCTCAACCAATTTGGTGCAAACTCATCAACAAAATAGCCCGAGCAAAGCATAAAGATTTGGTTAAATAAGCACACTAAATTCCATAAGAATCGGTAAAGCCGTTTCGGAGGAGTGCATAAAAAAAGAAGATTCCTCCTTGTTCTGCCGAAACTGCCATGATGTAAAAGATCTTAGCTATCCTATCTCTCAAGTTGAACCAAACTGCATAAGCACACTAAATTTCATGAGAATCGGTAAAAACGTTTCGGAGGAGTGCATAAAAAAATAAGATTCCTCCTTGTCCTGCCGAAACTGCCATGATGTAAAAGATCTTAGCTATCCTATCTCTCAAGTTGAACCAAACTGCATAAGCACACTAAATTTCATGAGAAACGGTAAAACCGTTTCGGAGGAGTGCATAAAAAAATAAGATTCCTCCTTGTCCTGCCGAAACTGCCATGATGTAAAAAATCTTAGCTATCCTATCTATCAAGTTGAACCAAACTGCATAAGCACACTAAATTTCATGAGAATCGGTAAAGCCGTTTCGAAGGAGTGCATAAAAAAGAAGATTCCTCCTTGTCCTGCCGAAACTGCCATGATTAGCTATCCTAACTCTCAAGTTGAACCAAACTGCATAAGCGCACTAAATTTCATGAGAATTGGTAAAGCCGTTTCGGAGGAGTGCATAAAAAAATAAGATTCCTCCTTGTCCTGCCGAAACTGCCATGATGTTAAAGATCTTAGCTATCCTATCTCTCAAGTTGAACCAAACTGCATAAGCACACTAAATTTCATGAGAATCAGTAAAGCCGTTTCGGAGGAGTGCATAAAAAAGAAGATTCCTCCTTGTCCTGCCGAAACTGCCATGATGTTAAAGATCTTAGCTATCCTATCTCTCAAGTTGAACCAAACTGCATAAGCACACTAAATTTCATGAGAATCAGTAAAGCCGTTTCGGAGGAGTGCATAAAAAAGAAGATTCCTCCTTGTCCTGCCGAAACTGCCATTCTGACTGAAAAGCGACAGACAGGATGGATTGACATATTAGTTGGTTGTCAAATCTAATGTCAAATATTATGATTGCGTTCAGAAATTTAACTTAAGATTTATAATTTAACGTTTGTGACAAAACTTAAGATTTATCTTTCGATTTCTATATAGTCTTATTAAAAACAAAAGACAGATTAACAACTGAAGTTAGCTAAAATTAATTTTCTCGAAGCTATATGAAGCTGTGAGACTATGCAATTTTGTCGCGTTCGCGATTCACTTTCACTTTTGTTGAGTTTCGGAACGCGATATTAGATCCTCCAACGCGCATGCGAATTTGAACTTTATACAGCGGTAATAAATTACAAATTGACTCTCCATTTTATTTAGAAAACGTTTGTATGGGAAATAGAAAAATACTGTTTTGAGGATTTTCCCGGCAATTATTCGAATTTTTCTCACCTTTTAAACCTTCCCTAGACCTCCACGAATAATTCAAGACCAAGATAAGATAAATCCGTTCAGCCATTCTCGAGTTTTAGCGAGACTAATGAACAGCAATTGATTTTTATATATATAGATATAAAGCTGGGAATGTAAAACTGTAATTGTCAAACTGTAAACATAATAAGTATAGGTAAAATGTAATGAAACTCTGTTTTGTGTCTGTTTTCGGCATTATAATTTATAATATAAATCTAAAAACCAATCTGCAAGGGTATACAAACTTCGGCGTGCCGAAGTTAGCTTCCTTTCTTGTTTTTCGTACTTTTTTTTTTTTTTGTTAAATAAAGGTTTAATATCTTAAAAATATTGCGTGAAAGTTTTACATCGATTATTAGAAAATTGACGAAGTTATGGGTAGTTGAACGGAGGTCGTTTGGTGTTCGATGTATGAGTATCACAAAGTTTAAAGCGCTCTCCTGAAAAATGCCATTTTGAAAATCGGTCTACTTGATAACTCAAAAACTACTTAACCAATCGGTTTGAAATTTGGAACATAACTTTTTAATTTAATTGTTCAGGTACTCATGTAGAGCTTTTTTTAATTTTATATTTTATTATATTTTTTTTTAACAAATTAACTTAATTTTTTAATCAACAATCCGGCTTTTGACTTCCAATTTCGATACAAAGTCGGGAAAATAAAAGCATCACCTGAGTACCACGGGGCACTTATTTTTTAACGAATGCAATAAATTTTTTTGATATCGGATGTTTTTTTGGACAGTTAGGATGTACACCGAAAATCAACTTTTTTTTTGTGGGGACTCAGGAGATTCGCAATATCTCGTAGGCCTGTAAATATTTTTTAATACAAAAATTAAAAAAAAATTGAACAAATGTTTTGATAATTTATGGTATTTAATTCATTAAGCTAACTTTAGCCGTTTCGCCAAAATATTTTTTGATAAGTGTGCAGTTTTGCACCAAATTAACCATACCCCCCCTTAAGCTGTGTGCATTTGTTGCTAGACAAATAAAATACACAATATATAAGTTAATAATTCATTGTTACTTTTGGGCACTTATATTTCACCAACATTCTCATTAAGAGATCAAAAATTAATTTTAGGTCTTGAAAAAAAAAAATAATTTTATTAAAATTTTGTATGGGAGCTATATGATGTAGAGATCCGATTTTAACCAAATTTTGTAAGAATGTATAAACCTGTACCGAACATATAATCTGTGAAATTGGTTAAGATATTTTGAAAAACAAAAAAGTTTTCCATACTAAATGTTGATTTTTAACAGATTGCTCCTATGGCAGCTATATGTGGTAGACGTGCTATATGGTCAATTTTTTGTAGATATACTTAATCCTCTAGTGCCCAAATTTTTTTTTTCGAAAAAAAAAATTATTTTTGGATTCAGTATGTATCAAAAGTGAATGTTTGTTTTGGAAAAAATTTTACTTTTGCTCGGATCGAGTTTTATATGACTAAAACCTTGGACCGCATGAAGGCAGTTCTGGGAAGATAGGCCAACAAAAAATTAGGTAAAAAATTTTTTTTGTTTAAATGTTTATTATAAATGTAATTGAGACTGTCAGCAACACAGTACAATTTTTTGTTCTAATTTTTTTCCAATTTTTAAAAAAAGTATTTACATGTTGTATTTCCTACAAAATAATTATTTTGTCCGATTTGCACAAATTTTCAGCTTCAAATGAATACAGCAGCTTGCGCTAGCTCTAGTATGTATTCCAAACGCAACGAACTTAATTTTTGGACTTTCCTGAATTAGAAAAAACGGAAAACCGTGTGAAAAGGAATGAAAATAATAAAATAACGGTGTTTTTAGCATTGCCCGTCTAGAGGCGGTCTTGGGCACTAGAGGGTTAAAACATTTTTTTTGATTTTTGGTGTAAATTTCGTAACGATTAATCAACTAGAAGTATTTTTGGCCGCGTCTCCATACAAGCCCAGCCACTGTGTAGTGTCGGCTGACTTCAGAAATACTTAGATCAAAGTGTGGGTGAACTATCCTGGGAATTCTGGATTGGTCTTGATCAAGGACTACGGGCAGAGTTCAACTTACCACCTTAAACACAAATGCTGGATTCCAATTGAAATGTTAGGAAACGAATAACTTATTTTTTTTTAAATTTTTTTTTACAATTTCACAAAATTTATCACAATTTCGGTTTGTCTAATGAAATGAACTGATCACAGAATAATGGCATGCTATGTATCAGCGATGGCGATAAATGCAAAACTGACTTTCCCGCTTTTCTGTTGCAATTTTTTTGAATTTGAATTTTCTTTGCTGCATATATCACGAAGCCCGAGACCATTCCAACGAATGCAAAACCGTGAAAATTGGTTCGTACGTTCTGGAGTTATAGGATCAGGAAAGAAAACCCGACTTATTTTTATATAATAGATTTTATTCTTAAATCAGTTGATTCATTTTTATGAGAACACGGGATAAACATCGTCCTAGAATCCGAAGAGAAAGCTCTTTATGACTGCTTTAGACGCCGCTGTAATGAAAGTCGTCCACATTAAAATGTAAACCATCCTCATTCCACAGTCGTCTACATTCTATAATATGTAGCAATAACAATGGAATGAAACTATAAAAATATGCACTAGGGGTGGAGCTTCTTATGTCCATCCATATGTCTTTCGCAAGATACTTGTGGATCACTCGAAGCGTCTCTGAACACCATGGTTATGTTCAGCAAAACAACACCGATCCTTGATCACTGAAAGATTTCTTTCGATAGATCTTCTGAACCCTTATGATCACCGATCATATTGCAAGATTTCTTACATCATGATCAACAAACAAGGTGCGTAAAAATAGTATGACGTATTTTGATTGTGTAAATATCGATACAAATAATTCAAAAAACAAGTTACGAAGCTAACTTTGGCACGCCGAAGTTTGTATACCCATGCAGATATTATTTCATTAAATTTTACCTATACTTATTATGTTTAGAGTTTGACAGTTACAGTTTTACATTCCCAGTTTTACATTTTCTCTACAACTACCGATCGATCGGTTTATATGGCAGCTATATGATATAGTTGTCCGATTTTCATAAAATTTATACCAAAACTCTGAACTAATAAGAATAAGCTCATATATTAGAGTAGATAACAAGAAAGGAAGCTAACTTCGGCACGCCGATGTTTGTATACCCTTGCAGATTGGTTTTGATGTTTATTTTATAGATTTAAATGCTGAAAACACTCACAAAACAGAGTTTCATTACATTTTACCTATACTTATTATGTTTACAGTTTGACAGTTACAGTTTTACATTCCCTTATATATATATTTTTACATTTACCGATCGCTTCTATGGCAGCTATAAGATATAGTTGTCCGATTTTTATGAAATTTATACCAAAATTCTAGAATAATAAAAAAAACTTATATCTCAGAGTAAATAAAAATGCGTTGAAAAACAACGAAGCTATAATTTTATTTCTATTAATTTCCCGATCGTTCCTATGGCAGCTATAAGATATAGTCGTCCGATTTTCATAAAATTTTTACCAAAATTCAGAAATAATATAAAATAGCCATATCTAAAATATGGTGCAAAAATATTAAAAAACAGCAAAGTTATAATTTTTTTTCTAAAAATCGATCGAACATTTGTATGGCAGCTATATGATATAGTCGTCCGATCCGGCCCGTTCCGACATATATAGCAGTGAGAGTATATAGAAGACTATATGCAAAGTTTCATTCAGATAGCTTTGAAACTGAGGGACTAGTTTGCGTAGAAACGGACAGGTGGACAGACGGACAGACGGACAGACGGACAGACGGACATGGCTATATCGACTCGGCTGTTGATGCTGATCAAGAATATATATACTTTATAGGGTCGGAAACGTCTCCTTCACTGCGTTGCAAACTTCTGACTGAAATTATAATACCCTGCAAGGGTATAATAAAAATATCTAAAAAATGGTGCAGAAATGTTGATAAACAGGCAAGTTATAATTTTGTTTCTAAAAAATTATCGCACATTTGTATGGCAGCTATATGATATAGTCGTCCGATCCGGCCCGTTTCGACATATATAGTGAGAGTATATAGAAGACTATATGCAAAGTTTCATTCAGATAGCTTTAAAACTGAGGGACTAGTTTGCGTAGAAACAGACAGACGGACAGACGGACAGACGGACAGACAGACAGACGGACAGACGGACATGGCTAGATCGACTCGGCTGTTGATGCTGATCCAGAATATATATACTTATTATTATTTCAGAATATCGGTATACATTTTATGAAAATCGGACAATGTAGAGAGTCGGAAAATGTAGAGAAAATGTGAAGCTAGGAGCTGCCATAGGAACGATCGGAAAATGAATAGGAAAAAAATTATAACTTCGTTGTTTGTCAACATATTCTTATCTACTTTTAGATAGAAGCTTCTTTTATTATTTCAGAATTTTGGTAAAAATTTTATAAAAATCGGACAACTATATCATATAGCTGCCATACCGATCGTTTGGTAAATGTAGAGAAAATGTAAAGCTGGGAATGTAAAACTGTAACTGTCAAACTGTAAACATAATAAGTATAGGTAAAATGTAATGAAACTCTGTTTTGTGAGTGTTTTCAGCATTTAAATTTATAATATAAACATCAAAACCAATCTGCAAGGGTATACAAACTTCGGTGTGCCGAAGTTAGCTTCCTTTCTTGTTAGTTATAATATAGAAAATGTATATGAGGTAAGTCTGTTACTTAACAAAGATGGCTATTAAAAAAAGAAATACATGTTTTTAATAAAATATATGGAGATATACTACCGAAAAATATTGATTTTGATGTTTTTCAAGCTCTACAAAATAGTTAATTTTAAATGATTAGGTTAAATTTATGTTTTATGAATTCCCACCTTTCAACCACCAACAGGTTGATCCCAACGAAGCAAAACGTGCTCCGGATGATCATGAGCCTAAGCTGGATAGCGTTGACTTTTGGCACAAGTTAATAGCTTTGATCGTGTCGGTAATTGACGAAGATAAAAACAGCTATGGCACTGTCTTAAATCAATTTCCACAAGAACTAAATATTGGACAGGTGAGTTTTTGTCTTATTTACATTATGTTTAAATTGTTAAGATATTTGTGTGATTGAATAGGTATATGGGTATTTCCACAGAAACGTCTACCGCTGCCAAAAAAACAAAAGCTCTTTAATACATATGTAGTTTTAAATAGTTACAATAAGATGTTTTACAATTGATCAAATTTAGCAAATTTTAAGACAGATCTTACAAATATTGGAATGCAATGTAGCGCAAACTTCATTTTCCATTATTTTGATGAAAACCATTTTAAATAAGTGCATGTTTTCTTTTGATATTAACTTCTAAAACAGAGCCATTGTGCTTTAAATTTTGCTTTCTAACATCACTAAAAGAATGCAAAGATAAAGGAAATAAAAATATATATTAAATTAATATATATAATAATAGTTCCTCAGACTCGAGGTCTTGTCGGCTTCGATTATTTAAAAATCAAAGGAGCAACTTTAGCTAAACACAACAAAAAGATCTTGTCAATAGACAAGTAGCAGAGCGCAATTTTGGAAATGCCCATATGTATTTATCCGCTTGCTTTTTTATAAAAATAATAATATGGAAACCTAAAGTACTGAACATACATAAGTTTATTGAGTACGCTTCTTATCACCTAATAACAATAGTTATCAGCATCTTCCATGTGGCATCTATTTGCCGTGGACATGAAGTATGCCTTGGAGGAGCACGAACAGCATCGTTTGTGCAAATCATCGGCATATATGAATCTGCATTTTCGGGTTAAATGGCTCTACAGCAACTATGTTAAGGAAGTGCCACCCTATAAGGGGGCTGTACCTGACTATCCCGCCTGGTTTGAGCCATTTGTAATGCAATGGCTTAACGAGAACGACGATGTATCGTTGGAATATCTTCACGGCGCCTTCAAGCGAGACAAAAAAGACGGGGTGAGAGAGCTTACAAAAATATAAGAATACTAGAGTATAGATATTTATAGGAAGTTTTGCAATTCGAATTCCTTATATATTTTCTCTATATTTGCAGTTTCAAAAGAGCAGCGAGCACGCACTTTTTTCAAATTCGGTTGTCGACGTTTTTACACAATTGACGCAATGTTTCGATGTTGTTAGCAAGCTCGAGTGTCCTGATCCAGAAATATGGAAACGTTACATGAGGCGTTTTGCTAAAACAATCGTAAAAGTGCTAATAGCATATGCTGATATTGTTAAAGTCGAATTTCCCGATCATATGAAGGATGAGAGAATCGTAAGTACATTACAATACCTAACTGCTGAAAATTATTATTATATATATACATATAAACGAAAAAATGTGTATTATTATTATAATTATATTATATACGGGCATTTCCAGAAAAGGTCTACTACGATCATAAAATTAAAAGTCTATAAGCATATGTTCATTTAATTTATATTGCTAAATTTGTAATATGGAATATTTTAACCGAATCTCAGAGGTATGCTTTTTGCTCTGTTCGCGACATTGCTTTTTGTTCCTATTTATTACATATTCGTTTTCGTCTTAAGATTTTTGTATCAACAATAAACAATTAAGAAAATAGTAGATGAGATAAAATGTCGATGATTACCTATTTTTTCAGTTTCCTGCACCTATTGTAACGTTATTCTTAAATAAAGTCCATTGTTGTTAAATGCGTTCTATTAAGAAAAAAAAAAAAAACAATAAAAAAAAGATCACGTCGCAATTCTGAAATCATAAATTTCAGTCAGAAGTTTGTAACGCAGTGAAGGAGTCATATTTGACCTTATAAATTATGTATATTCTTGATCAGCATCAACAGCCGAGTCGATCTAGCCATGTCAGTCAGTCCGTCCGTTTGTCCGTTTCTACGCAAACTAGTCCCTCAGTTTTAATGCTAATTGAATTTAACTTTGCATATACGTATTTTCATCTACTTTGAGATATGAGATATTCCAGAATTTTGGTATAAATATTATGAAAATCGGTCAACTATATCATATAGCTGACTTAGAAGCGATCGGTAAATGGAGAGAAAATGTAAAGCTAGAAATGTAAAACTGTAACTGTAAGTATACATATACATATGAAACTATGTTTTGTGTGTGTTTTCAGCATTTTATTTATGCTAATTTAAATATTGTCTTTTAACCAGAGTGGCTCTGCAAGGGTATACAAACTTCGGCGTGCCGAAGTTAGCTTCCTTTCTTGTTAATAATAATTTAATAAATAAGGACGAAATGCAAAAACTGCACTTATAGTTGCGAAAGAGGAAAAATTATACCTTTTACCTTTAGGATCAAATTTTTCAAAACAAAAATAGGCGGTGAATTAATAGTATTCTTGAAATTTGCATATTAATAAAACAATTTTAGTTAAATGAACATATGTTTTTAGACTTTTAATTTTAGCATCGCCGTAGACACTTTTCTAGAAATGCCCATATATATTTTTAATATTTTTACATTAGAATATGTAAATTCTAGTCCTATCTTTTCCATTATTATTGCGTCAGCAACAACAACAACAAAAATTAATTAATTATTTTTCCATATATATTGACCAATTCGCAATTCATAAATATATAAAAAATACATATATAATTTTAAAAGTCAAAATTCCAGAGACCTTTTTTCAACTTTTAAGTTACAATTTTTTGAAAACCTGACAAAAGATCACATCGGAATCCCATAGGTGTAGCTGGGGGAATAGCCGGAAAGTCCTATAGAAAGTCCAAAAGAAATCGCCGAAAAACCCATAATATTAATAAAATTTCAAGAATTTAATTTAATATATGAAAAAAAAAACATCAACAATTCATCGATGAATCATCAACATTTCATAAACATTTCATCATCATTTAATCGATGAATTGTTGATGAAATACTGATGAAATGTTGATGAATTATAGATGAAATGTTGATGAATTCGTCATGGAGATTCATCGATGAATCATCAACAAAACGCTTCGGCTATTGAGAAAACGTTGATGAAATGTTGATGCAGGGTGTGGATGAATTTAACATGGGCTTTCATCAACAACAACAATTTATGTTGAAATGTTCCCTCCATCACCATGTCTCTCTAATTTGCGAATACCAGCCACCGCAGCAGATTGACAACAACAACCATTTTAAAGTTTGAACTACGCGAGACACTCGGGAGTAACCGATCGTACATAGGTAGAATTTTCTTCGGCTATTTTATTTCGGACTTCTCTGAACGAGACCTATGCAAGTTATCCAACCCGATATCCCGGCCGCCTTACCCATTTAATAAACAATTTTGTTTATCAACAATTCTTAGCTGGGAACCTTTCAACCAGCCTTCCCATGAGAACTCATTATCTTCCACACTTCGGTGGACAATTGCACCGCAGTCCTTCTTACATAAACAGAAGCTCACAGAAGCTCTTTTTATTAACAGGCCGCCTTACCCATTTCATATACAATTTTGTTTATAAACAATTCTTAGCTGGGAACCGTTCAACCAGCCTTCCTTCTTGCATAAACAGAAGCTCATAGAAGCTCTTTTTAATTAACGCCGCGCGGTCCTTCCACGATAAACAAAGCTGAGTCCAGCTTATGATAAGGTCCGCCGACCTAAGATATTGAAGATTAATCGGTTTAATTAAATTTCGTAAATCAAGATGACAAATTGCATCACCCAATTGTCCGATTCTCTTGAATCGAACTCTTTAAACAGATCCCTAATTCTCTTAAGCAGAGGTTAGCTTACAGACAAATTACACTGGCTCAGTCAGTCGGTTTTTGGCACAGTATTCGATCGGTTCCAAAAGAAGTTAATCAGTAGAATAAAAATAAAAATTAAGGATTAATGTAACAATTGAAGCTTAAATAAAAATAAAATTATTTTTTTAAATAATTCACAACGAACATATTTAATTGGCGCCCAACGTGGGGCCGCCATAAAGCAGTTCAAATAAAAAGCTTTAAAATAAATAACAAACAGTTTTAAAGTGAAAAAGAACAAGTGCGGTCTAGTAAAAACCCAAAGGAGGAAATTAATAAATGAAATAATCCCCCTATAAGTTACAACAATCCGCTAATTAATTATTTATATAATAAACCTGCTGTTTAACTTAAAAATTTAAACGGAATACCGAATACTATTTGTGCAACTAAAATTAAAACGGAAGTGCCAAATACAATGTGTTAAGCAACAATTAAAACTGTCGTGCTGAATAAAATTGGTTTAACAAAAGTTAAAGCTAAAGTTTCAAAAATATCCTGTTTGATAAAATTTTAACGGGAGTGCCAAATACAACAACAACTATACTACGACAAACATTAATAATAAATGAACTGAGTACAACCCAGTACATTCACAACCATCATAAAATCTGAAGGAAGAGCTGAGGGCATTCCCTCGCTAAATACTATAAAGAAGAACGACATCAAGAAGGACGACAACAAGAAGAACTACATCAAGAAGGACGACAACAAGAAGGAAGATTTCAATAAGGCAATCAGTGAGCTGTTTCTAATATATTTAATAATAATTTTAAACATAAATAAATACAAGGTGGAAGTGGAAGATTTAATAAACGAATTTAATAGAGTTCTCACCATGTCACAACCACCTCCCGCAACGGCTTCTAGCAGCCAAGGTAATATCAAAGTTAGTGATTTAATTACAAAAATTGTAAACAATGAATTAAATCCACTGAAGGATGAGATCGTTAGATTGAAATCCCAATTGAATCATAATGTAAAAAAGGTTGAAGATTATCAGATAGAACCACATGAACCAAGTACTAAATGTGAAACCTCCTTTGAAATTATAAAATCAGTGAGAGAATTCAAGGGTGAAGAAGATAAGTATGTAAGTTGGAGGGAGTCAGCAGAAATAGCCATGGGGCAATATGTTAGGGGAACCGAACGATATTTTTCATCATTATCTATTCTAAGGAATAAAATAACCGGAACAGCAAACGATGCCCTAACTCATAATGGAACAGTTCTAAATTTCGATGCCATAATGGCAAGACTAGACTTTATCTTTAGTGACAAACGTCCAATCCATATTATTGAACAAGACTAAGTACTAAGTCAAGGCAAACTTTCCATAATGGAATATTATGGATTAATAAATAGAAAGTTAACTCTTCTAATCAATAAAACCATTATGACTTATGGCAGGAATAAACCTATAACTGCTGAAATGAACGAAAAACATAGAAAGACGGCATTAAGGGTGGCACATTTCAGATGTAATATTCTCAATTAATCCACTCGATTTACCCAATGCCATGGTTATAGTTCAAGAATTAGAGAGCAATAATTTGAGAGCACAATTCGCAAATAATTACTCAACTTCACAGCGAAAGACTAGTGAGACAAATCTGTTTAGTCATCAAAATCCTAATTATAAACCCAAGCAAAACTATAATAACAATCATAATACAAAATTAAGGAATAATAACAACTTACGATTTTACCAACAAGATATCCCAAATAAAAATAACTATAATCAAAATAAAAATCACAATTGGAATCAGGGTAGACAGAATCATTTCCATAATAATAATCAATATCAATGGAACTCGTATAAACCTCAACAACCTAAACCGGAACCAATGGAGGTTGACGAATCTCTACAGGTCCAAAACAATCCAAGATACCAGGGTTATAATAATTACAACAATAATAATTATTACCATAACAAAAAGGCACCTCAGCCAAAACAACCACAAAATAAAAGGGAACCTACAGGTACGGTTAACCAACCGTCTAATAAAATCATGCTACTAAATAACATTCAAGAGGACCATTTTTTAGGCCAGAAACCGGAGTAGGATTACCCTACTTAATACGGTATGATGCTAAACTAAATAAAGAACTCAAAATATTAATTGACACAGGTGCAACCTCGTGCTATATCAGAACGGGGATTTATAATAACAAAAACGAACTTCCAATCTATAAAAGAGTATCTACGGTTAATGGATATTCAATAATTAAATTTTACCACATGGTAACTATATTTAATACGCGTTACACATTTTATGAAATTGATGGGTTAAATTCTGACTTATTGATAGGCTACAATTTATTGAAATGGGGATAAAGAAGAGAGACTGAATTATGATAAGGACAGTTCAGTTAACCAACTTTCCTTAACTGAGGAAAAACACATTCTTCCACTGAAAGAATTTATTATACAAAAATACTTTGATGAAAAAGCCCAAATCAGAACTGAGTCTGTGGAGGCAAATCAAAGCATAAAAAGTTTGGGATTCAAAACTCCTGAACACGCCGTCGTAGAATTATCCGAGAATCAAGAATTAAACAATTTGAGTGAACCTATTTCAAATCAAAGGAAAGATTTGGAAAACGAGATAATAAATATTATCAATAAAGAGCACTCTAAAATAAACATGCAAATTCCTTTCAGGACAGACATTCGCGGTGAAATAAATACCGAAAACGATAGAGCTATTTATAGCAAGCAGTATCCCTATGCCTTATCGGCTTCAGACTTTGTAAACTCTGAAGTTAATCGCATGTTAAAAGAAGAAATTATAAGACCAAGTAAAAGTCCTTATAATTCACCAGTTTTAGTGGTACCAAAAAAGGGTTTAAATGAAGATGGTACTCCAAAACTCAGATTAGTCATAGACTATAAAAAACTTAATGAAAACACTATTCCGGATAGATACCCAATGCAAGATCCTTCGGTGATCTTGTCAAACCTTGGAAAAGCTAAATACTTTTCCACAATCGACTTGGAATCTGGATTTCACCAGATTCTCATGAAAGAAACTGACATTGAGAAAACTTCATTTTCTATAAATAATGGAAAATATGAATTCCTCAGAATGTCATTTGGGTTAACTAACGCCCCAAGAATATTCCAACGTGCAATGGACGATATTTTGAGAGAACAAGTAAGTAAAACTTGTCATGTTTATATGGATGACATTATTGTATTTTCTAAATCAATTGAACAACATTATAGAGACATAATCGTCGTAATTAAAATATTGCTGAACGCAAACATGAAAATTTCAATTGAAAAATCAAAGTTCTTCAAACTAGAAACCACATTTCTAGGATACGTTGTATCACATAATGTAATAAAAACTGATCCCGAAAAAATATCTATAATTGTAAAATATCCAATCCCTAAAAACATTCGGGAACTTAGGAGCTTCTTAGGCCTTACTGGATATTACAGAAAGTTCGTACAAAACTACGCAAAAATAGCCAAACCCTTAACAAAATATTTGGAAGGTCAAAATGGAAAAGTATCCAAGAACATGTTCCGTAAAACTTTAATACAGTTGGACGATTCAGCTGTAAGAGCTTTTAACGAGCTCAAAGATAATTTAATTGCACAAATTGAATTGATACAACCAGATTACAATAAAAAATTTACTTTAACCACCGATGCGTCAGACTTAGCTATTGGTGCGGTTCTTTCACAGGAAGGGAAACCTATTACCTTCATTTCCAAAACTCTTACAAAAGCCGAGCAAATATATGCTACTAATAAAAAAGAACTCTTAGCAATAGTTTGGGTTTTTAAAAATTTGCGAAATTACTTATACGGTGTTAACAACATCGAAATTTATACGGATCACCAACCACTTTCTTTTTCCATCTCTCAAAAAAATCCAAATCCAATGAAAAGATGGTATTCATTTATTGAAAGTTATTCATCAAAAATAATTTACAAACCAGGTTCTACAAATGTAGTCGCAGACGCGTTATCGAGGATTCAAATTAATAACTTAACAGATAGCAATGATTCGGTCTCAGATCAAAACACTCAGCATTCAGCAGAGACTAGTTTTGAGAATGCTATACAAGAAACCCGAAAACCCTTAAACCAGTCTAAGCAACAACTGTTATTAACAACGGGGAGGTATACAATACATGAGTCGGTCAAAATATTCGAAAACACCAGGCATATTATTGAATTCGATACCACGGAAAATTTGGTATCACTCTTACAAGAATACATTCCTCCAAATGTAACAGTTGGTGTCCACTGTACTTTAGAGGACTTCTATAAAATTCAAAATCCTCTTAAGGAAAAATTCACTAATAAATTCTTGTACACTAAAGTATTCGTTCAAGATGTCGAAAACCCTGAAGACAGAGCCATTATAATTGAGGAAACTCATTGTAGAGCACACAGGGGATTAGACGAAAATTACAAGGAAATCAGCAGATTATACTATTGGCCAAATCTAAATAAAAAACTCCAAGAATATATAAAGAACTGTTCTATTTGCAATAGTAACAAATATAATAGGCACCCTGTTTTAGTTCCTATTGGTCAGGCACCTATCCCAACCAAAGAAGGAAAAAATCTGCATATTGACATTTATTACGCTCAAGGTTTAATATTCATAACTTGTATCGATTCATATTCTAAATACTTAGTTGTAAAAGAAATTCAAAACAAACTCAACCTAGAAACCAAAATTTCGGAAATTCTGCAACAATTTCCACTTGCAAAAACTTTGATGATAGATAATGAACCTAGTTTCACATCATCACAATTTAAATCTTTCGCACAAAGATGCGGTATTAATTTACATTTCGCGGATCCCCGCCATAGTACGTCCAATGGACAAATCGAAAGAGCTCATTCAACTCTTACAGAGATTGCTCGTTGCATTAAGGATAAACTCAATTTGCTTGATTATTCTGAAATCATAATCAGAGCGGCTCAGAAATACAACTTGACTATACATTCAGTCGCTAACCAACGTCCGTTTGATATTTTATATAATAAAATCGAACATGATAAAATTCCGCAGATATTAAAACAGACACAAGAGAAAATGCTAGATTCTCACAATAAAGGCAGAAAGGAGAAAGACTATCTCGTAGGAGAAGTCATTTATGAGAAAAAACACGGGGAAAGGAACACACTTAAAGCAAGATATAAAAAACATGTCGTTAAAGAGAATTTACAAAATAAAGTTATCATAAATAATAGAAATCGTACGATTCACAAAGATAACATCAAATTTTAATTACAGAAAATGCATTCAATAATATACGTATTGTTGATGATATCCGCCACCAATTCCGAAATAATGGACTATAATGACCATGATTTTTTTCTCTACAAGGATACTAAGGATATTCTTATTTATGAATCTTACGCCGATCTTTTTCATATAACTAATTTAAGTTTATATAAGAACATAATTAATCTTGAATCTAAACACTTAAACATAAACAATCGGATTTCACAATGGGAAATTTCCTATGATTTAGATATGATACAAATTTTGCTTTCACAAATTTCACCCAGTAGAGCAAAAAGAGGAATCAATGAATTAGGAACAATTTGGAAATGGACACCCGATCACGATGATTTTATAACAGTCCAAAATAAAATTAATGATTTAATTCAAAATAATAACAATCAATTTGTTATTAATTCAAAATTATTTAAAGAAATAAAAACTCTATCTGAAAATCTTCAAACAGTATTTTCAAACCAAGAATTTCCACTTAGAAGGCATCGACTTCGTTTGCTTACCTACGATCTAACGAATTTAGTGGATACAATTACATAGGCAAAAATAGACGTTTTCAACACTAAAATTTTAAATGCTGAAGATATACAAGAAATTTTTAAACACGAACATAAACCTGTTGTGATCACTGATATATTGGATATATCCGAATTTAAAATTGCACTACACTTAGAGTTAATTATTATATATATTAAATACCCGGTTATAATTAACCGTTGCCAAGTATACAACGCCAGATCCATCACACACGATGACGGAAAACTATTAATTGATAATCGGGTCGCTAAGTGTAACAATAAGTATTATGTAATCTCCAATTTTAAATCAGAACTATTTAATAATTATGGCACTTTAAGTCCACAGAGTACTTGTTTTACAAAACTACTAAATGGAGAAAAATCTCTATGTAATAAAATCAGAGAACATAAAAAAAAATTTTAGATCATCCAAGAAGGAGCCATTTTTATAAATGGTCATAATATTGTAAATGATACTCATTTGTATGGATAATTTTTAATAACGTTTAACAGTACTACTGTAATTATTAATCAGGCCTGCTCTGGTAATCGTAAAATTTTTTCGATTTCGTTTTGGGCGAAAACGAACCGTTTTCGTTTTTAGCTGCTCCGGTTTTCGGCAAATTTCTGCTATCGGATGTTTCGTTTTCTCATCGTTTCTCACTGCTCAAGCAGCTTACTTGTGTTGTTGGTAACAAGCAAACAACGTAAAGTACTGCCTATTATATTTAAAATTGCCCTTTTTCTAAGCCACAAATAGGCAAAAAATGGTAGAATTAAGCAAATTCAGGCACCTAAGATGCTGCCACACTTTTCACAGTTTTAATTCCGGTGGTCTCAAATAATTATTTGGTTAATTTCGACCATTTAAGTAATCACATTAAATAGCATTATTTATAAACAACCATTTTGGCGGTCCTTTAATGTTATTAATGTATTCATTTATATTTTATAAGTATTTTTAACTGGATGTTTCGTTCCACCAACAATATGGCAACCTTGGCGATAACTTTTTGCGGTGAACTTATCGGCCTATCGCCAAAACGAGAAAACTGGTTGAACACGGCAAAAATTTTGTTGTCAAATCTGAGGAGGGGTCAGAAATAAATTTTTTATAAAATAACTACCTGCCAGAATGATCTTGTGGTGGTGTGGAATAAACATCAATAGACCACCGAGTAAACTATTTTTTTCCTTTTGTAAATAAGATCTGATTTCATATAAAAAAAGCCATTTACTTTTCATTCCGGCCAGAAAAAGGTGCCCGTTTTTCAAATCGAGAAAATCTTTCGTTTTCGATTACCGGAGCACCAATTTCTCGGTTTCAAAAACGAAAACGAAAAAATCTTGCCGTTTTCGATTACCGGAGCAGGCCTGAATATATCCTACACTAATCTGGACCGAAAGATACTGGAATATGTAACTGCCAAACAATACAATGATTTTTTAGTATCCGAATATCTTATGTCAAATGATTCGGAACTTAAATTTGATAACATTAATATGATAAACCCTTTGATTCAAATTAAACAAACTCAGATCCCAGTAACCTTAATACTGATCATATTAACTTTGTTATATTTAATTATCTCGCTATTAATTAAATTCAGAAAATATCTAATATGCAAACCACGAAAAGGTCATTTTGAAGTAAACCAAGAAAACAATTTGTCCGACAATACAAATACAATGGAAGATGAAATTATAGTCGAATTGACCAATCATCTTCATTCAACTTATCCATCAGTTCCAACGAATCGGGACGATCCAATTTAGGATGGGGGGAGTTATCCAACCCGATATCCCGGCCGCCTTACCCATTTAATAAACAATTTTGTTTATCAACAATTCTTAGCTGGGAACCTTTCAACCAGCTTTCCCATGAGAACTCATTATCTTCCACACTTCGGTGGACAATTGCACCGCAGTCCTTCTTACATAAACAGAAGCTCACAGAAGCTCTTTTTATTAACAGGCCGCCTTACCCTTTCATATACAATTTTGTTTATAAACAATTCTTAGCTGGGAACCGTTCAACCAGCCTTCCTTCTTGCATAAACAGAAGCTCACAGAAGCTCTTTTTAATTAACGCCGCGCGGTCCTTACACGATAAACAAAGCTGAGTCCAGCTTATGATAACACAAATATCCGCCGAACTAAGATATTGAAGATTAATCGGTTTAATTAAATTTCGTAAATCAAGATGACAAATTGCATCACCCAATTGTCCGATTCTCTTGAATCGAACTCTTTAAACAGATCCCTAATTCTCTTAAGCAGAGGTTAGCTTACAGACAAATTACACTGGCTCAGTCAGTCGGTTTTTGGTTATCATCTTGTTTAATAAAATAAAAGTAGTTTTAGGACTCTAAAAAAATATATAAACGATAAGTAAGCATTTCCAAATATCTTAATTATATGGCCTTCCGTCCACAATGATTTATGTATATAATTAAATATATCTATATTTACCTCGTGACTACCTAGGCCTGCATCCTAATGAACAATATTCAACAACTAAGAGTGCAGTTGGAAAAAATGTTCGAGTCGATGGGTGGAGATAAGCTTGAAGAGGATGCAGCCAACATTCTGAAAGAATTGCAACAGAATCTCAATTCAGCACTGGATGATTTGGCTTCACAATTCGCCATCAGGTAGGTCTAAAAATTTTAATATCAGTATTCCTAAATCGCCAAAAATATTGATGTATGGTTTCTTCCGAGTATTCTCAGTTGAGGTATTCCTTCCATGTTGCGCTTTCCATGTCAATAAAAAAAGAAATCGAAGAGCAGATGCTATTTATACAGCTCAGCTGAGATTCATCCGAAAAAAAATTGAAATATATATCTTAATACATGAACTTTCTAGTTTGGAGCCCCGCATTACGCAATCTGTTCGAGAACTTGGAGATATGTTACTCTCTATCAAGGGAGGCAGTTCTTTGACACCTGGCAATCAAGCGGCTCAACGTAACGCCGTCGCCGTGGAAGCTGATGAGGTGTTAAGGCCGCTTATGGATCTACTGGATGGCTCCCTAACTCTCTATGCACAATCGTGTGAGAAAACCGTACTAAAGCGATTACTCAAGGAGCTCTGGAAGATTGTGATGCGAATTTTGGAGAAGACTATTGTTCTGCCACCGATGACTGATAAAACGGTTACTATTTTATTTTTTTTGATTATTAGTATAATCTTATTATTTTAATCAGAAGCTTGCAACGCATTGAAGAATACATATGCGACCTTATAAAGTATATATGTATGTATAATCTTGGTCAGCATCAACACCCGATTCTAGCCGTGCTGAAATATCCTTATACATTTAACATATTTTAATATACTCTGGGATATGGCCATTTTCAATGATTTTTGGATTTATTTTTTGAATTAGTTAATTTTCCAACAAGGTCCTAAAAAAGATATTTAAAAAAATGGAAACATATATTCTTGATCAGCGTTAAGTCAATTCCGTCTAGCCATGTCCGTACTATGTATGTCGGAACGGAACTGATCGTACCGTTATTTTTAATCATATTTTCATATACTCCGGGTTATAACAATTTTTTTTTTTATTTCTGAATTATGTATTTTCCAACGTGATACTTAATAAGCTAATTATAAATAAGAGAAACGGAAAAATTTTAAACTGATTATTTTCGTTTCTCCTTTAATAATAGTTTCATTGTTATAACTATGAGGGTAAAAAAGTTTAGCTAACTTCCTCGTTTTTATAAAATAATTTCCTCAGATGATGTTTAAGCACCTTACGGACAATGCTAAGAATCTGGCATCTAATGCCAAAATCGAGGACATGGGCCGCTTATTCAAGTCTCATATGGCGGGTAAACAGGATGTTAAAAGTGCGCTTAGCGGTGTTATGGACATATCAAAAGAAGTGGAAAAAAACTTATCGCCAAAACAGTGTGCCGTGCTAGATGTTGCCTTAGATACAATTAAACAATACTTTCACGCCGGTGGCAATGGACTGAAAAAGACATTTCTTGAAAAATCATCCGAACTGCAGAGCCTACGTTACGCACTGAGCTTGTACACGCAGATGACCGATACTTTGATAAAGACCTTTATATCCAGCCAAGTTCATGAAGGTAAGTGAAAGTATACAATTACTGTTGACAATAAGAAAAAAAACGTTATAAATGTGGGATTGGTTTCCTTTTAAAATAAGAACTCCTACTAGTTTTAAGTTTTATTATAGTATTTAATGATATTTTATAGTAGATAGTTTAGTTTAGTATGAAGTGATCGTTTACACGTTTTTTAGAATAGTTTGTAATAGGTTTTAATCGTTTTAACTTCTTTTTCGTCGTCGTCGTAAGCTCGCGCGTATTTCCGTCGTCGTCTCTCGCTGCGAACTCCCCGCTTTTCACCTTCCGTCTTCCCTCTGTCTGCTGTGTGGTGGGTTAGATGCCAGACCCATTCCCACATTAACGTTATTTATTCAATTTTTTTAGATTCCAAAAGTAGACCAATGTCGAAAATACATACAATAAATAAAATTGAAATTTTGTGTAGTTAACTGCATTTTAATTATCCAAAAAATATGAAAGCCATTTATTTAAAACAATCGTGTAATAAGATAATTAAGATGGGAGGCCAAAATTATTTTGACAAAAGACAATTTGTTAGAAAATCAATATAAATAGGTAACATTTTTATACCCTTACAGGGTATTATAATTTCAGTTAGAAGTTTGCAACGCAGTGAAGGAGACGTTTCCGATCCTATAAAGTATATATATTCTTGATCAGCATCAACAGCCGAGTCGATCTAGCCATGTACGTCTGAAAATCGGACGACTATATCTTATAGCTGCCATAGGAACGTTCGGGAATTTAATAGGAAAAAAAATGTTAACATCGTTGTTTTTCAAAGTATTTTCATCTATGAGCTTTTTTTTATTATTTTTGAATTTTGGTATAAATTTCATAAAAATCGGACAACGATATCATATAGCTGTCATAGAAGCGATCGGTAGATAAAGAGAAAATGTAAAGCTGTGAATGTAAAACTGTAACTGTCAAACTTTAAACATAATAAGTATAGGTAAAATATTATGAAACTCTGTTTTGTGTATGTTTTCAGCACTTAAATTTATAATATACATATCAATTTGCAAGGGTATACAAACTTCGGCGTGCCGAAGTTAGCTTCCTTTCTTGTTAAGAATAAAAAAGATATAAATAAAAAAAAATAAATAAATTCTCGTTTTGCATCTATTGCGTTTTGCACACGTGCAGGGACAGATTTTACTAAGTTTAAAAGTTGTCCTTCCACTTCAGCAATTGTCTTCGCATGAGTTCTTGTTGAATTTCTACTCCTCTTGCGTTTTATGTAAGCCCTTACATTCTCTATGAAGCTGAGATCCGGACTGCTGTGGCCAATCTAATGATTTTACTATTGTTTTCTATTATAATCTAAGGACATTTCAAAAGACAACAAAAAGTACAGGTCATCGTAAAGCAAACATAAAACGCGAAAAGGATCATATGCCCCAATATTTGTTTTACAAATATCCAAGACTTATGCCGAAAGAAACGTATTTGACTCAGAAGCTGACCTTAACAAACTTCGTAATCATTATTAGTTCAGAAATTCGAGTTTAAATGTAAAGCTGAGAATGTAAAACTGTATCTGTAATCCTGTAACAAAAATAAATATACAATTATGAATTAATTGAAATCTGCAAGGGTATACAAACTTTGGCATGCCGTAATTAGCTTCCTTTTTTTGTCACTTGATTTTTCTACTAAATAAAATATTGTTATATATTTTACTCTTTGCATACGTAGTCTTGCGTGGTTTTTCTAATTTGGGAGTAAATTGTTTTCCGTGGGACTGTATACAATTTTTTGATGTTTTTAACCGAAATACCTGCGTTTTACTTTGCTACCACATCTTTTTGCTGGATTTGGCTTAAATTAAAAAAAATTGTAATAAAGATGGTAAATAATTTATTATAAGCTGGATTAACAAATGTCAAAGAGCTATATAATGCTTACGCAACAGTTAAGCTCTTAAGGGGGGATATACATGTAAGCGGTCAAAATTTGTCCATTTTTCGTGAATTTTTTATACCCTTGCAGGGTATTATAATTTCAGTCAGAAGTTTGCAACGCAGTGAAGGAGACGTTTCCGACCCTATAAAGTATATATATTCTTGATCAGCATCAACAGCCGAGTCGATCTAGCCATGTCCGTCTGTCCGTCTGTCCGTCTGTCTGTCTGTCCGTCTGTCCGTCTGTCCGTCTGTCTGTCTGTTTCTACGCAAACTAGTCCCTCAGTTTTAAAGCTATCTGAATGAAACTTTGCATATAGTCTTCTATATGCTCTCACTGCTATATATGTCGGAACGGGCCGGATCGGACGACTATATCATATAGCTGCCATACAAATGTTCGATATATTTGACTAAAAAAAATTATAACTTTGCTGTTTTTCAACATTTTTGCACCATTTTTTAGATATGGCCATTTTATATTATTTCAGAATTTTGGTAAAAATTTTATGAAAATCGGACGACTATATGATATAGCTGCCATAGGAACGGTCGAGAAATAAATAGGAAAAAAAATTATAGTTTCGTTGTTTTTCAACGTATGTTTATCTACTCTGAGATATAAGCTTTTTTTATTATTCTAGAATTATGGTATAAATTTCATAAAAATGGGACAACTATATCATATAGCTGCCATATAAACCGATCGGCAGATGTAGAGAAAATGTAAAACTGGGAATGTAAAACTGTAACTGTCAAACTGTAAACATAATAAGTATAGGTAACATGTAATGAAACTCTGTTTTGTGAGTGTTTTCAGCATTTAAATCTATAATATAAACCTCAAAACCAATCTGCAAGGGTATACAAACTTCGGCGTGCCGAAGTTAGCTTCCTTTCTTGTTTTTATAAGAAATAGTCAAGCAATCGTCGCACAGTAGCGCCTCTCGAACAATTAGCGTTGCAAAAATCAAAAAAGTCATGTTCGCAAAAACGATTTTAACCATACTTATTCGACAGGAAATTTAACAAGGATTCAGAATCTGCAATAAAATCAATTTTAAGATTTTTTTTGTAGAAGTTATGAGCATTTAAAGTTGAACTTTGTTTCGTTTTTTGCATCATACAAAAAAAAATGTGTAAATTGGTCGACTTTCAGGTAATATTACAAAAAAACCATAAAACCAATGGTCATGGTTTTTACTTTAAATGATAGATACATTCATAAACTATTAAAGAACTTAAAAAAAACGACACTTTGGTTTGGGCTTCTACAGGTAAATCGCTACCTGCCAGGTGTCAATTTTTTTCACCTTTTTCTGCCTAAAGTAGTCTATATCTTTTGACGCCAATGCCGGCCACTGACTACACTATGACTACAAGTTCCGTGGATCTTTCCTGGATCAGAATTAACTTTCATCGGCTGCGTCGAGCTGCGTCTGCGGAAATGCAACGCAAAAAACCAAAACAACTCAGGGTAAAATATACCAAAATACCGACACAATTTCATACATTTCAAGAAATATACTAACTGTAGCGCGTGGCGGTTACACTTCGAATTAAAAAAAAAAAATTTTTTTTTCAGTTTTCAAATTATTTTTATTTGAGCAAATACATAAAAATAAACATAAAAAATTAAATAAAAATTTTTGTTTAAAAATTGTTTTCATTGAAAAAAAATTATTTTTTCACTTTGATACCCTTTAAAAAGGCGTATTTGTGGGCGTGGTACTTCATGCAGTACATATATATATTTTACAAGAATTACCTGTCCAATGCCGTTTAAATTATTCGATTACCTTATTTGGTTCAAAAGATATGATTTTTGCAACGCTAAATGAGAAAAGGCGCTACTGTGCGTCGTGAAACTTTGGATATAGTTAAAATTAGAATCAGAGATGATAAAAAAAATTAGTTATAAAAAATATTTTATAAAAAGGCGGACTTATGGAACATATGCCGTAGCGCCTCGAGCTTTGAGTTGCCGTGCTATGGACACGATAGAGCTCGTAATTCCTGTCCGAAATCCGTAAACTAAATTTTTTTGTATTCATTACACCTTTATCTTCTATTTGAACCTAAAAAACCAAAAAGAAATCAAGACAAAAAAAATAAATTTTGATTTGAAGGAAAAAATGCCATTTTCAGGTGATCAGTTTTCACTTCCCACCCTCTTAAAAAATAGTAATACTCAGTTTTATAACAACCATGTAGGTTCAAATAGAAGATAATTTCATGCTGATCATAATAATTTTTGATTCACTCCGATATGTTACATAGTTTTTTGTGAATCGTGTCCATAGCATAGGTAGAAATGCAAAAATTAGAAGCTGAGAAAAAGACGTTTAAAGTTTTTGATGCGCCCACGTTAACACTTATTAAAAATATTTTGCCGACGTTGTTTAGTACATGTTTCTGGGTACTTATTAAAATTTTTTCATAAAAAATATTAAATAATTAAAAAGTTATAGCCGAATTTCAAGATCGTCTTTTTTCGATGGTGACTTGCGGTGGACATCATCAGAAATCAAAAACTCAAAAAAATCTCGTAATGCCCATATGATACACTAATGCAGTTTTCATTAATTAGCTACTTCATTAGAACCTTGAAAGAGACCACTATATGTGTAATTTTGTGTAATTTGGCTTGAATTTTGCTTGGATTATTTTGGTAATACGACTACGGTCACATCGTCCGTAAAAGGTAAACAAAAAAAACGGCCGCCATTCGCGGCGTATTATTATGAATTTCTGAATTCCTCGTCGAAGTATTCTTGCATAAATAAATGCAGAATCCTTTAAATTTATGTTTTTAACCTATGATGCTTAAAATTTTTTTAATTATTACCAAAAAAAAATTTTAAATTAAATTTACAGCGCAAGAACCTTGCCACCGCAAAACATATTATTTTTCCTAATTTTCTAATATTTTTTCAGTTAAAAAACCCAGCGAAATTATATAAAAATAAATATCTCATTGTGAGACCGTACTGTCAATGAGCTGGCTAATACATTTTTCAATTACAATTTTCTTCATTAAACCCGTATTTTGTTATCGAGTATCTAGTATATAATATGTAGATCTATCGATTATCGCTCCAATGAAGTAGCTAATGCATTATTCTAATGCATTAGAGCGCCATATAGTCGTCTTGCTCGCACTTGTGTAAAACGCTATAGCGCTGTCAAATCTTTAATGAAGTCTCTAATTAATGCGGCTGTGTCATATCAGCATTAGTATATTGTATTGCTTAGTCCCTGAACGAAGGATTTGTAAAAATTTTCTTTTAAAAAAAAATGGCGACGGTTTTAACAAAAAATTTACTTTTTCAAGGTATAAGATTTTCGATTTTTATGCTCAAAAAAAAAGTAAAAAAAAAAAAATTCTTCGTTAGAGGACTAGCTATTATTATAATAAATAAGTGGTAAAAATTTGGTGTTGATCGGATTAATAGTTTTTTAGTAATCATGTCCACCGCAAAGGTAATTTCGAAAAAACAAGATTCTGAAATAATCGCGTTTAAAGTTTTAAGTTTGTTCCGACCGATGCACTATGGGGCGAACGACCACCTTATCTGGCATAAACCCATTTTTTAAAAGTTGTTAAAATACTATTTTTTTTAACCGGAAAGTATTCTTATAACATTAATTTAACATGTTACATACCCAAAAAATTAGCATTGACGCGCTCTGTGAAGTTATTCGCTGTTAAAGCTAGCTGTTTATGCAACGAGAAGCGAGCGCTGTTAAATCGCGTTTTTATTCTAGAGATTTTAAATGCTAAAAAAATGTAAAAAATCTAAATAAAATTTTTTTGATGCTGTCTCATTCATGGTGCTTCGTAATATATGTTAGCGGAATTTAACTCCAGAAATGTAATATGGTGCTCCCGTAATCTTGTATAATTTGTAACCCTTATAAATTATATAAAATTTAAGTGTAGTCCAATATTAAAATTGAGTTATAAAGTGAGTCCAGCAGAGTCCACATCTAAAATTGGAAATATATTGTAGATTTGGTAATTCTTGTTATATTCTGTGAGTATCAAGGTGCACTTTTGCGCACTTTCTCTGAAATTTAAATTTAAAGGTGATAACCTTACATCTGAAAAATATCGAGTTTTTTATAATCTATATATAAAAAATGTTACTAATGGCATCACAAGAGAACGGCTGGGCCGATTTGGCTCAAAGTTTTTTCAGTTGTTTGTAATTGCCAGAAGAAGGTTATTAAATAAAAAATTTTGGGAAGTCCTTCCGGAAAGGTCGCTAGCGGCTCAACAGGTGGACACACTGTTGTATGTAAAATTCTGAAACACCCTACAAAGATCATAGCTGCGTTGAAATTATGTATCAATGAACTCGGTAAAAAAATATTTTAAAAAAAAATCGAGCTAACGAAGCATTACCAATTGGAAGTAATGACTGCTGTTAGACGATCAAGACTTGGACGGCGTTCACGCAATGCAATAAGTATTCAGAATTCCCGTAATAGTCGGACGCAAGAGGAACGTACAGAAATAAATGCATCGATACGTGCCCAGATGGCAAAGCTTCGCCCTGCACAAAGACCACCTACAAAGATCATACCTGCGTTGTTATTGGTTCATTGTCTGTTGTATGTCAGCATTGCAATGCACCGAAGTTTCGGTTGGAAACTCCCGGCTTATGCTGTGCAGGTGGCAAAATTAAATTGCCCGTTTTGGCTCACCCACCAGGGCCATTGTATTCGCTCTTATATGGAAATTCAGCCCAATCAAACAGTTTCCTAAAGCTTGCACAAAAATATAACGGATGCTTTCCAATTACGTCATTTGGAGTCGAGGTTTTTCATCAATCAGGCTACAATCCAAGTTATAAGGTAATGGCGTCTCTTTATTATTAAAATGAACAACTCACATTTTTTTGAAATTGCATCCCAACATTCAGATTCAAGGGCAAATTCACCAACGAGCGGGCGCTTTGTTACCACCACAAAACAAAGATCATAAATTCCTTCAGTTCTATTTCATTGGTGATTCGGCAGTTGAACTAAATCACCGCTGTGCAATTTTTACTGCAACTAAACGTGAAATTATCGAACAATTGCAAAATCTTCTCCATGACCATGAACTGCATTGAATATAATGCATTATGACGAACACAAAATTATTATCAGCGCTGACAAAAAATACCCACTGGTAGCCATGCAAGACAATTTAATGCTCCCACCATCAATGAAGTCGCAGTGGTGATTTTTGGTGAGAATGTGGAATGACGCGATATTGTTTTGAAGCGTCGGGATAATGGCCAATTGCAGCGAGTTTATGAGACTCATCGGTCATATAATGCTCTTCAATACCCGTTGATGTTCTGTCGTGGAAAAGATGGGTATCACTTCAACATAAAGATGGTCAATCCAACATCAGGTTTGTTTACAAGTCATCAATTCTCTTTGATTCTACAACTAAGTTTGAATTCAAATTCTAGGAGAAGAAACGAATAAGAAGGTCAACTCTATAAATTTTTATGCGTATCGGTTGATGATTTGACTAGATGTTGACAATCATCTGTTAAGATACCGCCGTTTGTTTCAACAGTACTGCGTCGACATGTACGTCAAAGTAGAAACGGAACGTCTCAATTTAATTTGTTTTAATCAGTCTAAGTTGGGGCGAGATAAAGTTCGCCGGGTCCGCTAGTGTTATAATAAATCTGTATACATTCAAGTCATATTACAGAAAACTAGGTTGTTTCATTTAAGTTTTTTTGAATAAGAGGCTGCAGAATCTTAGAGCACTGCATATGCTTGGTCGCCTGCCCAAGCAAAAGAAATATTATACGATTTGACCTAAAAAAAATATTTAGAAGACAATTTTTACATATTTGTTTTATTATGCAATTTTTATTTATTATACATACAAAATAGCAAAAAAAAAATTTTTAGCATTGGAAAAATATTTTTAATCCTTAAAAAAAGGCGAGACCAAGCCCATTTTTAGTAAAATATTTTCCTTTTTTTATATTAAACTTGATTCAAAAAACAGAACTTAAAAATTTTAACTCGTCTTAAAGTTATTAATTAATGCCACAAAAAGTGGTCGTTCGCCCCATAGTGCGATGTGCAGGTAGTGCGCTATAAATAGCTAAAACCTCGGTTCTAATGCTCCGATCGTTATGAATTTTTGTGAGAGTATTCTCAACAGTATATGGGCATTTTCACAGAAATGTCAACCGCGGCAAAAAAAACTAAAACTTCTCTAAAATGTTTTTTTCAATATAGTAACATTAGGAAAACGTCAATTGATTAAATTTGAAGGGCTTTATCATATTCAAACAAGATTTTTCATTATTTTGATGAAAAACATCATAAAAATGGGCCTGTTTTCTTTTGATAATTACATCCAAACCGAGGCATTATGCTTTGACTGTTGTTTACTAACATCACAAGAAGAATGCAAAAAGTCGAAATAAAATGGATATATGCTCTTCTTATTTACTTAAAGAGTAAAAAATTACATGCAAAGTACGATGGTAAAAACTGTCGCGTGCGACACCTTACTAAAATTCAATAAAAAATAAACTACGCTAAATTTCTGATTGTAAATCAAAGCATATGAAAATGACATTATCGCATAACATTTTAAAATTTGTTTCATTAAAATATTCCCAGCCGTTTCGCTTAAATCAGTGTTTAAACAGCTCGCCGCGTAAAGTGACTTCTGTTTTTGTCGCGTGCGAACCCTTCAATTTTTTTTTTAATTTCTTAAATTTGAGCATACTCTCAAAATCAACAATAACACCAATTATAGCCCTAGGCAAGAGCTATAAGTTAATATTTTTAAAAGAAATAAAAATAAAATGTACCATACTTTTTTTTTGCTTTGAATGCGTACGAATGTCGCGTGCGACACCATGGAAATGCCCATATACTTAAAGAATATGTAATAAAAAAAATCGAGTTTTCCATCAATCACAACTGTATATAACCCATTAATGCAATGTCAAAAAGTTTTTCTTCACCCAAAATTGCATGATCTCGCATCTCGTGGCTTAGCATGAAATGAATTGACTTACAAGTGATATTATTTCTCAAGATGTTAAAAAAATCTCTTAAAGGAAAGTATAATCATCCCGTAACATTTACGACTACAGAGAGACACGCGCTAAAATAATTTTCTACCATTTAACGTTGCTAAAATCATATCTTTTGAACCAAATAATATAATCGAATAATTTAAACGGCCTTGGACAAGTAATTTTTGTAAAATGTATATACCATATGTACTGCGCCCACAAATTCGGCTTTTTAAAGGGTATCAAAGTAAAAAAATAATTTATTTTCAATGAAAAAATTGTTTTCATATTTTTTGTTTAGGTTTTGAGCTATATTTCGATGTTTTTGCTCAAATAAAAACAATTTGAAAACTTAAAAACAATTTTTATCCAGTGTGATTTTTGGAATGTATGGAATTGTATTTTCGGTAATTCTGGCTCAGGAAAGACTTATAGACATAGTGTAGTCGGTGGCATTCATCGGCTTCAGAAGTTAAAGACTACTTTAAGCAGAAAAGGGTGAAAAAATCTGGCAGGTAGCGATTTACCAAAGTGCCGTTTTTAGGTTCTTTAAGAGTTTATTAATGTATCTATCATTTAAAGTAAAAACCATGACCATTGGTTTTATGTTTCTTATACCCTTGCAGGGAATTATAATTTCAGTCAGAAGTTTGCAACGCAGTGAAGGAGACGTTTCCGACCCTCTAAAGTATATATATTCTTGATCAGCATAAACAGCCGAGTCGATATAGCCATGTCCGTCTGTCCGTCTGTCCATCTGTCCATCTGTCCGTCTGTCCGTCTGTCTGTTAATCGATTATTAATAGAAATAAAATTATAGCTTCGTTGTTTTTCAACGTATTTTTATCTACTCTGAGATATAATTATTTTTATTATTTATTTATTATTTTATTATTCTAGAATTTTGGTATAAATTTCATGAAAATCGGACAACTATATCATATAGCGGCCATAGGAGCGATCGGTAGATGTAGAGAAAATGTAAAGGTGTGAATGTAAAACTGTAACTGTCAAACTGTAAACATAATAAGTATAGGTGAAATGTAATGAAATAATATACAAACTTCGGCATGCCGAAGTTAGCTTCCTTTCTTGTTTTTGTGTAATATTACCTGAAAGTCGACCAATATACCTTTTTTTTTGTATGATGCAAAAGCGAAAGAAAGTTCAACTTTGAATGCTCATATCAACTACATAAAGAATTTTATTGCAGATTGTGTATCCTTGGGACATTTTTTTTCGAATAAGTATGGTTAAAATCTTTTTTGCGAACATGACTTTTGATTTTTGCAACGCTAATTGTTTCATTGGCGATACCCAAATCATCAAGTATTGACAAGTTCTTTGTATTGTTTTTGGCCAGAGTCTCGTTTTTAATTTTTATAAAGTCGAAGCCGACTAGACCTCGAGTCTGAAGAACTTTGCAGTTCTATACAGCATGGGTCGTTGCTAACCAAACAATATTGTATTTATTTACATCCTTGCTGCTTATTATAATTTAGAACCGAAGTTTGTAACGCACCAAAGGATTAATTTCCGATACCATAGGTGAATATGTATAAGGCTTTGGGTCCCAGTATTTCAATAAAAGCTTAAAGATTTTTACTGCAAGGGTGTACAAGCATCGACGCACAGTAGCGCCTTTTCTCATTTTACGTTGCAAAAATCATAACTTTTGAACAAAACATGATTACTAAATAATTTAAATGCCATTTGACAGGTAATTGTTGTAAAATTAACATATGTATTGGAAAATCTGCCACGCCCACTAATTCGCCTTTTTAAAGGGTATCAAAGTGAAGAAATATTTTTTTCTCAATGAAGACAATTTTTTAAAAATATTTTTTATTTAATTTTTTATCTTTATTTTAATATATTTGCTTAAATAAAAATAATTTGAAAACTGAAAAAAAAAAAAATTTTTTTTGTTCTATGTTTAACCGCCACAGAACCGTGAGCGCTACAGTTAGTATTTTTTGTTGGTTTGTATGAAATTGTGTCGGTATTTTGGTATATTTTACCCTGAGTTGTTTCAGTGTTTTGCTTCGCAATGCCAGAGTCGCAGCTGGACGCAGACTTTCTAAACGGATTCTGATTCAGGAAAGATACACGCAGTGCGTAGTCATAGTGTAGTCGCCGGCTCTGGGCAGCTTCAGAAGTTATAGACTACTTTAGCCAGAAAAAGGTGAAAATAATGGACACCTGGCAGGTAGCGATTTACCTGTACAAGCCCACACAAAACTACCTTTTTTTTAATATGAATAAGAGGTAATGAATATACCTATCATTTAAAAAAAATTCAAGACCATTGGTTATGTAGTTTTTGTGTAATATTACCTGAAAGTCGACTAATTTACCTATTTTTTGTTGTATGACGCATACACGGAAAACAATTTCGACTTTGAATGCTCATATCTTCCTCAAAAAAATTCTGAAAATTTTTTTGGTTACAGATTCGGAATCCTTGGGAAATTCTCTGTCGATTTCTTATAGTTCAAATCGATTTTGCGATTATGACTTTTTCGATTTTTGCAACGGCTTTTGTTCGAGAGGCGCTACTGTGCGACGTTCCGAAGCTATTTTCCTTTCTTGTTTTTTTTATACCCTTGCAGGGTATTATAATTTCAGTCAGAAGTTTGCAACGCAGTGAAGGAGACGTTTCCGACCTTATAAAGTATATATATTCTTGATCATCATCAACAGCCGAGTCGATCTAGCCATGTCCGTCTGTCCGTCTGTCTGTCTGTCTGTCCGTCTGTCCGTCTGTCCGTCTGTCCGTCTGTCCGTCTGTCCGTCTGTCCGTCTGTCTGTCTGTCTGTTTCTACGCAAACTAGTCCCTCAGTTTTAAAGCTATCTGAATGAAACTTTGCATATAGTCTTCTATATGCTCTCACTGCTATATATGTCGGAACGGGCCGGATCGGACGACTATATTAAATAACTGACATACAAATGTTCGATAAATTCGATAAATAGCTGTTTTTCAACATATGTGCACTATTTTTTACATATGACCATTTTATATTATTTGGTAAAAATTTTATGAAAATCGGACGACTATATCATATAGCTGCCATAGGAACGATCTGGAAATTAATAGAAAAAAAATGATAACTTCGTTATTTTTCAAACTATTTTTATCTACTCTGAGATATAAGCTTATTTTATTAGTTCAGAATTTTGGTATAAATTTTATGAAAATCGGACAACTATATCATATAGCTGCCATATAAACCGATCGGTAGGTGTAGGGAAAATGTAAAACTGGGAATGTAAAACTGTAACTGTCAAACTCTCAACATAATAAGTATAGGTAAAATGTAATGAAATAATATCTGCAAGGGTATACAAACTTCGGCGTGCCGAAGTTAGCTTCCTTCCTGCTCCACTAAAACAGACCGATAAAATCACAGATGTCGAAATCCAAAGCTCCTCTGGTTATTTATAGCTTGTAGTTATTTTTATAACAATTTCAGTAAAGAAAGTTTTTCTCACAGTATGTATGTTCTTTTTTACCTAATACAGTTGATCCCGAAAACGCCGAGGAAAGTGTCGGCGAAATTTCCGTTCAAATCGATCTATTCTCGCATCCAGGCACCGGGGAGCACAAAGTAAACGTTAAAGGTCAGTTTAAGGCAAAGCCACAGTTAAAGAAACTTTCATAATATTACTTTTATGTTTTTTATTCAAGTGGTGGCTGCTAACGATCTAAAGTGGCAGATACCGTCGGGCATGTTCAGGCCGTTTGTGGAAATAAATCTCATTGGGCCGCATCTACAGGAGAAAAAGAGGAAATTTGCCACCAAGTCAAAGTCAAATAATTGGTCGCCAAAATACAACGAGTCATTTAGCTTGTAATTATATTTCGTGTTATGATAATATTGTTTTATTATAAGCATTATAATAATAATTATTTGATTTAATACATAGCACCATTGGCAATGAGGAGCAGTTGGATTTCTTTGAATTGCACATATGTGTGAAGGACTATTGCTTTGCTCGTGATGATCGACTTGTGGGCGTTGCTGTTATTCCACTAAAAGATATTTCGGAAAAGGTATGTAAAAATAGGGATTTAACATTAGAAGTCATTCTATATATATATATATTTAACAATGACAGGGTTCGGTTGCTTGCTGGTTGCCCTTAATGCGACGCATTGAAATGGATGAAACAGGCTGGACAATTTTAAGGATATTGTCACAACGCAATAATGACGAAGTGGCCAAAGAATTCGTTAAACTTAAATCGGAAATACGACAAGAGCCAACAATGGGCACATAAATAAGTCTGTCTGAAATGTTTTTTTTTTTCTGTAAACTTCTTATATACATTTTTTCCTAATTCTATTGGACTTTAGTTTTCATTTAATATTCTGATAACAAGTATTAACTTAACTAAAGCCATATGTATCCATACACATATGTATAACCAAAACACACCAAATATATATTCACATCCACAACCTTTTTGGGGCTAGAGCTGGCAAAACATCAATAGCTGTGATGGTTTGGTCCGTTATATTAAAACGGGTAAAAAATCCATTTCATGATTCTCTTGATTTTTCATACATATTCTAATATATTTAAAACATTTTACCTTTAGTGTATAAATCTCAAAATAAAGCTTAGACTAACATAGGATAAATGTGGCGGACGAAAAATGTTGCAGACAAACTAAATGTTCTGAGCATCATAACTAAACAGCTGTAATTTTGCTTTCAAAATAAATGAATTTAATTATTTTTAAATCCAATATGAATGGTAATTAAAAAAAACATTCGCATTGAGCGCTATTTTAGCCGTTAGAAAAGGATTTATTTAATAAATGCCGTAATGACAGGGTCCATTTTATGATATTTAGTTCACAAAGACATTTTAAATGAGGAATGTTTCAGTTATTTGGCGCCGTTTGTGCTTCAAGATGTTATCCTTTAGAAATATAACGCCTAATACATCCATTAATAACATTCCAACATCCCATTCGTTGAAATATATATTTTTTTTTTGCTTTAAAAAGTTCGAATTTGCTAAGTTCTGCTGAATTATTATTATTTTTTTTAATTATTTGACATAAGTGGCAATGTGATCCTTTTTCGCATTTTCTCTATATTATTCGATCAAACTGCTTCCCGATCAAAATATATATCAAATTTCGCTCGGAACTTTTCGAAAGCAAATTTATCTGATGTTAGTACTAAGCTTTGAAAAACAAATTGACCTTACCGCTTCTGCGAAAACATTGGTATCACAGTCAATAGCAAAGATTAATTTATAAATATATATATATATTTATTTTAACGTCAAAATATAAAAAAAAAAATATAGTTAATAGGGACCCAAAAGAATTTATTCCTTTTTCTTGACTTATTTTTTGTCTAAAACTTATTAAGGGTCGACCAAAATGTTATTGCGGATATTAATGTTTTGTATCCTCTAGCAAACTAGTTATAAAAAAATATAGTCAGCGATTGTGGTTGAAATTACAATTTATTTTGCTCACTCATATAGACGCAAAATACAAAAATTAATACAAAACAACATTAAAATATTAATACAAGAGTGATCCATCCGTATAAATTCGTACATATGTACATAACATAACAAAAAAAATAAAACATTTAATTCAAAATAAAAACACTGTTCATCTGTACATTCTAAGCGACACCTCCATTGCACACATTCCTATTCATGTAAATAAAGTACCTGTATAAATAAATAAATAAATATAAATTATATAATTCTTCGTGAACATTTGTTAACGATATTATATCTGGATAATATTGTAAAATGAATGAAATCTTTCTTTTTATTGCAATAATAACATTACAGGCTAAACTTTGGAAAATAAATAATTCGCATAGAAAATCCTGTTCGCTGGCTTTGTTTCTTTTCTTTTCGGGTTTTAACAACGGAGCTTTATAATTTAAGATAAGGTGAGGGTAGGAGCAACCTGATCCCAGGATGTGCTGAGATTAGAATATAGAAAAGCGTTAAAGTTTTTCATGATTAATATACTTGCTTTCATTGTATTTTACTCTGCTGCCTTATCCCAGTTGGCAAATTAGCGGATGGATTCGAAAAAGAGATTAAAACACGATTAAAGAAGCGGACTTTACGTATAACAAATTCTCATGAAACGTTCATAAGTCTCGAAAACTCTACATACAAAAGAATCTAGGTCCGTTGTTACTAACTATCGTGGAATCGCTAAGCCCTCTGCCCTAGCTCTGTCATTGGGTAGTGGGCTGCCTAACCCTTGCCCGTCACACACATACAAATGAACATCGATAATCGACGTTAAACAACCCAAACAATATTTCAACTTTTGCTAACTTGACTGCAGTTTATTAAATAAAAAATATTTATGCGATTATTTACAGCAAACTAGTATGATCCTAACAACCCAGTTCACTAAACTGGAAACTGGAACTTATCCCACCAGCTCAGCCAGAAGAAGTCATTTCCGACTCTACAAAGTCCAGTCGATCTGCTCATGTCCGTCTGTCTATTCCTGCGCAAAATAGTCCCTCATTTTTGTAATAAGTTAGTTAATGAAAGTTAACATTACTTTGAATTTGTTCACCATATATATTTAAAATATCAAACCGCAAAGGTATACAAAATATGGCGCGTCGAAATTAGCTTTCTTTCTTGTTTTAATTAATTTTGTATTTATTTTACTAATTATCTACATAAAATAAAAATTTTATTCAACAAATAAAAAAAAATATTTATATACTTTTGTCTCCCGTTAATTAATTAAAGTAATTGTAGTGGACGCCCCCGGCATTCGGCGTACTGCTCAAATTACTCGGAACATAGGTGGTTCCGGCAGAGCATTTCAAACAATTCCTTTTCTTCGGCCTATGCTTCGACTTTGATCCATGGCAGTGTATTGCGAATCTGAGCTCTTGCGCCATTTCCGAGCACAACGATTGATTTTCCGTATTCAGATTTTTCCTTGAATTCCAACAGAACTCAAAAATGGCCACAACAACTGCCAAGGCAAGGCCACAAAGAAGAACTACGAACACGCCGCCTAAAATATGGAAAAGATTTATGTATTTATATATGTATGTATGGATGTACTGAAACTGAAACTAACCAATATTTTCGACACCAAGTGCGTTTGCTTTCGACTCCTTGCTCTTGTCATCTCGGTTGCAAACATCGCCAGTATTTTTCCACCATTTATCGTATAATATCTGAATTATACCCTTTTCCTGTAACTCCAAAATGGCCAGAGAGATTTTATCTCGCCAAGGGGAGCCTTTTGGTGTGGCAATACCATAACCCTTTGAATCCAGCAAACCCCCGATTTGCGTAAGATTGCAATCCCGTTGTACAGCGTAGTCTAGCATCGTTGATTCCATTAGAAAGGCATAGCTGCCCTCCATCACACGTGTTATGCCGTCTTCGTAGGTTTTAACAAATACAGCTGCCTTTCGATTTTCCATATAACGCCACATCTTTTGGTAAATACCGATTTTGGAGTCCTATAAAATTATATATATGTAGGTATACATACTATGTCAAACAAAAACATCTTCAAATTAGGTTATATAAATGTAACAATATCCCCATTAACTCCAAAAATTGTTAATATAAAATGTTGGGACGATTTTTGACGACTTCCCTAGAAAAACTACGGAAATTAATTTCTTTCCTTACAACCTTTCAAAAATTTCAAAAAATTTAAATCGATCCATAATCTATCTAAGGTATTTATTTTTTTATACCCTTGCAGGGTATTATAATTTCAGTCAGAAGTTTGCAACGCAGTGAAGGAGACGTTTCCGACCCTATAAAGTATAGATATTCTTGATCAGCATCAACAGCCGAGTCGATCTAGCCATGTCTGTCTGTCTGTCTGTCTGTTTCTACGCAAACTAGTCCCTCAGTTTTAAAGCTATCTGAATGAAACTTTGCATATAGTCTTCTATATGCTCTCACTGCTATATATGTCGGAACTGGCCGGATCGGACGACTATATTATATAGCTGCCATACAAATGTTCGATAAATTTTTAGAAAAATAATTATAACTTTGCTGTTTTTAAACATTTATATGTAGCAGTGAGAGTATATAGAAGACTATATGCAAAGTTTCATTCAGATAGCTTTAAAACTGAGGGACTAGTTTGCGTAGAAACAGACAGACGGACAGACGGACAGACGGACAGACGGACAGACGGACAGACGGACAGACGGACGGACAGACAGACAGACAGACAGACAGACAGACAGACAGACAGACAGACAGACAGACAGACAGACAGACAGACAGACAGACAGACAGACAGACAGACAGACAGACAGACAGACAGACAGACAGACAGACAGACAGACAGACAGACAGACAGACAGACAGACAGACAGACAGACAGACAGACAGACAGACAGACAGACAGACAGACAGACAGACAGACAGACAGACAGACAGACAGACAGACAGACAGACAGACAGACAGACAGACAGACAGACAGACAGACAGACAGACAGACAGACAGACAGACAGACAGACAGACAGACAGACAGACAGACAGACAGACAGACAGACAGACAGACAGACAGACAGACAGACAGACAGACAGACAGACAGACAGACAGACAGACAGACAGACAGACAGACAGACAGACAGACAGACAGACAGACAGACAGACAGACAGACAGACAGACAGACAGACAGACAGACAGACAGACAGACAGACAGACAGACAGACAGACAGACAGACAGACAGACAGACAGACAGGCAGACAGACAGACAGACAGACAGACAGACAGACAGACAGACAGACAGACAGACAGACAGACAGACAGACAGACAGACAGACAGACAGACAGACAGGCAGACAGACAGACAGACAGACAGACAGACAGACAGACAGACAGACAGACAGACAGACAGACAGACAGACAGACAGACAGACAGACAGACAGACAGACAGACAGACAGACAGACAGACAGACAGACAGACAGACAGACAGACAGACAGACAGACAGACAGACAGACAGACAGACAGACAGACAGACAGACAGACAGACAGACAGACAGACAGACAGACAGACAGACAGACAGACAGACAGACAGACAGACAGACAGACAGACAGACAGACAGACAGACAGACAGACAGACAGACAGACAGACAGACAGACAGACAGACAGACAGACAGACAGACAGACAGACAGACAGACAGACAGACAGACAGACAGACAGACAGACAGACAGACAGACAGACAGACATGGCTAGATCGACTCGGCTGTTCATGCTGATCAAGAATATATATACTTTATAGGGTCGGAAACGTCTCCTTCACTGCGTTGCAAACTTCTGACCGAAATTATAATACCCTGCAAGGGTATAAAAATGATAACTTCGTTGTTTTTCAAACTATTTTTATCTACTCTGAGATATAAGCTTATTTTATTTGTTCAGAATTTTGGTATAAATTTTATGAAAATCGGACAACTATATCATACAGCTGCCAAATAAACGATAGAAGATAGAAAGAAGATAAGAATATGTTGAAAAACAACGAAGTTATAATTTTTTTCCTATTCATTTTCCGATCTTTCCTTTGGCAGCTATAATATATAGTCGTCCGATTTTTATAAAATTTTTAACCAAAATTCTGGAATAATATAAAATGGCCATATCCCAAAAATGATTGAAAATCAGCCCAGTTTTATTTTTTTTTCTAAAAATTTATCGAACATCTGTATGGCAGCTATATGATATAGTCGTCCGATCCGGCCCGTTCCGACATATATAGCAGTGAGAGTATAAAGAAGACTATATGCAAAGTTTCATTCAGATAGCTTTAAAACTGATGGACTAGTTTGCGTAGAAACAGACAGACGGACAGACGGACAGATGGACAGACGGACAGATGGACAGATGGACAGACGGACAGCCGGACATGACTAGATCGACTCGGCTGTTGATGCTGATCAAGAATATATATACTTTATAGGGTCGGAAACGTCTCCTTCACTGCGTTGCAAACTTCTGACTGAAATTATAATACCCTGCAAGGGTATAAAAAGATCCTTTTATAAGGTCAATCAATCCACCATGTGGATGGTGGATGGTACCCATATACCCAGTGGTTCGTCGTTCGTCGTCAAGGGACTTATTTAAAGTGGTTGAACGTCCGTTTAGGGTAATTGTACCGGTGGTTTGGCGTTCGTTTACTATAGGACCAGTCTAACGCAGGCATGGCCAATCAATACTTTCAGTGATGCAGGGGAAACTAATCACAATACGCGTTTGTAACCTTTTCTGTACACCAAAGACCAAAGCTACAAGAAGCACCTAAAGAAAGCGATAACATAAAAATAAAGTATAAATTTTAAGCAAAATTGGCAACTAACAAAAAAAAACATCATAAAAACAAAAGAACAGAAGAAGACTGTGTCGAAAATTTGACCTCAAAACCAGTAAGGCAGTTGAGTTTATTAATGATAATTTAAAACATTGAAAAATACACCTATACTCGTAATACCCATACAGGAGGATCGGGGTGTAACATATTTAAAAGTATGTTTAAACATCCAAAATTTCATTCACACACAAAAAGTTAAATCAATTTAAATACACCAAAAATAATAAAGCAATCTAATTAATTTTACAGAGACTGAATTAAAGTAAATACCATTATAAATTTTTAAAATCGGACCTACCTAACGAACGCTTGACCGCTTTGAAATGCAATTTTCGTGTGACGAAAAGCAACTAAAACTCCGTGATCTTGCTTTTCAGTCTATTTTTAAAATGTTCGGTATTCAATGGAATGCGTGTGACGGAGATTATCGATGAAGCCTCCATCCTCGACAAAATCGACTTATCTCTCCCGGGAAAATTACAAGCCAGCAAAGTCATTATTGTCTTCGGTTAATATGACCACTACGCACATCTTACGAGAACAATTGTTTCTTAAACAAGCAGAAATGGCTTTGAGGGAATAATTGTACCAAGTTGCTCAGAGTATGCATCACCTGTAGAACTTGTCTCTAAAAAGGATGGATCGAATATATTTGGTTGCAACTACCGAAAACTTAACAAAAAAAATCAAGAAACACAATTTTCCTGAGCCTGATTGACAATATTCTGGAAAGTTTGCAATGGTTGAAAATCTTTACCACTCCCGACATGATGAATGAATTTTTTCATGTGCCAATTCATAAAGACTCAAGAAAATGTACAGCTTTTGTGGGCCATAACGAACACTATGAATTTACACATGTTCTATTTGGTATCTCAAATTCACCGGTTATGTTTTGCCGTTATTTTATAAAAAATTTATTTCTGAACCCATCTCAAATTTGACAAAAAAACAATTTCGGTTTGGCGAGGGGTTGGTAATTCCATCGTAAAAAGTTTCGCCAAGGTTGCCATATTATTGGTGAAACGAAACATCCGGGTAAAATTACTTATCAAATATAAAAGAATACATTAATAACTTTAAAGGAGGGCCAAAAATGTTGTTTATATATATATTTAATTTTATTACTTATATTTATTATTATATTTAATTTTATTACTTAAATGGACAAATTGACCAAAAATGTAATTGGGACCACCGGAATTAAAGCTGTAAAAAATGTAGCAGCATCTTAGACGCCTGGATTTTCTCAACTTCAGATATTTCTGAGAACTATCACTGGGGCAGCATTGTTTTCTCGCAATGAAAGCTTCTACAGGAATCTCGGCATTCTTGCAGTTAAGGGGGTCTTCTTATTCAAAAGCCGTTTTTTGGACCCTTTTTAAAAAAATTCTTATTTGAAAACGCAAAGAATAATTGAAAACTTTTTTTATTTATTGTATTCAAAAATGTTCAAAGTAACTAAAAAAGTTGTTCTTGCCTCGATACGAGGGTTGCTCAAAGAGTAATAAGACTTCAAACTTGGTGGTCGAAAAAAAAGGTGTCGTCCTGGCGGCCACGATTCAGGGTCTCCAGAGCGTCCGAAATGAAAAATAAAAACGGGGTTATAATCAGAATAGATGTCATTTTCGGCTGACGGAACAGATTTTTTTTTTAAATTTTTAAAACAAAATGGCGGCCATTAAAAAAAGAAATTCGATTTCAGGCGTTTTTTTTGTAGTTTAGTGTAAAAAAAAATAGAAAAAATTTTTTTTTTTAAATGGTGACAATTCTGCGTCGATTCCACTTTGTTTCATGAAAATCGGTTCAGTTGAACTGGAGATATCATGGCCGCCAGTTCGAAAACCGTGGTTTCGAGATAAACGCGTTTGAAGTTTGAAAAAAGCTCATTTTGCATAGATCTTGCTTCACAAAAAAGGCTGTATCTTCTAAAGTATTTCGAATTTCTAAAAATCTAAAAAATCGAAAAAAAAAAAGTTGCCCAATGAGAAGACCCCCTTAAGAACGAAATAGAAAAACAAAAAGCGTTTTACAAGGAAAAACTCTCTGCCCATCCAAATCCTCGAGCAAGGGTCTTGATTCGGGTTTCCAGAAGAAGCCGTCTACTACGTAACGACCTTCTAACCCAGCCATAATTAGTCAGGGCCATTTACTATGTACCAGTGTACATGACTGCTAGTTAGGTAGTATTGAAAGATTTGATACACTAATTGTTAGTCTCATACATGAGAAGATTCAATAAATAAAAGCAAAGCATAAAAAAAAGATATTTCTGACTCCTTCTGGCTTTAGAACAATAAAAAAACATCCCGACGCACGTCGCGTAAAACCCCGAACAGTCTACGTGTTCTTATTTCGAGTGCATTTCAAGTTAAAGCCGCCCCCCTCTAAACAATATCAAAGACAGTTCTTCACGTTGTTTGCTTTTTACCAAAACAACAAGTCGAGTGTTTGAGCAGTAAGAAACGTTGAGAAAACGAAACATTCCGATAGCAAAAATTTGTCGAAAACCTGAGCAGTTAAAAAAAATATAATCCGTTTTCCATTTTGACATGATTGAATATTAAAATTAAAATTAAATACATTAGGGAACTGCTTAAACATTTAAAAATGGAACAAGTGAACGAAGCTTTTACCGATTGTGGTACTTGCGACTGCCTATATTTGAAGTTCACACACTGTTTTATAATTCACCATAACCGTCAAGTATTTTATCAGCAAGATTGGTATAGTATTGTTCTCCCGTTCGCAACTCCTAAACCTTCATTTGAAGAGTCCAAGTTAGTCGTTGCAGAAAACTGAACAAGGCCACTCAAGTGTTTACATAGTTTGAAAGTCGAATTTTTCATTGAAATATTACAACTTAAATATCGTGTAAACTTAACCTAAATCAATAAATACTTAATTATTAGTATCCCTACATATATTTACCCTAAAAAATGTCATTGTTGATCCACCCTCCAAAGTTCCATAAGATATTTCCGTTTGTTCTGCCAGATCAGAAGCGCTTTCTATGGGTGATATCATCCGCTCGACGGTTAAAAAAGCAGCCAAATTGGCAGTGTATGAGGATATAATTATTAAACAAAAAAAGAACCAACAGCCACCAACAATTCGCGTTGAAGTTGCCTAAAATGAAAAATAAAGGCCTCAGACAATTTGTCATTTGAAAGAATTACTTAAAGTTTATGATTTACATATTTATATATGTATGTAATCAACCAATGACCTAGCCCAGCTTATTTATACCCTGGTAACTTAAAAATCAAATGTTTGATTACAAAACCAAAGAAATGTGGGAAAAATAAAATTGTGAAAAGTAAAAAAAAGAGGAATATTATAAATTTACCCAGTGGACCAAAAGACAATAGTAAAACGATAGGAGCGAAATAAATACGCGAGTGTTAGCTGCAGTCCCGCTTAATGTTTACAAACGGAATCAGAAACTAATTCTGAGCGATGTTTTTTTTTTTAGTACACGGTACATATGGGTACAGGAATATTATCGCTTAGTGGACTGGCATTACTTCGCTGTTTTCAAACATTGTATACCTAGTAAGTACTAAATTTAATAATAGTCTAAATGATCGATTCTCATTGATATAATTAAAAACTGTTTTTTTTTAGTCGATTAAACTTTTTTTTTTAATTTTATCAAAACCAAATTACTATATGCTATGTATAAATATACAACTTGTATATATTTCCTTATATATTTTTCTATTAAATTGACCAGAATGGATCGTTTCTTAATGAAAGTGCAAGGGTATACAAACGGCGTGCTTCCTTTCTTGTTTTTTCTCGATGTGTACTTAATTTATTTAAAGCACAACGGTTTTGGTACCGGGTCCTTTACAGTGATACTTGGGCTGCATTTTTTACTTAATTTGGTTTGCGATATCGCTTACAATGCTTTGGTCCATTGGGAAATATGCATATTGCTTATAGAATATATAGAGAACATGCATAAAAAGTGATCCAATTATATCTGATCCCAATTTAACAATATTTAATTTTTAGTAAGAATTTTTCGGTATTTTATTCATTTATGCTTGTTAGCCTTTTAGGCGCTTCAATACAGAGCCGCAGCAACCAAGGGGGCAAGGGTGTGGCTGGACACCACGCGTTTTCCTCCGCATCACGCATTTTTCTCATATATGAAATCGATAGGAAGAAAGGAAAAATATTGAAGAACCATTAAATAAAAAGCAATGAAGAGATCTATTTGTATATTTGATACTGCATTCACGTTGACCTTTCTTTTATAATTTTGAAATTATTCCAAAAAAGTTACACCTGCCCCCACGCAAAACAGGATTGCTACGGCTCTGCTTCAATATGGTAAGAAAATATTGTTGATCCTACCCTAGGATATAGGTCAGAACCTTGTTGCATAAGAGCGCCAATTGCAAACCAAAAACTATTTTTTAATGTAAAATTGTTTTGTATTCGAATTAAGTCCACAGTATTATCATCATCCGAAGCATCATATTCATCGACCTTCGCTTCTTGGTGATCATGAAATTTGTTATCTGAATTTAAACATAACTCCGAATTTTCGGACATTTTTCTTGTTCTCTCCGCCATTTCCAACTGTTCATCATCGAAGCAATTGTTTTCTTTTTGAATTTCACGCAGAATATGATCACAAGCCCTGGAACATGGGGGTTTGGCATTAACCCATTCAATGGGTGAAAGTCGAGCTACGATCCAAATGCAGATCGATACAAATATGTATCCAAATGCTATATAAAACCATATGTCAATCGCAAGTGGATTCATGAATGAGAAAAACTTGGTCTGCGCTCGATCTGAAATCTGAAATAATATATTAATAATACAAAATGATATAAAATATATATATTTAGAGTGCCCACTAAAATGCATCTTGCCTTATAAAATGTAAAAATCTTGCAAGTTAAAAAATTACCATTAATAGATACATTTATTTAATTATAGCTTACATATAACAAAAAAGTTCCAGTTTTTGTCGTATACCTTTGGATTAAGGCCCGATCCTTGCCGTAGAAACGTTCCTGTTATAAACCAGAAACTGTTCGATATGGAAAACTGATTCTCCACTATATCCGTTTCCTTGAAGCAGGGATGAGGATTTTTCCATTCGTAAGGCGAAAAACGTGCCATCACAAAGAGAGCGAAGGATACTAATATATAAGCAGCTAGCACATAAAGCCATATCTCGATTGCCAATGGGTTCATAAAGGAGAACAGTCGTGTGGGCTGACTTGTCGGCACCTATATTAAATTTTTATTCTACGATTTACTGAAATTGCAATCATCTATAAATTGTATCTACAGCAAAGGGAGTTTCTATAGAGAGCCCCAATTTAAAGATAATTCTTGATTGTGAGATTTTTCTTTAAGTACTCCTCTTTATAGTGACTCCCTCTGCCTCTAAAACTATTAAATAATTAAATATGTGTATAATTTAGAGCCGAGTTGTGTTTTTCTAGATATATACAGGCCTGCTCCGGTAATCGAAAACGGCAAGAATTTTTCGTTTTCGTTTTTGAAAACGAGAAATTGGTGCTCCGGTAATCGAAATCGAAAGATTTTTTCGATTTGAAAAACGGGCACCTTTTTCTGGCCGGAATGAAAAGTAAATGGCTTTTTCTATATGAAATCAGACCTTATTTACAAAAGGAAAAAAATAGTTTACTCAGTGGTCTATTGATGTTTATTCCACAACACCATAAGATCATTCTGGCAGGTAGTTATTTTATAAAAAATTTATTTCTGACCCCACCTCAGATTTGACAGCAAAATTTTTGCCGTGTTCACCCAGTTTTCTCGTTTTGGCGATAGGTCGATAAGTTCACCGCAAAAAGTTATCGCTAAGGTTGCCATACTGTTGGTGGAACGAAACAGCCAGTTAAAAATACTTATAAAATATAAATAAATTCATTAATAAATTTAAAGGACCGCCAAAATGGTTGTTTATAATTAATGCTATTTAATGTGATTACTTAAATGGTCCAAATTAACCAAATAATTATTAGAGACCACCGGAATTTAAACTGTGAAAAGTGTGGCAGCATCTTAGGTGCCTGGATTGGCTTAACTCTACCATTTTTTGCCTTTTTCTGGCTTAGATAAAGGGCAATTGTAAATATAATAGGCAGTACTTTACGTTTTTTTGCTTATTACCAACAACACAAGTTAGCTGCTTGAGCAGTGAGAAACGATGAGAAAACGAAACATCCGATAGCAGAAATTTGCCGAAAACCGGAGCAGCTAAAAACGAAAACGGTTCGTTTTCGCCCAAAACGAAATCGAAAAAATTTTACGATTACCGGAGCAGGCCTGATAGTAACTAATCGGTTTTACCTTGAACAAAATGCCAATGCCCAAGTTCATAAATGGTTTTGTAAAATCAATAACACTCTCCCGGGCATAGTTGATGGTCATTGATGCCACAGCAAGGTCTGCACGCTGTAAGAAAGAAATATATTTATATACAAATTTACGTTGCTTATGCGGTTATGATACTGTTTAAAAGTTTTCATTAGGTAGAAGTTTTATATTTAATTAATTTAATTAAGTGACTTTGAGTTGGAAGTACTTAGGTAAAGTCCTATATACATACATACTTTCACAAGTATGCCGTAAATCCTTTATTAAAAACTTTTATTAATAAACCAGTTCATAACCGCTGTAGGAATAGAAATGCAAGCACTTGCCCTTTCCATTAACTCTTGGACAATGCCATTCCAGGAATTCGTCTCTGGGATGTAAACCCCATACATATTATCGGGGACCAATTCGATTTTGTATTGAAATCCAACTTGTTGAGCGATCGCTTTTAAGAGATCAATACAAAATCCCTCAAAGCGTATATTTCCCGTTAAATTTGTATCCTCTTTAACCATTACATATGGGCGTTCCTAAAATGGTACACATTTTCATTAATTTAGAATCCCTAATCCAAACACTTAGGTAAATAAATAATTATAAAAATAGATTAATAATGACCCTCAGCTTTCTAACAACTAAACCATGTTGACCTGTGTTTTTATACCCTTAAGGGAATTTTAATTTTAGTCAGCAGTAATTTTAGACCCAATTAGGTATATATATTCTTGATCAGCATCAACAGCCGAGTCGATCTAGCCATATCCGTCTGTCCGTTTATTCGCAAAACAGTGCGACTGCCTTGGAGTTATCTGAATGAACTTTCCAAATAGTCTTCTGAATATTCTGACTAGTATAACATACAATTCGTTAAAATACATTTTCATTTTGTTTTATAAAGTTAGTTTACAAAAAACAGCTGGAAATACGTGTCAGTGTGACTCTTTTCATGCATTTTATTTAATTTCTTTGGTCACACTAGTTTCCGATCGAAAAATATGATACACAAATGGAAATTTTATAGTTATATTGATAAACTAAGAATGACAACCTCATTAAATAAGCATTTTCGTCTACATTTAACAATCGTTTCTATGACAGCTACATATATGATATATTCATCCGATATGCAAACTTAAAAATAAATAAAAACAAGAAAGGAAGCTAACTTCGGCACGCCGAAGTTTGTATACCCTTGCAGATCGGTTTTTAGATTTATATTATAAATTATAATGCCGAAAACAGACACAAAACAGAGTTTCATTACATTTTACCTATACTTATTATGTTTACAATTTGACAATTACAGTTTTACATTCCCAGCTTTATATATTTTATAAATTTACCGATCGCTTCTATGGCAGCTATAAGATATAGTTGTCCGATTCTAATGAAATTTATACCAAAATTCTAGAATAATAACAAAAGCTTATATCTCAGAGTAGATAAAAATACGTTGAAAAACAACGAAGCTAAAATTTTATTCCTATTAATTTCCCGATCGTTCCTATGGCAGCTATATCATATAGTCGTGATAGCAGTGAGAGTATATAGAAGACTATATGCAAAGTTTCATTCAGATAGCTTTAAAACTGAGGGACTAGTTTGCGTAGAAACAGACAGACGGACAGACAGACAGACGGACAGACAGACACACGGACAGACGGACATGGCTAGATCGACTCGGCTGTTGATGCTGATCAAGAATATATATACTTTATAGGGTCGGAAACGTCTCCTTCACTGCGTTGCAAACTTCTGACTGAAATTATAATACCCTGCAAGGGTATAAAAAGTAACAATCTGTCAATTTATTATTATTTTTTTTATTAATTTAATTAAAATTTATTAGTCTGTGAGATATCGACCATTGAAGTTTTTTATGCCTTAATTATGCATGATTAATGCATACGTCGCGGACGAAGAATTTATGAAGAATTTATTTATATTATTTTAAACTACTAGACCTTTCATTTATGGCCTTATGATACAGTAAGGCACTTTTCATTCATAAGCCACTTCGTAAGAGTCTTGAAAGAGACAACTAACTATATATATATATGGTATTTTGCTCAGATTATTTTAGTAGTCCGACTACGGTCATACCGATCGACAAAGGTAAACAATAATAAGACTGCAATTCGTAGCAAATAACTATGAATTTCTGAATTTGCTGCCGAAATAATCACGCAATAATGTATGCGGAAACCTTTAAATCTATGTTTTTATAATTATTATGATTATTAGTCATTCAGTCGAGGAAATTCTCTGAGAATAAAGCCGTGTGATTTTATGTCGAGTTGAGTTTGGCGGACTTATGTAGGTTTCTATGCTGTTTCGTTGTAAAGATGACAATGTATTACGTTAGTTTTATAAGTAGTTAAATACACAAACCTCTCTCGTCATAACCACTAAGGTAATATTCGCAATATTCGAATCATAAAAAGCAGTTGGATCGGAAATGTTTACACCAGTATCGGGTTGCCAATATCCAACCTTTTGGATTCTTTCTTGTTTCAATTTTAAGATGTCAAGTTTAAATTTACTCCGACGACCTTCCAAAAAATTAACATCACCAGTCAAGCCGTCTGTTATACCCTGAAATGTATATATTAATAGTTATTATTCAATTTGTTGGATTATGGCCTTATGATACTCTATAAAGTTTTCATTAATTTCTGAACTGAAAGAGTAAAACAGTTTTGAAGTGTGACCGCTATTTACCCGAAGGGCCTTGATTAGGTACGCGGCCCATTGCTCCACCGCTGCCGGCTGAGCTTTCCGCTCTCGCCTCTCTTGCTCTCCCGCGCTCGCTCTCCCGCAGCGCTGCGCGCTTTCGCACTCTCGAGCGCGGGCCAAACACTTGGATCGAGAGCTGCCGCTCTCTCGCTCTCGCTTAGCGGAGTAAGCGGGCGGGAGCTGGCCGCTTGCTTAAGTTTTAGTTTTTAGTCTTATGTATGCAGCGAAATAAAGCTGATCGACTGCGTGTGAATTTCCTTACGACGCCCCCGTTTTTTTCTTATTTCGACTTCGCACTACTTTGCTTGCGCCGCGGGAAATTTTCATCTTCCACAACTCCCCTTGCCTTGAAGGAAGGAAGCGCTGCCCCAACATTTTGGTCCTTCGAGCCGGATTCTTTTTTGGATTTTCAACTTCGCCCCCAGCAGTTCTCGGCGTTTCTCTCCACCAAGATAAGTACGAACATTCCGTCTCCCCCCCTCTCTGCCGATCTTCAGCAGTGGTCCGAACATAAAATTCGTTCACTCTGCTGCAAGTTTTCCGTGTCGACTCAAAGTCCGAGTTTTTCCTGACACACCGGCAGTTGAGAAATTTCCAGTCCTCTGTTCTCGTCGTTTCGTGGAAATTTTCTATCCGCCTCCGCTTTGTGTGTGTCGCCATATTCCTGGTTTTTTTTCGATTCTCGGTTCCTCCGTTGCTCCGGTACACACACACACACTCGCGCGCCATATATCGGCATCTCCGCAAAAGTCAAAAGGCAAGTGAAATTGTGTGGTGAAGAAAAATAAAGGCATAATTAATATTCGGCATCCGAAAAGTAATTGTTTCGGGAGTTCCCTGTTCGCCGAACAGTTCGCCGCTGCCGCGATATTTTTTGTTGTGTGCAATTTTTTTTCTCCACATAATTTGTGCTATTCCGCCAATCCAAATACAGTCCACTTCTCGAAGCTCCACTGTGAAGCACAAGGCTTACACATACACATATATTTCCATATGCATGCATGCCCATACAATATACATATATTTTCTGCCTCCTACACAGGAACGACCAATAAATAAACTATAAAAAATTCAAATAAAATAAATTAAAATAAAATATATATATAAACCGCGACAAAACAACAAACGTTTAGGACAAAACGGCAAATCAATTCACGGGTGCGATTACGACTGTGTTTTTTTTTCCGCCTTTTCCAAATTAACCGCCAGCGCCTGTGTTTTTATTGGGGTTGTTTTTTGCCGGCGGCAGAACCCAGTGCCCGTGTTCTTCCAAACAAAAGCCAAGGTTTTAATTCCACCTTTTCGGCTCCGTAATAATTTTCCGAATTATTAATTAGTTATTTGCGGCCAATAATTTTTCGAATTCTTAGTGGATTATTTGCGGCCAATAATTTTCCGAATTATTAACTAATTACACAGGTACACAGCCAAAAATTTCCACGAACCATTTCAAGTTTTCCATGATATTTGGGTGCTCCTGAGTAAAAGTCCCATACAAAATTATTTTCCATCACCTACAGGTTCCGCGGTATACCTAAGAATACAAAAAACCTATGTTTGCCGACATTTTGAATTACGTGGCCTATATAATTGGACTTACCTTTATTATTTTTGGTAGAACCCACTCTCAATACATCACGGCACTACTAAAAAATAGTCCCAATCGTGGACCATTGTCCATGTCTTTGGAATTCGACGCCAAAGTTGAAACTCCCAAAATTTTCAACATTTCTGTTATGAAAAAACAATTCTGAGAATTAAATCTTCTATGGGACTAATTTTAAATTTTCATTGAATCTATTGATCATTGTATTCTTTAATTTCGGTTTAAAGCGTTTTCATGAGGACATTTTATTGGATTTATTAAACGAATAAAACCGATTTTTTGGTTTTATTATCTACTACTATTTGCTGACAAATTTCAAATAAGTCAAGGCAACCTATAAAATAGTAGTAGATTTGTTTCTTTTTATATATAATATAAATTTAGTTTTATATTAAATAAAAAGGTCTTCCGAACATAACATTTTTAAGACAGCTTAGTAGCCAGCGATAATCCTTACATATTTAAGTTTAGTCAAAAAGAAAAAATGTATATTATATATAAAAAGAAACAAATCTACTACTAATTTATAGGTTGCCTTGACTTATTTGAAATTTGTCAGCAAATAGTAGTAGATAATAAAACCAAAAAATCGGTTTTATTCGTTTAATAAATCCAATAAAATGTCCTCATGAAAACGCTTTAAACCGAAATTAAAGAATACAATGAGCAATAGATTCAATGAAAATTTAAAATTAGTCCCATGGAAGATTTAATTCTCAGAATTGTTTTTTCATAACAGAAATGTTGAAAATTTTGGGAGTTTCAACTTTGGCGTCGAATTCCAAAGACATGGACAATGGTCCACGATTGGGACTATTTTTTAGTAGTGCCGTGATGTATTGAGAGTAGGTTCTACCAAAAATAATAAAGGTAAGTCCAATTATATAGGCCACGTAATTCAAAATGTCGGCAAACATAGGTTTTTTGTATTCTTAGGTATACCGCGAAACCTGTAGGTGATGGAAAATAATTTTGTATGGGACTTTTACTCAGGAGCACCCAAATATCATGGAAAACTTGTAATGGTTCGTGGAAATTTCACAAAGTTTAATTTTGTGTTCCTGTGTTATTTGCGGCCAATAATTTTTTTTCGAATTATTGGTGGATTAATTCATTTATTGCGGGAAGAAACCAAACATTCGTGGGTCTCTGTTTAGTCCTGTTCTGAGCCGACCAAAGCCGGATACAACCTTCTCATCCGAGACATCTAAATACAGAAATTTTGTTCCTCGACATTCCGGTCGACGTTCGTTGTTTTATTTATTTTTGGTCTAAGTCGGCGCCCGACGCCCTTACTCGAGTGATTTCCTCCTTCACGAGTTTTCGTCAATTCTTTTCTCGGTGGTGCCCGAGGCTCTCAGAACCTGAGCCCGGCATTTAATTCTTGCATTCACCCGCAGCATCCACTAGCAGTGTGACCGTAAGCGAGCACATTGTCCTCCTCTCCGAGTACGGAGTTTTTTTCTGGGATATTTTGTACTGCAGATCCTGCAGTTCCGCGGCTTCTGGCAGTTCCTAGTGCGCCCCGTTGCCAAAGTGATCCTAAGTTCCATTCCAAAACTTGTGTTCCGTCACGGTTTCGAACCATTGATTTCGGGACTTGTACGTGGCCTGAGGCGACCAACTGATTCGCGACCCATTCGACGGCAAGTATGCCCACGGGAGACGAGGAACAGACTCCTCTGATTCCGTCAATTACTCTGGAAAGGTCCCAGTCCGTATCTCCACGGCCTGATAAATTGAAGCCAAAGGCTGCCACTGCCATTCCAAAGGCAAAAAGTCAAGAGGCCGTCGACACTTCCCCCGGTACCTCATCCAGATTTACTCGGTCGGTACCCAAGATGGCTCAATCCGCACTCGATATCGCCCTCCGCAAATTCATTTCCACAACGGACCGTGTGAGCCATTTCGAGGCTGACATCAACACTCCGAGCGCCCCTGAAACCGATAGTTTTTCCCCCGCCATGTGCCAGGTTCATCGGGATCAGATTCGGGCCCTGTGGGATAAGGTGGAGAAGAGCTATGAAAACTGCTCCGACCTACTGTCCGTGTCCGCCGACAGCGCTGCCACCTCAGCTGTGCTTGAATCCAAGTACAGTTATTGCTACTCCGTCTATTCGAGGTGTGTGGTCCTGTTACAAGGAATAATCGACAAGGCCGCCGCCCAGTCCACTCCGGCTTCCGCCCCTATGCCCACACCCCCGTCCATGGGTTGTCGATTGCCACCAGTGGACACAGAAGTTTTCGCTGGCGATTATCTTCGGTGGCCCACCTTCAGGGACCTTTTCACCGCGATATATATTCACAACTCGCGCCTCACACCGGTAGAAAAGTTGTTCCACTTGTTGTCCAAAACAAGTGGCGATGCGCACGCCATCGTATCCAAGGCCCCTCTGACAAATGATGGCTTCGTCTCCGCGTGGCAAAGCCTCACCGACCGCTTCGAGAATCGGCGGTTACTTGTCAACAGCCAGTTGAAAATCCTTTTCAACATTCAGGCTGTCCCCCAAGAGTCCGGAGCAGCTTTAAAAGAACTGCAAAGCACCGTACAAAGTTGTCTGACAGCCTTAGCGATGTCCTCCATTCAAATCGAGGCGTGGGATTGTCTCTTAGTGTATATGGTTTCCTTAAAGCTTCCCAAAATCACACTTTCGATGTGGGAGCAATCCATACACAACAAGGCTGAAATTCCGACCTGGAACGAGTTAGATTCGTTTCTGACAGAGCGGCATCGCACTCTGGAAGCGATCGACGACATCAGGCCTAGCAATTCAGGGCAAATTCCGCAAAGACCGACGGCTGCGAGCGCCCCAGCACGCAGGCTCAACTCCTACGAGGCCAGAGTGGCTCCGGCCCCAAGAGGATGTGATCTTTGTTCCAGGGAGAACCATCCGATTCGCGTGTGTCCACGGTTCCTCGAGATGGACGTAAATAGTCGCTCCGACTATATTAAGAAAAAACAGTTATGCCTTAACTGTTTTGCGCGAGGGCACCAACAGCGGGACTGTAATAGTGCCCATAATTGCTTCACTTGCCACAGTCGCCATCATACCCTCCTGCACCGCGGTAATCCATTCGCGACCGCTCCAAGTCCACCTGCGCCTGGCAGGCCTCGACCCGCGGCCACTCCTGAGGATCATCCTGATGTGCAGGTGTGTTTCGCTTCGGGCTCAAGGGTCGTTTTACTGGGCACAGCCCTCATTGATATTTGCCATTTAGGGTGCAATTTCCAGGCGCGAGCCTTAATCGACTCGGGTTCCGAGGCGACATTCATCACGGAGAGGCTGTTCAACCTCGTCAAACTTCCGTTCACGACTATCCAAGCCCAAGTCTCGGGCCTGAATCACACCGTGGCCGCTCAGTCCACGAAGCTCTGTCAGTTTTCCATGCGATCGCCCTCCAGACCCGGGCTGCAGTTAGAGACTGCAGCGTACGTTCTTCCGCAGCTGGCCGGGAGTCTGCCCTCGCATCCAGTCCCACGAGATCTTCTTAAGGGGCTTCCCGACATCCCACTTGCGGATCCCAAGTTCTTTGAGAGCTCCCAAATCGATGTCCTAATAGGAGCCGACATTCTTCCGTCTATTCTCCTCGGCAACTCCAAGGCTAACATTTGCGGCTCCCTTCTTGGCCAGGAGACCATTTTTGGATGGGTATTGACAGGCCCAGTATCTCCAGCAGCCCCCCGCAGTGTTTCCGCCTTCGCCACCCGAGTTACCTGCGCCCTCGACGACTCCCTGGACCAGCTCCTTACCAAATTCTGGGAGGTGGAGGAAGTGTCCAAACAGATTGTCCCAGAGTCTGATTCCGTCTGTGAGGAAAATTTCGTCCAAACTACACGAAGAGACAACTGCGGCAAGTACGTGGTAACGCTTCCCTTACGCGACCCCGCGCACAAGGGGTCCGAGCTCGCATCTTCGCGATCCTTTGCTCTGGCTCAGTTCCTGCGTAACGAGCAGCGCCTAAAGAGGGATCCTCCCCTCAAGGCCCGGTATGATGCTGTCATCCAAGAGTACCTCGAATTAGGTCACATGGCGGAGGTTCCGTCGACTAGCAGTTCCGCCACCTACTACCTTCCTCATCATGCGGTTCTGAAGCCCGAAAGCACCACCACTAAGGTCCGTGTGGTTTTTAATGCGTCGAGCCCCTCCGCAAACGGAACCAGCCTAAATGACATTCTATATGCGGGCCCGGTCTTACAATCCGACCTCACGATTCAAATCCTAAAGTGGAGGTACTTTAGGTTCGTCTTCAATGCCGACATCGAAAAGATGTATCGCCAAATTTGGGTAGATCCCCAGCATACTCCTTTCCAGCGCATCCTGTTCCGCAATTCCAATGGGGAACTCCGCGACTACGAGCTGAAGACGGTTACCTTCGGAGTCAATTGTGCCCCGTTCTTAGCGATCCGTGTCCTCCAGAAACTCGCCGACGACGAGGAGTCAAGGTATCCTCAGGCGAGTCATATTATCCGTCATTTTATGTACGTCGACGACGTTCTCGCAGGGGCAGACTCCAAAATCGAAGCGAAGGTGGCTATCCGTGAGCTCCAGGGTGCCCTGGGTTCGGCAGGGTTCCCACTGAGGAAATGGACGTCCAATAGCAAGGACATTCTGGCCAACATCCAAAGTGACCATCTCCTGCGCGCTGATTTTCTCGAGATCGACGCAGAGAGCACGGCTAAGACTCTCGGCGTACGCTGGAAGGCGACGTCTGATGAGTTCTTTTTCATTCCGCCCGAATTGACCGCGGGATCATCGTTCACGAAGCGACAGGTCCTATCTCAGATTGCCAAGTTATTTGATCCAGCGGGCTGGCTCGCCCCCTTCATCGTCCAGGCAAAGATGTTCATGCAGGAAATTTGGCTCCAAGATCTAGCGTGGGACGATGACCTCCCTCGAGATTTCTGCCAGAGATGGGTTGACTTCCTGGGACACTACTCTGCTCTCGATCAGATCCGCATTCCCCGATGGGTCGCGTTCCGACCCCATTTGAAGATCGAGCATCATGGGTTCTGCGACGCCTCGCAGAAGGCGTATGGCGCCGCCATTTACGTCCGGGTGGAGGCTGGGGCCACTGTGATGGTGAATCTGCTAACGGCAAAAACGAGGGTTGCCCCAGTCAAAACGGTGTCGCTTCCGCGGCTCGAGTTATGCGGGGCATTGCTACTGTCCGAAATGGCCAGCGCCATTCTTCCAAAGATGCCCGGGCCTGCGTCCGCCCTGTACTGTTGGACTGACTCCATGATTGTGCTCGCTTGGTTGCATAGGCCGGCGTGTCACTGGACAACTTTCGTGGCCAATCGGGTGACCAAGATTACCCAATTCACTCAGGTCGAGAGATGGGCACATGTCCGCTCCGAACATAACCCGGCCGATCTTGCCAGCCGGGGGGTAGGGCTTCAAGACCTCGCAGACAGCCAGCTGTGGTGGCATGGTCCAGCCTGGCTGCAAAGGCCGCGCGGCGAGTGGCCCATCCCAGGCAATGATTCCCCCGTGACAGATCTCGAGAAGCGAGCTGTCAGAGTCCATGTGGCAAAAGCTCCCCCTGAAGACCTTCTTGACCGATTTTCGGCACTCGACAAGGCGTTGCGAGTCTTCGCTTACGTTCATCGGTTTATTCAGCGCGCACGAAAGATCTTGTCTCCGGTTGAGGATCACCTGACAGCTTCAGAAATCGCGGCGGCTGAACGTCTCCTAATTTCCGTCACGCAACGCAGGCACTTCGTCCTTGAAATTGGCTGCTTGAGCCAAAAGCGGCCAGTGCCAGCATCCAGTCCGGTTCAGAACCTGAACCCGTTCCTTGACTCCCAAGGGCTCATGAGAGCATGCGGCCGGGTCACGTCCTCCGATCTGCTCCAATATGACGAACGGCATCCGGTCATCCTTCCGTACGACTGCCATCTGTCTCGACTCCTAGTCCGATTTACGCATCGCATGGGAGACTTACCGCAAGAACTGACAGCTTTTTCGCGCCCCTTCACATTTACTGGTGTGGACTATGCGGGTCCCTTCGACATAAAGAATTACACGGGTCGAGCTTGCCTCATCACAAAGGGGTATGTGTTGGTGTTCGTGTGCTTCTGCACTAAGGCCATTCATCTAGAGCCCACATCCGACCTTACGACTGAGAAGTTTCTCGCCGCTTTTGCCCGTTTTGTGTCCCGAAGAGGATGCCCCCGTCAGGTTCAGTCGGACAACGGGAAGACCTTCGTGGGTGCGGCTACCCTTCTCTCCCGAGACTTCCTACAAGCTGTCAAGGAGGCTGTGACTGGTGCTTACAGTCACCAGCAGCTGCTCTGGCAGTTCATTCCGCCGGGAGCCCCTCATATGGGAGGCTTGTGGGAGGCAGGCGTTAAGAGTTTCAAGACCCTGTTCTACAAGTCTACGGCCACGCGAAAATACACATTCGAAGAGCTGTCCACACTTCTAGCTAGGATCGAGGCGTGCCTGAATTCGCGTCCGCTCGCGCCGATGTCCGAAGACCCCGCGGACCTGTTGGCACTGACTCCTGGGCACTTTCTGGTTGGGGGGCCCCTCCTCGCCGTGGTTGAACCCGAAATAAAGGGGGACGCCACGGCCATCATAAACCGCTGGCAACACCTGAAGGCGCTTAACCAGCAATTTCGTCTACGATGGAAGGAGGAGTACCTGAAGGAACTCCATAAGCGGAATAAGTGGCGAGCTCCGGCAAGGAATCTTCAGGTCGGGGACATGGTGGTTGTCAAGGAGGACAACCTTCCGTCCAATGAGTGGCGGTTAGGCAGGATTGACGCGGTCTTTCCCGGAGCCGATGGCCATGTCCGTGTGGTCGACATCCGCACGGCGCGTGGACTCATTAAGCGTCCTATAGCGAAGCTCGTCCTTCTTCCGACGGAAGCTTCCGCCAGTCCCCAATAGCCACCGGCCTCAATGTTCTATGTCAATGTGCCGTTCCGTAGCTCCTGTTTGTGTCTCGACTTGCGAGTGCCTATTACTTATTTCGATTTTTTATCTCCGTCTCATTCCGCCAGTAATAGCAGCACGATGTCTCCACGTCCACGCAGCGCCATCGCCCTGGAGCGCAGAGGTTCGCGAGGTTCAAATTCCTACCGGTGCCGAGTCTGCAACAAGGTTCATCCGCTGAAGAAGTGTCGCCGTTTTCTGCGGCTGAGTGCCGAGAAGCGACTCCGGGCCGTCCTCGCCAACCGGTACTGCACCAACTGCTTGGCCCACGAGCACTCTGACGGAGGGTGTCAGCGGGGAGATCGCTGTAAGACGTGCGGCCAGGACCACCACACATTGCTGCACCTCTCCGATGAGCCGCGGAGTCCGCGCCAGTCGCGTCAGGAGGCGGTCCCGGTAGCGGGGTTCTCCAGCTCCTAGGCCTTCGTCTACCGCTCTACGGCGTTCGGCAACCGTTCCGCAACCCGCATCCGCCGCTCCACGGCGGTCCTCAGCCGCTCCGCGGCCCTCGTCCGCCGCTCCACGGCGTTCTTCAGCCGCTCCGAGGCCCTCGTCTGCCGCTCCACGGCGGTCTGCAGCCGATCCGCGCCCTTCGTCCGCCGCTCCCCGGCGTTCCTCAGCAGCTCAGCGGTCCTCGTCCGCCGCTCCACGACGTTCTGCACCCGCGCCGCAGCCTTCGTCCTGCGCTCCACGGCAGTCTACAGTGGCTCCTCGGCCCTCGCCTGCCGCTCCGAAGCAAGGTTCCGCCGGCCGCTTTGCGGCTGCGGCGCCGTCGCTGTCGTCGCTCCTGCAGCGGCACAGCGTCAACATCCTGCCGACTGCGCTGGTGCGCATCCAGACCGAGACGCAGACATTCGACACGGCGGCCCTCATTGACCCATGCACGCCTGTGAGCTGTATAGACGCGTCGCTGGCAGCGTGTTTCCGGCTGCCAACTACCAGCGTCGGTGAAGAGCAGATTTGTGCGGCTACCGTGAGGCCCAAGGCCGACAACGAGGTCCAACTCGACGTGGTCTTCAAGGTGGAGCCTCGCGTGCGCATCCGCACTCCCGTCCGGGAGCTGAGTGAGGCGGTGCGCGCCCACTTCCGGGACGTCATGCTAGCCGATGAGCGCTTCTACTTGCCAGCAACGATCTCCGTAGTCCTGGGCGCGGACATGTATCCGCGTGTGATGCAACCGGGGTTCCTCAAGATCCACGAAGGGCTCCCGGTGGCCCAGAGCACCGTCTTCGGCTGGGTCGTCTCCGGCGCGTGTCACCAGCCGTAATGTCCACGGCCCTATTGCAAGCGAAATAAAGCTGATCGACTGCGTGTGAATTTCCCTACGACGCCCCCGTTTTTTTCTTATTTCGACTTCGCACTACTTTGCTTGCGCCGCGGGAAATTTTCATCTTCCACAACTCCCCTTGCCTTGAAGGAAGGAAGCGCTGCCCCAACAGGCCTTTTGGAAGGAAAATGAGGTTGCTTACTTAGTTGTTTACCGCCTATATTTCAGAAAAACGTATCACATATTAATGATTTGTGAGTGACTGCCAAGCGTCCTTGCAGCGGTGGCTGTCTTGGATAGTTATGACAGCTATGAAGGATCTGGATAAGAAACTTGGATGATTTATCGGCGTTTAAAAGAAATTTTTTGAGAACGGATTTGAGTTCAGCGCATTAAAAACTTTCCGAAAAGTATATTCCGATTTGTTCCGTATTGTATTTGAGAACTTGGCAAAATTGTTAATTATGTCCTCTTCTGCAGCTGAATTAATGTACACGCTATCCCTCTGAGTCCGACCATGGCAAATGAAGCTAGTTCTGAAAATATTTGTTTCTTGCAGCATCCACATATTCGGATCGAAAACTTGTGGTATCCGTTGTATATGACCATTTTATTATATGTACGTCCTTATATTGAAACATAATGTCAATGTTTATTGTCATTTAAATGGAAAAATATGGCACGAAGTTGCCAATTTTTTTTTTAAATCTTAACAACGTTAATTTTGTTTGCAAAATTTTTTCACTTTTGCCGATAGTTTAAAATTTATTTCAAATTTGGCTTTTAATAACCGCAACATAAATTGGAAACTAGCGGATAATAAAAATTTAAAAAGATCGCTAAAGAATCGGAATACACTTTCGGTAAAGTTTTGGATGCGCTAAACTCCGGTCTCAGAAAATATTCTATATGTCAGGTATTGCAGATACTCCATTTAAAAGTGAAAAAACGGTTTTCGGGTACTTTTGAGGTGCTCCACATCAATACGTTATATTTTTTAAAACTGTGCTTGACCTTAAGTTAAGTTAGTTATTTTTCCAAAGATATGTCCAATTGGGGACACTCAGAAATATCGTTTAACTATTCTACCGTTATTTTTTGCTGTAATCTAAATGTTTTGGTGGTTTCTAGTCTTTTTTAAAAGCTTATGTTAGCTTTATTCTGCCGTGAAGAATTGGCAAGCCTGAATTTAACAAACACTTTGAAATATATCTCTTTTTTGAGGTATACGAACACTTTTTTATTTTACTTTTTTAAGTAACTTATCAGTGGATTGTTGTCGAAAAGTTCAGATATATCGATAGGTTCCAAGCCTATTACATATACGATGGCGTAATGTATTATGAGCGTTTACTGCTGAACGCAGCCAGTGCTTTAAAACGGTGTTTTACCATCTCCGTACCTTACTTAAATAACAGGTTTCATTAGAACCTTGAAAGTCCTCGTCAAAGTATTTCTGCCACTATGTATATGTAAGCCAGAATATTTTAACTTAATTTCACTTAATGAATTTAACCTAATTTTTAGTCTACATTGATGGATTGAATTTTGCCTTGGATAAACAGAGTGTATACGATTAAACATATGATTATTTTATATTAAAAAAAAAGAACAATACTTACACTATTAATATGATTATATAATGAAACTCCATCATCCCATGTATGATCGGAAGTGCAGGATAGATTTTGTATGCCAAAATTGGAACGGTGATCATCCAAATTTAAGAAATGTAAGCCCGACGCAAAAGCGTACACGGCATCAAACATCAAAGCAGAATCTGTCTAAAAATCGTGGGCGAAATTTGTACAAGAAATAATAATAAATAAAAATAAATACCTTTATATATGGTTTTCCATTAATATTTTCCAAGCCATTATGTTGAATTTTTTGCATTTGATCAATGACTTCAAGATAACGCTTGCTATTTACATCGACCAAACGAAATGCAGTTATATTAACGCTGTTGTACCGAAAATCCTCCAAATCATACGTCTCCAAATCCTATAAAAAATAAACAAATTTTTGTTTAAGCTTCTATTAGGTATATGGTATTAATTTAATTATTAAAGATTTATTTTTTTATCATAAATATATTTATTTATTTGTGCATTGTATACTTAATTCTAAATTAGGGGTAAAGTTATTTAATTAATTAATTAATTAATTCATTTATTTAATATTTTTTTTAAATTTTTTTATTTTGGAGGCTCAATATATTAAGATTATTGTGTCAAAGTTTTACATCGATCATAGCTAAATTGACGAAGTTATGCAGAGTTGAACGATGATGTTCAATGTATGGGATTCAAAAAGTTTAAATCGCTCTCCTTTAATGTGTAATTTTGAAAGTCTGTGTACACGACAACTCAAAAACTACTGGACCAATTGGTTTGCAATTTAGAACATATCTTCGGTGTATATATTGAGTTATTGAGCATGGTCCTGGCCTGACTTCCAGTCATTTGGTCCAATGAATACAGTTGTCTTTACATCCGGGCACGTTCTGGGTATCAGATGTAGTCAGATGTACTGCTCATGTCTCGACCAATTGAACTGTGCCCGAATCCTTGTAGCGACCAGTTTCCTGATGCAACCAGACGTGGTGCCGCCTTTCCGGAGTCAGTTGGGCTTGGATATCTAGGGGATATACCGATTATGGTTTCGAGTGCTTTGGTGGGGGTTGACTTCAGCGCCCCTGATATGCAGAGCAGTGCCTGCCGCTGGGTTCTCTCCATAAGCTTATTATATACGTTTTCTTCTCAATGGCTTGCCACCACACTAATAGTATATTTACACCGACCTGAGTTACCTATCGAAATCGAAATTAACGCAATAACGCAAGACGCTAGTTTATACTACAAAAGTTGCGTTATTGCGTTAGTTTTTGACAGCTTGTTGGAAATTATTTGAAACAAAAAAAATTACGAAAATGAACAACGACGACAGCTTAAAGTTCATGGATTTGGCTGGGATGTCTTCAGCAACCTTCGAGGAGCTTCAAAATTCAGAGATTGCCCTGAACACCTTGGGATCCCCTGCGGAATACCCCACTATAGCGAGGTCCCTTGCCGTATCCAGATCAAAAGTGTGCAATAAGGAAGGGACAACCTGATCAAGAAACTTGTATAGGAAATGCAACCGAAAATGCATAACGCATTACGCAAGCGTTGGGCGTACATTTCCAATAAATAATTTGCATATACATTTTAAATTTATAGATTTTTATTTTAATTGTTTGGTTTTAAGTTTGTTTCTGTCTTCCTGATGAAGAGGAGTCCGCTTTTTTTTTCTAGTAGTTCTTCCAATTGGTCCCGACAATTCTTTCACTGGCCAGTCTCAGGAATGGACGACTGGCTAAGACATTTTCCGTCCAATCCCCTAGAAGTGCCCCCAACGACAGCTCTTCTTCTTCAGACATTGTGTATCACACAAATCTATTTTCGGCCGTTTTTGAAATCAGATTGAATTATTTGAATTATCAATGGTCGGCTGCTTTGTTTTTTTACCGATTTGGTGGTGGAACTTGTTCGATAGTCCAAATATCGAGTAGAAATCTAACAAATTTGTTGTAATCGACACGAATATCGAACAAATCTGTTGTTATCGATATGAACGCAACTTGGACGCAACTTGGACGCAACTTTTTCCCATCACTAAAAACTACTAGTAAAAAAAACTACGTTTACTGAGTTAACGCAATAACGCAATAACGCAGCCTGGTGTAAATAGACTATATATAAGACTCTATACAGCAGAGTCGGTCGCAGCACCTATATGTGGACCCATAGCATTAGAGCGGATGAGAGGCCCCATGTGCTGCTAAGCATCTTCTTGGCTATTTTCACCCTCTCTACTACATTGGCTTCCACGTCAGCTGTCAAGTAAAATGCCGAGGTATTTGACTTGTGTTTTGGGGGTCATACTGGTTTTGTTAATTTTTGGAGGGATCCCTTGTATCTCTTGGTGAAGAGAATGAGGTCCATCTTATCCGCATTGATATTGAGTCCTACCTTCTCCGCCCACTCACATATCTCACTGAGCGTCTATCGAGCTGAGGGTCGATAGACAGACTTCTGTGATAATTATGTTTATGTCATCCGCATAAGCTGTTATCTTTGGTGCTTTCCTCTCGAATCTCTTGATTAGGTCGCCTACCACCAGATTCCATATCCGGATTCTGACGCTGCAGCAGCTTCAGCGCCCGGTCCCCTTGGATTGCGATGTGGAAGAAAAACTTCGCCTTTGAAATGGATGGGATTAGCTCCCTGTCCACTACTACCAGCTTGGTCCCATCCCACAGCGCCTCCAACTGGCAGAGCGCTTGCGTCAGCCACTTTCTCGTCGGGGCATCCATGCACCGCCAAAGGTGGGCATGGGAGCTCCGGGATCTTCCTCCATCCGTGCATACAATGACTTAACGAGGAGAGCATGCCCCATTTTCCGCGCCTCGGTCATCTTGCCGGCTTTATCGCTTCTGTCAATGACGGCCACGATCAAATTTCGTTTGGTCACCTAACTGACTTTTGCGGTCTTGTTGGGCTTTTTTTGCCATTTGGAATAAGCTTGCCTCCTTGGGCCCGCGTTGCCGCTTGCTCCCCGGTGCGTCCTTACAGGCCATCTCGGGCGTTGACTTTTTTTGGCAAGCGTCTCCTCCACCTTGTTGGCGAATCCGCCCGTCGAGTTCATGTGGGGGAGTTTGGCGAAGTGAAGCCTGCCCTCAGCGATCCTCTCCTCGACCCATGTAAACTTTACCTTCTCCTCTGGGGATAGGGCGGCCTTTTTCTGGAGCCGATTCTGAATGCGGAGGGCAGCCTTGTTATACCCTTGCAGGGTATTATAATTTCAGTCAGAAGTTTGCAACGCAGTGAAGGAGACGTTTCCGACCCTATAAAGTATATATATTCTTGATCAGCATCAACAGCCGAGTCGATATAGCCATGTCCGGCTGTCCGTCTGTCCATCTGTCTGTTTCTACGCAAACTAGTCCCTCAGTTTTAAAGCTATCTGAATGAAACTTTGCATATAGTCTTCTATATACTCTCACTGCTATATATGTCGGAACGGGCCGGATCGGACGACTATATCATATAGCTGCCATACAAATGTTCGATAAATTCTTAGAAAAAAAATTATAACTTTGCATTTTTGCACCATTTTTTAGATATGGCCATTTTATATTATTTTTGAATTTTGGCAAAAATTTTATGAAAATCGGACGACTATATCTTATAGCTGCCATAGAAACGATCGGGAAATTAACAGGAAACAAATTATAACTTCGTTGTTTTTCAACGTATTTACATCTACTCTAAGATATACGCTTACTTTATTATTCTAGAATTTTGGTATAAATTTCATGAAAATCGGACAACTATGTCATATAGCTGCCATAGGAGCGATCGGTAGATGTAGAGAAAATGTAAAGGTGTGAATGTAAAACTGTAACTGTCAAACTGTAAACATAAAAAGTATAGGTAAAATGTAATGAAATAATATCTGCAAGGGTATACAAACTTCGGCGTGCCGAAGTTAGCTTCCTTTCTTGTATAATTTATTAATTATGCCCATATGATACACTAATGCAGTTTTCATTAATTAGCTACTTCATTAGAACCTTGAAAGAGACCACTATATGTGTAATTTTGTGTAATTTGGCTTGAATTTTGCTTGGATTATTTTGGTAATACGACTACGGTCACATCGTCCGTAAAAGGTAAACAAAAAAACGGCCGCCATTGGCGGCGTATTACTATGAATTTCTGAATTCCTCGTCGAAGTATTCTTGCATAAATAAATGCAGAATCCTTTAAATTTATGTTTTTAACCTATGATGCTTAACATTTTTTTAATTATTACCAAAAAAAAATTTTAAATTAAATTTACAGCGCAAGAACCTTGCCACCGCAAAACATATTATTTTTCCTAATTTTCTAATATTTTTTCAGTTAAAAAAACAAGCGAAATGATATAAAAATAAAATTCTCATTGTGAGACCATACTGTCAATGAGCTGGCTAATACATTTTTCAATTACAATTTTCTTCATTAAACCCGTATTTTGTTATCGAGTATCTAGTATATAATATGTAGATCTATCGATTATCGCGGCAATGAAGTAGCTAATGCATTATTCTAATTCATTAGAGCGCCATATTGTCGTCTTGCTCGCACTTGTGTAAAACGCTATAGCGCTGTCAAATCTTTAATGAAGTCTCTAATTAATGCGGCAGTGTCATGCCAGTATTAGTCTGATTTTTGTCTGTGAAATTTAAAAAAGTTGTTTGAAAAAACCTGCGCAAATAGATAGGCAATCGCCTAATGATTATTTCGGCTTATGTTTAGTGTTAACAATACTAATAAACTGTTTTGCAACCTTTGAGAACTGAACTTTACAACGAGTCAAATAGTTATTGACACACTGCGCCTTCAGAACGGTAAAGTTTGACCGAGCCGTTAAATAGCCGAAAAGGGTGACTTGAGAACCGGTGAGTTTGAATTTAACATAAAGCCTAGACTTTTTGTTTTGTCGCTTAGTCGACCGATTTTATTAAAATTTACGCCATAATTTTGAAATAATAAAAAAGCTCTTATCTCAGAGTAGATGAAAATACGTCAAAAAGCAACAAAGGTATACTTTTGTTCTATTTATTTACCGATCGTTCCTATGGCACCTATAATATATAGTCGTCTGATTTTCATAAAATTAAAAGCGAAATTCTAAAATAATAAATCATGGCCATATCTCAAAAAAGATGAAAATATGTTGGAAAACAACAAAGTTATAATTTTCTGATCATTTCTATGGCAGCTTATGATATAGTCGTCCGATCCGGCCCGTTCCGACATATATAGCAGGGAGAGTATTCAGAAGACTATTTCCAAAGTTTTATTCAGATAGCTTGAAAGGTGAGGAACTAGTTTGCGAAGAAACGGACAGACATGACTGGATCGACTCGGCTGTTGATGCTGATAAAGAATATATATATACGTTGCAAACTGAAATTATAATACCCTGCAAGGGTATAATTATTCAGCCGTTCAAACTCCGTCTTGCGAAAACAGAGGACTTCTTTGGCTGTACTATCAGATATATTCTGTAAATCAGTCTCAATGTCAAGAGTCACATTGAAAGAAGGATATGGATCTTTGGGTTGCGTGAGCGACACCACCCTAGCTAACTCTCGCCGGATCAAAGGCAGAACTAAGACCAAGTCGCTCTAAGGAATTTAGTACATGGTTGACTTGAGAAAGCGAAATGTCTAACAAGCCAGCAAATAAATTGTAGTAAAAAGTTTATATGATGACCAAATTACACCTGGGATGTTAAAATCACCAAGAACTAGTAATGGTCCCTCTGTGAGGGTCTATTGGAAACCAATTGGATAATAAATAGGAAGTTCAGACATTAAAGTAGGAACATATTATCTTCCATTGAATGATGCTTTCACACAAAGGATTTCAACATAGTCGCGCTCCTCGAAGGTAAGTAATTCAGACATAAGAGGTAACCGCTATGAGGACATCTCTCCCACATCTGATGGGCCGATTTAGCCGATATACTGTAAAAACAGCTTGAAAACTTTGGAGTTTAGAATTTTCGGCTGGCTGGGGAGACTTATTACTACAGAAAAATAAAATAAATACTCAAAGAGTTTTTTGGGGACATTTGGGGATATTTATTGAATGATAAAATATCCTTAATATACTAAAAATTGACTTTTTCCACCTTTTGTTCTTATATTTCGGTGATAACAGTTCTGATGTATGAGCCGAGAAATGAAAGGCTTATTGAAAATTTTCCCATTAGTTAAACACGCAAGGAAAAAGCTTCAATTAAATATTTGCAATTAAATTAATTATATTTCAAGATAATATCTAAGAAGTATTTGTATTGACTGGCTCCATTCTCTTATTAAATTGCGGACCCTTACAAAATTTAGACGTTCTCAAGGGAACGTTATAAAAAGGTTGTGAAGCTTATTCCTTTTATTAGAGGGAATAAAGAAAAACTGATTCCGCATGCGGAGCACATGGTTCTGAGCAGGGCTTGATTTAAAGAGAACTTTTTTTATCCACTTGGATTGAAACTGAGGCCAAGAAGGTTCTTGCAAATTAACTGTTGTCTTAATGATTCCTTCACAAAACCTTTTTTTCTTCTTATTGAATCCAACCAACAACAATGTAGTTCGCTCGGCATAGCGACATAAGTCCGCCGCCACAATTTCGCCCAATGACGCCGAAAAGCGTCATAAGACCGCGCGAAATTATTTCGCTTTAAAATAATTTGTGGCGGACTTATGATGCTGCAAAGCGCCATAAGTTCGCCACAGAAAAAACGACAGGGGTAACGACATAACTCCGCCGCCATAATTTCGCCGTTTTGAAACGACATAATTTCGCGCGATCTCATGACGCTTGAGGACGCCATAAGTTCGCCGCAGGAAAACGACATTATTTCGCCAGCCACTTCACGCGAACTTATGACGCTTTTCTGCGACATAAGATCGCGGCTGGCGAAATTATGTCGTTTTTTCTGTGGCGAACTTATGGCGCTTTGCACACATGCACCCGTGTTCATGAATGCATGAACACGCATACATACAAAGAAGAGTTCAAGCACAGAACAACCTTCTGAAGATGCGCCACTCTGCGACTGAACTCTCACACGAAGCTACGGGGCCTGTCGCTAAGAAATTTTTGGTTCCATTTTTGTTGTATGAAATGACTAGTCTATATGTTGTATGGTTAGTGGTACTAGGCTTATAGGGAATACCCAGTGTGTAAGCTCGAAAATCTTAAAGCCATAAATATGACATAATATATACATGTAATTTTTAAAAAAGTTTTTAAGATTAGATAAATTAAGACATGCTCTATAGATTTAATAAACATTTTAAATAATTCGATGTTCATTAGAGTATGTTCATGTTGCTTATGGAATCAACTGATCTCATCATCTCGGACTTAGTGTAGTGAAGTGACAAGATGTTGCGACTTTAAGAAGCTGTGTAAAAAGACTATTAAAACCTTGAAACCTTTAAATTTATTCTATATCGTAAATATTTATAAAAATAATACTTACAAAGGTTGTAAACATATAGTGGTATCGGTGGTCATTCATTTGAAGTTGCAATATCTGAAAAAAAAATTAATCAACAAAAACTATAAGAAAAGACCATAAACTATGAATAGAAAAGTTACTGAAACTTTAAGAACGGCAGAACCTTAGGAACACCTGGTTATTGTAGGATAAATTAAAATAAAAATACACGAATTTTGTGTTATAACATGTAATATTATAGAGGAAAAGAGAAAAAATAAATTAAAAAAAGATAAATACCAATTAAGAAAATTGGTGGTTTCTCCAAGCGCTCGTTAAGCCAGGCTAGTGTGACCACACTCGGACTTTCCTATCAATGCGCTACATCTCTAGGATGCTGCTGCAATAGACCACACAGCTGTTGTGCAAAAACATAGAATGTTCAACTAGAATGTTGAAAAATATTCCAGAGGTCAACCAAATTTAAAATTGAATGATTCTGAAAGATTTTGGCCCATAAGCGAAACATGTGGCCAACCCCGAGTAGTCCGAGTAGTGAGTATCCGCACTGTTCGGAGGATCGTTAAACGAACTATCGCGAAGATCGTACTGCTTCCGGGGGGAACCTCCGAAAGACCGAAATAGCCGGTCGTCGCGGGACTTCATACTTATAAGTCGTAGTTCTAACTCATACTGATTCTTACTCTTCTGTATCCTCTCCCAAAAACCAGATCAGAAACGATGTCCCCCCGTTTACACAGCGCCATCATAATGAAAAGAAGGGAACACGAGGTGTGAAATCCCACCGTTGCCGAGTCTGCAACGGAGCCCACCCGCTACGAAAATGTCGACGATTCCTCCGGCTGAGTGCGCTAACTGTTTGGTCCACGAGCACTCGGAACTGCCGAGCCTCGACGATGTTCACATCAATTGATGCCTCCTTCTCGTCATACAGCTGACGCTCTTCAGCACTCATCTGCCGCTATGCGGCACTATTTTGCCGCTCCTTGGCACGCTGCGACCGCCACGCAAAGCTCTGACGGAACTCCGACCGCGCTGGTGCGGATTGACACCAGGACGCGTGTCCATTCTGCGCTCCAATCCGGGAGCTGACTGAGACCGTGCGAACCTACTTCCAGGACAGCACTCTGAGCGGTTCTATCTCCCCGCTACGATTTCCGTAGTGTAAGCTTTTTAACTTTGGCCTCTGATAAGTCTGTTAGACTGCATTCCATACAACTGGTTCAAAAACAACAAAAGAACTATTGCCGATTTTCTTTTTGGTTTGCTTTTGCCTTCGCATTGACGCATAGGATTCCCAATGGGTCCTACCTTAGATTGAAGTTTAAGTACCAATATAATTATCAATAGATAGCAAGTGGTCTGATGAATTGGGTAGCGCCAATGAAACGATCGTATATTATAATTATATTATTATAATTATATTATATTATTATAATTATATTATATTATTATATATAATTATAACACTTTAAAAAAAGAGGGGAAACGCCAATGCAAAGCTGACCAGAGTACTAGGAAAACTATTGTTACTAATGGTAAAAAAAACATTGGTGCATCAATGTATTTAACAATAGTAAAAATACAAATTTGAATTGATGTTTTCTTTTAACATTAAAAACATTAATGTTCGCAGACTTATCCACCTTAAAGGTTCTAACGGAATCTTTTCACATTTTCTATATGGTTGCAACAGGATGGCTTACCGATCGAAAAAAAGTTTTTATATGAGTCGGATTTGTATCCACGATTATTTTGTAAATCTCCTTTTGTCGGATTCCTCGTAGGACTTGACGATATGATTCCGGACTGGCTTGCCTTATATACAACTCTGCTTTCGTTTCAATAGTTGAGTGCATCAAATTGAAAAGCCCTAAAAGAAAATGTAAATAAGTTTGTGTGATTAACAGTCCATTTAAAAACCTATAAGCACATTTTTAAAAAGAGATGATGTATCTTACAGTAGGCATAGCGACATATCTGCGCCCGGTACATTTTTCGAGCGAAACAACATATCTTCCGCAAAATACAAACAACATAAACTGCTGGTCGTAGGTTAGCCGCAAGAAGACTTGCATTACAATTTGTTTAATACTTATTATTTTAATGCAATATAAGTTGATATGCAAAAACACTTCGTATTTAATAATACTTATTGGAAATACAATTGGCACCGTATTGATCACCGAACTATCGATAGTCATAAAGTTATCGTATAATGTAAATTTGTCTTTTTCCTAATTTTCTAATATTTTTCAGTTCAAAAACCAGCGAATGATATAGAAATAAAATTCCCATTGTGAGACCATACTGTCAATGAGCTGGCAAATACATTTTTCAATTCTAATTTTCCCGTATTTTGTTATCGAGTATCTAGTATATTTTATGTAGATCTATCGATTATCGCGGCATTAGAGCGCCATATAGTCGTCTTGCTCGCACTTGTGTAAAACGCTATAGCGCTGTCAAATCTTTAATGAAGTCTCTAATACTGGCATGACACTGCCGCATTAATTAGACTTCATTAAAGATTTGACAGCGCTATAGCATTTTACACAAGTGCGAGCAAGACGACAATATGGCGCTCTAATGCATTAGAATAATGCATTATACTGGCATGACACTGCCGCATTAATTAGAGACTTCATTAAAGATTTGACAGCGCTATAGCGTTTTACACAAGTGCGAGCAAGACGACTATATTGCGCTCTAATGCATTAGAATAATGCATTAGCTACTTCATTGACGCGATAATCGATAGATCTACATATTATATACTAGATACTCGATAACAAAATACGGGTTTAATGAAGAAAATTGTAATTGAAAAATGTATTAGCCAGCTCATTGACAGTATGGTCTCACAATGAGAATTTTATTTTTATATCATTTCGCTGGTTTTTTGAACTGAAAAAATATTAGAAAATTAGGAAAAATAATATGTTTTGCGAGGGCAAGGTTCTTACGCTGTAAAACTAATATAAACATTTTTTTGGTAATAATTAAAAAAAATTTAAGCATTATACGTTAAAAACATAAATTTAAAGGATTCTGCATTTATTTATGCAAGAATACTTCGACGAGGAATTCAGAAATTCATAGTAATACGCCTCGAATGGCGGCCGTTTTTTTTTGTTTACCTTTTACGGTCGGTGTGACCGTAGTCGTATTACCAAATAATCCAAGCAAAATTCAAGCCAAATTACACAAAATTACACATATAGTGGTCTCTTTCAAGGTTCTAATGAAGTAGCTAATTAATGAAAACTGCATTAGTGTATCATATGGGCATTAGCTACTTCATTACCGCGATAATCGATAGATCTACATATTATATACTAGATACTCGATAACAAAATACGGGTTTAATGAAGAAAATTGTAATTGAAAAATGTATTAGCCAGCTCATTGACAGTATGGTCTCACAATGAGAATTTTATTTTTATATCATTTCGCTTGTTTTTTGAACTGAAAATATATTAGAAAATTAGCAAAAATAATATGTTTTGCGGTAGCAAGGTTCTTTCGCTGTAAAATTAATTAAAATTATTTTTTTTGTAATAATTTAAAAAATTTTAAGCATTATAGGTTAAAAACATAAATTTAAAGGATTCTGCATTTATTTATGCAATAATACTTCGACGAGGAATTCAGAAATTCATAATAATACGCCGCGAATGGCGGCCGTTTTTTTTGTTTACCTCTTACGGTCGGTGTGACCGTAGTCGTATTACCAAAATAATCCAAGCAAAATAACAATATAGTGGACTCTTTCAAGGTTCTAATGAAGTAGCTAATTAATGAAAACTGCATTACAGTATCATATGGGCATAATTAATGCGCCAATGTCATACGGCTATAACTGATGCACACTAGCGCCTTTTGAACAAATAGCGTTGCAAAAATAGAAAATATCAAATTCTTACATCACAAAACAAAAAATTGGTAAATTTCAGACATTCGAGATAATATTACTCGAAAACCATAACACCAATGGTCATGGTTTTGGGCTTTAAAGTATAGATACATTGATAAACTGTTAACGAAACTAAAAATACGTCAGTGTTGTTTTGGCTTCTACAGTGTTGTTTTGGCTTCTACAGTGTTGTTTTGGATTCCTGCCGATGAAATCCACCGACTATACTATATGTCTATAAGTTACGATGATCTTTCCCGGATCAGAATCAACTTTCATCCGCTGCTTCTGCGGAAATGCGAAGCAAAATAGCAAAACAACTCCTAGATGAAACACTTGAGCAATGGTCGGACCTAGAATAACTCCCTGCTGATTGGAGAAATGTTCGAGATGTGCTGTTCAGGAGTGCACTGCGCTTATAGAATTAGACGGACTGTCTTTATGCAGCAAAGCATTATGCCGTCCCTTGCATGTAAAACAGCTGTGCCTGCTCATGCACTCCCAAAGATGATGTCCCCTAGCGAAACAATTAAGGCATAATTGCTTCTGCTTTAATGCTATGATGCCCTTTACGGTTGAGTCATCTGGAGAAGGCGAGGACAAAGCCGATCTGGATGAGGCTCCTTCCACGTGGTCCGACTTGCGTCCCAAAAGTATTAACCCTTCTTATCTGTGGACTTCTGAGCTATTTTGAATGTTGTGGGTCGGACATCTCCAATTTCTTCGAGAAAAGAGTTCATCTCTTCCCAGGAAGGGATTTTGGACCATAAGGAGAGGGTGAACTTTGGCAACTTGGAGGAACAAAGGCTAATAAAGAGGCAATGCCAATTTTCTGTGCAGATTTCCGAATGTTGAAGTGCTATGAAACACCCCGGAATGGTGCTTTGAAGATCTTTTATTGTCGTGCCCAACTGACAATGCACTATGGGGCATTTGACCGATTTTTTGGAATAAATTAATAACTCGCGAACTATATAACATATTTCAATGAGGTTTTTTTATAGTGTTCTACATACCCTTACACACATGTTGGAAAAGTAAAATTACCCCCCCCCCCACAAAATTAAAAAAAAAAATTTTGTTTTCTTTTTATATAGCAAATTGTTCTATATATATTTTTTATTTTCAATTTCAATGTTGTAGAATATAATAGGATACATATTTGCCTTCCTGCTCTTTGCGTCCTCTCAAATTGCAGATTACTGCTCTTTGGTGAAGCCTTGATCAAGTTTTAAAGCCAAAGTCTCCTCTGTCGAAGAACGTACAGGCTGCTCAATGGGCTTGCATTTGAACATTTTGGTTTGTGCTGGATTTAAGCTAGTAACTTGAATATAACAGGCAGATATGTTTTTTTAATTTTTTCGAGCTTCTATGCCTGCTGCTTAAATCAGATAACCGCTGAGATATAGTTAGCTTCATCAATTTTCCCTCTTGAACATTTTAACCAAAATGATATTTTTAGACATTCAGCGGTTCTTTGCTTAGATTTGCTTGCATTTCCAATCAAATTTAAGCTAAAATTGCCTTCCACCCACTTTGAATATTTTTTGGATAACTTATCCATCTTCCTCTGGCATTTTCGCCATTTTTGTAATAAGTTTACGGAAGAAATTCGGGATTTTTCTTTTAAAAAGCTTTGATTTATCTCAAAAAGAATGAGATCAACTTGCTTGATTTATCTCAACAAGAATGGGATCAACTTGCTTGCTCACTAACGTCTCAAAGACCCTTTTGCTTATGCCACACATCCAGCAACGTTCTGTTTCTGATCAAGAGATTGGTTTAAAAGAAATTAAATTACGCGAAAAGTCGCACGAAGCGCACGATGAGACAAAATGTTCTGAGTTCGCAATTAATGACTCTACTAAATGAATATAGACACTCACTAAACAAAGTTAAACATTTTTTTAAAACTCTACGGAAAGTTGAACTTTCTTTCCAAAACCCAAACGAAAACATCACCTGCTACATTTACAAATTGTTAGTATTGGACGCACACATCAAGCAACATATTAGTATTTACACAAAGTACATACCTGAAGAATTCCTAACCAATTTAAATTAGAATTTTTCACTTAATTTTATTAGAGAAATACTGTTTTCAAAATGAGCTTCAAAGTTCGGCAAAAAGTAAACTAACCCTGTGCGCTTGCACAGGTATTTAAATACTAGACTGTAAAGTTAACATTTGCGGTATGTTAGAAAACAGATTGATGTTTTCTTAATACATTAAAATAAAAAAAATCGAAAATCGGCATACTTTTGAAAATTACATTTATTCCAAAAAAACGGTCAAACGCCCCATAGTGCAATGGCGTGAGCTTCTCCGCTAGTTTTGGCGTTTTAGTGGAAAAGCTTTCCACTGGAGTTAGCCTGGAATTATTCACGTAGATAGCCGTAAATAGGTCACGAAAGGTGGGCCAGCGCAGCTAATCTCCTTTGAAGATTTTTGTATTGCATGGTGGAAAATTGCAGACCCTCGAGAATGTATATGCAGACGTAGTTGTTTTAAATTACTTGAGGGTCCGGCCCCCATGTCTCTTGGACTTGGTTCCCGCCTTTGGTTTCCCTCTCTTGAAGGCGCTAACTGAGCTTCCTTCCTCTTTTGACTCGCGTCTTGAGGAGTTGACTGCTGTCCTTCAGACTTAACTATATTCCTTTGGGACTAGGCAGGAGTGACCAAATAATTAAGTGAGTGAAGCTGCTGGATTGAGCAGAAGAATTCCCAAAAATAAAGGATGGAGAGTAAAAAAAAACTTGTTTGCAAGAATATGCAGTAGGATTGGAATGGTAAAATTAATTTGATCTCAGTACCGTCAACTAAGTTGAAAATTTAGAAATATGAGACGGTAAAATCGATCCGAGTAACTTTTTTTTTTTGTTTTTTTCGCTTAATATTTATTGGTTTTATAAACTTTGCTGATTTAAGCTTTATATCTACTATTCAATCATTGGTTCAATAACATGTAGCAGAGGAAACAATTCAAAAAAAAATTTAACTACGTTATTCGCCGGGTGGACAGCTCTCGGATGATGACTCTCCTAAGTCGTCGTCTTCCTCTTGCAGCTGGCAGTGCTCTCGCCGGCGGGTTGGGGTGTCGAATTAACCTGGTTCGGTGTCGGGCGGCAATGGTGTTTATGGAATCTCCGAGTAACGAAAATGCACGAATATGCCGTAAGATTGGAATGGTAGAATTTATTTAATCTCAGTACCGCAGACCAAAAACACATGGAAAAATCGTATTTGGAGTAGAAGGGACAAGAGTCGAAATTTATCTGATCTCAATACCAGAGACCAAAAATAAATGAATGCAGAACGGAATTGCAGAAGTCTTGTTGTTCACGTATTTAAAAATAAAACAATAAATGCATAAATATGTACATGTAGATTAGGTAATTTGGGCGACTGTGGACATTTATTAAGGTAAAATAATTATTTTTTTTTAATTATAAAGGATTAATTAATCATTAATCTTCTAAGTAGTCGGCGGCGATTGTACATCAGATTGGGTGGGATCCTATCGACCCTCCTATGGAATCTAGTGGTAGACGACCTAATCAAGAGATTCGAGAGGAAAGCACCAAAGATGCGGATGACATAAGAATAATTATCACGGGAGTCTGTCCATCGATCCTCAGCTCGATCATGGCAACAACGCTCAGGGAGATATGTGAGTGGGCGGAGGAGGTAGGACTCAATATCATGCGGATAAGACGGACCTTATTCTCTTTACCAAGAGATACAAGGTACCGCAATGGATGCCCCCAAAAATTAACAAATCCAGGCTAACTCCGAAAACAAATCAAATATAGTGTGATGGCAAACCATAGAGAAGAAAACGTATAAAAAGCTTATGGAGAGAACCCAGCGGCTGCACTGCTCTGCATATCAGAGGCACTGAGGCCAGCCACTAACAAGCTATAATAGGTATATATCCCCTAGATATCAAAGCGAAACTAATTCGTCGAGACATGAGCAGTACATCTGACTACATGATACCCAAAACGTGCCCGGCTGTAAAGACAACTGTATTCATTGGACCAAATGACTGGAAGTCAGGCCAGGACCAGGACTCAATAACTCAATATATACACCGACGGCTCCAAGATGGATGGAGGAGTTGGAGCGGGCATATACTGTTCAGACCCTGAAATGTGATGAATCCGAGGCAACCGAAACCTTGGGGCATCTCATTTGCAAATGTCCGGCCCTAACGAGGGCAAGGATGAGATACCTAGGCTCTCCGGTTTTGGCATCGTTAGAAGATGCTTCTTGGAGGAAGCCAGGCGAACTCCTTGCCTTTGCGAAAAACATAAATAGTCTCTAGGTCTAGCTAAGGACCATATTGGCCTATGCGTGGCCCCACGAGGGCCGTCCGGATTAACCTAACGTAACTAATCATTAATAAAAATATAAATTATAAATATAAAAAATAATTAAATTCTTAATGCTGATGGTTTGACTGGTAGGATTAGAATAACTAACACCTTTGTTTCTAAATTTTATTATGTATTTGCTGAGTTGACACAGCAAAATTAATCTTACAGAGTGTGAACGAAATGAAATGTTCGGACCGCTCTGAAGACCGGCAATGAGAAAAAGTAGGAAGAAACTTGTCGTATTTATTTTGTTTGGAGATGAAAAATTTGGAGCACAAAATCCGGCTCGAAGGACCAAACGTTGAGGCGGGGAGTTGCTTTCTTCTCGAGAGTAGAAAAAATATAGCACCGAAAACCAATATTGAATAAGAAATCCCACGACGCAGTTGAGGGAAACGCCAGTGGTAGAAATAAGAAGGCACGGGGGGTTTGGGGTATATTCACGAGTAGATAATAATTCACGCCTGCTTTATTTCAGTTCATATATGTTACTAATTAGTTTACAGACAAGAGCCGAGCTCTCGCCCACATAACTTCATTAATATAGCGGGAACGGGAGAACGGAGAAAATTGAAGTAAACGAGCGGTCCCGAACTTCGCCTTGCGAGGCAACAAGAGTGGGTGCTGCATAAAATTGGCATAAGGCTTCACATTACACCAACGAGCCCAAGTGCTACATTTGCGCCTCGTCTGTCAAGAAGGAGACGAAACACTTAGCGGCTAGCATAAGGTGGCCGTCCAAGTGTAGCTGCAGTGGTGTAGCATGTAATTAATTCAACTGAACTTGAATCATTGCAGGGCCGCTTGCCTCCGTGCCAGAAGACAAGTCCAGAAATCGGGTAATTCTCCGAACTTGCTGGCCGGCAGCGAGACGTATCGGGCCGCACGAAAGAATCTTAATAAGGCGATACGAGCAAGGAATAGAGAATGCTTTCGTTCTCATTTCATTCCATGCCATCCGACGAAGTAGAGCACCACAAAAAGTGGTGAAGCGAGTGAGCACTGGAAGTACGTTGCCATCGGACCCAGAAGTCCTTGACGACATCGTACGGGCACTCTTCCCAGGCGTGGAGCAGGAGATCCTCGGGGCAGCGAGAACCCTGCAAAACAAAAGGCCGCCTGAACCCGATTCAGTCCCCAACAGGACAACCAAGCTGCTGCTCTCCCTGCACAAATGCCTGTTTGAAGGTACCTTCCCTAAAAGGTAGAAACGCCAGAAGCTGCTTCTCCTTGCGAAGCCGGGCAAGCCAGCGGGAGAACTCTCCTCATACCGACCCATCTGTCTGCTAGACACGACCAGGTATCATGGTGATGGTCTCGAGGCTGGAGGCAGCAATAGAGCGAGCGGGCGGACTCACTCCACACCAATTTGGGTTTCGTTTGGAAAATCGACATTGGACGCCATAGAAAAAATCACCAGCCTGGCCGCAAGTACCATTGCAGACACTAGTAAAGAAACGGCACAAAGGAGTACTGCCTAGTAATTACACTAGACATCCGAAACGCCTTCAATTCGGACGACTGGAGACGGACGCTGGAGGCCTTCAACATCCCTGGCTACCTGATGAGGATCTTTCGTAGCTATTTCAGTAAGAGGATGCTCATGCATACATGGGTTCCAGAACGCACCTGGTCTCAGCCGGAGTCCCGCAGGGCTCTCTTCTAGTCCGCTGCTCTGGAACACAATGTACAATGGAGTACTGAAAAGGAAGCTACCCACCAGCGTGGTCACGTCCCAACTCCTGCGCGGAGTAAAAGCCACTAAGTGCGCTGAGGGTAGCATGTGCCTTTAGGACCGTATCCGATGACGCGGCCCTAGTCATTGCCCTGCTGGTGCCGCTAGGCGAGGTAGTGCAAGAAGCACAAGAAACCCGCCCCCTACGCGAGCCGGGTAACTATACGGCGTGGCACGAGGCCAGGAGTAGCGCTAAAACAGAAATTAGATGTTGTCTTGCAAACTATGTACAAGATGTCGTCAGCCATCTCGACCTTCTATTTTTTCCACAACTCAACTGAATTCGACGGACTACAAGTCGATATGAGAATCGCAAATCGAATTTGATTCAATGGAATCGTTCGAATGTATATCGTTCTCGCGCAAAATCAAGCATACAAAATAGGCAAGCCTCGCGCACAACACACCATCCTAACGAATTTTCACGAAAGTTTCCCAAAACTTTTTAGCAAATTTAAAAGAATTGAAAAAAATGTTTATCTAAATCGGCTCAGCCGTTCTCAACTGATATATTGCGGCGGACGCCTTGCCTACGCTTAAATTAAATAGGAGTATATACCAGAGAACTGTAAGGGTGGCATTTTTTAGCGCTCTATTCACACCCAACTAAATTCGGGTGCCACTCACTACCGAACATCAAAATAAAAGACAAACACCCACACAAAAACGTCTGTGCCTTGCAAGTATTCTGTATGCTATCCACCCGATCATTGCGGTACTTTTCGTCGGTGGGTGCCGATCACAATCGCACTCATCAAAAAGGGCATGATAAAAACAACTATGCAAAAAGGGTTGAAGGAAAAAAAACACATTTATGACCTGGGTGTCTAGCAAACACCCGGATGTGTGTGTCGACACCCGGGTGTTTGTGACATGATCGCCTTCTTTGTTTTGGACACGTGTTAGCGATCGGATTCATTCCAGTTTGGATGTCTGTTGACAGCTTCCTTTTCTGCATTTTTTTTATTTTTGTTATTCTTTTATTTTTAAATTTTTATTTATCTTTTTTTATTACTTTTTTAAATGTAAATTTTAAAAAAAAAAATAAACAAACCACAACCCAAAAAAAAAACAAAATATAGAATAGATATACATTTTTTAAAAATATATATTAGATAGTTATTTGTTTAGACTTAAAAAAAAAGATTGCAGAATCTTACAAATTTTACAAGCAAAATTGAAGCTCCTTTTAATATATAATAAAAAATTTAATATACTTTTTATTTATACTTTATTAGTATTATATAAGTAAGGCCAATAAAAAACAAGAAAGGAAGCTAACTTCGGCACGCCGAAGTTTTTATACCCTTGCATATTGTTTTTGATGTTTGTATTATAGACTTAAATGCTGAAAACACACACAAAACAGAGTTTTATTACATTTTACCTATACTTATGTTTACAGTTGACAGTTAAAGTTTTAAATTCCGAGCTTTACATCTACCGATCGCTTCTATGGCAGCTATATGATATAGTTGTTCGATTTTCATAAAACTTATACTAAAATTCTGAAATAATATCAAAAGCTCATATCTCAAAGTAGATGAAAATACGTTGAAAAACAACGAAGTTATAATTATTTCTATTAATTTCCCGATCGTTCCTATGGCAGCTGTAAGATATAGTCCACCGATTTTCATAAAATTTAAACCAAAATTCTGAATTAATAACAAAAGCTCATATATCAAAGTAGATGAAAATACGTTGAAAAACAACGAAGTTATATTTTTTTCCTATTAATTTCCCGATCGTTCCTATGGCAGCTATATGATATAGTCGTCCGATTTTCATAAAATTTTTACCAAAATTCTGGAATAATATAGAATGGCTATATCTCAAAAATGATGCAAAAATATTAGAAAACAGCCAAGATATAATTTTTTTTCTAAAAATTTATCGAACATTTGTATGGCAGCTATATGATATAGTCGTCCGATCCGGCCCGTTCCGACATATATAGCAGTGAGAGTATATAGAAGACTATATGCAAAGTTTCATTCAGATAGCTTTAAAACTGAGGGACTTGTTTGCGTAGAAACGGACAGACGGACGGACAGACGGACAGACGGACAGACGGACATGGCTAGATCGACTTGGCTGTTGATGCTGATCAAGAATATATATACTTTATAGGGTCAGAAACGTCTCCTTCACTGCGTTGCAAACTTCTGACTGAAATTATAATACCCTGCAAGGGTATAAAAAAAAAAAAAAAAAAAAAACAAACTGTAAAAAAAATACACGCTCACGAAAATCGGGCGGGCGCAGGTCATTCTTTGTATACATACATTTTTTATGGGTGTCCGAAAAACGAAACAAAAATCAATCGGGTGCCAAATATACACGGGTGTTTCTTATTGCAGCAAATACGTACCGTATGGCCGATGCACTTGTAGTTCCGGTGGCTTGCTGCCGCTATGATACCCTAATACAGTTTTCATTAATCAGAGGATTCACTAGAACCTTGAAAGAGACAACTATGGTGTTGTTTTGAAAGAATTTATTTGTATGTTCTGACTACTGTCACACCGATATAAAAACAAACAACAAACAAAGGTCCCGTTTTTTAGCATATACATATCTATGCATTCCGTGATTGCACAAGCGCCCACAACGGTTTCACTTGTCAAACGGTCAGTATCAGACATTGTTGCATTCCAGGCAGTAACTGATAAAAAGTAATTGCTTGGCCCACCACGATTCCGAATTCTATATTATAGCATTTTTATTAATTTTATAAGAATATTTACGCAATCGGCAAGTTATTCTGTTATTGCAATTTCACGCTTTCCATCACCCAATATAATGTTTTATAATTAGAGTGAAATCAATTAATTCATAATCTAATGTAATTTTTTCACTTTTTCATTAAAAATCAAACGTGTTTCCGTGGTACTATTATTTTTTTTCGCAACTTACCATAATCTTCTTCATATATAATAGCCACTTTCGTCCAGTTTAGATAGACCATTACATCCCTATAAGCGAGAGTTAGAAGACTATGTGCAGGATATAAATTGACAGAAAACTCTTTGGAACTATATTCGAGATCAATTCGAACTTCGACATGGGGTATATCATAAGCCTCGCATATAGACTGCACGTGACCGGCAAGTAGGGGATCTGTTGGACCAAATATGGCTTGAACTCCAGCCTCCAATTGTCGGCAGACTTTCTTAGTCGTTCTAAAGGAATCATCGCGTGGCACATACTCAATATCATAAACAAGTTGTGTTTTGGGAAGCAAGGCTTTCTCCTTGTTAATTCGATATATGGCGTATTTGAATGCCGATTCTATACTGCTTTCACGTTCATCTTCGGTAAAAATAGCACCTATCGAACACAATTTATGGATAAAATATACTAAAGTTTTTATTTAATTTATAAGTTCTAAAACTTACCAACACGAATTACGGGTGGCAACGCATTCGCAATTACTAATATTGATGATAAAATTATGCAAAAAAACATAGTCTAAATGCTTTGCAGTCCAATTTCTGAATTTTCTTTTATGGTATCCCGTGTTCGCCGTATCTATAAAGAGAAGACATTACATTACATATTACTAAGTTATATCAGCTTGGAACCATTACATATACCATTGTTTAATGAAAGTACATATTTATTATAATATATACATATTAAAAATATTTCTTAGCCACCACTTCCAATAACACAATATTATATGTAAACAAGTAAAGTGCAAACACCACTAAATCTTAAAAGAGTGCATTTTCAACCCCAAAGCAAGAGAAAGCTTTAAGCTTCTATGAAGCCTAAAAAGTGTATTTTAAGGTTGTGGTGGTGGTTTCCCTTGCTCTAATAACCCTATGTATAACAGAATAGAATGTCTTATAATTTAACATTGTCAAAAGAACTAAGCTTGATAACCAGCCACCAGAACAGATGGTTTTGCCGTTCAGAAAACATCTCTTTGTTTTTCCTCCAAATTTGATAGACTTTTTGCCGATAGTTTGCGATTGTTTTTCAGTGAAAGTCTTCTTATAGGGTCTTCCCACACAGCGTTAAAGCGCATTTAGCATCCGTTGAACAAATGCTCCATAAGGTTTTGCCGTTCCGAATTTTCCCAAATGGCCCGGCGTTAGTTCAGCATTAGATTTTAATGCTGAACTAACGCCGGTTTGTTTGGCGATAGTTAGGCGATAGTTTTTCGGTGCAACTCTGATTCTTCTTCTTAATTTGACCATTCACCACGAAAATGTAAACAAACTTGGCGAGAAACAAATGAGATATGGAATTTAAAACGTGGCGCCAAAGCTACAAGCATGCCCAAAATAGATGTTGGCGTTTTTTCTGTAAATTCTTGCCCCAATATGTCCCCAATTGTTACTATTTAATATAAACCGCCTACCTCTACCTTATTTTAAAGATTTTGGATGCCTATACCACCTATAGACACTCTTCGGGGAATTTGCTCTTTGTTAGAGAAAAATCATTAGAAAAACTAAAATTCCTTGTCATTTAATTCATTTAAATTTATTGCGGATAAATTCTGACGCAATCTGTGCCTTTTGCTGTTCTACAACAGCCAAAATAGTTGGTAAATGCTCCATTTCAAATTTGCAACTGCCAATTCGACAGCCTTTGTTTACGTTTTCATGAGCCACAGCTGATCGATCAGCTGCTCGGATGCTAAATGCGCTTTAATGTTGTGTGGGAACACGAGTTTCACATTTGTGAAAAATCCCAAACGTTCCTCACAAATGCGCTGTGTGGGAAGACAGTATTATCATTACAAAATTTTGACATTACTACAAAAATGACAGGGAACAATTAAAATAAGGCAGGCGCCAAAGCGTCAATGTTTTTCGGTATATCTTTTTCCCAAAATTTTCCAAATGGCTACAATTTAATATAATACTGTCTTCCCCCACAGCGCATTTGTGAGGAACGTTTGGGATTTTTCACAAATGTGAAACTCGTGTTCCCACACAACATTAAAGAGCATTTAGCATCCGAACAGCTGATCGATCAGCTGTGGCTCATGAAAACGTAAACAAGGGCTGTCGAATTGGCAGTTGCAAATTTGAAATGGAGCATTTACCAACTATTTTGGCTGTTGTACAACAGCAAAATGCACAGATTGCGTCAGAATTTATCCGCACTAAATTTAAATGAATAAATGACAAGGAATTTTAGTTTTTCTAATGATTCTTCTCTAACAAAGAGCAAATTCCCCGAAGAGTGTCTATAGGTGGTATAGGCATCCAAAATCTTTAAAATAAGGTAGAGGCAGGCGGTTTATATTAAATAGTAACAATTGGGGACATATTGGGGCAAGAATATACAGAAAAAACGCCAACAACTATTTTGGGCATGCTTGTAGCTTTGGCGCCACATTTTAAATTCCATATCTCATTTGTTTCTCGCCAAGTGTATATACACTTTCGTAGTGATATTCAAATTTGCACTGTTAAGAAGAAGAAATCAGAGTTGCACTGAAAAACTATCGCCTAACTATCGACAACAAACTGTGGTTAGATTTAGATGCGTTCTAACGGCGGTCCAAGTGGGAAATTTCGGAACGGCAAAGCCTTATGGGCAGTGGACGCTCTTGGATGGTGTGTGGGAAGACCCTATAACAGTGCAAATTTGACCAACATGTATACACACTTGGCGAGAAACAATTGAAAAATGAAATTTAAAATGTGGCGCCAAAGCTACAAACATGCCCAAAATAATTGTTGGTGTTTTTCTGTATATTCTTGCCCCAATATGTCCCCAATTGTTACTATTTAATATAAACCGCCTGCCTCTACCTTATTTTAAAGATTTTTTATGCCTATACTACCTATAGAGACTCTTCGGGGCATTTGCTCTTTGTTAGAAAGAAATCATTAGAGAAACTAAAATTCCTTATCAATAATTCATTTAAATTTAGTGCGGATAAAATCTGACGCAATCTGTGCTTTTGCGATTGTACAACAGCCAAAATAGTTGGTAAATGCTCCATTTAAATTTTGCAACCAATTCGACAGCCTTTGTTTACGTTTTCATGAGCCACAGCTGATCGATCAGCTGTTCGGATGGCGGATGCGCTTTAACGCAGCTCTGTGGGAACACGAGTTTCACTTTTTTTTTAAATCCCAACCGTGCCTCACAAATGCTCTGTGTGGGAAGACAGTATTATTGAAAGGGCAACCAAAGGAAGCACGAGATTTTATATGTATGACAGCATTTTAATGAGTTCGTGATGCTTTTACTAAGAAAACTTTTTTTTTAAAACCATAAAACCTTATATAATACAATATATCAAAAAAACATCGATGCCGAATACCATATAATAATATAATAATACCTAAAAAGGTTGCTCAAAAATACGTGTAAATAAATTAATATCGGAGACTTTTGCTAGAGCCGGGTGACTTTTCTATATATACAGATTTTAAATCTCGAGACTGTGAATGTGCAGCCCTGGTTTGTTGGTATTTTTTAGTCAATTTCAACAGTTATTTTTTGTCGAAGACATAAGTATATATATCACACAAATATGTCGGATAAACATTACCAGGATATTGATAAAATCTAAATTTTAAACTTGGTGTTAACCTTACCCTTTTATGCGTTTCACAAGACGCTCTACGAAATATTTGCTGACAAAAATACGTAAGAAAGTGTATTATTGATTTTTCAGTAGTAATTTTGTAAGAGAAATAAAATGAACTTATATTTGTTTATTTTACTGTTGGGAAAAGTGGATTAATATTGATTGAAATTAAGGATAATACCTTTATTAAACCGACAAATTTGTTAATAGTCATCGGTTGCTTTTATTTGTTTAGAAAAACCAGAGCCCGAACGGTAAGAAGAAATCCTCTACAAAATGTGTGTATCTGATGGATACAAACACATATGTACAAACATGCTTAGAGACATACATATACATAAATCCATGTCCAGCTATTTGAATGCATTTATACAAATAGATACATATGTATAAGCGAAGACAAAAAATAGTTTTTGACTTCTGAAGATTAAGTGAGTTTTTAAGTGTACAAATTCGGTAATTTTTTTTTAATGTATATTTATAAACAAATTAATATAGTGTTTTAACTTCCTTAATTTATCTTTAGTTTACTTAAAATTCAATATGACGAGTAATCATTTTGTATTTCCAGATCCAAGCACTATTTATAATCATGACAAGACACAACCACTTGGGTACCATATACCTTGCAGTAATATTATCAGCAACATTCACAGCTGCAGTTGTTACATCCAGTGAAAATGAGGATGAATATTTAACACAAAAAGGTTAGTTATTGTTAGTTATTGAAAACGTGTATGTCCTAAAACCGTTGAATAATTAATTGTTTAATTAAAATTATACGTTTACGTTAAATGATGAGGTGATAGTACTCACCAGTCACCTGAATATTTAAAAATTCGTTGATATATATCATATCTTTACAGAAATCATATTAGAAAAATCGTATCATGGCTTGATTCGGGAAAACGAGACCTTTGTGGAAATAACGCCATTGATCAAAGTTGACGAAGAAAAGATTTGCAACTTTCACATTCTTAAAAAACCATATCATGAGATACCATTTGAAGTAAGTTTACCTCCCGAAATTTTATATCACACTCTCAATAATATTAATTTACAATTCCAATTTTAGATTGAATTGGTTAATAACTTGGGAATTTTGAAGGCACGTCGTACATTAAATTGTGAAAAGCGTAAAAGTTACCATTTTGAAATCGTTGCAATATATTGCGATGGCACGCCATCAAATACGGCGAATGTTCATATCACTGTAATTGATATTAATGAGTATGCTCCGACCTTCCTAGAGCCATCTTACGTAACGGAAGTCGACGAGGGACGTCTGTACAATGAAATCTTGAGGGTCGAGGCAACGGACAAGGATTGCACTCCACTTTTTGGAGATGTTTGCAAATATGAAATACTCAACAACGATGAACCATTCGCGATCGATAACGAAGGATCGATAAAAAACACTGAACCGCTATCTCATCGAGCATCGCATAATCACATATTGTCGGTTGTGGCCTATGATTGTGCGATGAAGGAGTCTGCGGCGATTATGGTCAGCATTAAAGTTCGTCGTGTGTGCGAAGCAAAGTTCTTGGGAATGCCGGAACGCATCGATTATACGGTACATATACATACATACATATATTCATCAACACAAGACAGAAAAAATACTTCTGCAAGCTGAAGTTCATGTGCCCTTAAAGTTAAGCCAAAAACTCTCGGCAACTATTATTAGTGAAAAAAAAAATCAATGTAACATTGATAGGATCCATGTTGACGAACGTTTTGTGGCTTTAATATTTTCTCTGAACCTTTTTAAGGACTTTATCTAAAATTTAAATATATAAAAGATGAAAATACATTGAAAAATAAAAAAAATATATAAATATATATTTGATGACTGCCATAAAAATGATCAGAAAATTATTCTTATATATATATATATATATATATATATATATATATATATATAATATATTTATTTATATATAACATATATGTATACTAGCTGCAATCCAAAGATGACAATCTGCAAATGTTGATTTATACACATAGCTAAAAAATTGAGACAACAGTTTGCATAGTAAGAAGCATACCTAGATCTACTCGGCTGTTCATACTGATCAAAAATCAATAAGATATGTGCTCGCCCCCGATCCCGAACAACTTAAATTTTTAAAATGCACATTTTCGCTCTTTCACTATCATTTCTTCTGATCTAATCCGCTTTTGGAAAATTATATTATGCCGTTTCAATAAGCCTTACGGTACCCTCAAAAAACAACCTCCAGCGTCGGAGTCATGAGCCATTGTCCCCGTGTGCTTCAATCCACAGTGATTCTGTTTTTGTAATATAGAATCTCCGAAATCGCAGTTCGTGTTCTGTAACTGCACTGTAAACCAATCAAAAAAAAAAAAAAAACAATGGCGTACACAATAAATATTTCGTTAGGGAACCAGTGTGATCAAAGAAATAAAAGGAAATGATCAAAAGGTATCACTGCCACGTGTTTCCATCAGAGACCGTAATCATTATAGGTTATATTATAAAAGTAATGATTATATTTAGATTTTGTTTTTTTAAATCACCATTAAAAAAATAAATTTCAAAAATAATGATTATTAATTATTTTTCATTATGTTACTCAAAATAAAACTCAACTGTAAATCACGGGTTCATTTGTTTCATATTATTGTATAATCACCGCATAGCTACCCTCATTTCTAATTTCGTAATAATTACCTTTGATCAAACATTTTTTAATTTTTAGGTTCTAGGTATATTTTAATACGTATTAATTATGTTTAATTATTTTTAAACATACTTCAAATTTAATTGCTTTCTAACAGTAGCTACCCCTTATTAATTATAGTCAGGGAGCACGGAAAGCCTCCAATTATTTCCAAATGCCCGCCTGGACTTGTGTGATGCTGCGTGTAGCAATCAGGACTTGAATATTCGTGCATCGATATCTCTTAAGGTAAGCATTTTATGTTATGTATGCTTATACCATAAAGTAAGAAACCAGAGTGTAAAATAAAATTTAATGTTCGCAAAAAAAATGATTCAGTGTTTTCTAAATAAAAATTTACTTCAAACAAATAAGTAAGCAAATTTAGGACGCCATATAGCTGCCATAGGAGCGATCGGTAGATGTAGAGAAAATGTAAAGGTGTGAATGTAAAACTGTAACTGTCAAACTGTAAACATAATAAGTATAGGTAAAATGTAATGAAATAATATCTGCAAGGGTATACAAACTTCGGCGTGCCGAAGTTAGCTTCCTTTCTTGTTTTTACATGTTTCTGCAATGTCAGAACTTCCAATTTATTTGGAAAACCCTGATTTTAGCACTCTGGGACTAAGTTTATCATTCTCTCCTGTTTGGAAACTCGATTTAACGGGAGTTCAGGTGGATCTTCTTAGATGGATCTCATGTTATCTGAGTGGAAGGACACAAAAGGTCCTGTAAAAATATAACTTGTCTAATGTTCTTCGGATTATCTCTGGCGTGTTGTTCGTTATTGTTTACTTTATTTATTAACGACCTGCCGATAGTTCTCACTAACTCCAGAGTAATTATGTATGCTATGTATGTATGTCAAACTTGACAGTCCGATTTACTGACAGATCTTAATAATTTTCAAAAATGGTGCTGTGTCGTTCTCTAGCTTTCGACCTTTACGCTGAACTGCTGTTGGAAAGAATTACTCTAGTTCATTATTTGGGCATCCGCATAGATACTTAACTTGACTTTGAATGCAGACTAAATTAACCCTCTTATTCAAGTAGACCCCTAATCATTTTATCTTTCCTAGCAAAGTACTTCCTAAACTTGTTAACTTTAATCCTAACCCACTTAGTAGGTGTGCAAGCAGTAAACCAGTAGTTCTACTGACCAAGAAGAAGAATAAATGTAAATCGAGAAAACTTTCGTGTTGATCTCAAGAATGTCTTTTTATTTTCTGGTTGTATTTAAAATGCCTCATTAGCAACTTTAATATATTTCCAGACCAAACACATCTCATTTGGATGCGATCGGGAAATATCAAATTGCACTTCGCAACAGCTAATGAAGGACCTCTTACCCCGCAAAGCTGAATGGACAAAAGTGTTGAATTTCGATGAAGGTGTGGAACCCATATTTCATTTCGATGGCTCCACTGGGGTAGTAATACCCGATACAGTTATCGACCATTATGACTTTTCAACGCATCCGTTCAGTATATTGACAGTGTTTCGACATCACAATATTCAGGGGTCAAGTTCAGAAAATAAACATGTCAAGGAACATATTTTGTGCAGTGCTGACGACCACAAAATGAATAGGCATCATATGGCTTTATTTGTTCGAAATTGTCGATTAATTCTATTATTGCGGAAAAACTTTAATGAAGGCGATCTGAATATCTTCAGTCCAGCGGAGTGGAGATGGAAAATCCCAGAAGTTTGTGATAACGAATGGCATCATTACGTAGTAAATGTCGAAGATTTATCGAAAGTGGAACTCTTCATTGATGGTGTACGATTTGAGAATTCTATTGAGGATCGTCACAGTAATCCGGAGGTAATAGATGACTGGCCACTTCATGCCGCCCATGGTGTGAACACCTCATTGGCCATCGGTGCTTGTTATCAGAGTTTAGAAAATCGCCTAAAACATGGCTTTAATGGTGACATTTCCAAGGTCAAGGTAACTCTCAATGGATTTCTCACACCAGAAGATATTAAATGTGGAACTTTTTGTGCGGAGCATTTACTATCACCGAAAGAAAATAATAAAAATGATATCCAGTCCAACGGACAGATGAACGAAATATCCATTGAGGCCAAAACGAAACATGAAATTGAGCAATTAATGCATAAAATTCAATATATTAATGTAAAAAAAAACCCAACCATAGGACGACGTAATATTGAAGTTCGCACGGAATTGGCTTGTAATAATCAAAGTTATTCGCTTCGTTTGCCGCCAATCGAGACATATATAATGGTCAATAAGCCCACAGCCGCGATCGGTCTAGATATCGATGTTGGCTCCACATCGTTATCGGTAACTAAAAAAGTTTTTTCTCAAAGTAAAATTAAACTTAATTAAAAATGAACTTTATTTTTTTTTTTTTTGAATTCATGCAGCTGGATAGCTCACCTGATCAAGATTTGACTTTAGATTCGTCCAAAATATTAATATCTGGTAAGTGAAACAAATGTTGTTATACACATTTTTCGATCTTTTTATAACAGCTATTAGATCTAATCGTCCGATCCGGACCGTTTCGACATATATACTAGTTTTTGTAGAAACGGATAGACGGGCAGGCAGACAAATGTCCAGACGGACATCGCTAGGTCGACTCTACTTAATAGGGTCAGAAACGATCCATTACTACATTGCAAACTTCTGACTAAAATTCCTTTCAATACCCTTTATGGGTACAAAAAAGCATTGAGCTGAAAATAAAATCGATTCTATAATCGATTAATCGATTGTTTTCAATTATACGATAAATCCATATACATTTTTAGAATCGATTTAGTCGAAAAAGATGTAAACATATGTAAAGAAGTAAAGTACAAATATTAACATTTTTGATTCAGTATTTTTATTATAATTTGTCTATTTTCGGAATCCCGATTTCCGGAATTTGGTATTTTGGATTCTAATGGTCGACCTAGTAAATGTCATATTAACGATGTCATTCAAAAGGTGAAGAACACCAAAAAGCTCACTGTTAAAAACTAAAATGAATAGATAAAATGCAAAGAACCATATAATTATGAATATATGATGGATTTTCAATATAATTAAAATTATATGTTGTTGAGCCGGCTTGAGGTCAGGGAGGGTGGAAGAATTAGAAGAAAAACAGTACAAAACTCCACGTCGAACAGAGCTGACGTGTAAAATAATGTAGGTCAAAAAAGTTATGTTTTTTATTGTAAATTTTATGTAGATTAATTGTTTAACATTGTTATAGTTGCCCTGAAGACGGTTGACGTTAGTTCAACCGAAATATATCGCACCAAACTGAATAAAAAGCTTTTTATTTATGTTGATACTCCACCCCCCTCCCTGACCTCAAGCCGGCTTAACAACATATAAACCAAGGAAAGGTCGCCAAAAACCACAACTATAATTAAAATTGTTATCGTTTTCTATTATACTCGATTTCCTCGTCGAATTTTTTAGAAAAAATCAAATCACAGACAATCACTTCCTAAACTTTTTACCTTTATTCCTAACCCACTTAGTACGGGTGCAAGCACCAATGTTTAATTTTATAAATGTCATATTAACGATTAAAATTCTTTTCGTTTTCGATTAAAATCGATTTCCTCGTCGATTTTTTTTAGAAAAAATCAAATTACAGACCATTGATTTGTTTCCAGCACTAATAAGGCCCAACTATCGATATTTTCAGTTCTAAATACTGTGTGAAACTTTATTTTTATCGATATATTGTTTTTAATACTAAAATAATAAATATATTTCTTTAAAGGAACATCAAATAAATTGGTATCGTATCAGGAAATAAAGCTAGGTGTACACATTTTGGACAAAATCTTCATCGAAACACTGCCCAGAAAGAGAGAAATAACTGAAAATGGACCAAATGTTATTCAAAATCTGGACTCGTGTAGCGTTGTGGTATTTCCCTCCTTAAATCCGGATCATGAAGATATACAAATTGATGGCGATGAGTCGCTTTCCTCAACAATGGATATTAAAACGAACATTAATAAAGATGGCGTTGAAATGCTGGGCAAGGACACCATTCAAAGCTACCTAAACGTCCTACGATCCCTCATATATAGTAATAAAAAGCCGGCTTATTATCTGAATCGAGTATTTAAGCTGTCATGTGCCCAGCTTAGCTCGCAATTTAAACGCGCGGAATATACACTAACACTCACTGTATTGCATCCAAAACAAACTCTGTTTAGGTCAACGACCAGTCTGCAATCATCTTCTTTGCCTTTAACTAACCAGAATACTATTGGTAATAACAATATTGAAAACTCTTACCACCTTAATAATGGTCTGAACAGTGACAGTGACAATAATCAACAGACAGGTGGGTTTCGACTGTGAAAAATGTTACTTTACAGAGCATTTGAAAGATATCGATCTAAAAGTCGTGCCTTTATACAAATACAAAAAAAAATACTTAGGGTTGAATCAACCAATATCACACAATATCAAACTGGTTCTAACATGCCTGACATTAAGTGACTGTTGCAAATCGTACCAATACAATATTATTTTTGTTGTTGTATTACTACAACAGTTCAGAGCATTAAAATCCATCGGAAATATATATTTCAGTTCTTGGTTCTAAAATGTTTTCGGCCAATGTAATTAATAGTAAAATAGTATGTTACTTTATTTTTGTAGGTTTGTGAATTTTAACTGCAGATTGTGGATAAAATCCACTGAAGAATAGTTAAATCACGTAATGTAATAATTATGTATCTTAAACAGTCTGTCAGAGTGAGCTCCAGGATTGGTTGAATTTACCAGCAAGAATTTTTGTTGTGTAGAACATTTTCTAGCTCATTTCATTTTTTTATTTATGTATATTTTTATCTCTTCAGATTCCAAGGTTTACTCATATTCCCTATTACATACGAACGATGTCCAAGAACCGAAGTCTCATGTTCACTCATTCGTACATAGAGGTAAGCTGATGTAGTCTATAAATATAAAACTTTCCAAGGTTTAAATTGTTTTCTTTTAGCTGAAGGCTCTCATCTAACGATGCTCATAATACTTGTTAGTGTCTTTTTGGCTGTACTTTTGTGTGGGGTTTCGATCGCGCGTTTGAAAAATAACCAAAAATACTCTGATCGTCACCAGCCCAGTCCGAAGGTAAGTATTTTACATACATTTTCCTTGCAAGTGAAGATGCAAATTATCCTACTTTCGATGTGACCCTTGCCATTGAGACTGATTTACAGAATTTATCTGACAGTCCAACCAAGAAAATCCCCTGTTTTTTGTAAGGCTTACGTTGAACGGCTACATAATTTTATATCTGAATTTAATTGGTCCAACTATTTTTCATAGTGCCATTAATTTATTTTTTATTCAATGTGTTTCGTCATACTATCCATCAACCCTACATAAAACTCCTTGGTTTCCCAAAGATTTGAGTAGCCTCAAAAATAAACAAGAAAAGAAGCTAACTTCGGCACGCCGAAGTTTTATACCCTTGCAGATTGCTAGATTGCTATTGGATCATTGAGAATCGAACCATTCTGGTTAAATAATTTTAAAAAAATAAAAGAAAATATTTAAAAGTTGTATATTTATACATAGCATAAATAAAATGCTGAAAACTCAACATTGTACCTATACTTATTATTTTTACAGTTTGACAGTTACAGTTTTACATTCCCAGCTTTACATTTTCTTTACATGTATCGATCGTATCTATGGCAGCTATATGATATAGTTGTCCGATTTTTATGAAATTTATACAAAAATTCTGAAATAATAATAAAAGCTCATATCTCAGAGTATATGAAAACACGTTGAAAAACAACGAAGTTATAATTTTTTTTCTATTAATTTCCCGATCGTTCCTGTGGCAGCTATAAGATATAGTCGTCCGATTTTAATTAAATTAAAACCGAAATTTTAAAAATACTACAAAATGGCCATATCTCAAAAATTATTAAAATATGTAGAAAAACAGCCAAGTTATAATTTTTTTTCTTAAAACTGAAATTATAATACCCTGCAAGGTTATAAAAATCTACTTTGTATGTTAAACTGAAGCGCACTGGTTCTCAGTCTGCCCTAGCCAGCTACTTATCGGCCTTACTGTGCTAAACCCGCAGTGTTACAAAAACTATTTTACTCGGTGCAGGGTCTAGCTCTCTCAGTACCGGAATCAGTTTAGTAATTTTATTAAAACTAAAGGCATGACCTTTTCTTAATCGCTTCCTTTGAAAATACAACCGTATATAATGATCAGGCAATGCCTATTTCAAGTCAGAATTTTTTCCTCATGCCCAAATCGAACTAAATGTTTAGTACTAGTTTAAACCAAAGCTCTCTTCTTTTAGATCTTGTTAGCCATTCAATGTCATTACACCATATTTCCAGCACCTTCCAGTTTTTTCTACGTGTCAAGATGGTGTTATTAAACAAAGATCAAAACTAAAACCTTTGGAGTTCACATCTTTCATTATAATTGGCTTTCATTATAACTACATTACATTACATTTTTCTGACTAACTTAAGAGTTCTTATGTACGCGGATGACGTCAAATTTTGCTTGGTGGGCGAAGTCCCTATATATTTTTTTAGTTCGTCCCATCTTAGAATATGAATCTTGCGTTTGGCAGTAAAGGCATCGAATGGGAACTTTTTACTTCTCGCCTTACCGTCGTATTCCACTAGAATCCTACTACTTATGGTAAACATCCTTTGAACTGCGTGGATCCTTTACAGTCCTATGTGCACATTTCAGATCAACACTGATCTCTTATACATTTCTTACTATTATTCTGCTGAACGCATATGACCACTAATCATAATGCATTCTAGTTATTGTTATAAAAAGAATTATGTCCCGAAATGTTTTTCAAAGAGAGAGAGAGAGAGCGAGAAAGAGAGAGAGAGAGAGAGAGAGAAACAGAGAGAGAGCGAGAAAGAGAGAGCGAGAGAATGTCCCGTGATGTTTTTCAGAGAGAGAGAATGTCTTGTGATGTCCTCAGATGTTTTTCATGGGAGAACAAGAAAGGAAGCTAACTTCGGCACGCCGAAGTTTGTATACCCTTGCAGATTGGTTTTGAGGTTTATATTATAGATTTAAATGCTGAAAACACTCACAAAACAGAGTTTCATTACATTTTACCTATACTTATTATGTCTACAGTTTGACAGTTACAGTTTTACATTCCCAGTTTTACATTTTCTCTACATCTACCGATCGGTTTATATGGCAGCTATATGGTATAGTTGTCCGATTTTTATGAAATTTATACCATAATTCTAGAATAATAAAAAAAAGCTTATATCTCAGAGTAGATAAACATACGTTGAAAAACAACGAAACTATAATTTTTTTTCCTATTTATTTCTCGACCGTTCCTATGGCAGCTATATCATATAGTCGTCCGATTTTCATAAAATTTTTACCAAAATTCTTAAACAATATAAAATGGCCATACCTAAAAAATGGTGCAAAAATGTTGAAAAACAGCAAAGTTTTAATATTTTTCTACAAATATATCGTATATATGTATGTACTACATATATATGTACAGCTGTGTTCACGGAAATAGCAGTGCCGCACGACCTGCACGTTTAAGATTGGAAAATACTATTACAAACACTATTTTCATAAATTTTTTTTCATAAAGGCTTAGTGTATTTAATTATTAACAATACCACAATCATTTAATTTAGGTAACATAAACCTAATAGAAGATATATCTAATAACAATAAAAAAGGTCTATATTATGCCGATCATTGAAATAGCAGTGAAAAACTAAAATTCTACATAAATTTAAAAATATCGTATAAGACACCTATTTCTTCTTAAATTCTAATTGACTATGATCTAATATTTTGTTAAATAGCCTTTAGAAGCTATCATAGCCTCATACCTGGGTGGCAAGGAGTCCACCAAGTCTTAGCAACGCTTGAGGGGAATATGGCCTCATTCCTCCTGCACAAATTGCCAAAGCTGCGGCTTAGAAGTCGGAAACTCCTTTAATACGTAGCCCTTGATGTCCCTCATAAGTTTTCGATCGGATTTATATCCGGGGACTGTGCAGGCCATGGCATTGCATCCACTTTTTCATTAAGAACCCACTCCTTGGCCACCTTGCTGGTATGATTAGGGTCACTGTCCTGCAGAAATGTCCAAATTAATGGCATATTTTCATCAGGATACGGCTGCAAGACAGTTTTTAATATTTGGACATAAACATAATGGTCTTTGATCCCACCGATCATATATACGGGACCTACAACGTTGTATGGAAAGTATACCCATACCATGATTTTTAGGCCACCGTGTTTTACTGTCTCCAGCGTATGGTTTGGGGGGTACTATGTATTTGGAGGTCGACGGACATATTGTCTTGTCCTATTTCACCAAATAAAACCAGTTTGGAGTCATTTGTTCAAAGGATCTTACGCCATTTGAATAGTGGCAGTTCAAGTGGCTATTGGCGAACTCCAATCTGGCCTTGACATGCCTTTAACCATGCAGTGGCATTTTCCATGGACTTCGCGAATCTAAAATTTATTCAATAAGTCCCCGGCGAATGGTCCCATGATTGATTCCCATGCCAATTCCCGCTCATATATCCCTAGAGGATGCAAAAGGACGAGCTTTGCTGAAGCGAAGTACGCGTCGAGCCTGTACAATTGTGGTTTTGCGAATCGTACCTCGGTTTTTTTGGGTTCGGTTCATATTTTATGACTTATAAACTATTTTAAAAGAACAATTCGAAAGATTTGAAGACTCTTTACATGTTTTGCCCTTCTTTCTAGGCTAAGTTATCTGATACCTTTCTCTCATGGAGCAGTGAGGTCCTGCGTCCACTAAAATAATTTTTTTTTGCGTTGTAAAGGTGTATTATAGTATAAACTATAATAACGACCGTAATTAAACTCATTTTTTACAAAATTAATAGAAATTTCGGCACTTTTTTCGAAAGAAAATTAAAAACTGCTATTTCAGTGATCGGCCAAAACGAGCTGCATATGTGAAAAATATCAATAAAACTTAAAAATAGAGCAAATCTAACGAAATTTTTTCTCGATTCTTATCTTTATGTTCCATTTTACAAAAACAATGTGCAATAAATCAGCTAGCAAAAAGGAATATGTACAAAAAAACGTTTTGAAGTTGTTCCTCTGTCGCACTGCTATTTCAGTGAACACAGCTGTATGTATGTATATCCCATTATTGGTGTTTAGTCCAAGTGGTTTTCTTGCCGATCTGCGGTATTATGATATTTTTGAAAAGTAAAAAATGTTGCCTCGCATATTATTGAACAAAAATAAAGTGTATTTATGTAGTATTAAAAACTTTACTATTTATTTATAGATTGTCGATGATGGCTTAATTTGGGATGACTCTGCGTTGACTATAACTATAAACCCAATGCAAAACGATGCTGGATCTGAAAATAGTTCAGAGTCAGAAAATTCCGACTCGGAAGATGAAGAAAGTGAGTAGTAAATAATAATTTATTTTTAGTATTTATATATATTAATATATATTTATATTTTAAATTCCTTTTACTTGAAAGTTTTAAAGGATGGCTTTGCTCACATAAATCAGCTTGAATGGGATAATAGCAATATTTTTCAACAGTAAATTGTATCGAAATCTTTTCTCACACACACAAAATGGAACTTTAAAAATAAATGTAAATGTACTTTTAAAAACAAATATTAAAACCAATAATTTTACAAGTTATTCCGCAACAACAATAACAAACAGTTAAATCAGTTATGCATGCAAATACATATATATATAAACTGTAAAGACGCGCATTTATATAGTTATGTATTAATTCTTTCGTTTGCAATTATGTATGGATTGTAAAAACTAAGTCAGTGCGGCAATTGCGCCATATACATACCTACATATGTACACCATAAAATCGTAACAGGGCCTACTAGGATATACAATGTGGCCAGACACAGTGTGTCCTAATTGGCATATATACATGGTCATACTTAGCGCCGCACACACAAAATAATAGCTAAGGTATAGTACAATTACTATTATATATGTATGAATAACCGAAAATCGCTAGAATCATAATAAAAGAATCGTAGAAACAAAATAATATACGTGCATAAGACCTTGATTCGTTTATTCTTTCCTTCTCTCTCACATGCACAAACATGTCTGAACATGTCTGATAAAAAAAACTCACAACAACTGCATTCTACCGCTTTATTGCATAGAAGGAGATTTCTCCGTCCCAATAATTTAAGCTTTATATTTAATTAATAAAACCAATATATTTCAAAAGGGAATCGAAAATAGCCCACTATCAATTAAGAGAAAAGAAAGCTGTAGTTTTTGATTTCTAATTTATAATTTTATAAAAATTAAAAAAAATAGATTAAGACAACATATCGATATAATGTGTAAAAAATTTTTTTTTATTTTGCTTTAAACAGTTAAATACTAATAAATATTTGTTCTAAAAGAAAATAAAAAAAATAATAATTTCAAAAAAAAAGTTATCATATTTGATGTTTATTATTTGTTGACACCTCAATTGGTATATCCTTGTAGTAAAAGAGATGTATGTAAAAACAAAAGTAGGTCAGCGCTTGGAATGACAGCTTAACGGAAATGTTTATAAAGAATGTTCCCATATCGGAACAATCAAGCCAACTAGATTATTCATAAAACGGCGAGGGTATGCAACAATTTAATTTTAAAATGAAGCTATGATTAATTTTTAAATTATTTATCTTGTTTTATTATTAGCCCCCATATTTCATTTCAATGCCCACTTGTACGACTCTAAAGATACTGAGACTAGAGTTCTAATTTTGTAAATTGTTATTGGTTAAATAAAAAATTGATTTTGGTGTTTAAAAAAGGTGCTTTTCCATTCGGGCGATTCTTAAAGAAATACAATAATAAAGGAATATGGTAGAAAATCCTCCAGAGACTGGGCAATGGAAACTGTATTATCCCGGACAAAGGGTAACGGGTCACCCAAAACGTCGGTGGAAGGTGGATAATAATCCTCCCTGCGCGTTATGATGGAAGCAGGTCATAATCGATACAGACTCAGAAGAGGATCTACATTTCGTTGGTGCGTCTGCTGTATGAAATGTGCAACAAGCTTATGAGGAGAATTCAGCGGCAGGCACTGCTTTGTATATCAGGGGCGCTGGGGTCAACCCGTACAAAGGCTCTCGAAACCATAATTGGAGTCGATCCCCTAAACATCCACTGATTTTTTGTCTATTTTGCAGTGTACCAAAAAAATACTACTTGACCTATCCAAAAGATACTTCTTCATGCGATGGCCGCTTGTATGCTGAACATTTTCTATAAACTTCAGGACAGTTTGTAAAGTCGTTTTCGAGAAATCGTTTTGACCAATTGGAAAAATATTGTTTTGGGCACAGTTTAATTGGTAGAGAAATCAGTATTACTTGACACCCAGGATTTGCAGAGATATTCGCCATCAGGAAAGCTGCAGAGCATATACCGTCCACATGAAACGGTCTTCAGTGCAATCGTCAGTTCCATACACGTACTAGCGAGCAGGGAGACACTAGATACCTTCATGAGTCAGTGCAGCCACCATGCAAGCTCGTCCATGTATCGATGGCAACGATACCGCGGACGAACTTGCAAAGGAAGGCGTCAGGCTGGGAAGTGAGAGAATTTAAATCACGCATGATTCCTTAAAAACGCTCAAAATGCGTGTTAGAGAGACGGTTAGACGCCTGAGCAAAAAACATATGGAGAAGAAACTCAACAGCCTGACTCAGCCACTAAGTGTTGCATCTACCACGGAAACAGTGCAAACTGTTAGTGGGAATTAGCTTCATACACAAACATTCGGACAACTAGAGGCCATCTTGGCCCATATGTGGCCTCACGAGGGTAGTCCGGTTCAACCTTACGTTTCCTTTCCCTTTCATAAGATACTAAATTCCACTTACAATACTGATAACACCTATCGATTGCAAAACTCGACCGTCGACATACCCAATTCCTTGAATAACCGCTTCAATTAAATCCAAAACTGCAAGTTCAGAGACGACTCGCATCATTGTCCGAGATGGGCGGTTGTCGTTCTCACACACTGTAAGAACAAATTTTAAACCGATTGATCCAGTAAATTTTAAGTTAAGGGGTTATATACAGTTGTGATAGTCGAAAAAATCGATTTTTTTATTGCATATTCTTAAAGTATGTACTGTTGAGAATACTCTCACAAATTCATAACGATCGGAGATATGCATAAGTAAGGTTAATTCGGTGCAATACGGGCCACTTTTCAAACATTTATTATGGCGAAATGGCTAAAGTTTAGTTAATGAATTAAAAACCATATAATAACACAACATTTGAATAGTTTTTGATAAATTTTGTATTAAAAAATATGTAGAGGTAGAGGAGTTATAGGGAATCTTCCGAGTCGCCTCCAAAAAAAGTTGATTTGCGGTGTACATCCTAACTGTCCACAAAATCATCCGATCTACAAAAATTATGCCTCATTCGGTAAAGGATAAGTGACCCGAGGTATTCATGAAGCGTTTTTATTTTTAAAATTTTTTCCCGATTTTTTATCAAAATTTGAAGTCAAAACCCTGATTTTTGACTCAAAAAATTGGTTAATTTGTTAAATAAAAAATATAAGAAAATTAAAATTAAAAAAAAAAGAAGTTATGTTCCAAATTTCAAACTGATTGGATCAGTAGATTTTGAGTTATCGTGTATACCGATTTTCAAAATGTCATTTTTTAGGAGAGCGCTTTAAACTTTGTGATTCTCATGCATTGAACACCAACCGACCTTCGTTCAACTCTGCATAACTTCGTCAATTTTCCAATGATCGATGTAAAACTTGGACACAATATTCTTAAGATATTAGGCCTTAAAAATAAAAAATAAAAAAAATTTACGAAAAAAAAAAAATAAATACCTTACCCCCCCTTAAAGCAACTGTGTGACAACGATCGTGTTTTATTCGTGTTGTATTCGTGTAATGTAATAAATAAATCACCAAAATATCTGTTTGCTTTAGTCATATTTTTATTAAGATAAAATCTCTAAGTATATATAGATTTGGTTTGTGCTTTCTTAAGTTTCTAAAACGTCACCTAAGCCTATATTTTTGTATTCCTGAATACACGTAGCTCTATTAATACGCATAAAATACCATTTAAATTGTTGTTTCGAAGTCTATTCGAGTATTATTAAACATTACATATTGATATTTTTTATTTATAATTATCTTAAAAACAGTAAATAATTATTATTCTTTTTTATTTTTTATAATTCAAAATTTGATAGTACAAATTAAGCAATATATATATATATATATATATATATATATATATATATATATATATATATATATATATATATATATATATATATATATATATTTATACCCTTGCAGGGTATTATAATTTCAGTCAGAAGTTTGCAACAACAGCCGAGTCGATCTAGCCATGTCCGTCTGTCCGTCTGTCCGTCCGTCTGTCCGTCCGTCTGTCCGTTTCTACGCAAACTAGTCCCTCAGTTTTAAAGCTATCTGAATGAAACTTTGCATATAGTCTTCTATATACTCTCACTGCTATATATGTCGGAACGGGCCGGATCGGACGACTATATCATATAGCTGCCATACAAATGTTCGATATATTTTTAGAAAAAAAATTATAACTTTGCTGTTTTTCAACATTTTTGCACCATTTTTTAGATATGACCATTTTATATTATTTCTGAATTTTGTTAAAAATTTTATGAAAATCAGACGACTATATCATATAGCTGCCATAGGAACGATCGGGAAATTAATAGAAAAAATATTATAGATTCGTTGTTTTTCAACGTATTTTCATCTACTCCGGGATATAAGTTTATTTTATTATTCTAGAATTTTGGTATAAATTTCAAAAAAATCGGACGACTATATCTTATAGCTGCTATAGGAACGATAGGGAAAGTAATAGAAATAATTATAACTTCGTTGTTTTTCAACGTATTTTCATCTACTTTGAGACATGAGCTTTTGGTATTATTTCAGAATTTTGGTAACAATAATTTGAAAATCGGACAACTATATCATATAGCTGCCATAGAAGCGATCCGTAGATGTAGAGAAAATGTAAGGCTGGGAATGTAAAACTGTAACTGTCAAACTGTAAACACAATAAATATAGAAAAAATGTTATGAAACTCTGTTTAGTGTCTGTTTTCGGCATTATAATTTATAATATAAATATCAAAACCAATCTGCAAGGGTATACAAACTTCGGCGTGCCGAAGTTAGCTTCCTTTCTTGTTTTTTTTTTTTTTGCACAGGATTAAGTAATAACTACTGATCACAAAGCATATTCGATTTTTATACCCTTGCAGGGTATTATAATTTCAGTCAGAAGTTTGCAACGCAGTGAAGGAGACGTTTCCGACCCTATAAAGTATATATATTCTTGATCAGCATCAACAGCCGAGTCGATCTAGCCATGTCCGTCTGTCCGTCTGTCCGTCCGTCTGTCCGTCTGTCCGTCTGTCCGTCTGTCCGTCCGTCTGTCCGTTTCTACGCAAACTAGTCCCTCAGTTTTAAAGCTATCTGAATGAAACTTTGCATATAGTCTTCTATATACTCTCACTGCTATATATGTCGGAACGGGCCGGATCGGACGACTATATCATATAGCTGCCATACAAATGTTCAATAAATTTTTAGAAAAATAATTTTAACTTGGCTGTTTTTCAATATTATTCCATCATTTTTGAGATATAGCCTTTTTATATTATTCCAGAATTTTGGTAAAAATTTTATGAAAATCGGACCACTATATCTTATAGCTGCCATAGGAACGATCGGGAAATTAATCAAAAAAATTATAACTTCGTTGTTTTTCAACGTATTTTAATCTACTTTGACACATGAGCTTCTGGTATTATTTCAAAATTTTGGTAAAAATTTTATGACAATCGGACGACTATATCTTATAGCTGCCATAGGAACGATAGGGAAAGTAATAGAAAAAATTATAACTTCGTTGTTTTTCAATGTATTTTCATCTACTCTGAGATATGAGCTTTACTTATTATTATAGAATTTTGGTATACATTTTATGAAAGTCGGACAACTATATCATATAGCAGCCATAGAAGCGATCAGATGTAGAGAAAATGTAAAGCTGGGAATGTATAACTGTAACTGTCAAACTGCAAACATAATAAGTATAGGTAAAATGGTATGTAACTCAGTTTAGTGTCTGTTTTCGGCATTATAATTTATGACATAAATATGAAAACCAATCTTCAAGGGTATACAAACTTCGGCGTGCCGAAGTTAGCTTTCTTTCTTGTTACAATTGCTTTAGTATTTAAAATAATTATAATTTTAAAATATCCTGACACTCTTATTCTAATTTTGTTATTATTTCCTATACAATTTTGGTAAAAATGTATAATTAATTTGAATTGATTAAATTGCAAACCTTTTTTCATACGTTTTCTTGTTTTGACATTTTTTAGGACCTAAAATTATAAATTTAAAACAAAGTTAAAGATAAGTAGTACTTTGTTTTTTACAAACGTTAATATATTTGTATATAAGTTATTAATTTTACTTGTGCGCATTTTCTTTTTAAACTCGCTAAGCATTAATGTAAATATCAAAGCATATGTACAATTTTTACATGTTATCCTTTAATATAAAATATGTTGTGACTTTTTAAATATATGAAAATAATAAATAAATACAGAAAAATAATTAGAAAGTTTTTTAAAAACTTTTTTGTTTTTGGTTTTCATGTTTTCCTAGATTTGATTTTTGGTTTTTTTTGGTATGTTTATTTCTAATGTCTCTTTCGTAAGCATTATTTTCATTCTTATATACTGCCAGCCTTTTTTAACTTTCAGATTTTAACTTAAAATATAACAATAAATGCAAGATTTGTGTATGAAAATGAGTTGGGTCTATTTTCATACAAATGAAGCAATTTTTTAAAGTAAGGAAATTATATATATATAATTTTAACAAATTTGTATAACTTTCGAAAAAAATCAAAATAATTCGAATAAAATGTTATAAGCCAGAACTATATGTATATTCATTTTTAAGGGAACGAGAATTTTACAAAACTGAAAGATCTTATATTATATACCGCTGGCTACCGGACCTTCGGCTGTGTGGACAATGATATTAATAAAATAAAATAAGTCAAATAAATTAAATCATTTGGATTTCTTCGAATTTCAACAAAGAAAATCAATTTACTTTTTTGGATATCCTTAAATTTTAAGCCAGAAATATGTCCGATGACTCGGATTTAGTGCAAGCACTTCCACTTCCAGGCGATGCAGCCGAAGCCAAGGAGTTGGCTCTTGTTGCCGCTAGGGGTGATCGCAGATCCTGACTTATAGACTGGCTTTGACCGGTGCTCTCGTAATAATACGATGAATCTACAAACAAAGGAGGAGTTACTCGTCTATAGAAACCATATATGAAGTATATATATATATATATATAATATAAGAAACCATATATGGTTTCTTATATTTTGTTACTTACTTATTAAACCACCCCCAGCTCCATAACCATAGGACCCATAAGCACCGCCATATTGTGTATAAGCCGGGTTATATGCGTAATCCGAAGTAGGTACAACAGAACTGCAACCTGAAAATAAAAAAATTTTAAATTAATTATTTCTGAAAAAGCAATCTTTGAAATAAATATAAAAAATAAAAAGTTGAATGAAAAAATATTGGAACAGTAATTAGGGTTAGGCCACACCAGAACAAAGGTATTAAAACAAAGAATGAATAGGAAATTAAAAAAAAAATCTAAGGTTATATTTATATAGTAATTGTATATACGCTGCTCGGTTTTTGTTTACTGAACGGATACTTTTTTGAGTCCGTTTCTGAACATATTATTATCGTGGAATTATACGGTTTCGAAGTATATTTACGTACATTTTGCTTTTTGTTCCACTGGGAAAGTTGTGCAGGATAATGTCAAATTGGTTTTAATCTAAATACTTTAATACCAAACACCAATAATATAACAATGCTAAAGTGTGCTATATTGTTCATATTACTTATTTTTATTACCTTTGAAAAGGCGCCAAATACATAATTCTCTAAGACATTTGCTTTATCTTAATCACAATTTACTTGCTTAATTTTAAAGATATCCAAACAAACGGTCGCCATGTTATCTTGCGGGTTGATGAACTGTATCTTAAAACTACACATTTAAACAATCCGACTGAATTTTATTTGTTTTTAGATAGTTAATAATAGTTTTCTTCAGACAGCTCCAGCCATTTGCAAAAGTGGTTCGAAAATCTGTGTCACCCTGTGCAATTTATCAATAGTGCAATAGAATCCCCTTGTGCGATAAAATTTGAGACTTGCCTGCAGAATAATGATTAAAACTTGGCAGCACTGCTGTTGTCGGATATAGGCCTACATTACTACGCGGATTATTGGGCTCAGCATCTAATCGATCGGAGGTTGTGCCTAAACTGGGTTGCAGAAGTATCAGGGATGTGTGCGTTATGGTATTTGGTAATTGACTTTGATTTCCTTTCATCAGCTGATCTTCTGTGACATGAAGGTCCGGAGCATCATTATTACGCTTTTCCGATTCCTTATTCTTTTCTCCCTCGCCGTCTCGATCACAGTTTTTGTTAACGGGTTCCTTAACATTTCCGCAATGATTTGTAGCATTAACCGAGATCTCGGACAAGGATACTATGTTCCCATGTGGTGCCGTTGAAATTGAGCCAGTTTCCATTGGAGCATAGTTGCCGTCGAAGCCTAAAGCTGATGTCAGACAAAATAATAGGGTTTATGGCTTGTCCAAACTAATCACTCAAAACCTTCAAATGGAAGCAAAAGCTTATTATACTCTTGCAAAGGGTATTTTGGTCAAAAGTGTGCAACGCTGTGAATGTGGCAAATGGGTCATGTGCAAGGAACTAGCCATGTTCGCCTGTCAATTCGGCGTTAACGCAAGCTGGTCTCTCAGTCTTAAATCTATCTGAATGAAACAGTTCATTCATCTTTGTATTGCAGGTAGTATATACATACATATGTAGGAACGGGCATTCAGATTATATCCAATATGTTTTCCAACATATTTCAGTCTCCAATTATGCAATTGTTAATAATTCCTAAATTACGGAATTTTCCCACAAGGTCCTCAATTTGGGTTAGCAAAAGACTGATAATGAAAAATGTTCTTCAACATGTATCCCATTAATGTAACAACGATTTTTTTTTAACTCTAATAACTGAATCGAGCTATCATCTTCGCAACGTCCGTCTGTTAATTTTCTTCGCAAGCTAGTCTCTTAATTTTGGAGCTATATAAACGACCTATTTTTGTATTCTCATTAGTATCTAAGTAAGTCGGAAAGAGTCGAACGAGATAGGGAGATTGGACAGCAATATATTTAATAGCAAACATAGAAACGATTGGGAAAACTATAAAAATATATTGTAGCTTCGCCACTTTTTTTTTAAATATATTCATATCTAACGATCTGTAAATGTATACGAATATTTAAAACTGTACATTTATAACTTATGTTTATGTTTAAAATTCCTTTAACCGTTAGGTTAATTTATATTAAATTATGTTAATTTATTTTACATTTATATTTTAATTTTTTTCAACGTCTCAAACTATTATAATGAGCAATCGCGGCATTGCCATTTCTCTTGGTATAAACCATAGGACATATCTCAGAAAATTGGCTTAATTGAAATATTTCTCATCAAATTAGTAGCTATAATTACTATAGCCAATTTTTTACTGATGCTACACATACATACATTGTAAAAAAATACATATACATATATATATATACATAGGCATATGTACAAAACTAGAAGAATTGGGTAACAAAATGAAAATATTTTTATTAAACGTTGCAAAATTGTTGTTTTTCATTTGAATCTCTTATTTGTGATATAAAATAAAAAACCTAAATAACAAAAGTAGCCATGAATAAAATTAATAATTTTCGTAAAAAAAAATTAGTTGTTCGCAGTTTTTGGAGTTTTGTCCCATTATACTACTATGACACTGCCTCATTATTTAAAGATTACGTTAAAGAATTGACATATGGCTCTTCGAATTCAAGTTTTAATGCATGTCAATGCATTGCGAAAATAGATCTTTATAAAATATACATGATAACAGATACTAGATTAGAGGTCGAAAACCAAGTTATACGCAGCGAATTGTGGCGAGGTGACCGTAGTGGGAGGATTACAAAAAATTAAATAAAGAAAAATGTCATATATGTATAGTTGTCCCTTTCAAAGCTCTAATAAAATGGCTCAGCAATGAAAACGCCATTACTGTGTCATATAGCCATTAAGAGGTATTTTTGTTTGGAACTCTTCATATAATTCATGTTTGCCTTCAAATACATATCCATTGTATCCTTTTAAGGTATGCTCTTCTCTTACCTGTGTAAAATGGAGCTATTGCCTGCTGTTCCTGCATTGTATTCGTACTTATCTTCATGTCATGCATATTTATTGGAACTAATGGGGTTAACGAACTGCCGCCTATAAACCAATAAAAAGTTTAACAAAAACAAAAATGTGATACATTTTTTTCTAATAAATTTATATATAAAATAAATCAAAAAGAACAAAAAATGGCAATAAAAATATCGGTACTTACCAAGCGATGGTCCGATAGTTTGTGTATAGAGTGTTCCTTGACTTTGTGAAATGGTTGCAATACTATCGTAAAGCATTGACGTATCACTTCCCGATGGTCCATGCCCAGGGACCGCTCCTGGTAAAGAGGAGACCGCTCCTGGTAAAGAGCCTGAAGAAAATCCATTTGCTGCTTCATAGTAGGGTGCCGTGGCGCAATTTCCAGTTCCGGAACCTGTTGTTAGATTGCCCAACTCTGCTAGAAGCTTATGCTCATCCTTAATACACCATTTTCCAGACCAAATCTTAAAGGTAAAATAATTTCATTGAATTAATTTTAATTAATTAATTTTCTTCCCGCGAGAATGAAGTGGTATTCAAAAATGTAGTTAAGCCGAAGTCCATAATATAGGATTTAGCTCACAAAGCACTTTTTTATCCATTTTTATTAGCAATGCCTTGGTGGCCATTTCCGCTGAGTTACTTTTGTTATTTGCCTTCACCTCCAAAGCGGTGTAATACATCAATAATATTTCAAAATCAAATCCGTATGTTCGTAAGTTACTCTAGTTTTTTATATTATTTATTAAACAATATTTTATTTCAAGGAACCTACATTTGGATAAAGTTGGTCGCCGGTATAACCCATCCGCTGACGTTTCCCTTCATCTTCGGAATTGGTATTTATGTCGCGGTTTTCATCTAAAATGTAAATTTAATAAATATGCTATATTAAGAATATACCATTTATACTAAAACAAGAAAGGGAGCTTATTTTCGGCAAGCCGAAGTTTGTCTAACCTTACCGTTTGCAATAGAATCATGAAAAATCGATCCTCCTTGGTCAATTAAAAAAGGCTTCACAGGATATAAAACATGTATATTTATACATAGCATATATTTAAATGTTTTTATAAAACTTCAAAAATATTATTTTTAATTCGTAAACAAAAACTATAATAAAACATTACATTTACAGTTTTAGAGTTAGACTTTTACAGTTACAGTTTTACAGTTACAGTTTTGGAATTACAGTTACAATTTTACAGTTACAAATTTACGTTACCACCTTTAGATTTTTCTCAACATGTACGGCAGCTAAAATAATATGTCTCAAAGTAGATAATAATATACATTTAAAAACGGAAAAATTATATTTTTTTGTATAAAAAATATTCTATTATTAGTAAGGCAGCTAGCTATATGATATAATCGTCGTGGCATATATAGAACTGAGCTTAGTCAAAAGACTATCTGCAAAGATTCAGTTAGATAAATTCGCTTAGAATCGGACAGAGTGCCAGAATAACAAACGGACATGGTTAGATGGACTCGATTGTTTATGATCAGGACTCTATATACGAATAGGGTCGGAAATGACTCGTTCACTGCTTTGCACATTTCTGACTAAAATTATAACACCCTGCAAGGGTAGAAAAATACTATAACAAGAAGGGAATCTAACATCGGAATTTTTTAGTTTATATACACTTGCAGTTTGCTATTTAACCATTGGAAATTAACCTGTTTTGGTAAAATAAAAAATATTTCAACGGAAAAATTAAAAACGATTTGAATGTCCAAAAGCACCTTGATTCTCATATAAGTTGAATGCTATATTGTAATAAATATATACGGCTAGATCGTATTGCCACATTTGTGCTAATCACGAAAAAATATTTAAATATTATTATAGGGCGGAAACGACTCCTTCAATGCGTTGTAAACTATAAAACCGTAAAGGGTATATTAAGTATACTTTTGGTATTACTTAAGTTATTCATTTTCATAATGTGATGTCACGTTTTTGTCACGTGCCACTTAAGTGCATTTGTAAGTAAATAGCCAGCGGTGGTGAAAAAATAAATAATTTCAAGAAAGAAAGCTTTCCAAACCAGTAAGAAAAAAACATTATTTTATTATTTCAACAATAATAATTATAACGGAATAAAAACATAATAAATCAGTTTGCTTTTTGGGGGTTCCTAAATTTTGAATTTAATCATTTCGATGATAATGATCCACTTTCACTTTTTGATTTAGCCCATATGGGCATTCTCGGATACATTTGGCAAACAACCCTTGTATCTGCATTAATACTCTTTTCTTTTCAAGACAGCTTGTTTTTCATTTGAACAAATTGTCACAAAAACTGAACAGAAGTTAATTTCCAATGGGAATTTAGAGAAATTTCGATAAAAAGATGGCTTAAAGATGAGTACATTTTATACTACATAATATACAATCTATATATGTTTGGACATTTGTATATACCATATATAATCAAACAAAAACACATCACCACAGATTTGATTTATATATTTTTTTTAAATGACATTTTTAAAACCTCTTTAAAGTCACAGTTTAAGTTTTTTTATGATACATCTACAAATCGACTTAGTGACCTTAAACCTGGAATTCCCAAAAACCCTGACGTGTATTTGTATTCAGCGCGCCAAAATCTACTAAATCAATTCCGAGTTGTGTTGGAAGGCTGCTTTGATTATCCCAACCACTTATAATAGTTGTATAAGTCCTTTTATCCATTAAAATCAGGATTTATGTTATTCACATTCCGATAATCGATTTGCTTTTTGAAACATTAATATGGTCGTTATAATAGTTTGGTCAGATATGTAAATAGCTGTTACAGTCTCAAGTAGTATTCACAGTATATTGACAATAACAGACCAGTAAGAGACAACGAGAATTAAAAACTAACAATTCGAAAAATTACTTACCATGTGCCTCGATTCTTTTGCGTTTACAATTTGGATCTGGTGTTGCATTGTTATTGTTATTGTTGACACTGTTGTTGTTGTTGTTGTTGTGCGAATGATGAGCATGATGTTGAATCCCTAAAATTCCATTTATACTATATCCCGTGGTGGTGCGTTGTTCAGTCGTTGTCCCGTTTGCGCTATCATTAGGTATCGGTATTGAGATAATGGGAACTGGGACAGAGGAATCAGGAACGGAAATGGGAATGGGTATTGTAGAATTGGAGTTAGCACTACTATTACTAGTCCCGCAATTTGGATTAGCACTGTGATTATTAGGTGCCTGTGGAATTGGATCTCCACCATTTGTACCAGTGCTACTATCGAGACTCTCTGTGGTAATATTATGACTGAGATTCTGTGGCACATGATGCTGATTTTGGTGATGATGATGCACATGCTTGGCCTTTTCCGCTGCCTTATTGCGAACGATTCTATAAAAGTAAAATTTGTCATTTTAAATATAGAATATAAATATACAATTTAAAAAAAAATCGATTTTATATCATTCCAAAATTTTAACAGATTCGAGTGTGGGCTCTTGCACATGATTTTTCAATAGGCTGAACTCGGAAAGTCGCCTACTTAACTTAAAACTTAACGTTTACTAATATCCTCGATTTTTTTTAGCCAAACAATTTAATTGTACTTCAATATAAGCTTTAAAAAATTGTGAAAGTCTTTATTTATTTTATTTCTAGCCCAAATTAAAAAACAAACCCAAAAATTACTTAATTGAAGTCGGTCGATTATGTTACTTGAGTTACAACAATTGAATACTTAAATACACAAACTTCGGCTTCCTGATTTTAAGTTTTGGCCTTGTTTAATGTTGTTTGGTCTACCGGGTTTTTCTTAGTATCTCTTAACTGTAACCTGTTGACTTGTTTAAATCTACCCGAATGCTCGCACTGTTTTACCTCGTAAATATCTGAATTCTTAAATTTCAGCCTAGAATAACTCAAATGGGAATTAACATTTTTGAATGTTCAACCGCACCCAACACCGACGGCACCCGACACGTGCTGCCATTCAAAATCAATTCGATTCGTATTACCCTTACCACTCAGGAACTACAACCCTGCAAAGTTGACATGTGACCGATGATGATAGCGTAAGTCGTATAAGCCGCGGGGGTAATTCCCTAGTATAATACAGTCAAAACAAAAAAAAATCATAATAATGCGAAAATGTGCGCAATGTGTGATGTGATGGCACTTGGGTAATGATTAAGGCGATGAGCGGTGATTCAATCGAATCAAAATTTTGTGTGCAGAACTCTGATCTGCCCCGACCCCATTTGCCGCATTTTGGTATGTTATATGCAGGACAGGAGAAGCTCGAGAGATTCATGAGAGATTCAGAATAGAGTTTCCCCAGGAGACAAACACTTAATAAAGTGACTTTCACATAGCACTCAACCAATTTTAGTTTTATTATCCAGCCCCTTTTGTGCCTTCCAAATGTACATCTGTGCAGCGACGGCTTCTCCGCATATTCCAAACATATGTCTCGATTGTGTGCACTGTCCCTGTTCCACTATATGTATATATTTGTAGATCCCATTGCCAGAAAAGCTAAGCTAGTTAGCAGTTAGAATTGACAGCATTCGGTAGTATCGAGAGCGAAAACCTGTCAAATGTACTTACATCTCATCTACTCTACCTTTATCGTTCAATATACATATTGAAGCAAAGAAACTTGTTTTATTTCGGTACATCAAATTATACAAAGTTGTAAAATATTGCTTAAGCTGTCTTATTAGTTTCCCTTGTATTTTTCTTTATAATTATTTTCCCAAAAATTTTGTCTAGCTCGTTCACTAGTTTCTTCTAGCTTAAAATGCTTATGGAAAGATTATTTTTCCGCGGTAGCCATGAACAAAAATATCGAAATATCGATTCTGTACTCGGTATTTTACAAGTTATACAAAATATATAAACCGACACTTCATATTTGTATATATATGTACATATACTTTTTTTTGTAATATATCGAACTGTGCCAAATAAAAGGCTAAATTGAGCTCTAACTATCATTATAAGAAAAGGTAAAATTGGCTATTAAAAAATGTATTCTTAGTTTTCAGGTTGCCATATAATTTTCTCGGTTGTATTTATGTCGATTTCGAAATATAATTAAAAGTTTATAAATATGTTGATATATTAACATTAAAATTGAAAGAATATTAGTAATTAACGTCATATTTTTGTTTTTGTTTAGAAATATTTGATCCGAAAATTAAAGGTATGATTTTTTCTCTGTTTGCAACCATAAGGGCTGGCTTTGCTTTTCGTTGTTACTTATTTTTATTTTTATTTTTTTTTTTGGTTTAAGATTATTGTATCAACAATAAACGAATTAAAAAATAGAGAGAAGATAAGCAAGTCGTTGATTAACAATAATTTTTTTAGATTCTTGCACTTACTACTTCTCTGTACCGTTCGGTTGTCTTTTTGTCATTACTTGAATTGTAGTCGGTATAAACGTTTGGAAGTTTATTTTTAATATACAGGCCTGATCCGGTAATCGTAACATTTTTTGGATTATGTTTTGGGCGAAATCGTTTGATTTCGTTTTTAGCTGCTCCGGTTTTCGACAAACTGTTGCTATCGGAATGTTTCGTTTTCTCGTCGTTTCTTACTGCTCAAACACTTGATTTGTTTGAAGAACTGCTTTTTATATTTACAAATGCTTTTTTTCGAAGCCAGGAAAAAGCAAAAAATGCTGAAGTTAAGCAAATCTAGGCATCTAAGATCCTGCCACATTTTTCTGGTGGTCTCAATGAATTATTTGGTCAATTTTGGCCACTTAAGTAATTACATTAAATAGCATTATTTATAAACAACATTTTTGGTCCCACTTTAATTTATTAATGTATTCTTTTTTATTTTTTTAATTTTTAAAACTGTCTTTTCACACAGCGCATTTGTGAGGAACGGTTGGGATTGTTAAAAAAAGTGAAACTCGTGTTCCCACAGAGCTGCGTTAAAACGCATCCGCCATCCGAACAGCTGATCGATCAGTTGTGGCTCATGAAAACGTAAACAAAGACTGTCGAATTGGCAGTTGCAAATTTGAAATGGAGCATTTACCAACTATTTTGGCTGTTGTACAACAGCAAAATGCACAGATTGCGTCAGAATTTATCCGCACTAAATTTAAATGAATAAATGACAAGGAATTTTAGTTTTTCTAATGATTCTTCTCTAACAAAGAGCAAATTCCCCGAAGAGTGTCTATAGGTGGTATAGGCATCCAAAATCTTTAAAATAAGGTAGAGGCAGGCGGTTTATATTAAATAGTAACAATTGGGGACATATTGGGGCAAGAATATACAGAAAAAACGCCAACAACTATTTTGGGCATGCTTGTAGCTTTGGCGCCACATTTTAAATTCCATATCTCATTTGTTTCTCGCCAAGTGTATATACACTTTCGTAGTGATATTCAAATTTGCACTGTTAAGAAGAAGAAATCAGAGTTGCACTGAAGAACTTTCGCCTAACTATCGCCTAACAAACAAATAAGAAAAATCTTCTTGAACACGGTAAAAATTTGTTGGTTTTATAAATTTTTTATAAAATAACTGCATACCAGAATGATTTGGTGGTTGCGTGGAATAAACATCAATAGACCACTGAGTACTCTTTTTTTTCCTTTAGTAAATAAGATCTGATTTCATATTAAAAAAAGCCTTTTATTTTAATTCCGGCCAGACACAGGTGCACGTTCTTCAAATCGAAAAAATCTTTCGATTTCGAAAACCGTAGCACCCATTTCTGGTGTTCAAGAACGAAAACGACATTTTTTTCGTTTCACTGCGTTGCAAAACTCCTGACTGAAATTATAATACCCTGCAAGGGTAGAAATATAAAAAGATCCATCAAAGTAGCAGAATACAAAAGTACAAATAATACTAATACGAAAATGGAAACAGTACAATGTACAATGTTGCTTGCGATGAAAATTTTATTATCAAAGTTTTAAAAAAGCTTATTTAAAAAAAAATGGTTTTCTTCATTATTTTTATTAAAACTACAATTATAAGTATTGAAGTAATATTTAAAAAAAAGACCAAATATAAAAAAAAAACCCTATGGAAAACTTGAACCGTTCGCGAGATACCGTTGGAAATCAAAAATAAAATTGAAAAATAAATAAAATTATTAAATATAACTTCTATTAATGAAAAACTACATTATTGTGTATTGTGTTTTTGTTTTTTTAATCTAGTTTTAGTCATATTTTTTTACACGCGAACGGTACGCCATAACGTTAGAAAGCAAAACTAAAATCATAATTTTAGATGTTATTCTCAAAACAAAAAATAATTAAAATCTAAGAAAAACTAAATAATTTCTACATTGGGAATGGAACATCCCTTTTAGAATAGGAAAGAATCAGTTTCCATTGCTATTTCCAAATTTAATATTATAAGTTTTTTGGGAGCATCCTCTCGCCAGTTAAAGGTTCCCCAAAAATATTGGTCTAAAAGCGGAAATACATACATATAAATAACAGGCGGCAATGTGGGGCAGTGACAGTGTCGACAATGTCGACGGAACACACTGGTCACGTGGCTAGTGGGATTCTGATATTCAAACGATGTCGGTAATAAAGCCACTCTCCATGGTCCGGAAACTCGGAGTGGTCGTCGTTGTGGTCGTGTGTCAAGCATTGTGCCACAATTATGAACGCTAAAAACTACTTACGATATTTTTATTAGCTGAAAGGTTTCGCGTATTTCGGTAGAAATATGTACTTATGTACATACATATGTACATACATATAAAGACATGACAGTACGACGATGTTCTTCGTACGGAAGCGAAAGCCAAACTTAGCAGGATGACAATGACAGACACGAACGGACATGCGTACATCCGTCGAAATCTCTGTTTTATTGTACGTCGTAATTTCGATTTCTCTTTCCATAATTTTTTTTTAAAGTTCCTTAATTACGTCCCATTTTACTCTCCCCTATGTTAAATTATTATATTATCCTGCTACACGTTCTTTCTTATATAAAGCCACAACATTTTTCTTACCGATTTATTGAGGAAACACTGGGCACATTATCCTGAGAGCATATTGCCTCGGCCAATAACCGATCCCGAATTTCCCAAGCAAACATTGTTGGATTCTCGCGTTTATAATTCGCAATAGCATCCACAACGGGCGGTGTGGCAACTTTTGGCTTAGAACCGCCAATAACGCCGGCCTTAAAGCTACCAGTCTCATAATATCTGAAAAATATATTTATTAATAATGAAATTTAAGTGGGGTTTAAAGCGTTAAAAGCTCCCATTTTCATAATATCTGAAACAAGACATGAATCTCGTTTCGGCACGCCGAAGTTTTAATACCCTTGCAGTTTTCAATTAGATCATATTTTTTTTTTTACAGGTATACAGTTGCAGTTTTACGTTCACAGCTTTACATTTTTCTCTACTTCTGTTGATCATTCCTATGCAAACTACATATGTACATATATATGATAAAGTTGTCCGATGTTCATAAAATTTAAAACCGAAATACTGAAATAAAACAAAATGAAAAACAGCAATGTTATATTTATTTTTTTAACTTCCTGATCGTTCCTGTAGCAGCTACATACATACATATGTATATTCTGTAGTCTTCCAATTTTAAATCAGCTTTAAAACAGAGGAACTACATAGTTTGCATAGAAACAGACAGACGAACGGACGGACATAGCTTGATCGACTCGGCTAATGATGCTGATCAATTTGTTGAAGTAATGGCTTAAATACTTGTACTTACATACTATCTCATCGCACTTGTTTATGATGAGAATCATTTTTGTTATATTAATTTCTTTCAATGGCAGCTTTGTGATGTACTCATCCGATTTTCATAAAATGAAAAGGGATATTCTAAAATAATGAAAACTTTCTAAGACTCGAGGTGGATGACAACATGTTAAACAACGGCTAAGATATACTTTTTTCCGAATGTTCCTATGGCAGCTATGTCATATAGCTAGTTTCGACTTTAATCTGACTAAAATAATAATACGCCAGGATATAAAAAGCTGGTTGTATACAAAAAAAAAAAGAAAAAAAAATGTATCTTATGATGTGTACATGTATGTATATACATATACCTTATGTGTCAAATATATCTTATATATACAACTGCAAAAATAATACTAATAGAATGACAGAATTTTTTATTATCTAAAATCTATTATTTAAAGTCTACATGAAAACAACTTTGAATTAAATTAAAGATACATAAGTGATTGAATTGAGCTTTTTTTCTTCTTTATTATACTAAATTACCTCGATAGTATCTTGGACACACAGCCATGGCTCACACGTAACTGTCGTGATATGTCACAGGGACGGACACCGTTGTGAGCCAACTCCACAATTCTCTGCCGTACGACGTCGGGCAAGGGGCGACCGTTAACAAATACGCCACCCAATTGATTAACACCGCCGTGACCTGTTGATAAATAAATTAATACTTTATAAAACTCATTTTAAACAGTTTTACAATTATAAATTATTTGTACATAATTAAAAGAAAATAAAAACGTCTCATAGTCTAACTAAATTAAAAAAAAAAAACAACTCCGAACTCAACTTAGAAAATGTGCTAATATTCATTTTTTTCGTAATTTAAGGTTTAATATAATGATGAACACCTAACATATTTAATTGTGACAAATTTGTACATCGACCGGAGCCAAATTAAAAATAATAATAATCCTTCTTTTTAAAAGTGTCTCTCTGAAGGTCGTTTTACAAAATAAAACAATAGATTTATTTTTTTTATACATACAAGTATATTAATTAAAAACAAGAAAGGAAGCTAACTTCGGCACGCCGAAGTTTGTATACCCTTGCAGATATTATTTCATTACATTTTACCTATACTTATTATGTTGAGAGTTTGACAGTTACAGTTTTACATTCCCAGTTTTACATTTTCCCTACACCTACCGATCGGTTTATATGGCAGCTATATGATATAGTTGTCCGATTTTCATAAAATTTATACCAAAATTCTGAACTAATAAAATAAGCTTATATCTCAGAGTAGATAAAAATAGTTTGAAAAACAACGAAGTTATAATTTTTTTTCTATTAATTTCCTGCTCGTTCCTATGGCAGCTATATGATATAGTCGTCTGATTTTCATAAAATTTTTAACAAAATTCAGAAATAATATAAAATGGTCATATGTAAAAAATAGAGCACATATGTTGGAAAACAGCTAACTTATAATTTTTTTTCTAAAAATGTATCGAACATTTGTATGGCAGCTATATGATATAGTCGTCCGATCCGGCCCGTTCCGACAAATATAGCAGTGAGAGCATATAGAAGACTATATGCAAAGTTTCATTCAGATAGCTTTAAAACTGAGGGACTAGTTTGCGTAGAAACAGACAAACGGACAGACAGACAGACGGACAGACAGACAGACGGACAGACGGACAGACGGACATGGCTAGATCGACTCGGCTGTTGATGCTGATCAAGAATACATATACTTTATAGGGTCGGAAACGTCTCCTTCACTGTGTTGCAAACTTCTGACTGAAATTATAATACCCTGCAAGGGTATAACAACGAAGTAATAATTTTTTTTTATTGATTTCCCGATCGTTCCTATGACAGCTTTAGATATAGTCGTCCGATTTTCATAAAATGTATACCAAAATTCTGAAATATTAAAAAAAAATATATGCGCAGTTTCATTCAAATAGCTTTAAAACTGAGGGACTGGTTTGCGTAGAAAAGGACAGATGGATATGGCTAGATCGACTCGGCTGTTGATGCTGATCAACAATATATATACTTTCTAGGGTCGGAAAAGTCTCCTTCACTGCGTTGCAAACTTCTGACTGAAATTATAATACCCTGCAAGGGTATAAAAATGTTTTATAATAATCGGGGAAAACCCCGCACGAGGATTGATCTATTTTTATATTATTAGGATTTTATTTTGACAAATAACTACTATGCTTCTATAATTTGATCAGATTCATTCATATCTTGATATAATGATATTGTAGAGGTCTTCAAAACAGCGTAGGAGCTAGATAGTTACATTATCTGAAATAACATGATATCGTCACAGGAGCCTCGTTAATAAGTTTTTTGTTTAATGTAAAATATAGTAGTACCTTAGCCCTACTCACTCCCTTTCTGTACCAATTATAACTATATGCATAGCTGTCATAGAAACACTGGATTGAAACTTCTGACCAATAAGCCAAGCTAACTTCCTTTTTATTTATTTATTATATATATATTTTTTTTAGGTTGTGAGTTTACATTTAAAAATTTCTATATATCTTTCCATTTTTCTCAAGCCAATCCCATAATTAACGCACACAGACTTCTTAGCACCGCAAAGGCAAATTAATGAAATAATTGAGAATCCCACGGAGAAGTGACAGAATGTAAATGGGGTGGAAACACAAGTGCCTTTTGCCTTTGCCTTTTTCTCCGTCCTCTGCATCACTTCACACAGTATGTTTTTCATTTGGTATTTTAGTTTTTAAAACGCGGTGTATCTTTTTGTTTTAACTCGATTTTGGCGTTTGATGGTGGTGTATGAAAAAATCACAACAAAAATAATATGAAGTGTACCCCTTACTGCTTATACCCTTGCGGAATATTATATTTTCAGTGAGAACTTTGTTGTAAAGTATAAATAATCTTGATCAGCATCAACAGCAGAGTCGAGTTATCCGTTTCTCCGTAAGTTTGTTTCTCAGTTTTGCAGTGAAATTTTAGTTGCGCTGCTTTTACATTTCGATATTATTAAAATAATGTCAAGAATATATTGCAACATTAAAACACCTATCTATATATATACCTATATATATATACTTTCAAAATGTACACACTCTGAAAAGTTCAAGTCAACCGACGGCCATTTTTGAGGCGTTCCGACCATTTGTAAGTAGCTTTAGAACCTTGTTTTCCTAAAAATGTTTGTGAGTTCAGAAAATATTCTACAAGCTATTCGAAGTCTTCTGACCTAAATTGGCTACAACTTAATGGAATTTTTAATAAAGATTAAGCCAAACTAATAAAAAATTGTTATGTAAAGAATTACTATAAATTTTATTATTTACATATTATTATTTTTTTTCTTTTGTATCCGCAATTTGTAAAGACATTTTTTTGTCTATTTCTCTCTTTCACTTCAAAGGTACCATATTAGGTATATCAATGCTTATAACAATACATTTAAACGTTTTTACAGAGCCATAGTTTATATATTATTATATTTATACTTTAGGTCTCCTAATTTGATTCAGATATAAACCCTTAAGAAATACTTTTCAAAATAAATGTCTGGCTTTCCCCTGATGTTTTTATTTATTCCTGATAACTATTCCACATTCGCGACTCGGACAGAGTGTTACGTCTATTTACTGGCCTGATTTTAAATGACAACAAACAGCTGAATAGTTGGAACACACTTCCAAAAACTACTACAACCTCGAATTGTCCTACGCTCAGCAGGATATCAACTGCTGTATTGTAAAATTATGAACAAAAGACTATTGTTTGGTTTGGCATGCAAGGAATACAAGGGATAATGATATAGAAAACTCGACTGTCAATTTAATAAAGTATCCATTGACTTTTAATAATATAGATACAACTACAACGAGATGCTATGTGTATAGGTGTTGTCTTTGTTGTTCATTTAACATAACAAGGAAACTAGAGACGAAAAATAAATCAAAGAGAAGTTCAACAGGAAAGGAAGTTAACTTCGGCATGCCCTCTTGCAACTTCCAATGGGGTTATTGAAAATCGATCAATATTGACCAAAAGGAAAAAAATTGTATATATGTGAAATTTTTGAACAATTTACATATCGCTTTTATTATTCAATTTAAAGTTTATATGTATATTTAGCGATTGATCAAAAAAGCTATCTTCGACCAGCTAAAGTTGAAATTGGATCGTTATATAATATAATACATAATTATACATACATATATCTGTAAATTTACCGATTGTTCCTGTCATAGCTATATGATCCCAAATGTCGGTTCTGATTTAAATACTAATGCGAATAGAGAGAAGACTGCAAGTCTTGTATTCAGATATGTAGCTTAAAACTTAAGAAACTAATTTGCTTAGAGGCAGATAGACGGACCTTGCTAGATCAGCTATTGATTCTGATCAAGAATATATGTATGTATATACTTGGACTATGTATTTTATAAATAATTCAGTTATACAAATGCCAAAAAAGGGCGAAATGCAAACGGACAATTTCGTCACTACGTTTACAATATTTTGGTTACTTTTAATCAAATTTTTTGGTTACACGTGCACGTGTAACAAGGTAACAAGCCTAAGCAAAAAATATTGATATCTACTGGCGTCTTTTCTAGGGTCTTTACAAAATTTCGATTTGTGTGAAAGTGACTTAAATAATTATAGATTTTGGCTGTTAAGATGTGCTCAAAATATCAAGTGAAAACATTAAAAAGTGTTTGAGACCTATGTATGCATGTATGTACATACATACATGTCGAAAAGCGCAAGAGCAGGGAATATACATACATATAATGACTAACCCGATGCAAGTAAAATATTTAGGGATTTAAACATTTTATAAGTATACACTACTCTTAGATATAAAAATATTTAAAAAAAAAACTAAAAAATCGACCGTTTTGTAATCCTTTAAAAAGATGTATGGGTGTATGTATGTTATTTTTTTTATATTATTATTACATGTATAATATTCCATCATATTTTGGTTGTATCGATAGGCCGTAGATAAGTCCATTTTTTGAATCGTTTTAATATAAATTTACACTTTTATTTAAATGTAATAATTTTTTTAAATTTACTATCACAAAATCCAGAAATCTTGAGTTCACGCACACATCACTATATCTTTTTGGTTTTCATTTTGAGCACCGTTATTATTTAATTTATTTTATTTGAACATAATTTTTGTTGTATTTTTGTCGATCTCGGGTGTAAGCGTTAAATTGTAAGCGTGACCGCAAACCGCAAACCGTAACCGCAACCGATGATGTTGAGCCCGAACCTGTAATCGATGCCGAGATACGAGATACAAGCCGAAAGAAATCCTCTTGCAAACGTACGTTCTGATTGACGGCACGGCGATGTCCTAAAAAGCGCGAAGGGTTTTGATTTTCCGTTTCTGTCACAAACTTCTTTGCATAAAAGTAAACCGAGCCCCGAGCCTTATCGTTTCTATAACCTATTCTTGGCTTTTCATTTTTCTATTATTTTTTTCTTATTACAAAAATGAGTTTTCTCTTTCATTTTTCGTTCGTTCTGTTTGCCGTAAAATATTGCTAACCATTTTTTCCACACAGTTTGCTGTTTAGCCGCAAGAGATTCTGCGCATCGCCTTTACTTATTCTTATCTATGTTTTGGAGTACACGCGCGGGCGTTTCGTGGTCCTTGGTTTATTTTACGCTTCCCAACAACCAACACCAACCAGCGATCCGTAACGTCTCAAACCCCGTAACGCTTATGCCTATCATCTTACTAAGGAAACTCTGTGAATCGACCAATGAAGACAGAGACCCAAAAATTTCAGAGCGAAAAAAAGAGAGAGTCGATAACGGAGAATGTTAACTCTCTCCTTCTTCAGTGGATGCTTGTCTGGGTAACCAATCCATAGGCTCATGGATGCAACAGTGATGCCAAAGCCGATTCGTTTACTTTTTGTCTACACCAAGAAAATAAAGTTGAGAACTATGAAAATAGCTGCTTTATTTTCAGTGTACGTTTATTTTAATTTTTTATCAGCAATGAACGCATATAGTTCATAATTAATACATGAATATAAAATCAGTGACTCAAAACAAATTTTAATAATTTTGAAGCTAACCGAATTCCTAAATATATTTACATTCTTAAAAACAAAGCATCTCCAACTAAGAATCATATGAAGAAGCAAAAAAATAGTTCAAGAGAGTAAGTGAGAGAGAAATCTAAAAGGGGCGTTCACTTCGAGAATCCCGCCAATAGAAGACAAGAAATGCGGTCAGGCCGTTATATCTGCAACTCTGTAGCCAATCACAGCGCACGCACAGCACACACCTTTCCCTTTCTGTCTGCCACTTAAGTTCGCACATTCTTCGGCTCTTTCGGCATCCCTTTCCCACACACACACCCTGGAACTGGGAGTGTGAATTGATTGCTTACGTTATCTGCCTCGCACTTATCACGCGTCAATGTCTATCACTTACTTCACGCACTTTTTTTTAAATCCACACAGATAAAAATTTGTCGTTGGCGGAGTCTAAAGCCCTTATCCAGTAAATCTGAAGCACCTTATCCTGTAACTTACTGTAAAATTGTGGTGCGTGCGTATGGACAGTTAAAACTTTACCACAATAAATACAGCTGCGGTCAAAACAATGACACTAATGATATGTCTTTTTAACCAAATTAGAAATATCTAGTTCCGAGTGTACCTTTGTGCGCGATATCGCAGATTATGCAGCATAAAATAAATATTTCTTACATAAAAATTAAAAAAAAAATATTTTTCCTTGGACTTCATTCTGAGGGAATATTTTTAAGAAATTAAAACTTGCTGCCACTCTTTATTCTGGATTTATGGTATTTTCATACCCTTGCAGGGTATTATAATTTCAGTCAGAAGTTTGCAACGCAGTGAAGGAGACGTTTCCGATCCTATAAAGTATATATATTCTTGATCAGCATCAACAGCCGAGTCGATCTAGCCATGTCCGTCTGTCCATCCGTCCGTTTCTACGCAAACTAACTAGTCCCTCAGTTTTTAAGCTATCTGAATGACACTTTGCATATAGTGTTCTATATACTCTCACTGCTATATATGGCGGAACGGGTCGGATCATATAGCTGCCATACAAATGTTCGATAAATTTTTAGAAAAAAAATTATAACTTGGCTGTTTTTCAACGTATTTTCATCTACTTTGTGAAATGAGCTTTTTTTATTATTTTAGAATTTTGGTATAAATTTCATAAGAAACGGACAACTACGGAAGCGATCCGTAGATGTAGAGAAAATGTAAAGCTAGCAATGTAAAACTGTAACTGTCAAACTGTAAACATAATAAGTATGGGTAAAATGTTGTGAAACTCTGTTTAATGTCTGTTTTTATTTAGAATTCAACAACCAAGGAATAAAGTTAACAAGAAAGGAAGGTAACTTCGGCACGTCGAAGTTTGTATACCCTTGCAGATTGGTTTTGATATTTATATTATAAATTCTAATGCTGAAGACACACACAAAACAGAGTTTCATTATATTTGACCTATACTTATTATGACAGTTTGCCAGTTACCGTTTCATATTCCCAGCATTACATTTTCTCTACATTTACCGATCGTACCTATGGCAGCTATATGATATAGTCGTCCGATATTCATAAAATTTTTACCAAAATTCTGAAATAATATAAAATGGCCATATCCCATAAATGATGCAAAAATTTTGAAAAACAGTCAAGTTATAATTTTTTTTTCTAAAAATTTATCGAACATTTGTATGGCAGCTATATGATATAGTCGTCCGATCCGGCCCGTTCCGACATATATAGCAGTGAGAGTATATAAAGGACCATATGCAAAGTTTCATTCAGATAGCTTTAAAACTGAGGGACTAGTTTGCGTAGAAACGGACAGACGGACGGAAAGACGGACGGACAGACGGACGGACAGACAGACGGACGGACGGACGGACGTACAGACGGACATGGCTAGATCGACTCGGCTGTTGATGCTGATCAAGAATATATATACTTTATAGGGTCGGAAAGGTCTCCTTCACTGCGTTGCAAACTTCTGACTGAAATTATAATACCCAGCAAGGGTATACAAATGTATAAATACAAGAACGAAGGAAACTTCGACACATATACCGCTCAGTTTGCAATTGGGTCATTATGAATATATTTGTATTTATACATATGAAAATTTGGTTTTAATACAATTTTTAAAACATTATTTTTAAACCATATACTATACTAACCAATAACTATATCTTCTAATAGCAACTATATCGTTCCAATAGCAGCTATATATCGTCAGATTAAAAAAAAATTTTGTAATCGAAAGTATATCAAAACATAACAGGAATGGAAGCTAACTTCCGCACGACGAAAGTTTGTATACGCTTGCAGTTTTAAGATGGATCGTTCACAATCGATTCAAAACTAACAGGAGATACACTAGTGGGCGTAAAAAGAAGCTCCATGCCTGCTAAATTGTATGCTGTTTACCTTTAGAATTTACTTTCTGCTAATAGAAATGCATGCAATCATGGAAATTTGGAGTGGCATAAGTATTTTTACAAACCTATTGCAGAAATGTTCTGAAGCGGTTAAGCGCGTGCAATACAACAACGCATAAATTATATAATTAAAATATTTAATATTAATAAAAATAATAAGATATGTTTAGATTTTTTATAATTATGTATGTGTTAAATAGTAAAAATTTTAAAACAGAATTTCTCTACGGGAATTAAAGAAAAATATTTTTCTACAGCCTAATTCGGCTGAAAATCAGTGGAATCATCCTAAAAGTAAGCGAAAAACAGGAGGCCAGAGTCCGTCGACGCATAAGGAAACAGGACCTTTAGACACTAATGCCGCGCGCACACTGGCGGGCGAAAGCGGAGCTGACAGCTGATTTGATAAGCGAGCTGATAATTTCAGTGAAAATTTCTTAGCTCAGCTCCGCTTTCAGTGTGCGCGCTCTCATACAAGTACTGTGTTTGTTTCAGAGAGCGATAAGCCGTCAGCTCCGCTTTCCGCCGCTAGTGTGTTCGCGGCCTAAGAGCTATATGCCAAATATTGCAAAGGCAATTAAGCTTACAATGTTGGACAAGCCGAATTAGTTCTGGAGAGTTGTTTTATGACCATTGAAGTGTCTCTTATATATGTAAATCTCATCAAATAACAAATTTTTTATATTATTATACCCTTGCAGGGTATTATCAGGCCTGTTCTAGTTTCCACTTCCGCAAAATTTATTCGGATTCGGATTTCCTTGACCTGTTCTAGTGTTCACTTCCGAACAATTTTTACGGATTCGTATTTCCCTCTTTTAAGTCTCTGTTAATTGCAGACGAAACGCACGGAAACTTTCCGTGTGCCATTTGGCCGGCGGATTCAAATCCGCAAAATCAGAAATTAATTATTTTAAAATACAATGCGATTATGTATATGACAAATGTTAATTGTAATTTAATCCTAGAGGTTTTGGGAACATTATTGCATAATTGAATTAGCTAATACTAAAGTACTTGATTTATAAATAATTAATTTGTGGGTGCACCTTAAAATCGGTTCGATTCTAACCTTCAACATTATTGCAAATCCGCTGCCGCTGTGTCGTATTAGAGAGGGACCATTTAAGGGTTGTCAGCGTTTCAAAAAAAACGGCATATATTTAAGATTAATTTCAAACAATTACTTTTTATGTTGTTTTACAATTAAAATATCTGCTATTAGGTAAAGTATATGAAAAAGTGTTTTTTTTTAAAATACCAGCCAATTCAATCCACAAACTGAACTAAATTGTATGCGAATGGAATTTTTTCTAAACCCTCGGCAACTCTACTTTCGAGCATTTTGCCACCAGAACAGCTGATTGCAATTACAAATATTTCGAAATGTTTATTTCCAGCCGTAAATGCTTATTTCTTCGATTTTATTATTTAAATTAGTGCTTCATTACTATCTATGAGTTGGAGACTACAGCGGGCCAAAATTTGATCAGCCCCTTTTAGCAAATCTTAGACAAGGGAATCTCTTTTGTTGAAAGCGACCAGCTGATTTTGTTTGGGAATTTAAGGGAAATTTAAAAAAATTTCCTTAAATCACCAAGGGAAATTCGCTTATGTTAAAGGGAAATCCGCAAATGTTATCAAATTCACTTCCGAGTGGAAACTAGAACAGGCCTGTATAATTTCAGTCAGAAGTTTGATCAAATCGCAAACTTTCTTGTTTTTAAAATACAAAGGTCAAAAAGGGAGACATGGAGGAGGCTTGTCACCCTGTGGTTATATGTCGCATATAGTGGGCCTCTAGCCCACTGCACTATGGGGTTTTTGAGCACTTTTTGTGGCATTTAATCATTTTTTAAAAGTGCTTTAATTTAAAAAAAAATAGTGGTATTGTATTAACAAAACATCGAACTGTTATGCCTCATACTCAAAATGTTAATACTTAACAGCATATGTTAGCAACAGAGCTGTAAAGTCAGCTGTTGCATCCGAAAGCACGTCTGCTAAGTTTGCCATTTTTAGGAAGTGATCTTTGAAATTAAACTATTCGTGAAAGAAATAATTTGCAAAGGAAAAAACTAATGGACACTGATTTCACAGGTTTTAACTACATGTTATATGTATTAATTATTTAAATTGTGCGTGTTTATACTGACATTTTGTCATTTTATAAATGCAATTTAAGCTAAATTTTGCGAAACAAATTTCAAATTTGGGAAGAGTTTTGAAATAGGAGTTCGCATTAGTTTTCAATGCGTCCAATTGTATGTTGGTGCGTTGTCAATTCTAAGCCAAAATCAGTTAGTCTTATTGTGCACTTTTCCGCACTATTGGTGCAATTTGAATTTTTCTTATGTAACCTCACTGTTTTCAACGCCAATACTTATTATGTTTACAGTTTGACAGTTACAGTCTTACATTCCTAGCTTTACATTTTCTCTACATTTACCGATCGCTTCGATGGCAGCTATATGATATAGTTGTCCGATTTTCATTAAATTTATATAAAAATTCTGAAATAATTAAATAGGCTTATCTCATAGTAGATGAAAATACGTTAAAAAACAACGAAGTAATAGTTTTTTTCTATTAAATTCCCGATCGTTCCTATGGCAGCTATAAGATATAGTCGTCCGATTTTCATAAAATTAAAACCGAAATAATATAAAATGGCCATATCTCTAAAATGATGCAAAAATTATTTCGGGTGTTCAAAGTGGGAAACAAATAGAAAAAGCATCCGGGTCCGGAAAAATGGGTTCCCATTACAACAGTCTCAAGTTGTAGCAAAATTAAAGGCTGAAATTGTGGGTCGCACAGTGATTGAGCAAAACTGTTAAAAAATACGAAAAAAGAAATGGAAGTGACAAATGTACTACAAAAAACTCTTCCTAAAATCTTTGATGCCCAGAGAGAGAGAATCAAACTTTGGCTGCCCGCGCTTAATATAAATTTGTTTTCCGCAAGCAGTTCCAAGGTTTGCGTAATGGAGGATGAGACATATGTAAATATTTCAGAATGGAGGATCATGAATGGACTCCAAAATATCACTTTAAGCTCCCCAATACTCAACCACCGGAATTGGCCACTCAAAATATAAAAACAAAATTTCCTAAACCCTCCAAATGTTCCTCAGTTAAAATCAATTAAAGTTTTGGGCAAATTTAAAAATATTACAAATCAAAGAAAGCTTGTTAAAATTAATACAAAAGAATTTTAGGAAGCAAGGCAAAACTCCTCGCAATAGTATTAATTTTTTTATGAAATGGCTTAATGTCTAATAAAAAACATATATAAAAAACAAATAAACATATATAAAATAAATTTACCACCTTACTTTATGGAGCATGTATGCCTGTACACAAAACTCTTATTATTATATATTTGTGCACTTATGGTAGTACAAAGAAAATGTTAAAAAAAATTTGTATTACAGTTCACCAAATACTTATTTCTGCAGTCAAATAAATAAAGCAAAACCATAATTAAGGAATTCCCGAAAGAGATCTGAATATTCGTGAAAACATAAGTTTAGGGCCATTATACCAATAAGGGTTGATTTACTCGTATCAAAATGGCACTTCTATAGAATGAAAAAATGTTGAATAGACAACTGGGAATTAAACTGAGACACAATCTCGTTAATAAAAGCAACAGCTGTTGTGTTAGCCTTTGTGGTTCACTTAAAATGATGTACATTTTTGTTGATGGCGTTAAATTTTACCAAACAAAAGCATATCTTATCGAGGTGGGATAAAAGTGGCAATGGCAACTACAGCTCAAATAATTTCAGTTTTTAACTTCTGTGAATATTAAGAGTTACATAAACAAAAAATAAACTACAAATTATTTTCCTAGTTTCTAGTTTGCCACGGTGGTGGAAGTTATTAGTCACAAGGCTTGATATTTTGCTGGTTTGCAACGAAAACTTGTGCTGTTTAGAAGTTATGGGCGCGGGAAATCCAGCTGTCCAAACTGGGTCCAGGCATAAAAAAGCATCCTTTTTAATATACAGTTGGAAAAGACCGACCAAGTCTTGATAATTGATTGCGATATTAAAAAGGACATAAGACCAGGCACCGTAATCATTATAAGTTATATTATAAAAATTAAATGGTAATAATTATGTTTAAAATTTTTATTTTATTTTTAAAGATAATCATTAGATTTGAGTAAAAAAATAAAATTGTTTCAATAAAAATTTTGTTTGATCAAAGAAATAAATTTCAAAAATAATGATTATTGATGAAAGACACTTTTCGAGATCTAAAACACAACCTCGCTAGAACTTGAGATTTGTATGCACCGAAAACAGCCGGAAATTAATATAACTTGTGGTTTGTTATTTTTGTATAGGATTCTCCTCCAGTGACTTTATCTCTTCCATTGACCAGAGCAAATAAATAAAGGCTATGAAAAAAATCCAGGAAGCAGGTCTTGTGGTCGAATGCAAGTTTTTTTCAATTAGCGGGGATACTTGAGACTATTCCAACCGAAAGCCACAGCACACACAGAATCAGGTGGCATTCGCACTGGCGGTCAGTTTGGTATTGTGAGAACAATTGTAACAGAAGGAATAACAGAAAGAAATCAGGTGTCATGTAACGAACGTGGGAGATATGTATTTGTTACCAATATATCTTTACTACTCGGTCACACGGTACTCGTTACAATAAAACCAGAAAAAGTATATTTATTAACATATATATTTATACCCTTGCGGGGTATTATAATTTCATTCATTTGTTTGCCATAACAGAAGGAGACGGTTCCGACTCTATAAACTATATATATTATATATAGTATATATGTATATATATATATTGATCAGCATCAACAGCCGAGTCAATCTAGCCATGTCCGTCTGTCCTTTTGAACGTATGTCCATCTGTCTATCTGCCCGGCTCTACTCAAACAAGTCCCTCAGTTTTAAAGCTATCTGAATGAAATTTTGCAGATAGCAGGGAACTTAACAATTATAATTATTCAACTTTGATAAAAAGTTTAAGAATCATTTTTTTTTTTAATTTTATTATAAAAGTTGAATTATAACTGTTTTTATTAAATTAATAATTAAAATAATAATATATTGTGCTTATTGCATATGCATAAACAAATTTGTATACCCTATAAAGTATATATATTCTTGATCAGCATCAACAGCCGAGTCTATCTAGCTATGTCCGACTGTTTGTCTGTCCATCTGTCCGTTTCTACGCAAGCTAGTCCCTCAGTTTTAAAGCTATATGAATGAAACTTTGCATAAAGTCTTCAGAATACTCTTACTGCTGACGGACGACTAAATAATATAGCTGATATACAAATGATTGACAAATTAAAAAAAAAAAGTTGTCTTGGCTGTTTTTCAAGATATTTTTATCATTGTTGAGATATGGCGGGTTTTTATTACTCTAAAAATTTGTGTTTTCATTTTATGAAAATCTGACGACTATATTAAATAGCTACCATAGAAACGAACAGTGGATATACAGAAAAAACCTTGTTTTGTGTGTATTTTTCTAGCATTAATATTTATAAGGTTAATTATATTAGATATTTAAATCTAAAATATAGATTTTTTATACGATTAAATTTATTATATGCTTTTATATATTTCATTTTATTTTGTTCTATTAATTTGACCTGAACCCGGATAGCTATGAACCATATAGGCCTATGTGTGGCCCCTCGAGGGCCGTCCGGACTAACCTAACCTAATTTGACCAGAATGGATCGATTCCTTATGATCCAATGGCAAACTGCAAGGGTATACAAACTTCGGCGTGCCACAATTAACTTCCTTTCTTGTTTACGTTCCACATTAAGGGTCCATTCTGGTTAGTTGAAAAAAATATCTAATTTTTTTTTTGCCTTTTTTGATAGCTAGAATAGAATATCATACTAAAAGATCAAATATAAATAAATACGTAATAGTTTAAAAGTTATTAGCCTCCGAACCGGCCGACTCAAAGCAGCTACAGAGCAAACATAAAACTTTAAACGCATTTTCTGGAAAACTACATTTTTCGGGCTGGCGACCATAATATCTTAGTCAATTTTTAACGAATCTTAATGATTTTTTTTTAAATACGCGTAATGAACGTGTCCATGGAATAGGCTACAATTATATTGATAGCTTAAACATTGGATTTTTTATCAACAAAAAAGTGAAGAAAATTTTCACAAAAACGAAAAAAAAAATTTTAACTGCCGCCATTTTGTTATTTTTTATTGAACTTTGATAAAAGTAGCCTATTCCATAACCACATTCATACTAAATAACGTTTTTGAATTTTTTGTTTCTGTCGATTTTTACGTCCTGCAGGACGGTCGCCAGAGGGGTTACTTTTTTGGGCATGGGCTTACGTCGCCCTGTGTCCTGCTTTCACTGCGTGTTACAGTATGAATATATTCGGGGTTTTTGTTTAGTCCGTGGCAATTTTGTGAACAACCTAACAATCATTTTTCATAAATATTAATATTTCTGTAGTATGTGGAGTATCATATACATATAGTAAATAAAATTTGTGGTTATATTCGATGCAAACATTTAAGGGTACTAATATTTATTGAAACTTACCATCTCCCGAAATGCTGCCTTGCGAACTATGGGAATCTTCTAAAATAATAAATTGAGAAACATTATTAGGGACATAAAAGTAACATATTATTTATTAATATTTGTACTTTATATTTGTTTAAACGTGTAAATACCTGCCCCATTTTGTACATCATTCATTGCTGCTATCCATCCATCAACTCCCTGAGTATTTGTCATGAAATTGTTGTTTGCAATTGGCGGCGTTGTACTCAAAATCCGGTTTGAATATTCATCAAACTTGTTGGTCACTGTTGAGTCAAAGGAGTAGAAAAATTAAAATTAAAAGATTTGCAAATATACTTACATACAGATATACGTATGAATTGAAAAAATAAAAGTCGTGGACATGTGACACACACACACCAATTCCGTGACTTGAAAGGCTCTTCTATTTGTTCTTTTTTATTTCGATTTAAAGAAAATTGAACATGAATCGAAAAGAATCGCGAAGAAGAATCATTTTTTTCTTTGGGAGGGGAAGAAAATGTATATTGCTTATGTTAGCCTCATAGCCCCAACTCTTCTGTAAGGATAGCTATTGTTCTTGGATTTTAGCATTCTCTCTTTTAATCTAAAAACTAAAAATAATGTTAATCAAATGAAAATGTAATCCTTTTGTTCAACTGAAAGGCCTTTGTGGTCGGCCCGTTTTGACTAATACATACATATGTATACTACCTGCAATAGAATAAAGACTATTGAGACAGATCGTCCACAATCCAGATAGCGTTAAAACTGATAGACTAAACAGTATAAAAAATGTAAAAAAAAAATTTCTTTTTTATCAAAGGAAAAGTCAAACAGAAATTACTCCATATGCTATTACAGAAGATATATGAGGGAAATGCATCTATCTGCAAAGTTATGATGTTATTTATAAATAAATATTCCAATCCAATATCAAACTTTAAGGGTATACAAACTTCGGCATGCCGGAGTTTACTTCCTTGCGTTGCACGTGCACACTATTTAAAGTTTAAAGCTGTACTTACTCTTTCCCTTTTCATCTATTTGCGGTGAGTCATAGACGTTACTTCCGATATGCTGTTGGAGATCATGAGCAAGGCTCACACTATCATTGGGAATGCTCTGCAAAGTGTGTAAGGTAGGCGTATCGACCTGAGACTGGTGCTGTGACAACTGATGTTGTTGATGCTGCTGCAAATGCTGATTATGATTGTGCTCAGAATTTAGTGTCTGTTCTTGTGCACTGTGTATACTCGAAGGCTGATGTTGTATTATACGGTGTTGAATCTGATGCGAGAGTACCGACCCGGAAAGCCCATGGCCATGATGGCGGGGTGATGACGTTTGCATATCCATTATAAACATCAGAAACTGAAAAAGCAACAAAAAACCAAAGCAAAAATATTTATTTAAAAGGATAACCAATCGTTTTGAAAAAAAAAAAAATTGTGTGAGTACCTCCAAATAAAGTTAGCTTCAAAAAAACAAAACCTTAGCATATATATGTAGGTAAATTATTTGAGATTCTTTAATAATTACAATATTTACAAAATAAATGAAAAACAAATATATATATTTGAATCCTTTCATACCCTTTAACGCGCTGCAACCGTATCATTGCATTTCCCGCTCATTTGTCGGAAAAATACATCTGTATGTACAATATGTGCATTCGTTTAGGTCACGGCACCAGCTCTTCTCAGTTCCTTAGCAAGGTGCGCTCCTCCATGAATCCCGCGCAAACTCATTCACCTGTTCTTAATTGACCTTTTTGGGGTATCACACGCTTCACCACTAAGGGTCATCCCTTACCATAGAAAGGATCAAAGGAGCAAATAAGAAAATAAGGTACAATGTCTAGGAGCCATCTGTTTTCTTTTTAATGAAATGTATTTTTCCCCAATAAATAGATAGACATTGGTAAGACACATTTTAAAACTACATGTTTATTAAAATAAATAATATGTTAACAAAGTTTTTAATGTTACTAATTAGACGTTTACACTTAACTCGTTTGGGGTTTAGCATTATTCAACGATTTAAAATAAACTTATTCTAAAAATTTGACCTTACTTTTTTAAATAAATTCTACATCTCGGTAATATTGTCCCAACATTTTTATCTGAGAAAGACTTTTTGAGCTACAGTTTAATAAAGTTGCACAGTATCAAGGGCGAATAGAGACTTCTTATTAGGGGGGAGGGGCGGTCAGAGACAATCTTAAGATGTATATCATTGGGGAGGCGGACGATCGGATTAAAGTTCTTAATCAATGATCGCTTACCCTGCATACGCCACTGTCGGTTATCAAGATACAAAATACTCTACCGATCTTTATACAATTTTAGACACCCCTGTCGTGATACAACGATCCACACTTAATCATTTGTATATATTATATACATATATATACAGTATAAGATCGGTGGTGTAGTTTGTATCTTGATAACCGACAGTGGCGTATACATGATCATTGATTATTGATTGATTAAATCGCTAAGTAAGTTAGTATGGTGTCAAGGAGTTGTGTACTACATTGTTAAGGGTTCAAGGCATATCACAACACAAAAGTTCACGGTCGTTCAGACTTAAAGTAAGGTTAGGTAGATGTATATCTTAAATACTATTACGCATACTATTACTAACGCCACATTCAATTCGGGAAAAATAAAAGTGGGAAAAAGAATCGCATTTTCACACACTTCCCACCAAATAATAATGGCGTCAGACCAGACAACAGTCTACAAAAAAAAGTTGGAAAATAAGAAACTCAAGGTCAGGAGCGTGGGTACGAAAGATATTTATTCGAGTCAAGTAATGCGCCCCATCACATTCCTCTTTTTTAAGCTCATACAAAAAGGTTTAGCTTAAAAGTACGAAAAAAAAAATTTACCAAAAATGTAAGTAATCATAATGTGAAGAATATATTTCGCCTAAAACAAAAACATATATATGGAATAAAAAAAAATAATTTACAAATCAACAGGTAATTTTAATTAAAAGTCTTAAAAATTACTTACCCGTTATTTTATCTAGATTTCATATTCTACATGTTTTTAAGTCAATAATTCATTTTAGTGGAATATTTTAAGTACTGAAAACTGTTGTAATGAATAGTTGTGTGTTTAAATAATTCTATTATGTTTTTTTTTTTTTTTTATAAATAATAATAATATTTTTTTATTTATGCATATATGTGTTTGTATAAGTTATGTTTTTTTATTGCACAAGTCACTTGAAATGCGAATTTTTCAGTTGTCCAATAAAGGTCAATACTTTGGCAGGCTTAAAAAGAACGGCGCAGCGCGTTCCACCTGTTGCAGTTCAACGCGGGTTTTTACACAGGTGGGCCGAGGATCGTTTGAACTGTACGCCAAGAGATCTCGAGCGAAACTAAATTGTTGAATGGTTAATGTGGACGGCGGAAGCCGTATGTATATGTGTGTTTTTGTCTTTGAGTCCCGCTCAAAACTTGGCCAAGACACGGCTCTTTACGGTTGGTCGGTTTTTGGTTCGCACTCAAAACTGACTGCCCACAGATCGGTGTACATATGTATATACATATGTATGTCTCTTCGTTGGTTTAAAGAGTCAAAGCTAGGCTTGCTAGTGATGCCCGTTTCTTCGGACAAAAAAAATTGTCTTTTACCCAATTTTTTTGAGAATAAAAACGTTCTACATTTTAATAAATACCCTAAATATTAAGACACAGTCATAATTTTTTCGACTTCAAGACTGCACCTTCTCGAAAAGTTCGTACGATAAAGCGCGATAAATCTATTTTCTTTTTAAAATGTATGTATACTGTGCCAAAGAACTTTCTAAGCTTAGTTTAAGCTATCATTGTAGGAAAAATTAATTACCTTAAAATGTACTATTGAAGATATGATGAATATCAATTTAATAAATTTTTTCGATATTTTTCGATATCGAAAATATCGATATTATTATGTTTAAAAATAATTTTTCAATTTGAAGCGCTAATTTCTCTTATTATATCATATTGAAAATCTCTCTTATTTCAATATATATTCATATGTATATACATATCAGTATATGTACATATATAAAACAATATAAATGGGGAAAAACATATACATACATATCTAAAAAACGTCCAAATTGGCAGCACCGTTTGGCCGCACGTACGATCACCGTATTAAAATATTGAGCGAGTGAGAGATGCAAAAAGGGAAGGAGAGTAAGGGAGAGGACGAATGGAAGATAGAGCAGAGGGAGAAATAAGAGAAATTACATACATACATACATATTCCCGTTTTTACTATGTATGTATGTACGTGTGATTCATGTAGTTGTTGTTTAGTAATTTACGCTTTAGCCATAAAAAATGCATATGTTGACTCTTATGTACATATATGTATGAGCATACATATGTATGTACATACGTCTATAATTTGAATACTTGAGTCGAAAATTATATATATATATATATATATTTTTTTAAGTAAGCTCATATACATACATACATACATATGTACATATGTATATGTATATACAATAAAGGCAGCTGAATAACCTTTCTTTAAACATACAGACACATTTTCAAGCTTTGGTGTATAAAAAATATTTTGCAGCTTAGGTGTATGCTTTAGATTTGGAAATAAATCGGATTTCAGTGAATCTATTAAAAAAAAAAAAAGAATTAACAAGTCAATCGATAGTACTATTATGATACTGGCGCATTACTTATTGCCGTATAACACTGGCGCATTAATTAAAAACTTCATTAATGATTTGACAGCGCTATAGCGTTTTACACAAGTGCGAACAAGACGACTATATGGCGCTATAATGCATTAGAATAATGCATTAGCTACTTCATTGGCGCGAAAATCGATAGATCTACATAAAATATACTAAATACTAGATTTGGACCAATAACAAAATACAGTTTTTTATGAAGAAAATTATAATTTAAAAGTATATTAGCCAGTTCAATAGAGGTCGAAACTGAAAGTGGTCTTGACATGAGAATTTTATTTTTATTTCATTTTGCTGGTTTCTTCTCTGGAAAAAATTATTAGAAAATAATATGTTAATAATAATATATACTTCGACGAAGAGTACCAGGGAATTGTCTCTTTCCAGGTCCTAATGAAGTAGCTGATTATTGAAAACTGTATTAGAGTATCATAAGACCATAAGAACATTTTATTTATCGATACTTGTATTTAAATATAAGCTTTTTTTTTTTTTTTATTCCATTTATTAACAACATTAAATCTTAGTATATTACTTAGTATATTTACTGTATATTACAAATAAGAACAAAAAAGAACGAAGACTGCGAATTGTTGGTTTGAAGGCTGCTTTGTTTTACAGTGTAGAGGGCCTTGGTCGCGCGGTACCGCCGCTAGGCATTGCTTCGCGCGAGGTACGGGCCACCTACTCCGCACGCATCCTTCTCTCCGTCTCCAGGGTCCTCAGCGTTTTCATGACGCTTGCCACAAAAGTGGCAGTCGCGTCCCAGGCCTTCTGGCTGCCAAGCATAGTGGGGACCAGGTTGTCAGCTCCGATGGCAGCGCCCACGACTTCCTCCAGTGCTAGCCGCTCGTGGTGAAAGCGATGGCATTCGAAAAGAACGTGGTGCGCGTTCTCTTCGACTCCGGTCCCGCATTCCGGGCAGTGGTCCTCTGAGTCGTGGCCGAAACGTTTGAGGTAGCTCCGAAAACAACCGTGCCCACTGAGTGCCTGTGTCAGGTAGAAGTCTACCTCGCCGTGCTTTCGGTTGATCCAGCTTTGGATATCAGGAAGCAAGCGGTGAGTCCAACGGCCCTTTGTGGAACTGTCCCACCTGGACTGCCACCGGGCGATGCTCCTGCGTCTGGCGCTGCTCCTAACCTCGCGCCTCGCCGAAGAGTTTCCCGGCTCGCGTGAGAGGCGGGCTTCCTGAGCTTCTCGAACCAGCTCGCATATCGGCACCTGCCCCGCTATGACTAGGGCCGCGTTGTCGGAGACAGTCCTGAAGGCGCACGCTACTCTTAGAGCGCATAGGCGGTAGGTTCCTTCTACACCCCTCACATAGCTCCTGACTTTCACAGCCTCCGCCCATGCTGGGGCTGCATAGAGGAGTTGCGACGTGACGACGCTCATAAGCAGCTTCCTCTTGCACTGCTTGGGCCCCCTGGTGTTCAGCAGGATCCTGGAGAGGGACCTTGCGGTTTCGCTGGCCTTCTTGTGAACATACTCTAGGTGTTCTCTGTAGCAGAGGCGTGTGTCCGGATGTCTAGAGTAACTACCAGACAGTATTCCTTGGCGCCTTTTTTCCATCTTGCGCCAGCTTTTTGTGTGTGTGTGTGTTTTTTTTTTTGTAAAAAATAATGAAGTTTTTATTAGACTAGTACACCGTTACCTAAATATTTGACAACTTCTAACTTACTAATTCGAAGTAAATTCTATGTTTATAATGCTGAGTTATGGAGAAGTATAAAGTATAGTTATTTTAATATAATATGAAATGTTTTTCATGTTTTGTCTGATATGTTATGGCAAGACCCGGTCAGGGAGGTCTTGAGAGTGGTGACGTTTGCGTCTTCTTCTAACTCGTGTTCTATGTTCAGAGGTGGCTAAGCTTCTTGCCAGACTATTAGGGTGATTGTTTAGTCACTAGGCCGCATGTACCAAGGAGCCCCAGATATCCTTCTTAACGTTTTTGCTTAAGGGGGGACATCTGAGTAAGTGGCAAAAAAAAGCCAATTTTCTAGAATTTTTTTTGGCCAAATGAAAAAGCCAATCGAAAAATTTTAAAATAGGTTTGATAATGTTAGATGTGAATAAATTTTTTTTTTTAATAAATCGAAAACAAAATGGCGGCTGTGCAGCATGTCTTTGTAGGCCCCATTTTTTTGAAAGGGGTCCATGGCCGAAAACCTAACGTCCTTAATTTTTGATCTAAAACAAAAAATCAAATTTTGTTAGTTTCTGTATCTTAACCGCTATCGACACACATAGGATTTTTTCGATATTTTGATTTTTAGCAAAATGGTGAGTGATTAAATAAAATGTTCAATTTTCATTAAAATAAAACGTCACAAAATTGTTGATAAAAAAAAGTAAGCAAAAAAAAAAAAAAAAATCCTACGTGTGTCGATAGCCATTGGTATTTTGGATATACTGTCAAAATTTCAGATCGATTGGTTAAGATTTGTTCGAGTTATGTTTTCGGCCAACTCAAAAAATGTGGTTTTGAGAAAAACGCGTTTAAAGTTTTAAAATCGTATATGATTACATGTGAGGCATCGCCGCAGAATGGAAAATTTTGACACTTAGAAACTTTTGCCGGACTCTATCTTTTGATATGTTATTTTTACGACCCTAAAGTATTTTTTAAGCAAAAAAAAAATGTTCGATTTTTAAAAAAAGTTACTCAGATGCCCCCCCTTAAAGAATCCGAATCTTGTTCAAATGACAATCTTGCAGCAATTCCATAAACTTGAAGGCCATAAAACAGGGAGGGGGCACGAATTGACTTGTATATCATGACCTTGGAGAAAGCTTTTTGTGTTATAATCTTTAATATGACATCAGAAACATGACATTTTTAAAATTAAGTAATGAAAAATAAAATGGCTTTCAGATCTGAACGCATTATTAAGGGAAAATAATTATTTACTCAGTGGTCTATTGATCGTTATTTCACACCACCAAAGGATCATTATGGCCCGTAGCTATTTTAAATAAAATTTATTTTTGACACCTCCTCAGATTTGGGAAAAAAAATTCTGCCGACTTCAACAAGAAAGTTATTGCCATATTGTTGATGGTTATTTCACACCACCAAAGGATCATTATGGCCCGTAGCTATTTTAAACAAAATTTATTTTTGACACCTCCTTAGATTTGGAAAAAAAAAATCTGCCGACTTCAACAAGAAAGTTATTGCCATATTGTTTGTGAAACGGTTGACCTAAATGGTCAAAATTTACCCAAAAAAAGTAATTGAGAGCACCGGAAATAAAACTGTGAAAAATCGAACAGCATGTTAGATGCCTAGATTTTCTTAACTCCAGCCAATTCTACCTCCTCCTGGCTTCGACACAAGCAATTGAAAATATAAAAGGCAGAAAGCCCAAATCAAAAACGAAAAAAAAACAAGAAAGGAAGCTGCTTTCGGCACGCCGAAGTTTGTATACCCTTGCAGTTTGCAATTGGATCAACTAACCAGAATGGACCCTTAAAGAATCCAGCCATTCTAGTTATATAAATAGACAAAAAAATAAAATGAAATATATAAAAGTTATAAATATACGACTATATATTATTAATATATAATCAGGCCTGCTCCGGTAATCGTAAAATTTTTTCGATTTCGTTTTGGGCTAAAACGAACCGTTTTCGTTTTAGCTGCTCCGGTTTTCGGCAAATTTCTGCTATAGGAATGTTTCGTTTTCTCATCGTTTCTCACTGCTCAAGCAGCTAACTTGTGTTGTTGGTAATAAGCAAACAACGTAAAGTACTGCCTATTATATTTACAATTGCCCTTTTTCTAAGCCAGAAAAAGTCAAAAAATTGTCGAGTTAAGCAAATCTAGGCACCTAAGATGCTGCCACACTTTTCACAGTTTTAATTCCGGTGGTCTTAAATAATTATTTGGTTAATTTGGACTATTTAAGTAGTACAATTAAATAGCATTATTTATAAACAACCATTTTGGCGGTCCTTTAAAGTTATTAATGTATTCATTTATATTTTATAAGTATTTTTAACTGGATGTTTCGTTCTACCAACAATATGGCAACCTTGGCGATAACTTTTTGCGGTGAACTTATCGACCTATCGCCAAACCGAGAAAACTGGTTGAACACGGCAAAAATTTTGTTGTCAAATCTGAGGTGGGGTCAGAAATAAATTTTTTATAAAATAACTACCTGCCAGAATGATCTTATGGTGTTGTGGAATAAACATCAATAGACCACTGAGTAAACTATTTTTTTTCCTTTTGTAAATAAGATCTGATTTCATATAAAAAAAACCCATTTACTTTTCATTCCGGCCAGAAAAAGGTGCCCGTTTTTCAAATCGAAAAGATCTTTCGATTTCGATTACCGGAGCACAAATTTCTCGTTTTCAAAAACGAAAAATTCTTGCCGTTTTCGATTACCGGAGCAGGCCTGAATAATTCAGTTTTGATATTTATATTATACATTTAAATGCTGAAAACACACGCAAAGAGAGTTTCATTATATTTAACCCATAGTAGAATTACACAATTCTACTATGATTTAACCTATACCTTTTAGGTTCACAGTTTGGCAGTTACAGATTTACATTCCCAGCTTTACATTTTGTCTACATCTACCGATCTTTTTTATGGCAGCTATATGATATACATAGTTGTCCGATTTTCATAAAATTTATACCAAAATTGTGAAGTAATAAAAATAAGCTCATAGCTCAGGTGAGCTTAGGTTAGGTTGTACCGGACGGCCCTCATGCGGCCACGCATAGGCCAATATGGCCCTTAGTTGTCCGGGATCATAACTCAGAGTAGAAGTTATAATTTTTTTCCTCTAATTTCCCGATTGTTCCTATGGAACGATATATAAAATATAAGATATTTTCGTCAGATTTTCATAAAATTAAAATTGAAATTCTGAAGTAATACAAAATGGCTATGGCCGAAAATGATGAAAATATGTTTAGAAACAACTAAATTATAATTTTTTCCAAAAATTTGTCGATCATTTGTATATAGTCGTCCGATCCGGCTCGTTCCGACATATACAGCAGTAAGAGTATTTAGACAACTATATGCAAAGTTTCATTCAGATAACTTTAAAACTGTGGGACTAGTTTGCGTAGAAACGGAGAGACGGACATGGCTCAGTTTTAAAGTTATCTGAATGAAACTTTGCATATAGTCTTTAAATATAGAGGGACACGGAATGTGTCAACTTATCCCCCTTTAACATTTAATATGTCTCGCATTCTACAGGTTACCAAAAAAGCACATATAAAATGTGATATATGTACATACATACATATGTATGTATGTGAGTATGTAGATGTTACATATATGTATATACAAATAGAAATGCTTACATCATATGCGTTAATGTATTGCATACATTTATGTTTACTTGAGCTAGAACATATCTTCATACATACATATATACATGTGTGGAAAATAATGTTTTTTAACTTTACTGAAAGCAGTACATTGGTACATTGATCAATATAAATGTAAAACGTATGCCCATTATACATATCAATACGTATGTACAATGTGTAGACTAATATGGTTTAAATTTATTATTAATTAAGTTTATATAATCCGGGAGATCATTGAACTTATCGCGAATGTGTAAGTATGTGCATATGTATGTAGATATAAATGTAAGTATCGTTACATTCAGGAAAACAAGGAATGAAATAAAATAGGAACTCGAACAGGGGTAGTTTTTTATAATCAACAGCCGCCACCGTTTTCTGCAGTCTAACAGGTGTTCCATATATGTATGCATATACATATACATATGTACATATAAAGCGAGGGAATTTTCCCGGTTTTCAGTAAAAGATAAGGGATGAGTAACTGAAATAGGTAGCTCACATACCCACACATACATATGTACATACATGTGTAAATATTAATGTAAGCTAGTGTAAAAATTAAAACAGCTGTACTTTCTAAATATTTTCTATTAACTGGTTTATGTCCTAAGGAATTGATAATTTTGAACAGTGTATACATACATTTATATGTCACTAGTTTGCTACGCCTGCCCGTCTGTTTCTATGCAAACTAATCTCTAGTTTTCAAGCAAGAAGTATTTAATCAATCTAAATTACATTTAGCCGGTTCCAATAGGGCACATGTTTATTATAGTGACAATAGGAAATATACATATGTACATAGATATGTATACAACCGGAAGCATATCCGACCCCATAAAGTATTATATGTACATACATATGTATGTATTTATGTAAATATATCTTTGTATATACATACATACACATATATGTATATTCTTGATAATTCCGTCTGTCAGTTTGTTTGAAACAGATGATTTCAAAGACTATAAAACTTCTAAATGCGTTGACATTTATATACATATGTATATACACATATGTACATTCATGTATGTATGTACATACAGTATGTACCTGTTGCACGCAGATCAAGGTTTTTTAATGTGGCTACACCCATTCCCGACCTAACAAATCATGAAAAACTGTAACCGCTACTTACATACATACATATGTACATATGTATAATAGTGAATTTTGGTTTTAGTTAAAAATATATGGGCATTTCCATGGTGTCGCACGCGACATTCGTACGCATTCAAAGCAAAAAAAATTTTGGTACATTTTATTTTTATTTCCTTTAAAAATATTAACTTATAGTTCTTGCCTAGGGCTATAATTTAAGCAATTAAAAAAAATTGAAGGGTTCGCACGCGACAAAAACAGAAGTCACTTTACGCGGCGAGCTGTTTAAACACTGATTTTAGCGAAACGGCTGGGAATATTTTAATGAAACAAATTTTAAAATGTTATGCAATAATGTCATTTTCATATGCTTTTATTTACAATCAGAAATTTTGCGTAGTTTATTTTTTATTTAATTTTAATAAGGTGTCGCACGCGACAGGTGGCACGCAACAGTTTTTATCATCATACTTTGCATGAAATTTTTCACTATTTAAGTAAATTAGAAGAGCATATATCCATTTTATTTCGACTTTTTGCATTCTTCTAGTGATGTTAGTAAACAACAGTCAAAGCATAATGCCTCGGTTTGGATGTAATTATCAAAAGAAAACAGGCCCATTTTTATGATGTTTTTCATCAAAATAATGAAAAATCGTGTTTGCGCGAATATGCATTCGAATATTTCAAAATTTGTTTTAGAATATGATAAAGCCCTTCAAATTTAATCAATTGACCTTTTCCTAATGTTACTATGTTGGAAAGAAACATTTTAGAGAATTTTTAGTTTTTTGGCCGCGGTTGACATTTCTGTGCAATGCCCATATGTAATTACCCCGATATAGCCAACTTATAGAACGTTTTTTAGACATATGGACATGTTTAACATTTTTAAAATTTCATATATGTATATACATACATACATATTTATATTACATCCATACAAAGTACATAGCTGACAAATGAATGAATCGATATAGAACAAGAAAGGAAGCTAACTTCGGCACGCCGATGTTTGTATACCCTTGCAGATATTATTTCATTACATTTTACCTATACTTATTATGTTGAGAGTTTGACAGTTACAGGTTTACATTCCCAGTTTTACATTTTCCCTACACCTACCGATCGGTTTAAATGGCAGCTATATGATATCGTTGTCCGATTTTCATAAAATTTATACCAAAATTCTGAACTAATAAAATAAGCTTATATCTCAGAGTAGATAAAAATAGTTTGAAAAAGAACGAAATTATCACTTTTTTTTTTATTAATTTCCTGATCGTTCCTATGGCAGCTATATGATATAGTCGTCCGATTTTCATAAAATTTTTACCAAAATTTAGAAATAATATAAAATGGTCATATGTAAAAAATAGTGCACATATGTTGAAAAACAGCTAAGTTATAATTTTTTTCCAAAAATTTGTCGATCATTTGTATATCCGATCCGGCCCGTTCCGACATATATAGCAGTTAGGGTATATAAAAGACTATATGCAAAGTTTTATTCAGATAGCTTTAAAACTAAGGGACTAGTTTGCGTAGAAACGGACAGACAGACGGACATGGCTAGATCGACTCGGCTGTTGATGCTGATCAAGAATATATATACTTTATAGGGTCGGAAAGGTCTCCTTAAATGCGTTGCAAACTTCTGACTGAAATTATAATACCCTGCAAGGGTATAAAAACGGTAATTGATGAAAAAGGTAAAGGTAAAGAAAACTAATATTTTCTAAAAAAAATAATTGGGGTGTGTATGTATATATTGGTTATGATCAAATACCAAAATATTATATCTAACTTGAATAAAAAACTTTTTATTTTAGATTTCAAATATCTAATATAATATAAATTATAAATGTAGTTGTATGTATTTAGTTTCCTTTCTTGCTTGATTGGGTGAAGTTTTATACCAATAATCTTCGCACCAAATTACTTTTATTTAAAAAATGGAAAAAAAGTTGAATAAACCTTTAAACTGAGCGGGCTTTTTAAAAGATATAAAAATTAATCTAATCTTAGCTGGCTACTTAAAAACTTAAATTAATACTAAATTGTCGAATCTCTTGAGGAGGTTGGGTCATTACTTTTTATATAGAAATTATATTCAAGCAAAAAAAAAACAGATTTTTCTTTAAAAATAGTTTTTTTTTTGCTTAAAAACAGCTTTGTTTTTATTTTATTAGCTCGGAAGAAAATCATGAATTGTTTTTTCTTGTTTGAAGTTGTCAGACTCCTTGCGCTATACTTCAAAGAACTCCGCGTTTAATAACACAAAGTTAACTGTCAAAAAACGAATTTATGCAGATTGTGCGGATTTGTCGATATTGAAACAAACTGTCTTTCATTACGAATTAATGGCTCTTCGACACACACAAAAATAAAAGGAAATATATAAAAGTTGTATATTATACATAGCATATAATAATTAGGTTTTGATAAAATTAAACAAAAAGTTTAACCGTATAAAAACACTATATTTTAGATTTAAACATCTAATATAATAAACATTATAAATTTAAATGCTGAAAAGTACACCAAACAAAGTTCCATTACATTTTTTGCCTATATTTATTATTTTTACAGATTAAATGTTATTGTTTTGCACTCGCAGCTTTACATTTTTCTCTACATCTACCGATCGTTCCCCCATGGCAGCAATCGGATATAGTCGTTCGATTTTCTTAAAGTTACACCGGAAATTCTGAAATAATAAAAAATTACCTTATCTCAAAGAAGATGAAAATATGATAAAACAGAGAGAAGTTATAATTTGTTTTCTTAAAGTGTTTCGGTCATTTATATACCTTATAGGGCCAGAACTGCGTTGCAAACTTCTGACTAAAATTATAATACCCACACGGGTATTAACATTAATTTTTTGAAGCACGTACTTTTGGTCTGCAACAGCTGAATGTAACAGTCGATAGACTTAACAGTGGTCTGCTAATAAACATTACTGGTACTGAATCTTACAAAGCTATATTATACATATATATTTTTTAGACGCTCGAGTGATTTTCCATCTTCACTACATTCGTACACACATATATGAATTTAAGTGCGGTTTGCAACGGTAGCTCAAAAAGTATGCATGTACATATGTATGCATCGCTCTTGGCACGCGCCGCATTTTGTTTAAAAAATATATATGTACATATATACATATGTACACAATATAAACATGTAATTACATACAAATACAATCGTGGACAAAAGTATTTTGATCTTGCTTGAACTTTAGCACAGCTCTTTGCCATTTGTAAGTTCAACTCATAATAAACCTACTATGTACAAGCCGTAATATTTTTTTGTATAATTTGCTTTATTTGCTGCCGGTATTTAATTAAAACAATGGTAATAATGTAAATCACAGCTATTTTGGCGCAAAGCCTCACCAAATTTTATAAAGTTTCCCGGCAAACCTTTTACTACCAAATTAGCAGGCATAAACTGACAGATTTTACAGATAACTTAGTCACTGCAGGCCGACCACGCCATACTAGAAACAATCAAACATTTTTATAAAAAAATTATAACTTCGCTGTTTTTCAAATTTTTTTCAAAATTGTAATTGAAAAGTCCGTTTACTAAAGGTTTATTATTATTTATTTCATACTACTCAACCAGCTGACATGTTTTTTTTTTCAAGCAAACAACGTAAAAAATGCCTTATATATTTTCAATTGCTTCTTTCGAAGCCAGGAGGAGCATCTAAGATGGTGCCACATTTTGCCAAATCTGATGGTGACTGAATGATCTTGTGGTGGTGTTGAATTAACATCAATAGACCACTGAGTAAACTATTTTTTTCCTTTAGTAAGTAAGATCTGATTATAACAAATCAACAAAAAAAAATACTATTTATTTTTTATTCCGTCCGGACAAAGGTGTCGGTTTTCCAAATCGCGAATTCTTACGAATGCTAATTTTTACGATTTCCATTACATAATAATTTTTATATTTTTAAAACATCAGTGCTTCATCGATGTTTTGGGTCTAAAACGTCAAAAATATCGATGTTTCTATAACTCGATGTTTTTGCACCACTACTGCAGGGTATAATAAGTAATAGAGAACGTAAAACATACATGCATACAAACATGAAACGTAAGAAAAAATTTCAAAATTTAACGAGAACTTATGAAAACAATTGCTGAAGTCAAAGGACATTGAAAGGAAAATTACATTAATAACGCTTCGGAATTTAGTAAAATCGGTTTCATTATTTTCGTTAATTTATTCTTTACTTTTTTAAGTTTTGGTAATTTATTTTGATTTTCCAGCAAATTATAGCCTCCCACATAAGTGAACTTTTATTAACATTTTATAAGACTTAAAATAGAGAATTGTTTTTTTTTTTTTTGTATTACTTTATAACAGTATTGATATTAATAAACAAAATTTCAAATTTTTTGGATAAATAAATTATAGTTTGCTTTAGAAAACTTCAATTTTTTATTTATGTTAAAATACTTATGTTCACAATTAAATATGTACATCCAACGATGCGTAGATACACCCTGCGTTGGATCTATGTACATACTTTGAGTGATGATACGAGCGGTTTCTTATTTTTTCTTTTCTTAACTTTTGTTTGTATTTGTTGATAGTTGCATCTCCGAAGATATTATCCAAAATTATATATTTATGGTATTTCTGTTATTTTTATAAACTGTATTTTTATTTCATATCGTTTCGGGTTTGTTAGGGACAATGCGCCCAATTTTTTCTTTTCTTTAATATATAAATTTTTTAGGAACACCATACCGTAGACCGGAAGTACAATTTTCAAATCTCTTCTTCCGCTTATATAGAGCTTTTCCTCTCTAAAACGTCATTTATTATTTCCCAATGTGTACAGTAAGATATTTCGTATATTTTTACTGGCTATTAATTTATGTATTCACTATTATCTATTTGTACTATAAAACTTATAATAAATGCTTTGAGATAACTACTAGTTGAGCTAAATATATGTTTGTATGCATAAACATACGAACATTATATATACGTATGTATAAAGAATTCTGACTCTATATGCTTTTATGCTAGTACTTATGTACAAACACAATCATTCGTATTCATGTGTTTTGTTTTTTATATGAAATTCGGTATTTCAATCCGTGGCTCGTGGCTTTTCACGGTCTGCAAGCCAACCGAGACAGCTTTTCCGCCGTTTCTTTTTTTTTATTAGTGTTATTGTTGTTGCACGACTGCTAACTTTAGGTACCTCTTGTTGTTGTTATACATGACGTACTTATATTACTAACAATATTTTTTGTTTTTGATACCCTTTTCCTTGATAGAGTACTATACATTTGGGCCGCTTTTAGGCTCTGTCGAGAATCCTGTTAAAGCTGTTATATACTTCTTGAGCATAATTGTAATGTAAGACTTGATGAATTTATAAATAAGTAAATGAAAACAAATTCTCAGGCGGAAATTTTGAGATTGTATTTAATAAAGATATCTTTTTGTAGCGAGTTGTACTAAAATTATTTCCATTTACTTCAGAGAAAAAATTTCGAATACTTCATGCGAAATGAATTTTTTAAAGTTAATGAATCGATAAAACATTAATTTGGTAAAAACAAGGAATATATTTTTTTATATATTTATATTTAGGTTTTTTTGTTTATTCATCCATATTGTGAATTAGAAAATTCAAAAGTCGTCAAAATAACCTCAAGTTTCCAAAATTAAAAATCAAAAACAACAGACAATTTTATATATACGCAATCCTTTAAAATTGTTGAATATATTTTTCATTCAGTCGTCAAGGGAATGCCCAGAATATTTTAATGCTGCGATTATGTGGCTGCCAAAAGCTGGTTAAAGCAATTTAAAGAACATTTTTAGAATAACCCGTGCTAACTAACTAGTCAACTTCAGTTGTCATATAAAAATATCAGTTGATTGTTGGCGGAAAGTTCGAATAGAACGATAGGTTCCAAGCCGATTATTTATACGATAGCATATTGTCAGCATAAATTCATTTTTGCTATTGTAAAAGGTCGCTTGGAGACGGGTGAAAAAAAAATACTAGAAAGTTGATTGGCGTTGCCAGATGGCGCAAGGGCGAGAGGGTTGTGAAAAAGAATAATGATTTAAATAATGCAAACACCCTATTCTGTATCGCGCTCCTTAGTGTAACCATTTTGGCACAATAATATCGATAATACAGGCATGACACTAGCGCATTAATTAGAGACTTCATTAAAGATTTGACAGCGCTATAGCGTTTTACACAAGTGCGAGCAAGACGACTATATGGCGCTCTAATGCATTAGCTACTTCATTGCCGCGATAATCGATAGATCTACATAAAATATACCAGATACTCGATAACAAAATACGGGTTTAATGAAGAAAATTGTAATTAAAAAATGTATTAGCCAGCTCATTGACAGTATGGTCTCACAATGAGAAGTTTATTTTTATATCATTTCGCTGGTTTTTGAACTCAAAATATATTAGAAAATTAGCAAAAATAATATGTTTTGCGGTGGCAAGGTTCTTGCGCTGTAAAATTAATTAAATTTTTTTTTTGGTAATAATTAAAAAAAATTTTAAGCATTATAGGTTAAAAACATAAATTTAAAGGATTCTGCATTTATTTATGCAAGAATACTTCGAAGAGGAATTCTGAAATTCATAGTAATAAAAAAATGGCGGCCGTTTTTTTTGTTTACCTTTTACGATCGGTGTGACCCTATCCAGCAAGCATTTTATGAAAATTCTGATCGAATTCGAGTCATTTTCGACTCCTCTTGCTGATTAAAATGAGCATATATGCGCTCTTTTTCTGATCATAAATGACGCTGCCTTCGGGAGAAAATGGACCCCTAGCCGCGACTCTTCTGGAAGAGTCGTTTCGGACTCCTCTTTCTGCTAAGAGGGGACTCTTTTTCGAGTCAGATTTGAATCGAAATTTGAACGTTTGCAATTCATATTTGTAGCAATAAGCGAATCATTTTTGAGTCCCATTTATAGTAATTAGGGACTCATTTTCGAGTCATATAAGAATCGAAAATAAATTAAATATTCCATAATATTTTGTTGCTTTATTTTTAATTGGTATATATATTTAAATATGAAATAACAATAACTCAAATTTAACAAATACTATTATTAATAATTAAAGTATTCCACGCGCTTTCATCTTGTTGCACGATCTTTGGCACACATTAACTATTCTCACTAAGCTTCACCAACTTACTAAAACTGAGTTTAAAACTGCAGAACAGAAGAGCAAACGATACAAATTTCGTGAAAAGTACCGTTAGGCTCTCCAAGTCCTCTGACCGAATGTTAATGCAAAGCAATAAATAATCTCATTGCAATCATCTGGATGATCAATTTTCGATTGTTTTACAATTTTGCTTTGCTATTTTATAAATCGTATTTAAAGGTCACTTACGACTCTTTTTGGAGTCATTTTCGAGTCATTTATTAGTCGCGCGTAAGACAAATCTTTTTTTAATCATTTCAATGACTCGAAAATGACTCCCCAAGATGATTGCGATCTTCCGAGTGCTTGCTGGGTAGTCGTATTACCAAAATAATCCAAGCAAAATGACACATATAGTGGACTCTTTCAAGGTTCTAATGAAGTAGCTAATTAATGAAAACTGCATTAGAGTATCATATGGCCATAAGCAACTATTGTATATGAATAGCAATGGATATAATCTAGGTAATAAGACCAAGAAGAGACGGTCTCTTAATTTTGGCGAAATGGAGAACGTTTTGCGACCGCCTGAATAAAGACAAATTAAATTATAAGCCATCTGACGTGATAACTGACTGGTTTTACATAAAAAATAGTGACTACATTTTTCTGCTCCCACAGTCAATGTACAAGTTTTTAACGATTATTTTTTTATTGAATTTTTGAAATCAATGGCGCTGCCAGATGTGTTTATTCAGTTATTGGGCAACTCTACGACGCTTTCATTACCCAAAAAAGCTTTTTTTTAAGCTTTCGGTGTTATTTTACTATTTCTGCTTAAAAGTATGCAATGTCATCTTTAGCAGAAATCATACAAAAAAACATTACATCCTTCATCCTACCAAGTAAAAAATAAACAAAAATTTAAAACATGTGAAATATGATATTTTTGAAAGTGTTGATATAATCAAATATATTCAAGGACGACGACTGCAGTTAATTTATCTCATTTTCCTTCCGGTAAACAAACGGCAAGCATAATTTTTTACTTATAAACGAATAATGTTAAAAGATGCACGTAATTGTTTATATCTGCTATGCAATTTTACATTTATTTAATAATTATATTTATTGCCTTTGCTTTATCCGCCGAAGTTAATGGTCAATTATCTTGGCGTCGTCTTGTCTGGTTTCGAAAGTCGTTTACGTAGATTTGTACATACATACATGTGTGTATGCAGAAGGGGCGCCTCTTGTCTGCCGGTCGTCGACGTAGTGACGATGAGCTCCGAGAGTGTGCGCATGGCAACTACTATACCTACATCGGTAAACCGTTTTTGTTTATCTATTTGTTTTGTATTCTTTGAAACTAAAATGAGCTCCTCATCTATAGTAAATAAAAGTCGTAGTAAAAGCGAAGCAAAGCGAATGCTTGAAACTCGTGAAACTTCCAAAATAGAACAACAAGAAACATGTAAAATAAGTAAAAGAAGTGAAACAAATAATGAAAATGTTGTTATTAGTTGACTTGGCGCGGAGCAAATACAAAACGAAGCATTCAACTATTCATTGTATTTTTTAAACATAAAAGGATTATTTAAAATAGTAAAATGAATTGAATTTTAATTTTCTTTTGTGTAGATGTTGGTTTACGAAAATTCCCGAAACTACAAAAATTCTCGCTTCTGTTAAATTTAAGATTAGTTAAGTCGAAAAATGTAAGGAAGAAAAATTATGAAATTATATAAAAGAATGGCAAATTAAAAAAAAAAAAAAAAATACAAAATACTATTATACTCTTTTAAGGCGACACTTCAGCGATCCTTTTCAAGGAGTCTCCAGCGACTCTTCCGAAAGTCTCTTGCGCGACTCTTCCACAAGACTCCTCTGGGACTCATTTATATGAGCCGCCCGTGACTCTAATAGAAGGGTCGCATTCGCTGATCAGAAAGCGATGTCGCGGGCGATCAAATTAATCTTCTGGAAGTGTCGCAGGCGACTCTTCCGCGATTGAAATGGTCACTGGGTGCGATCGTAAAAAGCGATATACATACCCTGCAGTACCACATTTCATCAACATCAAAGAAATGAAATGTTGATGAATGGTACTGCTGGGTATGAACATATATACATACATACATATGTACCAATCAAGGGGGTATACAACCCGCTATAGAGGGGTTAAAAATTCAGTAAAAAATGGACCACTTTGCAAAAAAATGTTGCGGTAAAACTGTGAATAGTATATGTGTGTATCAGTGATACCAAAATGTTTTCGAAAAAAAAGGACAGATTGAGAAAAAAAACAGGAAAAAAAGGATGAAAATATTTAAAAAAGGATAAAAAGTTTGTTTTTACTATTATTATTTTTTATTATTAAGATAATAGTTTTAAGGCATCTTCTATTATTTTCCCGTCATCATCATTGCTGTCCTCATATGTAGCCATGGAGCCAATTAATTGGAGGTACTTCTCAGGCAAGTTATAATTATGACAGCATAACTTATGGCGACGCAATCCGAATCTGAAGAAAGAATACATGTACATGAATTTATAAGTGGTAAATTTTTGAAAATATATATATATTTACCTGATTGCCAAAATGGCATTTAATGTATCCACCTCTAATCGGTTCCTAATTTTGGTTTTCACCAAATTTACTTGGCTATAAACTCTCTCTACTTCAGCATTTGACCATGGCAATGAAAGCAGGCTAAGAGCAAAATTCACCAGGTCCTCATCGGTGTTGTTGCCTGCTGCCTGCAGAATCCCGATACCTCTTCACTTCTGACCAAAATGTTGAAGTATTTTCAATATTTTCCCAATTTATTAGGTGAATATTGGAATATTGAGAAATTATTTTGCTTTTAATCTCAGAATTTATAGAAAATATGTTTAAAATAGGCAGAATTGAGTCCTTTTTGGATTTCAAAACACGATCTACCGAAAATGCGTCTATTTTTTTCTGTATTATGTCTGTATTATGTCGGCTAATCAAATCTTTAAAATCTGGATGCAGTAGACAGCGAAGCTTTTGATTGTACACTTCTTTTGGCATTTTTAATTAGTAATACAACTTTTAAACTTGCGTTTTCAGTACCGAAACAGAGAATGCAAGTAAACCGTAAATAGAGTTGTTTTTCGATGATTTTTTTTACCAAACTATCGATATAAGTATGGCAGCTGCCACCTGTTTCATATTTTGCAGCTAATAATACATTAAAATTGGAGAGCGAAAGCAACTATTTTAGAAAAAAAGAAAAAAAAGAGTTAATATTAGATTTACAAAAAAGGACAGATTTCCGGATGAAAAATCTAAAAAAAGGACAGATTTCAGGTATGGATGATTTTCAATTTTTTCCGGATGAAGCGTTAAAAACAGGACAGATCTGTCCGGAAAAAGGACAAATTGGCATCACTGGTGTGTATGTATGTATGTATGTTTAGGAAAATGTTATAAAAGTTGTGATTACTTGATTACTTCGTTTTTTATTTGTATGCTCCTGTTTCCACTATCATTTAATTCTACCATTTTCGTTTTTGAAATCGAAAATAGCTGCTACCGTTTTCACATTCATATGATTTTATCAGTTTCTTGTTTGTTATTTATTTATTATTTTTATACCCCTGCAGGGTATTATAATTTCAGTCAGAAGTTTGAAACGCAGTGAAGGAGACATTTCCGACCCTATAAAGTTTATATATTCTTGATCAGCATCAACAGCCGAGTCGATCTAGCCATGTCCGTCTGTCCATCCGTCCGTTTCTACGCAAACTAGTCCCTCAGTTTTTAAGCTATCTGAATGACACTTTGCATATACTCTCAATGTTATATATGTCGGAACGGGCCGGATCAGACGACTCTATCATATAGCTGTCATACAAATGTTCGATAAATATTCAGAAAAAAAAAATTATAACTTGGCTGTTTTTCAACATTTTTGAGGTTTGGCCATTTTATATTATTTCTGAATTTTGGTATACATTTTATGAAAATCAGACTGCTATACCATATAGCTGCCATAGAAGCGATCGGTAAATGTAGAGAAAATGTAAAGCTGGGAATGTAAAACTGTAACTCTCAAGTATAGGTAAAATGTAATAAAATTCAGTCTTGTGTGTGTTTTAATTTAAATTTATAATATTTAAGTTTATTATATAAATATCAAAGCCAAATTATTATATGCTATGTATAAATATAATAAAAAACTTTTATATGTATATTTTCTTTTATTTATTTCTATAAATTTAACCAGAATGGCTCGATTCTTAATGATCCAATTGCAAGCTGCAAGGGTATACACACTTCGGCGTGCCGAAGTTAGCTTCCTTTCTTTATTCCACAACCCAGATTTTGACTAAAAAAATAAAAAGATAATTCAATAAAAAATTAATAAAGGACGACGTCAGTACCTGTAAAATTAGTTGAAGAAGTTACTGAAGTGCCAAATTCACGATTGGTTCAGTTGTTTTTAAGTTATCGTGCTCACTGACTTTCAAAATTGCATTTCTCAGGAGAGCGCTTTAAAGTGTTTGATCAATTGATACAACAACATTTCATTATTGATAAAGTTGCTGATAAATTTAAATAAACTTCGGCTTGCCAAGGGTAATTGTCTTTCAAAAGGTATCGCAAAAATTTTATCTGTTCAATTATATACGTATTTGCGATTCATTAAAACTAAAATTAAATTTGAAAGAAAACTTAAGTCTTGATTTCCGTTTTTAACACAGGAAAGCAATGTTCGTCCCAAACTAAACGAATGGATTAAAATGTTACAAGACTTTCGATAATTCATCTCTGGTTTTTGTAGACGATAACTAACCAATTCAATAACAACAAAGATGCGGCTGGGTTTTGAGACACAATCGCAGCCGCCTGGAAAGGTATCAATAAGGAACAGCAACAACAAATGCTATTACAATTGTCAATGTCTGTGCTGTCGCCAAGGATGTTGCGTTGTTGTTCCCAATTGTTGTTGTTGCTACATAACCTGCTGCAGTGCCTCCAACTCTTGGAACACATCACAAGTCGCAACTAGAAAAAAAGATTCCGTTCCCTTAAACGATAGATTGGGCGTATCAAAGCTGATTCTACTCCTGGCGCGTTGGACAACGGCATTCGTGACTCTGCTAACAAGTTGTATATTGCTCGATATCAGTGCTTCTAATGGAAGCAATCGTGAAAGTAGTCAAGGAGTATCAGTAACTGCTACTTCTGTTCCTACAACGGTTATTGAAGCTTCTTCCGCAATTAGTGGCAATTCGAATACCGTCGCTCTAAAGAACTTTTATGATATTACCAATGATCAGCAATTAAGATCCAATTATTTATGCAAAATGTTCTCTCACGGTCGAAAAAGTAAGCGACAGCGTAGAAGGCGTCGCCGACGCCGTCGCAGGCGTCGTCGCCATAGACATATGGCTAAAAACAGGCACCGAAAACAAATACATTATAATAAAAATAATAATAAGCAGCACCTAATAAAAAGTAAGAGTGATGAGAGCAACTTTCAAAAAAGGCCAAGCCTTTGCCAATCCTTCGAGGCATTAAAAGTAAGTTATGGTGGAACTACGCCAAGGAATGTGCGGGTCTCGACATTAAAGGACTTGCTATCAATGCGTAACTGCTCAAAGATAAATAAACGCAACCGTGCTAATCTCATCTGGCTTTTGATCGGTCTTGTCTGGTTTGAAGTCAAGCTTATTAATTGCAATGGCATTAGCAGCACCAATTTCTACGCTTCCAATTTAGAGTCTCACAAAGGATGCACCTTATGTCATGAGACAGGAGGTGGCACCAAAAGCAGCATTTATAATGATAAAGGTAACTGCATATAATTACTATACCAAATTTATGTTAACATTTTCTCATAAAAACAGAAGGAATAAATAAGTATTTCGGTTTTTTAAATTTATTTAAATTAATTTTCATTTATTATTATATATTCTGTTATTCTTATTTCTTATAATAGTTGGCAAAACGGTGGGGCACAAGGGCATTACAAATTAGTGCCAATGGAAAATAAATGTCAGGCAGAAGAAGGCATCTCCGAGTACCCCATAAAGTGTATCTATTCACGATGAGCGTCAACAGTCAAGTCGAAATTCTCTCTAGTCCCTCCAGGTTCTCCTCGTTCCTCCTAGATCATGCACGGTCGATAATAATATCGATTGCACAGTTTCTAATCGATATTTACATTCGATAGTTTCTTAGTGTTATGTTTAGCCCCTTGCATATTATTTACACTATTTACAAATTTAACGTTTTCTTAGGTTTCTTTCTATTACTGGAATGGATAAGGGTAGACTCAGGTTTCGATGTTGATATAGAATATACATATGTATATTTCCTATATAACAACCCTTCTAACTAAAAATATAACAGCGAACATCAGCATGCTCTGCATCACTTTAGAGACTGTATTTTAATTTCAACATTATTGTTTAACAACTTTTTACTTAAACCACTGTTATAGCTCTGTTACGGGAGTCGGAGATGTCTCCTTCCGAGTTCGGTTGGTACTGAGCTTGTAACCTTGTACCCTATGTGAACCGGAAAAACACCCATAACACTTAATACACTTTTATCACAATTTACACCACAGATAATAATCCACATACAGACTACAATAACATCTACAACAACAAATACCAACATAATACCAACCATAATTACTTCAACAAAAAAACAAATAATCAACAACAAAACAAATATTACAACAAAATTCCAACGAGCGATCATATTCGTTTGGAATCAATCAAAAGGCAAATTTTGACAAAACTTGGTCTAACTCATAAGCCAAATGTCTCTCATCCCTTACCAAAGCAATTTATATGGGAAACCATTTATCGGGCAGATGGTGGAAGGATGATGATCAACAGTGATCATCAGCGAGAAAAACAGCATTCTCTTACCAGACGCAATACTCTAACAGAATTTCATAACTTCATTGATGCTTCAAGTGATCATGATCAATACCGATCACCTTTCGATTTTACTTGGAATATAACTAAAAGCAATGTCTATGAGAGGTTCCTAAAAAACCAATTTGGAAGAAACTACCATATGGAAAAAGACGATACAACAAAAAATAGATTATTTAAGAATTGGAAAGACTTACGTCAGTTGGCAGCAAGTTATCCTCAGTTTGGGTCTAAAGTCAGAAGTCGTTTAAATCCTGTTACTGTTACTGAAAATCAACGAAGATCACTTAGTAGTATTGGAAAATCTACATATCTGTTAGATTTAAATCGCAGTAGTGATAGTACCATTAAAATTGGTGTCAGAAGTAATCATGATCATGATTATTTTAGAGATTACCATGTTCAGGCCAAACTCCAAAATAGCATTGAAGATGAGAGAGAAAAAAATCAGAAACATCATTTTGAACCAAACCACGAAGAACACAATAAGATCGATAATCACGAAGATTACTTTGGTAATACTCAGGAAATAATAACATTTGCAGAGGAGGGTAAGTTAAGGTTTTAACTACGGAAATATTGTAACCTTATTTACTTTAATATCCCAAACAATTATTATTATGTTTCAGGGACTCAATATCGACAGTATCGAATACTTGAGTTTACACCTCAAAATCGCCGTGTTGTTCCTCCTAACCAAAAACTATCGATACGCAGTGCTCAGATACACATTCTGATCGATAAACCTAACAATTATTGGATCGACAAGGCGAAAACGACAAATTTTCAGAACGAAGAATATGTTTTAAATGCCAAGCGAAAATGGCGCAAACACAAAATCAAAATATGGATATTTGAGTTAACAGCTGGCATAAACATTACGGAGAAGGCAAGTACAGTACGGAAATAAACAAATAAATAGATAGAATAAATCTCTACAGCTGTCGAAACATTGATGCAATATATTTACATATTTAATTATAACACAGGTACACAGCCAAAAATTTCCACGAACCATTTCAAGTTTTCCATGATATTTGGGTGCTCCTGAGTAAAAGTCCCATACAAAATTATTTTCCATCACCTACAGGTTCCGCGGTATACCTAAGAATACAAAAAACCGATGTTTGCCGACATTTTGAATTACGTGGCCTATATAATTGGACTTACCTTTATTATTTTCGGTAGGACCTACTCTCAATACATCACGGCACTACTAAAAAATAGTCCCAATCGTGGACCATTGCCCATGTCTTTGGAATTCGACGCCAAAGTTGAAACTCCCAAAATTTTTAACTTTTCTGTAATGAAAAAACAATTCTGAGAATTAAATCTTATATGGAACTAATTTTAAATATTCATTGAATCTATTGTTCATTGTATTCTTTAATTTCGGTTTAAAGCGTTTTCATGAGGACATTTTATTGGATTTATTAAACGAATAAAACCGCTTTTTTGGTTTGATTATCTACTACTATTTTCTGTCAAAATTCAAATAAGTCAAGGCAACCTATAGAATGCGAGTAAAAAATCTAAATTTATATTATATATAAAAAGATACATATTAAATTTGGGAGTTTCAACTTTGGCGTCGAATTCCAAAGACATGGGCAATGGTCCACGATTGGGACTATTTTTTAGTAGTGCCGTGATGTATTGAGAGTAGGTCCTACCGAAAATAATAAAGGTAAGTCCAATTATATAGGCCACGTAATTCAAAATGTCGGCAAACATCGGTTTTTTGTATTCTTAGGTATACCGCGGAACCTGTAGGTGATGGAAAATAATTTTGTATGGGACTTTTACTCAGGAGCACCCAAATATCATGGAAAACTTGAAATGGTTCGTGGAAATTTCACAAAGTTTAATTTTGTGTTCCTGTGTAATTATATCAATTAAATATTATAATAATAATTTTCTATATACTATAACAATAGGACGACAAATTAATATTTAATTCATTGAAACAAAAAAGTGATACTTTTAAAGATATCGATTTTTTGACAGCTTTAATAAACTTTATCCTAAATATAAATAAATCTCATAATACAATTTTTTAGGGCATTGACAAGGCTATACTTTTCCGCGCTTCTTTTGAGGTTAATACAAAACATTTGGGATGGCAAAAATTCGATTTAACTGAAACGATCCGTGAATGGTACGGAGGCCATGGCGGCAACGAAAAGCTGAGACTCCTTATCGATTGCACTGGCTGTGGTGGTCGTTACTCTTTGCACCTATTTCAAACATCGAAAATAAGTGATAATTCGTCAGAAAACACGATAAACATAAATCCGAATCGACCATTTCTGGTTCTGCACACGGAATCGGCGAGAACGCGACGAGTCCGGCGACGTGCTGTAGATTGTGGCGGTGCCTTAAGTGGCCAGTGCTGCAAAGAGTCATTTTACGTATCCTTTAAGGCGCTCGGTTGGGATGATTGGATTATTGCTCCCAGAGGTTACTTTGCCAACTACTGTCGTGGTGAATGCACAGGAACGTTTCGAACCCCGGACACATTTCAAACGTTTCATGCTCACTTTATTGAGGAGTATCGAAAACTTGGTCTCCTTAATGGAATGCGACCCTGCTGCGCACCCATAAAGTTCTCCAGCATGTCCTTGATCTACTACGGTGATGATGGTATCATAAAAAGAGACTTGCCCAAAATGGTTGTTGACGAGTGCGGTTGCCCTTAGCGTAAGTATAATAAATAAGAAACAGAAATCGGTAAGGATTTTATGGTTTATGTTCTTAGTATTCAATTTACACCATAAAATACAAATAATTTTAAAAATGAGTGGTGAAAAAATATCGAATAAAAACCTTGATTGTTTTAGTACATAACGATATATTATGTGTAAATCGATATACCGAAATAGTGACAAATAAATTGTGAACAATATTTCGGGTATTTTTTATACGTAACGTAATAACGTATTTGAAATTATATGATATTTAACGCAATTTTCTAGTTACTAAACTGTATATTGGAGGATTACCAATACGACTGAATGGCTAAATAACTAAAAATATTAGCAGCTGAAAACAGCTTCCCATACAAATGGCTTAATCCATATTTCAAGTTTTCAGCAACCCCAAGATCGCTGAAAATATCGGGTCGTTCCCTATACGGCTTCATATATTGCCAATACAGGGCCGACACTTTCGGTAATTTAGTCATTCAGTCTAAAAAAGGGATCCCCTGAAAATAGGTGTGGCTGTTAAAAAATTGATTTTAATATCTTATTGAAAAAAGAGTTATCTTTAATATCGATTAATGTTAAAATATTGAAGAATGACATAAGTATTGGTTCCGAAGAACATGACTGATCACTGATTACTGATGTATTTCTGCTGAACGCGGATGATCACTGACGAAGATGCCAGATTTCAGTCATCATACTCAGCAAAAATGGGCCGTTAAACGATACAGATTGTTGCTGGCGTATATCGATTGCTAAAATATCGGATATCAAATCAAACGGAATCTTCTGTTATAGGGTCTTCCCACACACCGTCAAAGCACATTCACCGTCCGTTGAACAAACGGTCCATAAGGTTTTGCCGTTCCGAATTTTCCGAAATGGACCGCCATTAGAACACAAATCTTACCACGGTTTGTTTGGCGATAGTTAGGCGATAGTTTTTCGGTGTAACTCTGAAAATTTGACCATCACTACTAAAGTGTATACACACTTGGCAAGGAACAAATGAGATATGGAATTTAAAATGTGGCGCCAAGGCTACAACCATGACCAAAATAGTTGTTGGCGTTTTTTCTGTATATTCTTGCCCCAATATGTCCCCAATTGTTACTATTTAATATAAACCGCCTGCCTCTACCTTATTTTAAAGATTTTGGATGCCTATACCACCTATAGACACTATTCGGGGAATTTGCTCTTTGTTAGAGAAAAATCAAAATCAAAAAAATTCCTTGTCATTTAATTCATTTAAATTTAGTGCGGATAAATTCTGACGCAATCTGTGCCTTTTGCTGTTGTACAATAGCCAAAATAGTTGGTAAATGCTCCATTTCAAATTTGCAACTGCCAATTCGACAGTCTTTGTTTACGTTTTCATGAGCCACAGCTGTTCGGATTGCTGAATGTGCTTTGACGGTGTGTGGGAACACCATTTTCACTTTTTTTAAAAATCCCAAACGTTCCTCACAAATAATTACCATTTATTAATTAATAATTAATTGTGTATTTATTTTTATAATGACACAAGTGCAGTGCTGCAATTGTGTCAGTTCACAAATAAACTTAACACTTAACTTTTTAAGTAAAAAAGGCGCCATATTAAGTAAAAAATTATTTTATGAGGTAACTTGCAAAAACTATTGCTTGGACAATTTTAACAAAAACTTTTTTCGTTTTGAAAAACGGGCACCTTTTTCTGGCCGGAATGAAAAGTAAATGGTTTTTTATATGAAATCAGATCTTATTTACTAAAGGAAAAAAGAGTTTACTTAGTGGTCTATTGATGTTTATTCCACACCACCACAAGATCATTCTGGCAGGTAGTTATTTAAAAAAAAATGTATTTCTGATCCCTCCTCAGATTTGACAACAAAATTTTTGCCGTGTTCAACCAGTTTTCTCGTTTTGGCGATAGGTCGATAAGTTCACCGCAAAAAGTTATCGCCAAGGTTGCCATATGGTTGGTGGAACGAAACAGCCAGTTAAAAATACTTATAAAATATAAATGAATACATTAATAACTTTAAAGGACCGCCAAAATGGTTGTTTATAAATAATGCTATATAATTGTACTACTTAAATAGTCAAAATTAACCAAATAATTATTTAAGACCACCGGAATTAAAACTGTGAAAAGTGTGGCAGCATCTTAGGTGCCTAGATTTGCTTAACTCGACAATTTTTTGCCTTTTTCTGGCTTAGAAAAAGGGCAATTGTAAATATAATAGGCAGTACTTTACGTTGTTTGCTTATTACCAAAAACACAAGTTAGCTGCTTGAGCAGTGAGAAACGATGAGAAAACAAAACATTCCGATAGCAGAAATTTTCCGAAAACCGGAGCAGCTAAAACGAAAACGGTTCGTTTTCGCCCAAAACGAAATCGAAAAAATTTTACGATTACCGGAGCTGTATATGACACTTTTATCTACATAAAATATACTAGATACTATTGGATTTAGATACTATTAGATTTGGACCGATAACACAATACTGTTTTTATCAAGAAAATTATAATTTAAAGGTATATTAGCCAGTTCAATAGAGGTCGAAACTAAAAGTGGTCTCGAAATGAGAATTTTATTTTTTATTTCTTTCTGCGGGTTTGTGAACTGAAAAAATATAAGAAAATTTGGAAAAATAATATGTTTTCGGTGGCAAGGTTATTGCGCTGTAAAATTAATTTAAATACTTTTTTTTGTGTATTAATTAAACAATTTGAAGGCATTATTTTGCTTGGATTGTTTTGGTAACACAACTGCGGTCACATCAATCTTAAAAGGTAAAGCCTAGTACTCTGACTACGAAAATCCGCTGTAACATGTGTTATAGCAGAATCGCTGTATAGTTTGCTGGGTAACCAGTGTGACCAAAAAAATTAAGGAAAAGCCATGAAATTAAATGAATTATTGTTACAGCACGATATCAGCTGATTACTCTCTTGATCTGGCAACGCCATTCAACTTTCACAGGTATCATTTTCGTCGTCAGAGTACCGACAAAATCGACGAGACAAAAAGTTCTTCTTCCTTTTTTCACACCGTTGTTTTATATGGAGTTTTGCAGCTTTAACACGTGTAACAAATTCTGCAATTCGCAGCGTATATCTATGTATTGCGAAAACCCATACGTCATTTTTTTTGCTAGTAATGCATACAAAATTTACATTATATATATATGTCGGAACGGACGACTATATCATATAGCTGCCATACAAATGTTCGATAAATTTTTAGAAAACAAATTATAACTTGGCTGTTTTTCAATATTATTGCATAATTTTTGAGATATAGCCATTTTATATTATTCCAGAATTTTGGTAAAAATTTTATGAAAATCTGACCCCTATATCTTCTAGCTGCCATAGGAACGATCGGAAAATTAATCGAAAAAATTTTAACTTCGTTGTTTTTCAACGTATTTTCATCTACTTTGAGACACGAGCTTTTAGTATTATTTCAGAATTTTGGTAACAATATTATGAAAATCGGACAAATATCATATAGCTGCCATAGAAGCGATCCGTAGATGTAGAGAAAATGTAAAGCTGGGAATATATAACTGTAACTGTCGAACTGTAAACATAATAGGTATAGGTAAAATGTTATGAAACTCTGTTTGGTTTCTGTTTTCGGCATTATTATTTATAATATATATATGAGAACCAATCTGCAAGGATATACAAACTTCGGTGTGCCGAAGTTAGCTTCCTTTCTTGTTTTGTAATAACTTTACCACCAGAAACATATTATTTATCGAAATGTTTCATATTTTCAGTTCAGTTTCAACAATAAATGCAAGAAACCAGAAAATATAAATACTGAAAATATCGGCAACTGAAAAAAGGACTCCATACAAGCTGCTTATACGATAGTCTCAGTCATTTATAGCCTACTGCAGTTATCATTAATTAGCTACTTCATTAAAACCTTGATGAGTCCACTATATGTGTCATTTTGCTTGGATTATTTTGGTAATACGACTAGGGTCACACCGACCGTAAAAGGTAAACAAAAAAAAACGGCCTCCATTCGCGGCGTATTACTATGAATTTCAGAATTCCTCTTCGAAGTATTCTTGCATAAATAAATGCAGAATCTTTTAAATTTATGTTTTTAACCTATAACGCTTAAAATTTTTTTTAATTATTACCAAAAAAAAAATTTAATTAATTTTACAGCGCAAGAACCTTGCCACCGCAAAACATATTATTTTTGCTAATTTTCTAATATATTTTGAGTTCAAAAACCAGCGAAATGATATAAAAATAAACTTCTCATTGTGAGACCATACTGTCAATGAGCTGGCTAATACATTTTTTAATTACAATTTTCTTCATTAAACCCGTATTTTGTTATCGAGTATCTGGTATATTTCATGTAGATCTATCGATTATCGCGGCAATGAAGTAGCTAATGCATTATTATAATGCATTAGAGCGCCAGATAGTCGTCTTGCTCGCACTTGTGTAAAACGCTATAGCGCTGTCAAATCTTTAATGAAGTCTCTAATTAATGCGCCTGTGTCATATGGCTATTAGCAAAAGCTTTTTCCTGCTAAACTAAAGGTCGATTAGTTATATACTTTTCAATTACATTTATTACAATTACAATTTTTGTTCATTAGAGCAATATTTTGTTATCGGTCTAAATTGGTGTATATATTATATAGATTTATCGTTTTTCGCGGCTTATGCATTATAACTTGCGTTAGAAGAGCCATCTTGTCGTCTTTGTCATATATATGTAAACGCTATGAAGCTGTCAAACCATTATTGAATGCGGCAATGTTATAAAAGTATTTGAAATCCGTAAAACAATGTTGTGAATTTTAATTCATAAAGAATCGTAATCTTAATCATTTCATTATATATTCACAGCGCTTGTTTCGTTATCTCTGGCATTTGTATGTTATATCTTCCGTCCAATAATACACATGGAACATCACTTGGATATCTTCAAACGGCAATATTTAATATAAAAAATAAAAAATTGTAAAACCACAATGTTATTGCCACAGATTTGTCTTTTTTTAATATTATTAGTATTATATTGTAAAATAGGCTGATTGACAATATTTGTGTAAATTTACATGACAAATGCAAAATTATGAAGTGCCTATTTCAATCCAAATACATTATAAAATCGTGTATAAATAATCGAATGCATCTGTATTATTTTTAAACATGGTCACATTTACATCAATAACTGGTAAAAATCAACAAGTTTCAGTCTAAAATACGGAAAATAATTCTTTTTAAATTTAGTTTTCATCAAAATTAAAAGAGGTAAGCTGGAAATATAATCGATTCCAAAATCGAGTAGGGCTGGCGAAAATCTGGTCTAGCTAAACTCTTTACAAGGGCGCCGGCTAAGCAATGGGCACATAGCCAGGGCCAAACAGAGGGTCTCCTCGTCTATGCAGCCTCAGCCTGGGCGGAGGCTGCAAAAGTCAAGAGCTACGTGGTGCTAGAAGCTCAGGAAGCCCGCCTCCCATGTGATCCGGAAAACTCTTCGGCGAGGCGCGCGGCAGGAGCAGCGCCAGGAGCATCGTTCGGCGGCAGGACAGGTGGGACAGTTCTTCGTTTTATTGTTGTATATTGGCAAAGTTTAATGTTTTTAGATATAAGGAATATAAAAAAAATGTGATGTTGAGCCGGATTGAGGTCAGGGAGGGGCTGGTGGAGTACCAAAATAAATGAAAAACTTTCATTTTGTTTTGGTCCGATATATTTCTGGACAAATTGTTTTACACGACCGCTCTGTTCGAGTTGGAGTTTTGTACCACAACCAACAAAAAAGAGAAATCAAAGTGGGCAGACTACACTACGCCAAACTTCCTTACACATCTTCAACGGGGGGATTCGCCAACAAGGTGGAGGATATGGTAGCCACCCGAAAGCGACACCAAGCACGCTCCGGCAAGCAAGCGAACGCAACAGCATGGGCGAAGGTCTGTGAGATGTCCAGTCGAGTCACGATCGTGGCGCTTATTGACCGGTGCCATGCAAATGTTTGAAAGGATGGAGGATGGGGTCAAAACCCTGAACTGAAGCGGTCAGCCTGATGGAGGCGTTGTGAGGTGGTGGACATGGAATTAATCCCATCCATACCGAAGGCGAAATTACTTTTACCCCTTGCGATCCAAGGTGACCGGGCGCTGAAGCTGCTACAGCGCCAAAACCCAGTCTGCGTGCGAGCGCGATACCCAAAGAGAGGAGGGCCAGAGTGCAGTCCTCCAAATCAATAAAGAGGCGTAGGATTTCCTGTATCCCAGAGGCGTGGGTCATGGGTAGTGTCTACCTGAGCTTCACCCAGGGGACAAGATTGCGCACACCCTGCAGGCAGGCAGGAGATAAAGATGGACCTAGGTCTGGATACCATCAAAGACGCCGCCCAGGAGATGACGCTAGACGAATCGGAGGAGGAGGAGGACGGTGACAGTCATAGGAAAACACGTCGGGAGTACCTATGACACTAAGGGTGCTGCAGCTCAATCTCCATAAGACCAAACTCACGTCGGCGGAACTTTTAATTGCAATGGTCCGTCACTGTAGCCCCATATCCAGAACCAGGTAGAGGACCAAGCCGCCTTGGTCGAATAGGGACTTTTTGTTCCAATGCCATAACCATAACCTCATTCATAAACTCTTATCCAAATTAGACTGGTAAATCGCTACCTGCCAGGTGCCCATTCATTTCACTATTTTCTGGCTTAAGTCAGTGGCGGATCCACGGGGGGGAAATTAGTAAATATAGAAAGAAAGAAGAAAGAAATAAAGAGGGAAAAGGAAGAGAACACAAAACACAGTGACGCTGGCCACACTAAGGCCTATATAAAGCTGGCCCCGACGCTGAAGAAATCACTCAGACGCCGATTGTGATTGTAATCACCAGCAGCCAAGTCACTTTTTTAGAAACCAGGTAACAACAACAACTTCTCTGAGATGACTTGCGAGTCGAATAACAACAACTTCTCTGAGCTGACTTTCGAGTCCAACGATAGATTCTCTTCACGCTGACTGGCGAATCCGACACCAACAACTCTCCGTGCCGACTACCGGAGCCGACAACCACTCTTTTCTCTCTCATCCCCAGGCACGATCTGCAACCGTCGAGCTACCGCAAGAATCCAAACCTTGACGCGAGAAGACCCGCTGGAGAGAGGCCAAACCCTCCCGCGAGAAGCCAACACCCACCACCGAGCCGGGACACACAGAGCCGATCTCCATCTGCGACGCGAAAAGCCGATTGTCGTCTGACGCAGCCCATTCTTACCCAAATCTCCTAACTATAACATTTCGTTAATAAACCATCGGATCGCGGGAATCTATTACAGCAACCACACCTAAATCAAACAAATATTTCCTGAAACGGACCCTGGGCAGACAGACCGTCACAGGTGGCGCCCGAGCAGGTAGAAGTGGTTGTGAGTAAAATATCATATACCGAGGGATTAATGTCGAACTGGGTATACCTTGCATCAACGAGTGAACTAACGGAGTACGCAGAGGAGTTCGGGCTAGACGCCGCAGGAAGGAGCGAAGATCTGAGGAGGTTGCTAGCGGCTTTCGCCAAAAGAACGGACCACACAGAGCCAACAGGACTAAGACTCACAGAACTTACGGAAAAGTACAAGAAAGAGAAAAGTCCGACGAGAAGCCCAGCGCCAGCGATTTTTACAAGGGAAGAGGAGCAGAACACCGACGAACGCCCGACAACTAGTGCGGCAGCAAGAATTATAGCTGCTAAGGAGGAAGAGCAAAGAAACGAACACCGAGGGCCGGTAACAGCAAAGATGGAGGAGGTCAAAGAAAGGAATGTGGAGCGAAGAATTTATAATATATATATGAGAACCAATCTGCAAGGATATACAAACTTCGGTGTGCCGAAGTTAGCTTCCTTTCTTGTTTTGTAATAACTTTACCACCAGAAACATATTATTTATCGAAATGTTTCATATTTTCAGTTCAGTTTCAACAATAAATGCAAGAAACCAGAAAATATAAATACTGAAAATATCGGCAACTGAAAAAAGGACTCCATACAAGCTGCTTATACGATAGTCTCAGTCATTTATAGCCTACTGCAGTTATCATTAATTAGCTACTTCATTAAAACCTTGATGAGTCCACTATATGTGTCATTTTGCTTGGATTATTTTGGTAATACGACTAGGGTCACACCGACCGTAAAAGGTAAACAAAAAAAAACGGCCTCCATTCGCGGCGTATTACTATGAATTTCAGAATTCCTCTTCGAAGTATTCTTGCATAAATAAATGCAGAATCTTTTAAATTTATGTTTTTAACCTATAACGCTTAAAATTTTTTTTAATTATTACCAAAAAAAAAATTTAATTAATTTTACAGCGCAAGAACCTTGCCACCGCAAAACATATTATTTTTGCTAATTTTCTAATATATTTTGAGTTCAAAAACCAGCGAAATGATATAAAAATAAACTTCTCATTGTGAGACCATACTGTCAATGAGCTGGCTAATACATTTTTTAATTACAATTTTCTTCATTAAACCCGTATTTTGTTATCGAGTATCTGGTATATTTCATGTAGATCTATCGATTATCGCGGCAATGAAGTAGCTAATGCATTATTCTAATGCATTAGAGCGCCAGATAGTCGTCTTGCTCGCACTTGTGTAAAACGCTATAGCGCTGTCAAATCTTTAATGAAGTCTCTAATTAATGCGCCTGTGTCATATGGCTATTAGCAAAAGCTTTTTCCTGCTAAACTAAAGGTCGATTAGTTATATACTTTTCAATTACATTTATTACAATTACAATTTTTGTTCATTAGAGCAATATTTTGTTATCGGTCTAAATTGGTGTATATATTATATAGATTTATCGTTTTTCGCGGCTTATGCATTATAACTTGCGTTAGAAGAGCCATCTTGTCGTCTTTGTCATATATATATAAACGCTATGAAGCTGTCAAACCATTATTGAATGCGGCAATGTTATAAAAGTATTTGAAATCCGTAAAACAATGTTGTGAATTTTAATTCATAAAGAATCGTAATCTTAATCATTTCATTATATATTCACAGCGCTTGTTTCGTTATCTCTGGCATTTGTATGTTATATCTTCCGTCCAATAATACACATGGAACATCACTTGGATATCTTCAAACGGCAATATTTAATATAAAAAATAAAAAATTGTAAAACCACAATGTTATTGCCACAGATTTGTCTTTTTTTAATATTATTAGTATTATATTGTAAAATAGGCTGATTGACAATATTTGTGTAAATTTACATGACAAATGCAAAATTATGAAGTGCCTATTTCAATCCAAATACATTATAAAATCGTGTATAAATAATCGAATGCATCTGTATTATTTTTAAACATGGTCACATTTACATCAATAACTGGTAAAAATCAACAAGTTTCAGTCTAAAATACGGAAAATAATTCTTTTTAAATTTAGTTTTCATCAAAATTAAAAGAGGTAAGCTGGAAATATAATCGATTCCAAAATCGAGTAGGGCTGGCGAAAATCTGGTCTAGCTAAACTCTTTACAAGGGCGCCGGCTAAGCAATGGGCACATAGCCAGGGCCAAACAGAGGGTCTCCTCGTCTATGCAGCCTCAGCCTGGGCGGAGGCTGCAAAAGTCAAGAGCTACGTGGTGCTAGAAGCTCAGGAAGCCCGCCTCCCATGTGATCCGGAAAACTCTTCGGCGAGGCGCGCGGCAGGAGCAGCGCCAGGAGCATCGTTCGGCGGCAGGACAGGTGGGACAGTTCTTCGTTTTATTGTTGTATATTGGCAAAGTTTAATGTTTTTAGATATAAGGAATATAAAAAAAATGTGATGTTGAGCCGGATTGAGGTCAGGGAGGGGCTGGTGGAGTACCAAAATAAATGAAAAACTTTCATTTTGTTTTGGTCCGATATATTTCTGGACAAATTGTTTTACACGTCCGCTCTGTTCGAGTTGGAGTTTTGTACCACAACCAACAAAAAAGAGAAATCAAAGTGGGCAGACTACACTACGCCAAACTTCCTTACACATCTTCAACGGGGGGATTCGCCAACAAGGTGGAGGATATGGTAGCCACCCGAAAGCGACACCAAGCACGCTCCGGCAAGCAAGCGAACGCAACAGCATGGGCGAAGGTCTGTGAGATGTCCAGTCGAGTCACGATCGTGGCGCTTATTGACCGGTGCCATGCAAATGTTTGAAAGGATGGAGGATGGGGTCAAAACCCTGAACTGAAGCGGTCAGCCTGATGGAGGCGTTGTGAGGTGGTGGACATGGAATTAATCCCATCCATACCGAAGGCGAAATTACTTTTACCCCTTGCGATCCAAGGTGACCGGGCGCTGAAGCTGCTACAGCGCCAAAACCCAGTCTGCGTGCGAGCGCGATACCCAAAGAGAGGAGGGCCAGAGTGCAGTCCTCCAAATCAATAAAGAGGCGTAGGATTTCCTGTATCCCAGAGGCGTGGGTCATGGGTAGTGTCTACCTGAGCTTCACCCAGGGGACAAGATTGCGCACACCCAGGGGGCAAGATTGCGCACACCCTGCAGGCAGGCAGGAGATAAAGATGGACCTAGGTCTGGATACCATCAAAGACGCCGCCCAGGAGATGACGCTAGACGAATCGGAGGAGGAGGAGGACGGTGACAGTCATAGGAAAACACGTCGGGAGTACCTATGACACTAAGGGTGCTGCAGCTCAATCTCCATAAGACCAAACTCACGTCGGCGGAACTTTTAATTGCAATGGTCCGTCACTGTAGCCCCATATCCAGAACCAGGTAGAGGACCAAGCCGCCTTGGTCGAATAGGGACTTTTTGTTCCAATGCCATAACCATAACCTCATTCATAAACTCTTATCCAAATTAGACTGGTAAATCGCTACCTGCCAGGTGCCCATTCATTTCACTATTTTCTGGCTTAAGTCAGTGGCGGATCCACGGGGGGGAAATTAGTAAATATAGAAAGAAAGAAGAAAGAAATAAAGAGGGAAAAGGAAGAGAACACAAAACACAGTGACGCTGGCCACACTAAGGCCTATATAAAGCTGGCCCCGACGCTGAAGAAATCACTCAGACGCCGATTGTGATTGTAATCACCAGCAGCCAAGTCACTTTTTTAGAAACCAGGTAACAACAACAACTTCTCTGAGATGACTTGCGAGTCGAATAACAACAACTTCTCTGAGCTGACTTTCGAGTCCAACGATAGATTCTCTTCACGCTGACTGGCGAATCCGACACCAACAACTCTCCGTGCCGACTACTGGAGCCGACAACCACTCTTTTCTCTCTCATCCCCAGGCACGATCTGCAACCGTCGAGCTACCGCAAGAATCCAAACCTTGACGCGAGAAGACTCGCTGGAGAGAGGCCAAACCCTCCCGCGAGAAGCCAACACCCACCACCGAGCCGGGACACACAGAGCCGATCTCCATCTGCGACGCGAGAAGCCGATTGTCGTCTGACGCAGCCCAATCTTACCGAAATCTCCTAACTGTAACATTTCGTTAATAAACCATACTCTTACTCTCTCGAGTTCTCCCTGGGGGACAATAAGATCGGGGAAATCTATTACAGCAACCACACCTGAATCAAACAAATATTTCCTGAAACGGACCCTGAACGGCCCGCTAAGCTACTCGCGGCCAAACAGACCGTCACAACTGTAAACATAATAAGTATAGGTAAAATGGAATGAAATAATATCTGCAAGGGTATACAAACTTCGGCGTGCCGAAGTTAGCTCCCATTCTTGTTTTTTGTTGATTTGTTTAATTAAAATTATTTTAAAGGCTAATATATATAGTAAAATGTTTATTAATTGAGCCGAACTAATGTCCCGTCAGTTGACTAAGGTTTAGGTTTTTATTCAATTGACTAAATTCTTGTGACAAAAATATTTAAAGTATATTCTTATTTATTTGATATTTCACTATATATATATATATTATTATTATATTGTAACGAATCTCGGCCGGGCGTCTAAGGGGGTGCCGGCCGAGATCACTACGGAAAGCCGAGCGGAACTTTTATTTGAAGGTGTGGCTGCCAAGAACTCTCCTCTGCCAACTTCCCCGTCTAAGCCACCCAATGATCACACGAGTATTTCGGGATTTTTTCCTTGACTTTATTTTAGCCCAAAAATGCGTGTTGTTTTTCAGGAAGTCGGGCGAAGAACAAGAGCAGAATCAGAGAGACCAGGCATCCTGGCTGTCAGATTCTCGGGATTGCGCAGCTTAGCTCGTTTTGAGTTCTGTGCCTTGTCGCGCAGCTTCGCGCGTTGCCGTACTGCCTCGAGGATCGAAAGCTCTTTTCGGCGGCTTTCGTTACATTACCCCCTCCTCAGACTCGAGCCTCCTGGCCGAGTATTGGTGGATTTGCGGAGTCCACTGGGCGCACGTCCGGATCTTCTCCTTCTGCAGGCGCCGGCGGCGTGGTCTCGTAAGACTCGGCGGCGGCGGCAGCTCGGGTCGCACTCTCTTCGGGAGGCGCCTTCGGTTCGGGGCGCTGCGAGGTGTTCGTGGCTGCAGCGATCTCCATGTTCCGTGTTCCACGTTCTAACAGGGCCAACGGCAGCTGTTCTTCAGACGTGCATCTAACTGTTAAGTGGGTGTCGCTATATGGCAGGATACTGGTGGGTGCAGTCGAATCAAACGAATTTCGCTGCTGTGTATTTGGGACATATAGCGGCAGATATCCCCACGGAAACCGCAGCTGAAGATTTTTCAGATCGACGGTTACTTCGTTTCGCAGCAGAAAGTCCATGCCCAGATGGCTAGAAGTGCTGCCCTCCACCAGCAAGAACTCGTCGGTAACCGGCCTTCCAGCAATTTCGAGTCTGGCGTTGACTCGAGCGGTGGCCACGAATTGTTCCGCTGATGGTAACTGAAGTGTCACACGGCACGGGGTGGTCGGCAGTCGTTGTTGCAGATCCCTCTCATTTAGTAGGGAGACGGCGGCCCCGGCGTCGATGATCAGGCGTAAAGGCTGCTTCTGTAAAAAGATTAAGCAGTGTAAGTGAGGGCCACCCACGGCACGACAGGTATAGGTAGCTTGGGCGGGCGGAGACTGAATCCCGCAACGTTCAGCTTTAGGTCTCCAGCTTTCCAGTCTCCAGTTGTTTTCCCGTAGTTAGGGGGATTGGCGGTGGGTCTCCGGATGAGTATTCGGCGAATAATCGGCTCAAGGCGGAGTCCACTGCGTTCACGTCCGATTCCTCTCCTTCTCCAGGCGGCGGCGGTGTGGTCCCGTAGAACTCGGCGGCGGCGGCAGTTCGGATCGCACCAGGACGGCTTCGACTCGACTGGGAGGAAGACTCTGTCGGGCACCAGGTTGCTCGGTGGGTGGCGGTTTCGCTTCAGTAATCCGGGATTGACACGCTCGCTGGGGCTGTCGGTGTTGGCTGTCAACCTCCGCCCCGAAAGGTTGGCGGCAGCTAGTTTCCCGAGGACGGCACGGCATTCCGGAAGGGGTTTACTCTCCGGGGTGCGCCAACGGGATCGTCTGGGTCCACGGCAGCGACGGTCATCACGGCAGCAGTTGAGCGTCGTCGCCACTGGGCGCCGATGCGGCAGCCCATGTCGAGGGCGTCTGTCAGCGAGCGCGGATTGCTGCTGAGGATCGGGACTTGATATCCGGTCTCTCGGATCCCGTCGATGAAGCGCTGCACTATGATGCTGTTGTACGTCGCCGCCGGCAACTCGCCGAGCACGCATCTGCCCAGGCGTTCCAGCTCCAGGGCGAAGTCCTCGAGCGACTCTCGCGGTCCCTGCATGCGATTGTGGAAGGCGTGATAGCCGGCATGCTTACATGGACTCATACGAGTGGAGGGTGGCTTCGGGGAGGGTGGCGTGAAAACGCTGGCCACGCCCCCGAAGACACGTGTACAATTTCCGGCACTTCTTCCTTTCTGACCAATGGTACTCCTCGGCCATGTCGTCCAGGAGGCGCTGAAACTCCGGCCAGGGACGGGTGCCGTCGAATGTGGGCGGCAACTCCGCGTCCGACACCTCGAGGATTCCCAAATGTGAGGTTAGGTCGTACGCTGGTGACGGCGCAGTAGTTGGCGCGGCTCGAGGTCAGGTGTCCATCCTCCGGAATACACTTCTCGCGCAGGTGCAGAGTAGGGGTTAGCTGCCTCTGCGAAGCGCGGGGTGCTGGCGGAATACAAGTCGCCCCCAGCTTGTGTCACGCAGTCGCGACTGCGCGCGGGCTGCGTTCCGTTGTTTCTCGAAAGTCGCCCACATCTGCTCGAACTTTAGGTTAAACGACTGATTCATGCCCTCCATTTTTCGTTCGAGCAGCCGGAAGGAAGCCACGGCGTCCAGCGCAGCGGCACCATCACGCGGTTCCTCTTGGTTATGCCCCTCAGGGGAGGCTTGACGGCGGTGGCGAGCGGAGTTCTTCGGCATTTTCGTAGGTCAGGGTTTTCGCAAACCCTATGGACCCCACACCTGGCACCAATGTAACGAATTTCGGCCGGGCGTCTAAGGGGGTGCCGGCCGAGATCACTACGGAAAGCCGAGCGGAACTTTTATTTGAAGGTGTGGCTGCCAAGAACTCTCCTCTGGCAACTTCCCCGTCTAAGCCACCCAATGATCACACGAGTATTTCGGGATTATTTCCTTGACTTTATTTTAGCCCAAAAATGCGTGTTGTTTTTCAGGAAGTCAGATTCTCGGGATTGCGCAGCTTAGCTCGTTTTGAGTTCTGTGCCTTGTCGCGGAGCTTCGCGCGTTGCCGTACTGCCTCGAGGATCGAAAGCTCTTTTCGGCGGCTTTCGTTACAATATTATTATTATATTATATTATTATATACCATATACATATATATATATATTTAAGGCAAATAAAGCTGATGTGATACTTATACTTACATAAGAATATACCCCGACTCTCCATGCCTTATTTTTTGTATTGGTGTTCTTTTTGACTGTGTCGTAACATTTTTACTCCACATTCATTTTTTTCGGTGCAACATATACTTTTTCTTCTGAAGGATGCAACCCCCTCCATAACATTTGGTCCCTCCAGCCGGATTTTTGATCCGCATTTTCATTTCCGTAAAGATCAGTACGATAAGTTTCTTCCTTCTCTTTCTCATTGCCGGTCTTCAGATTGCTCCGAACATTTAATTTCGTCAACACAACACAACGGCAGTTGAGAAATTTATATTCCTCTTCAACTCTATCATCGAAACGTTCAATCCGTTTCCGCTGTGGGTGAGACCCCATTCTCTCTGTACATCCATTTGTACACCTTCGTAAAGAGGGTACGTACATCACCATCCAGAACGGTCTCTACACCAATATACATATGTATAAATTAAATAAAGGTTACTAAAAAATTCTCTATGTACATATGTACATGTATATTTGTTCTCTATTATTTAAACTTAATAAAAACTATTCCAAGCTAATATAAAAAAATCTATAAAAATCTATAAAATAAATAATAATAATAAATAAAAAAAAAAATAAAAAACATTGTTCGTAATTAGATTTTATATATTTTAGCGACCCACACAGCTTCAGCTTCAGCTTCAGCTTCATCATCACAGCTTCTTTCATTTCGTTCACTCGGCCCCCTGCCGGTACATCCATACATACAGACAAATAAGAGCTGTGAATCGCCGACAGTGTAACCCAGCGAACATTTTTTTAAAACAAGCGTGTCAGGTGCTCCAGTCCCAACATTCCGAACGTTAGTATTAATTAATTACTAATTAATCTTTGTTAGAAAAAAATCATTAGAGAACCTCAAATTCCTCGTCATCTAATTTATTTTAAGTTAGTGCGCATAAAATCTGCCGCATCGGTGGTTTTTCTGTTGTTAAACAGCCTAAATAGATGATATACTATTAATTTTACTCCCACATCGGCACCTTCAGCCATCTTTGTTTACGTTTTAGAAGGGGCACAGCTAATCGATCAGCTGTAATCGGATGCGAATGCAGATGCAAGCTATGTGGAAACACGAGTTTCACATTTGTGAATAATCCCAACTGAGAAGACAGTATAACTCGGAACGACTTACCGCCTCATATTTCTACATTTATAAATTGGTTAACGGGGGATCATTAAATGCCCTATCGCGAAGGTCGTACTGCTTCCGGGGGGAACCTCCGAAAGGCCGTACCATCCATATTTCTTATCGACACATAAGTCCCAGTTTCTAACTCATACTGACCTCCCGACCGCGCTGGTGCGAATTGACACCGGGACGCGAGTCTCATCGACCCTGGCACACCTACGAGCTGCATTGACACGTCGCAACGCGTTTTTGCATGCCGACGACCAACGTGGGTGGTGAACAGATCTATTCCACCAACATCTGACCTCGACCTCGTTTTTAAAATTGAGCCTCCGGTGCGCATACGCACTCCAATCGGAGAGCTGAGTGCGGACCTTCTTCTTGGACATCAGTCTGACCTTGCTGTATGTGCATCTGTTTCCATCATTGAGGAGACAAACATTCAAGGTGGCCAGGGCATCCAGGAGGAATGTTCCTCACTGAGTAGTTCTCGAGCTCTCCCAGGCAGTGGACCACGCACTGAAGTCCCCAGCGATTAGTACCGGGGATCGTCCACAGGCGTCTCGGGCAATCTTCTGCACAATGTCCCTGAAAGCTTCTATATGCATACTCTGGGTTGGTAAGAACGGTAGACAGTAGTTGCTTGGACTTTTGCCCTAGCGTAACCAGGTATCAACGCCCTCTGCGATAGGTGTCCGATGAACTGCCTGCAACTCCTGATGGCTGCATCGCCGTCTGCGCTCTGTTGCCTTTTTAAGGTTCACTCAGTACAGCAATGCCAATTTTCTCCTGGAAAACCGGTTGTGACAGCAGAACTTCGGCAACTGGAGTGGTATAAGTTAAGCGAAACAGCCTCAGTATCGGTTTACTTACAGGTACCGACATCTCTTAGAAAATATACCTGTTGCATCGACACTCCAATTCTCGACTGTATGTGAGCCATGTTCTATTTGCTAGGTGAGATCTTCCCTAGCATTGAAATATAATAGTTGGTGTTTTCTTTGCTACATATTGTAACGTTCCGACAAATAATTTTATTAAAAAAAAACTCCCTCTTTCATTCTTTTCCAATCGTGTGCCTCGCGCTCGTCCCAGCGTAGTCTTCGTGTCCTTTGGCCCATTGTAGCAGCTTGACTACCATGTAAGCCGAGGCGATGTTTACGCCGCTGATTTCACTTTATTTGGTTTGTTTACAAAAATCAGATTTTTAGCAGATTGTAAAGGAAGTGCTGACTACCTGTTGCATCGACACTCCAATTCTCGACTGTATGTGAGCCATGTTCTATTTGCTAGGTGAGATCTTCCCTACCATTGAAATATAAAAGTTGGTGTGTTTTCTTTGTTACATATTGTAACGTTCCGACAAATAATTTTATTAAAAAAAAAACTCCCTCTTTCATTCTTTTCCAATCGTGTGCCTCGCGCTCGTCCCAGCGTAGTCTTCGTGTCCTTTGGCCCATTGTAGCAGCTTGACTACCATGTAAGCCGAGGCGATGTTTACGCCGCTGATTTCACTTTATTTGGTTTGTTTACAAAAATCAGATTTTTAGCAGATTGTAAAGGAAGTGCTGACTAACTAAATGAATAATATAATAAAACTTACTGTTCCAGACTCCTTGCGTTTGCATTATACATTTTAAATTATATATCCCGCTATGAAATATAATGTGCGGAAATGTGGGAATCCAAAAAATCCAAAGAGCATATACAATTTTGCTTAAGCCTAGTACTGAGAAAACGAAAATCCGCTGTCACAATTGTGATGGCACAATCGCTGTATATGGTATATTTTGTTTGGTAAATAGTGTGAAAATGAAATTTGGGAAAAGCCGATTAACCGACATGTCCTACAATTGTTTTTTTCCTTCAACTTATCCCCAGACCTGTATGAATAATTGAAATGAATTATCAGCTGTGTCTTGATCTGGCAACGCAGTTCAATTTTCGCAGGTATCATTTTCGTTATGTCAGTACCGGCAAAAACGGCGAGGGAAAAATTTCTTCTTTTTCCTTTCTTCGCAGCGTTTTTTTATATGGTCCCAATGGTTGCCCAACTTCTCTGGACTTTTGCAGGAGTTTCAAGCTTATTTTTAGTAGACCATGTTGGCCACTGAATTCTGCTTGTCAGCTTTATTCGATCCTTACCCGATGGTTCGTCGATGATATTGAGGTATGGCCACTGATGCCACTATGTTCTTTTTGTAGTTTTGAGCGATCTGGGAGTTTTCAAAGGGAGCACTCCTTGAGAGACACATATTATTAAAAAAAAGCATAAAAGGTGTATGTGTCTTGTATTTCAAATAGAGCTAGTTATTAACAAAGTATAAAGTGCATCATTTGCCTTCCAAAAAGGACGAAGATATTTTTTTAAGATCGGTGTCACTTCAATTGAATAAACAACAACGAACAAACTGTTCTCCCCTCACCGTACTGTGCTTAAATAAAAAAGCTTATCGTACATTTTTGTATTCATTTATTATTTCAAACTATTCGATTTATTCCCTTAAAATTCAAGGCATTTAGACATTAGGTATTAGTGAGCTTTGGTCTTCTTATTTGGAAGAAATGACGAAGATTTAATAGCACACTTGTGTTGGCCGTGCAATCCGTGAATTGGCAGACAGCGGCAATCACTAACGATTTCAGTTTTAAATAGAGTATCGGCGATCGATGTTGTGATCTGGCCTAACATTTTCCTTTGATCGGGTTGCTTTAATTTGTCAAAGTTTTGCGTGGCAAATACCCATCCGCCATTATTCAACACAAAATCAATTCCCATATCATTGTCGAACTGCAGTTTCGCTCGCTTTTTATTGTCCTTGCCATCAACAGTGGCCACCAAGCGAGAGTTGAAACCTAATAAAATAGGAAAAAAAATATATTTAGCTTTTGGGTAAAATAAGAAGCTTTTTCCATAAGTTTTAATTGAAATGTCAATGCTTTTTGGTCTACCTTCTAAAATATATAGAATACGAACCAATTAATTTTTCAACCGTCACGCCCTCTAATGTAAGTCCTTTAACAGGTGCAATCAGATGAAGAAGCGCTCCGTCGAATTTTGTAAGACTGCCAGTCAAGTGGGCTCTCACGTATTTCCACTGGAAAAGAGTTTAATACATTAGTTTATTTGCATTATATGAAACTTATAAGTGGATGGATTTAATGATTTTTTATAAAAAGCTTACTACATCTTTGAAATAAGCCTTTATTTCTAATTTAAGCTTTGTTTTTTATATTATCTGTGATCGCAAAACTTGCTTAGGTCTTCTTATAAATGTGTGACTTTTTCAAAACTCCGCGGAAAGCAGTCCACCCTCAGCTTTAAAACCCGATTTACATTTATCAGTAACAAAAATTGAATTTCGTCCGATTATGCCCGTTTCGACTTATATTCCACCGACCAGAAAAAAAGTCTATCTGTGAAACTCTGATAGCAAAAAAATGTGTAAACGGGCAGACAGATAAAAAAAATATATATAAATATTCCGAAAAATATTATAACTTGGCTGTTTTTCAACATTTTTGCATCATTTTTGAGGTTTGGCCATTTTATATTATTTCAGATTTTTGGTTTTAATTTTATGAAAATCAGACGACTATATCTTATAGCTGCCATACTAACGATCGGGAAATTAATAGAAAAAAATTATAACTTCGTTGTTTTTCAACGTATTCTCATCTACTCTGAGATATAGGCTTATTTTTATTTTTAGAATTTTGGTATAAGTTTTATCAAAATCGATGTTGAGATTATGTAAAGCTGGGAATGCAAAACTGTAACTGTCAAGCTGTAAACATGATAAGTATAGGTAAAATTTAATGAAATAATATCTGCAAGGGTACACAAACTTCAGCGTGCCAAAGTTAGCTTCCTTTCTTGTTTTGATTTGCAACCTTCTAGTCAAATTTTAAATACCCTGAAGGGGTGTAAAAACTGAGCTCGAAACATTATGAGTGTAAATGAATTCAATTAAAAAATAAATCTACATACACAATTTAATTTATTTTTAACAATAGCTCACCCAATTTTTATACTCCAAAGAATCGTGACGCACACCAATTATACTTTTAGCAGCGCTGGCACGGAATGGATAATCCAAAGCCAATTGGAATGCTTTTTCATCGGCTTGCGGTACAACACTATTCAACAGCTGCTTCACCAAATTATAAATATCTAAAATTCGCTTTTCTGTAATTATTTGCTCCACACAGTTCTCACAGAAGTTCTTAATGCCATTCAATTTAACGTTAGCTACGTTGCCCTTGTAATTAATTTTTCCATTATCGCTTGTCAGCAAGGCTGGGTACCGTTTGGTTTCATCAAAAACAATTACTCCAATTTGCACATCGGTAAAGCCGCGACTTTTCAGCGATTCTCGCAGATCTGTGATGGCAGGTGCTATCAAATTGTTCAACACCGGTGGAGTTACATTTATGTCAACAACAAACACAATATCTGCCTTATTATTGGGCAATTTAACGGTAAATTCATCGTCTATTTCACGCTGACCCACAGGACCTGTACACTTAATGCAGCGCTTTGGTAATAACACAAATTTGTTAACTTGCTTAACGGCAGATCCATAGGCCAAGGCAAAGACACATGCAGTGGCTTCCTTATCTTTTTCTGCTACTTTTGTCACAGAAATATCACAAGCCAGACGATAAGGCCTAGAATCCACGGTTAGGAAATGCAAAGCCAGTGGCGACTCAATACCAAAAATTTCGCTACAGATTTCTGATCTCGGGACCGTCGGATTAGGCGAGCTTGAAACAATTGAACATTTTCCAACACCGTAATCGTTACCTAAGACAATTGAGTCTGCCGAGATGGTACCATCAACTAACAAAAAATCATCATAGGGCTCTGCATTTCCATTGCCAAGCAGGCCGCGCGTTTTACTTGTGTAAAACCCGTTTACACTGACGTGGCATACCCTCAAATCCGTGGTGCAAACAACATTCACACCATAATCCGAGTGTAGGTGCACAGTGTAGAATCGACGCCAAGCATGTACACCTGATACATGTTGTGGATATTCAACAGCATTTCCATTTAGTTTTAAAGCCAGAGTTTCGGAAACTTCGGCATAGCTACCATCGCGATCAATTAGTGTAATACCTATAAAGTGTAAGAAAGAGTTAATGTTATTGTTTGTTAGGTTTTAATCGTTTTATATATTGTTTTTAACATACATTTATAAATAGCGACAGTTTCAAGAGTACCAAGTCTATATAGCTATGACCAAATAGATGTCGGCTCTGTTAATGTTTTATCAAGTATGTCAATACTTTACAAAAATCACATATTTTGTTTAGTTTACCTTTTCTCAAATTTTCATTAAAAAAAAAATAAAACTAAAATGAATTAAGAATTTGTCATAAAAAAACAAAATAAATCAAAAAGTATAAATTTCAGTAAGTTCCTTAATTTTACGAAAACAAATAAAAAATATATATAGTCTTATATTGGGTCGGAAATGACTTCTCTACTGCGTCGGAAACTTCTGACTAAAATTATAAATTATATACAATTATTAAGTGAACTCTCCACGGCAAATTTAACCAAACGTGCTAAATCAAGAAATGCTGTACCTTGCCTTATATTTCAGAAAAATAAATACATCCTGAAAACTTTAAATTACTTAAGATATGTATAAGCTTTAGATAAAATATATGTATCAAATCAAAGACTTACCCTTAAGTTTTCCATTTGCTAGCTGAGCAATAACTGTGAAATTATTGTCAACACTGTCCTGAGCCAAAATATAACGGCAATTGCCCGGATAAGTGAAATGCTGATTATCGAAACTGAATATATGCGAACCATCAACGATGTGACCTCGTAGTTCAAAGTCATTAAAGAATATCCATGAGTTTAGCCACTCCTTTGTAAATACCGCTTCCCAATTCTCATTTGCTAAATAGTTCCAGGCGCTTAAACGGAATGACAGTAATGATGGTATGACGGCAAAATTATCAACAGAATAGAACAAGGAACTAAACCATGTTTGGAAATCGGAAGCATATGTTGATGACGTAGATGCTGGAACAGTACTCTTGAGCGATATCCATATGGAGCGAATGGCTTTCAGTAAAAGTTCGCTAAGTTCTTCCAATATTTTTTCGTCATTAATTTGCTGCTTTTTAAGCTTTGAACTCAAATAATCATGTAGTTTTTGCAAAAACTCCGTAGTCTCCTGCGTTTGCGGCAAAATACTTAGTTGTTCAAACAAACTGTTCACAAACTCAATGGTTTTTTCGATTAATTTTAGACTGGCAATTTGTTCATTAATTTCTTTTTGAATCGCCTCAAATGTCGGAATATTTGCAGCGTACTTTTTAAGTTCGTCACTCAGCTCTTCGACAGCATGAGACCCAACCTTAATCAATTCTTGAAGAGCATCATTCAATGGCTTTAAGAATTCTGCAATAGCCTTGCTGTAATTTTTCAAAACTGGTCCATATTTTTTTAATGTTTCCAAAATATTTTCTAATGCTTTTTTGTATACTGTGAATATTTCATTACGCAACTGAGTAATTACTTTTGTTGCTGTTAAATAGAATTCTTCCCAGGTTTTTAGAATAGAGTCATTCCACAGAGCTTGTAACTTGTCAAAGATTTCTACCAAAGATTTATGTATTTTTTCATATTCTTCGGTAACAGCTTTTGTCAGTTGGTCAATTCCTCCAGAGAGTTTTTCGAATAGCGTGCGACTGAAAATTAACAATGATTTAGTTTAATATATCATTAATGTAAATATTTAACTTATTTTAATACATGTATAACTCTATGCTTACATTCCATTAATAATCGGTGCAATTGATTCATCCGTTTCGAGCTCTTGAATGAATGCCTTGATAGTTTCATCATATTTAACCTTAAACTTCGTAAAATCGGGATATGAATCTTGTGCCAACTTCACAATTGTTTGGCTTTCTTGTTTAAATAGTTCAAATTTATTCTTGATGTTATGGGAAATATCCTCGGTGTCCTTGTTAACTTCTGATTCGACATTTTCCTAAATAAGAGCAAATAAATATAATAATAAATATAAATAAGTTAGCAAATTTGTATAATAAGTAAAAAACAAGAAAGGAAGCTAACTTCGGTACGCCGAAGTTTGAATACCCTTGCAATTTGCAATTGGATCATTAAGAATCCAGCCATGCTAGTTAAATTAATAGAAAAAAATAGTAGGAAATATATAAGTTGTACATTTATACAAAGCATATAATAATTTGGTTTTAATATTATATTATTAATTTAAATTCTGAAAACACACACAAAACAGAGTTTCATTACATTTTACCTATACTTATTATGTTTAGTTTCACAGTTACAGTTTTACAATCCCAGCTTTACATTTTCTCTTCATCTATCGATCGTTTGTATAGCAGCTATAACATATGGTTGTCCGATTTTCATAAATTTAATATTTGTATAAATTTTATGAAAATCGGACAACTATATGTTATAGCTGCTATACAAACGATCGATAGATCGTAAAAGATCATAAAATTTATACAAATATTAAATTTATGAAAATCGGACGACTATATCTTATAACTGCCATACGAACGATCGGAAAATTAATAGAAAAATGTATAACTTCGTTGGTTTTCAACGTATTTTCATATACTCTGAGATATTTATTTTCAGCTTTTAAATTTATAATATAAATATCAAAACCAATCTGCAAGTTAGCTTCCTTTCATTTTATTTTTCTTAAAATTCTGTTCGTTTCTACATATGTATATAGCAGTAAGTGTATTCAGAGACTGTATACAATGTTTTACACAGATAGCTTTAAAACTGAGGGACTAGCTTGCGTGGAAACGGATAGACGGACAGATGGACAGACGGACATGGCTAGATCGACTTGGCTGTTGATGCTGATCAAGATAAGGTATAAAAAGAAGGAATGGAATCATGTTGATGTTTGGGAAAAGTCTTTTTAGCAAAGCATTGGTGTTTATTCTATAACTCTACTTCCAGTTCTACTTAAGAAAAATATACACTTACCCAAAATTCTTTAACATTTTCCTCGCTTGCCACATAATTAGTTTGCAAAAAGTTTGTAGGATCCAATGCTACACGTCCATTAACCAGTGGCTTTTCTTTGCCGGAAATATCGAATTTTAATTCTTTGCCCAATTTTATTTCCGCATAGCTATTGATCAGATCCGGTCGTTTGAAGGATAGCTTGGCAAATGTGGGTTGGACTTCGGCAGTAATTTCTACAGGCTTCTTATTAAGAATTTGCAATTTTGAATTCAGTTTTGCAGAACGTTTTTGTTTGTTAAAGTCTCCAACGAATTGAATAATTTGGTTGTTCGATTCACTGAACGAAATCTCCATTTTTTCTTTATTTAAAAATGAGGTTGCCTTCAAGCTGTTTTTGCCAGTATTTAGATCGAGGTTAAGCTTTAACTCTTGAGCTTCAGTGTCGACGACAGCGTTACTTATAACTTGATATTGGAATTTAAGTCCCGATGACCTAATGTTCGATGTTGTTGAAAAATTGATACCATTTTTCGAACGTACATTGTGTAATTCGTTGGTTGCAATCACCTTTTGTTCCGGCAAACGGAATACATCGAATACAATTTCTGAATTTGATATTTGCTGTTCAAGATTACCATCAAAGCGTCCTGAAATGCTCAAAGAACGAATAGTTGAATGTTCCATTTTGATAACGCCTTGAACATTGAGTGCAACGCGCTCTTTTCCCGATATATCGATAATGGCCGATAAACGAGCTACATCATCGGGCCGCTTTAGTTTATCGGTAAAGAAAGCAACTGATTGCTCGTAATGACCGAAGACATTGCCGTTTTTGGGTATTTTTTGAACGGATTCCAATACTAACTGTCGTTTTGGTAAAGTTAACATCAAAATAGATGACGAAGGTTGTACATTGGCAGTAAATTGGTACTTTACGTTGTTTCCCGACACTATGAAGCTATCCAGGTGATATTGATATTTTAGACCTTGACGCGTATTTTGGGACTTGAATTCAAATTCATAGGGGTAGCCCAGTTCACGAAGATCAATTAAGATCAATGTAGAATGCTGAATACCATCTAATTTGATGTCATTGATGCTTACGAGAGACTGAATTTGGATATTTGTGCACTGTTTCTTTTCTTCACAAATAGAGAATTTTGTGTTAAACTCCTTATTTGTAATTTTTATAATGGAAACACCATTTTTTGTGCCAAAATTTCCATTTAAGGTATACGAAAAACCAACTTCTTTATCGGTGTTTATGTCATAATGTTGTCGCGTCAATTTGAAATTGCCAGATTGTGTTTTACCCTGATATTGGACTTGACCTTGACCATCTATTATTGATTTATTAAGCTCTTTCTTCAACGAATAGGTGGTTGTACCCAAAAATATGACATTGCTTGCATTCTTAATTTGTACTTTAAGGTTTTTACCTTGAGCCCGTGCTTCAAGTTCATAATTATCGAGTTTTAATTTCTTGGAGTTCCAGCTTCCAATGATATAAAAATCATCAATGTTGGTGTAAGAAGCTTCGCCATTAAGCTTAAGGTCCAATTCGACGAGGTTATCGATTTCCAAGATTATTTTGGCCTTACGTTCGCCTAAAATCTCCACAATGCTAGTAAAAACCATGGGTTTTTCTTTTTGTAAGTTAAGTAGTGCCTCAAGACCCTTTTTATGAGCTGAGCGATATAATTTTGTATCCAAACTATACGAATTTTCTGCTTGTTTCACTACAGATTTTACCAACAGTGTAGAATCGTCAAGGGATTTTTCGCTCTTGATATTCACTTCTAAATCCTTGGCATTTTCGTAACTAGTATCGAGTTTAAAAGCTAAATCCGTTTTATTAAAACCATAGGTAATGGAACCTTCCGTTTTTAGGTATTTCTCTCCACATTGTCCATTAAATAAATAGTTTTGATGACCAGTAACTACTTCACCAATGTTATCTTTTTTTTCAGTATCCTTTTGGTATTTACCATTGAACTTCAATGGCGATTTCATTTTATTTGTTTGAGCGTCAAATTCGTATATTCCAGATTTTGAAGTACCCTTCCATAATGTGTTTATTCGTGCGTATTGTCCTTGGCCATTTTTGGCGTCGACAAACAATACAACATCATAAGACCCAACGTTCACACTGTCTTGTGTTGAAGCCAACAACAGCTTGCCATTACTCCTAATGTTGAAGAACTTAAAATTTGATTTTGGAATGTTTAAGTTTGCTTCAAGCTCATAGGATTTCTGATTATTATTATTAAAATTACCATTTAAAGTGAATGCTGCGGAGTCACCATATTTAGTGGACAAAACTACGGAGGCGCTTTGAGGACTGAAATCGTTCAGGACAAGTGTCACATCAATGGGCTCATTTATGGGTTTACCCTGAGCATTCAGTTTGAATTCCAAATTCTTTGCACTTTCACCTTTGGGTTGCAGTTTAATTTGATAGCTTAACTCAGATTTTTGATCATCTACATCAGTAAATATTAAATTAGTGTTTACTAAGAACTCTTTGGTCTTTGGACTCCAGCGATCAAGTTTTCCCTTTATGGTCAAAGAACGTTTACCCCCCGATGACGTATCACTAATTTTGCCGTCGATATTGCCTTGGGTAATACCAGTTTTAGCGATTGTAGACACTTTCCTGTTGACACTACCATCGATAATGCGTCCCGAAGGTGTAGTTAACGTAAAACTACCTTGAATTTCTCCATTTTCACGGTTTTCACCTTTAACGCTGCCATTTGCTTCAAAACTTAGCTTCTTTTCATTGGCTTCAGCTATATTTTTGGTCGTAAACTTGCTCTTATCAATTGTATTCTCAGATTTAACGTGTAGTTTCTTTTCGCCATCCAATGTAATAGTGGTATCGATATCATATTTAGGATTTAAAATGTGGAATTTCGAATCAACTTCAAGTTTATGTTTGGGTTCCGTTTTCTGAGTCTCAAAACTGGCTAAGAGCTCTCCCTTTCCATTCTTCGCTACTCGAAAATCTCCCTTTGCAATTAATAGATTCTTAACTATTAAATTAAGCTTAACACTTGCGACTTTATCTTGAGGATGCTGGGATTCTCCGTTTAGCTTAACAATTTCTATAGAATCTCTGTTAGCTCTAAATTCCGCGCTGGTCTTATCTGGTGTTCCATTAGCCTTTAGAATCCATTGCGAAGGCTTATCATTGTTACTTAATTGAAAGTTGCCCTGAATATCAATGTGGATGTCCTGGGGGGTAAAACGTTGACCCAGGTCACCTTTGAGGGAAAGGGAAGTGCCCCAACTTGTGGTTACCACGTTCTCTATAATATAGACATTGTTGTTCAAATCCCTCTTCGATAATACATCGATCGAATGTTTGTTTAGTGTGGCTTTAGCTTCCAATGCATAATCCTGGGGGGTTCTTTGATTGCTCTTGTATTTTAAATTGAGGGATCCAATTTTCTGCTCACGTAATATTTCTGCATTAATATCAAAGTTATGAGAGTCAAATGTTGACTTTATCTTTATACCACCAACTTGTTTGTTTTTATTTTTAGCTTCTAAACTTGACGTCACTTTTCCGGATCTTAAAGGATTGGTAGTGCTGTCATCCTTTTCCACACTAACATCAGTATCACTAGTAATGGACCAAGTAGCAGCTCTACCCAACATTTTTAGACCATAAGACTGATCAGCTGTTGTTAATTGTACGGAGCTACCATAAACATTTTCCGGTGATCTTTCATCGTTGATAAAGAACCCTGCGCCATAAAGTCCATTTTCAAATTTCACATTACCTTTAACCAAGTAGGACTCCTTTTCGGAAGAAATGTGTAGCTCAGAAGCTAATGTGTTTGGACCAATATCTGACCAACCATTCACTATGACACGATCATCCAATCCATTGGATATGCGGAAGTTTTCAAAGGTATATCTCTGTTGTTTCTCATTAGCCTTCTGAACAGTAATTTTACCATCAGCTCGATAACCATTTATAGAATTTTTAATTCCTCCACTATTATCTTGAATCTCTATTATGGGTTTATACTCATTGCCATTCTTACTAAGGCCAATTTTACTTTTTTTAATTGCCTTATCTTGTTCATATTGACCGTATACTACTAATTCTTTGTTATCATTGTTTATTCCACCTTCAATCGCAAAATGAAACTGAGTATTATCTAAAGATAGTCTAGTATACGTTCGGGGTTTCATTCCAAGTTCGAAAATGACACTTGTATCATGTGAAACTTTAGATCCGGGAGTTGAATAATCCAATTTCCATTTTTGGGTTCCATCAGAAGTTGTATGTAGGCCATAAAAGGATAACTTACGTTCTGCAATCAAAGTAATTCCAAAAGTGAAAGGTTTTGAAAGATGAAATTGATCTAAGATGGCGAGATCTTTTCCTTGACTTCCTCCTTGAATATCATTTAAACTTGTGGAGCTCTCAATGCAGAAGTTTAAACCTATAATTTCCAATTGATTTAAGCATAGTTCATTCGATTGGGCTGGTAAGTTCTTTGTTTTCTTGGAACTTTTAAGAGCTATGCCCTTAGTGGGCTTATCTTGTTCGGAAACAAAGAGCTCAGTATCAATTTTTATATTAATCAAGTCCAATTTTTCGCGTGGTAACTCAAAGTCTATCTTAAAACCTTCGCCATCGTTGATAAGAGCTACGGTAACATCATTACCAGTGGCTGTATGTCCAGTTGATACCACCCGAAGTCCTGTAGAGAGCACTTGAGCATTAAAGCCAACCTGAAGATTAACATTAACATCTACGCTCGGAACAAGCTTTAAACGGTATTTGGCTCTCTGCCAATTTTGTTCTATAATTGCACCGATATCCAAATTAATTTCTAGATCAATCTTGGTTGCCGCAAAACCTTGAGCTTGTAACTCCAAAGGTACACCAATACTTGTTGGATATATTAGTTCCGAGTCCAGGAAAAGATTGTTGAAAACTAGTTCTTTTTCAAAGGAGGTCAATTCCTTTTTGGCTTTTTCAAAAGAGTCCGAAAAGTGCTTAATAATATCATCCAAAGTCGTAGGCACATTGTCTCCAAGGCTTAAAAATGCTAACTCAGAGCCAAAGAGCTTCAGGGATAGATCCAAGTTTAAGTCTTGAATGTTCTTATTTCCATAGGTTTTATATTTTTTTGAAGTCTTTGAAGCTTCATCCACAATAGAACGTCTAGCTCGACCTCCAGCTCCTGGTGCTCCATTGCTTCCCACTTCTATTAACTTTACCAGTTCATCAAAATCCTTATTAAGCAGTCCCTTGGGTCCCAAATAGTATTCCAATACTTTCTCCAAGTTCTCTTGCCTCACACTCGCTTCGAAGACATTAAAATTGGTGCCAAATATCTCAGTTGTAATATTAATTCTTGAGGATCTTGGCAAGAAACCATGTTGCGAATAAATCAGAGAGTAATCAGAGCTTGCTCCTAATCCTAAAGTCTCCAGACTATATGATATTTCATTATTAAAACTATAACGACGGTAATTTTTTGGGAATTGTTTTGTATTACGGATATTACCTAAGTAATATCGTTGTTGTTCGCGCTTAGAGTCTGTTGAGTCACGTATGGCTTTCAAATTTGAGGCTATAAATCCACCAACTTGATTAACTTTCTCTGTATTTAAAATCTCCGATATTTGATTGGCAATGTCCCCATTGGGGCACGATATCAAAGCCAAATAGGCTTCTATACGTAACTCTGAGTCCTCATTGGTATCTTTAAGTAAGTTTAAGGACTTGGCTTGAAGGCCTTCATCACAATGTATGGAGGAGAATGCCTGCAAAGCAGCAATACGAATGCGATTGGAACGTCCTACAGAGGCGCATTCTTTTAAAGCATTGGCACCTGAGCTCTTCGCATTGCCACCTAAGCTTTTAGCATTGCCAAACCCTTTCAAGATATAAACAATACGCTCTTCATCCTTTTTCGTATTGGGCTTGCAATGTTTTAGGCCATCAGAAAACTTTTTCACTATTGCCTCGATTTCGGGAGCATTTTCGCAATCATTTCTCGTACAAAATTTAGAAATCAAACTACCAACGGAAAGGTACAGCTCTTTTGGGGCTAATGGTGACAGTTGAGCAGCAGCATGAGTAAGAGTTTCTTTATCCACCAAATCAACGATATTTAGGGATAAGATAGCCAGGATCTTCTCTTTATCATCAAACTTTGGGAGTTGCTTGAGAATAACTCTTGCCGATTCCGTCGTGCTGGTACGGAACAAACCATCTAAATAAACTTTTCGTGCCAAAACCTTGTTAGGATGTGGAAAAGTACCAAGCTCCAATAAAGAATCGCTATCCGATTGCCTTAGAAGTCGAATAAACTCGACAAATTTCTTGGCACTGTCTTTCTTAACATATTCACCAGTAGACTCCACTATTTCAGATAAAACAGTCTTTAAGGCATTTATATTCTTTGAAGAATAAGTTTCCGGTTTTTGAAAGATGGCGCTACGAACAGCGGTTCCTGTTTGAGGTGCGTCAGCCTTTGTACCTCCAGGATTTTTCAGTTTAATCACTGTGATCACTTTGGCACTAATATCAGAGTTACCTTTGGTGGCTCCCGAAAATTTATAGGTTTCCGTGAGTTGGACATTATCTATAAGACCATCTATGATGTTAGATTCTTTAATATAGTTTGATTGTAAGATTAAACTGGAAGTTAAGCCTGCTTTCTCATTGATTTTACCAGAAATTAAGGCACTATTTAACTGTTCCCGATGCGAACAACTATTCAAGTTACGAACTTTAGTTATGGTATCAATATTACCATTTTTGGCTACTGAGGTATGTGTGGGACAATGCCCGAAAACATCAGTTTCCTGCTGGCTCTCGATTCCTGTTTGCAGTAAAGATATAATACCTCTCTTGATATTCAAAGAGTAATCCAAATCATTGTGTTCAGAGCATATTTGCGGTTCAAGAAGACCACTATTCAGGGTAAAGAACACAGGCTTAGCTATATTATTCAGTATCTTCTTTTCTACCGATTCCTTAGTGTTTGTTACTTTTACTGATCCTAGTTGTAAGGTATACCCACAATTTCCTTTAGAAAAGATTTTTGCAGATCCAGATACTTTAAGACTTGTATCATCAGCTTCGCTAACTATACCCGAACTCAATCCAATAGTTAAAATACTGTCAAAGGCATAATCATACACGTTGCCAGGTTGATATTTCAAAAGTCCGTTGTCAGCTAAAAGGGAGGAACGCAAACAGTGGTAAAAGGAAATTTTGCTGTATTTATTAAAACTTACTTTTTAAACATCCAATATTGCAAGCTCCATCTGAAATTTAAAAACGAAAAACAAATACATAACAAACAATTTAAAAGATGTAAAATATAAATTTATCTTGTTATCTGTCCCAATTTTGTCAAATTTGATCATTTATAATATCATATTCTTATTCTTTAAAAATTTATTTATTCCTAATAAGCAATATGTCTGTTGGTCTGTTTTATACTTTTATCTCTTTTTTTTAAACAATTTTTCGCATTCCTACAGAGGAGGAGGTGATACAAATCTGGCATACTTGCAACTAAACGCATACAGTAAACTCAACGCAGTCGAATTGAATTGAGTTGATGTTGTTTTCGTTAAAGGGAATGGACGGATTATAAGCTTAATAGGGTCTTCCCACACACCCTCAAAGCGCATCCACCGCCCATACGGTTTTGCCGTTCCGAATTTTCTCAAATGGACCGCGGTTAGAACGCATTAAAATATAACCACGGCTTGTTTGGCGATAGTTAGGCGATAGTTTTTCGGTGCAACTCTGATTTCTTCTTCTTAACAGTGAAAACTTGACCAACACTACGAAAATGTAAACAAACTTGGCGAGGAAGATATGAAATATGGAATTTAAAATGTGGCGCCAAAGCTACAAGCATGCCCAAAATAGTTGTTCGCGTTGTTATACCCTTGCAGGGTATTATAATTTCAGTCAGAAGTTTGCAACGCAGTGAAGGAGACCTTTCTGACCCTATAAAGTATATATATTCTTGATCAGCATCAACAGCCAAGTCGATCTAGCCATGTCCGTCTGTCCATCTGTCCGTCTATCCGTTTCTACGCAAACTAGTCCCTCAGTTTTAAAGCTATCTGAATAAAACTTTGCATATAGTCTTCTATATGCTCTCACTGCTATATATGTCGGAACGGGCCGGATCGGACGACTATATCATATAGCTGCCATAGGAACAGTCGGGAAATTAATAGGAAAAAAAATATAGCTTCGTTGTTATATTATATATATAAATTTCATAAAAATCGGGCAACTATATCATATAGCTGCCATAGAAGCGATCGGTAAATGTATAAAATATGTAAAGCTGGAAATGTAAAACTGTAACTGTCAAACTGTAAACATAATAAGTATAGGTAAAATGTAATGAAACTCTGTTTTGTGAGTGTTTTCAGCATTTAAATCTATAATATAAAAATCAAAACCAATCTGCAAGGGTATACAAACTTCGGCGTGCCGAAGTTAGCTTCCTTTCTTGTTTATATTACTTTTTCTAATAACTTGTTAAGCTCTATCGAACATCCGATGGACAATGGAGAAACATTTCAGTAATATATAATAATTGTAGGAATATATAATAATTTTCATAGAAAGTGCTGTAGGGTCCTCTTGCCCACACCCTTTAGATACGGTCAACACTCTTATAAAAACTCGAATTAATTAACCAGAATCATGACCCGATAAATAAAACATTTAATGAAAAAAATCGTTTGAAATCGACTAATTATCTTTTTATAATTTAAAGGATTCATTTGTAAAAATATATAATATATTGTATATGAAACACTTACCGGCGTAGGCAGCTGCTGTAATTAATAAATCCAGTAAAATCGCAGTTACAATATTATTGTACCGCATCCTGGCCATCATGCTAGACCCCTTGGGGATTGCGTACGGCTAACGGAGAAGCACAATTCTAGTAATTTTTGTAAGATTTAATAAATCAAATGTGGTAAATATTTTACCTTAAATCACTACTAATCTCTGTTTCACTTTATTTATTTAGTTGTTAAACTGAAAGCCGGTGCCGAACGCGTCAAATACGAACTCGATTCCGGATCCAATGCCCGCTGACTTCGAATTAAGTCAGATTACGTGAAAAACACACTTTAAATACCTCGAATTTATTAATTTACTCGCAGAGAGAGCTTCGTACATAGAGTATTTATATATAAGCGCTGCAATAAGGGTCAAAAACTTAGCGTCACATATTTTTTAGATGAGGGAAGCCTATATTTTATATATATAATATATAATATATAATATATAATATATAATATATAATATATAATATATAATATATAATATATAATATATAATATATAATATATAATATATAATATATAATATATAATATATAATATATAATATATAATATATAATATATAATATATAATATATAATATATAATATATAATATATAATATATAATATATAATATATAATATATAATATATAATATATAATATATAATATATAATATATAATATATAATATATAATATATAATATATAATATATAATATATAATATATAATATATAATATATAATATATAATATATAATATATAATATATAATAAATAAAATAAAATTTTATAATAAATTTCGTGTTCAAACACAAAAGGAACAGTAAAAGGCATTAATACATTTTTTTTGGTATTTGATATTACCGATATTTTAAGAATAAATGCAATATTTCAATATTCGTTTTTATTTAAAATTTTTTATATCACATTTGAATATATGTGAGATTTTACATTGTAATTATAATTAATTGTATTATAATTACACAATAATGGTATTGTACAAAATTATACAAAATGTAAAAATATTTGAATATGTTGTAATAAAAATAAGTTATAATTTTTTCATTTAATTAATTAAGAAGAACCAAAATAATATCTTACAATTTCGGGTGCTATTATTTTCACCGCAACTGTGTATAACATATATCTTCTCATGTACATTTATATACATATATATAACAAGCGCCTCTTTTAACATGCCTCATAAATTGATTTCTTTATCTCTAAATGGCTATAGCTCTGAAGTCGAGTATTATCTGTAAATATATACTTAGGACTCTCGACTCTATCGACCTCAGCTTTGTTGCCTTTTAGTTACATTCACTCCAGATCTGAAGTACATTTGTACATTTCTTATTAATATTCATAGCATTACATTAATATATTTATTATACCCTTGCAAAACGTTATATGGTTCTAGTCAAAAATTTGCAGCATCTACAACCGAGTCGATATACCATGTCCGTCTCTCCGTTTTTATTCAAATAGGTGTCCCAGTTGTACAGCCATATAAATGAAACTCGGTTTCAGCTATTATATTGAAATATTAACATTTTTAGCTTAATTTAATTTAAATTTAATTTTTTGGTCCTTTAAAAAGTCCAGAGAAAAAGTACTTTAAAATGCTCGTCAAGATTTATCCTTTCAATGTTGCATTGATTTCGGTTATAACTCTAATACATATGTTATTCTTTTAACTGCACATTCACATTATTCTTATTTACTTTTACTGAGACAAAAATGGAAAGTAAAATTTATATAATATAAAAAAGACAATTCAACAAAAAGTTCCAGACCTTTTCAATATACCAATTGCCACTTTAAGCTTCATTAGTTAGTCTTAAATCCTATAATATATTTATAATACTTTATAAATATTAATATATTAAATATGCAAATTATTAAAAACTAAGAGTTGGCCATAAATAATAATCAAATATGAATTAAGTCACCACTCTTCTCTCTTAGTTAGTAACATTCTTTTGAACTGTAATTTTTTCTGTCAGTCGCATCGTTTTGGTGCTGCTTATCGAGCGGATTTTGCTTTGAAGCCACTTTTAATTAGAGATTAAAGTTTCTTATCAGGGGTTTAACTGCAATTCATGTACGTACTAAAGCATATTCGTAAACGTTTACCAAATATTAAGTATGTTCAGAGGAATGCTATTTATTGTATGAGTTACTATTATTCGTAAAAAAATAAAACATTCATAGGCTTATATTCATTTCATTTCAGAATTTAATGCTCATTAACCATCAAATAAATATTAAAAAAAATACAAATTAGTATTAATTCGGTACGCTGCTTTAAAAATTGTCTTGAAATACAAGTTTGCATCGCAGTGGAGGAGGAGTCGTTTCTGGATCAGCATCTACAGCCATGTCCGTCTGTCCGTCCGGCAGTTTATTTCTAACCAAACTTGCATTTCTGTTTTGAAGCTATCAGAATAAAACTTTGCAGATTGTCTTGTTTCTATTCTCACCAGTATAAATACATGTGTATGTATGTACATACAAACATACATAAACATAAGTTGAGTTTCGGGTTAAATTTTGTAAAAATCGAACGACTATATCATATAGCTGCCATAGAAATGATCGGTATATGTAGATAAAAATTTAAAGCTGTGAATGTAAAACTGTAACTGTAACACAGTAAATATAATATGTAATGTACATTTATGTATGTAGGGTAGTTAATGAAAGTGACATTACTTTGTTTTGGATGGTATTATAAGTTTTATAGCTACATATGTATGTATCTGAATGAAATTTTTCATATATTCTTCTGACTATCTAAATCAAAATATTATGTATATGCTATATATAAATATACAACATTTATATCAGAGCTCGCAGGGTTGAGTCCCGATTCCCAAAAAAGTGTCAACATTCAGGTTACGTAACCGGTTAGTTGCAAAAACTCTCAACGAGACCGCTGCCATGGGCCCTTTTTCTATTCTCTCTCGGTTGAAGCGGAGAGAGCGGGTTCGTCGTCTGAAGTGTGACCGGTCTCTTCGCGGAAAGTTCTCGCTGTTAATTTGCACATTTCGCGTAGAGTCAGTTGATTGTTTGCACAATTTCTTCAATTTTGACAACAAACATTTAAAAATGTAAATGATTTAATGATTAAATTAAATTAAATTAAATGATTAAAATAAATAACAAATGAAACAAAAAGAAAAAAACATTTAACACAAACTTGAGCTTATTTCTTTATTAATTTGTGTTTAAATTGTTTGTAGAATATATTTTTAATTTCTCGTACGCATGAACTCAAACGAGTGCATAATCCCTCTCCCTCTCTCTCAGGCACTCTATTCGACTCAGAAGCAAGCGAGTAGTTTCTATGCCGCTTCGTTTCCCGAAAGCTTTGTCTTTGCGATCTCCCGTTGCAGTTAACCGGAATCGCAATCAAAGCAAAGAAGCGAGAACATCTGCGAGAGAGACCCTTTTCAGACTAGTTGGTTGTTCTCTCTCCGAAAGAATTTGATTGATCTGATTTATATACACATTTCCTGTTATTTGTCCTATTAATTTTACCAGAATGGATCGATTCCAATTGCGAACTACAAGAGTATCAAAATTTCGTCATGCCGAAGCTAGCTTCCTTCCTTGTTATATTTATATTATATTAGTGTTTTTTATTATTAAGTGTTTTTTTCTAATATTTATCTTTTATAGATCACCTGTTAGTTCTGGATCGATTCTTAATTATCCAAATTGAAAAATGAACTCTCTTTTCACACAGCACCATCCGATGGCAGATGATCGAACAGCTATGGCTCATCCAAAACAAAGATGGTTGAAGTGATTTCAGCGGGGTTAAAAGGAATTGGTATGCAGTTGTCTCTAAATTAATAATAAGAAATAATATTTTGGAAACAATAAGCAATTGCCCCAAGTGTAGTATAGTGGTAAAGGCTCTTAAATAGGGTTAAAGTTAACGTATTTTTTAAATGGTGCAATTCGGGATATACTTGTAGCTTTGGCGCCATCGATATTTCAATTGTTCCCGGCCTTCTTTGTTTCCGTTTTCGTACACTGAAAAAAAATCTTTTTTAATTACAGAAAAGAGTGAATACTACTTTTGTCTCATTTTCTCTTACACGAAAATTAAAATCATAGTGTCATCTCGCTAAAAAAAAATTTTTTTTTTTACCAAACTCGAGATTAAATCAAGAATGCTAGGGATTAAATTATGACTCTTTTGAATCTTGAATTAGGATACAAAAATACTTCAATAAAGAACAAAAATTTTAAAAGACCAAAAAATGCTTGCTCTACTTTCGTAACGGAATGATCATGTATTTATGTAGCATAAAATGCATTGTGCAGTACTGCAAATGCGGTGGTGGACGAAATACATTTAATAACCAAACTGGCTATTCCTCCGCCAAAGCAGTCACGTCGAACTTCCTTTTTAAAGAGGACGACGTTGTGCAATGTTATCAGTGCCAATCGTTCAATCACACATTAAGGCGATATTTACAGCGACCTTGGAGTCTCTAAATGGCTGAAAATATCGAATAGTCGCTGAAATCCTTATAGTACTAAAAATTTCTTCGTTTTCGTTTTGGGCGAAAACGAACCGTATTCGTTTTTAGCTGCTCCGGTTTTCGAAAAATTTTTGCTAAAGGAATGTTTCGTTTTCTCATCGTTTCTTATTGCTCAAGCAGCTAACTTGTGTTTTTGGTAATAAGCAAACAACGTAAAGTACTGCCTATTATGTTTACAATTGCCCTTTTTCTAAGCCAGAAAAAGTCAAAAAATGCTAGAGTTAAGCAAATTTAGGCATCTAAGATGCAGCCACACTTTTCAAAGCTTTAATTCCGGTTGTCTCAAATAATTATTTGGTTAATTTTGACCATTTAAGTAATCAAATTAAATAGCATTATTTATAAACAACCATTTTGGCGCTCCTATAAAGTTATTAATGTATTCGTTTATATTTTATAAGTATTTTTAACTGGCTGTTTCGTTCCACCGACAATATAACAACCTTGGCGATAACTTTTTGCGGTGAACTTATCGACCTATCGCCAAAATGAGAAAACTGGTTGAACACGGAAAAAATTTTGTTGTCAAATCTGAGGTGGGGTCAGGAATACATTTTTTATAAAATAAATACCTGCCAGAATGATCTTGTGGTGGTGTGGAATAAACATCAATAGACCACTGAGTAAACTATTTTTTTCCCCTTAGTAAATAAGATCTGATTTCATATAAAAAAAGGTATTTACTTTTCATTCCACCAGAAAAAAGGTGCCCGTTTTTCAAATCCAAAAAATCTTTCGTTTTCGATTACCGGAGCAACAATTCTCGTTTTCAAAAACGAAAAAATCTTGCCGTTTTCGGTTACATTTGTGTGGAACAGTTGAGATTTTTCACAAATGTGAAAGTCGTGTTTCCACAGAGCTTTGCATCTGCATTCGCATCCGATTACAGCTGATTGATCAGCAGTGCCTCTTCTTAAACAAAAACAAAGATGGCTAAAGGTACCGATGTGTGAGTAAAATGAATAGTATATCAACTAGAGATGTCAAACTACCAGTGGTACTATCGATAGTACCGATGGTTTGGATTCAGCTTCCACTATCGGTAGTTTGAAAACAATCGCGGTAGTATCGCCTCTATATATATTTTTTTTTTTTTTTTTGTTCCAGCGACGTCAACCGAGTCGGAAAGAATGTTTTCGAAGGCAGGAGAAATAATTTCCGATCGTAGATCCAATTTGAAACCAAAAATAGTTGATAAACTGTTGTTTATAAACAAAAATTGGTGGATATCTGACTGTTAAACGTTAACTCTGATCTCATACATTATTTTTGAATAGTGCAAGGACCGCTTTAATATTATTTCTTTTTTAAGATATAAAATATGAATCTTTTGTTATTTTTTTAGTTTTGATATTATTAAGCTTGAAACCAAACAATGAAATACAGGAAGAAAAATATATATATCACAAGAAATTAAAACTGTCCGACTATTTATATATATTTTAAGACTTTTACTATATTATATCTTTACTCTTAAAAATCTCTTTCAAATTAATAAGGTATACCCTCAACTTTTTTGAGTATTTTATTAGTGGAATATCCCCTTTTTAAAGAAATTTTTTAATGTCGGTACTATCGCGATAGTATCGATAGTTTGCAAAAAAAAACTACCGATGGTGCGATTACCGGTAGTTTGACATCTCTAATATCAACTGTTAATGCTTTTTAACAACAGCAAAACCACCGATGCGGCAGATTTTATGCGCACTAATACTGTCTTCCCACACAGCACATTTGCTCTTTGTTAGAGAAAAATCATTAGAAAAACTAACATTCCTTGTCATTTAATTCATTTAAATTTAGTGCGGATAAATTCTGACGCAATCCGTGCCTTTTGCTGTTGTACATCAGCCAAAATTGTTGGTAAATGCTCCATTTCAAATTTGCAACTGCCAATTCGACAGTCTTTGTTTACGTTTGAGGTTTGACGGTGTGTGGGAACACGAGTTTCACTTTTTTTTTAAATCCCAAACGTTCCTCACAAATGCACTGTGTGGGAAGACAGTATTAAGCAGTGAGAAACGATGAGAAAACGAAACATTCCGATAGCAAGTTTTTCGAAAACTGGAGCAGCTATAAACAAAATTGTACGATTTCGCCCCTTTCTATGAAAAAAAAAACAAGACGGTAACTAACAAACGGCTATCAAATGGATCAATTGTAGTAGAAACAGGGCATTATTTTTTTAATTAGCTCTAAAATATAAATCGATATGGTTTAAAAAAAATCTTTTTATCGATATTATAGTCTACACACATACACTATGTTTGCAAAAAATAAAATCAATAAATAATAAATATAAGCTTAAGCGTGAGCTAGGTCTTATGGTGTTTGTATACAATTTGTATATCTTTGTAATTTTTGTTATAAAAAGTCAATACCAAGACGTGGATATTTAATTAATATTTCAATGGATTCCTTGGATTATCAAAATCGGCTACCAAACCGTTCTTCAGATTCTATGATTGGTATTAAACATGGCAAAGTTGCAGAATTGGTTGACAATATAAGACAACAGCAAAATGAAATAATAAATAGGAAAACGGGACCATCCATTCCACCAAAGCCACACAAAAGACGAACTGAAATGCCGCAAGTATGTACAATTTGCTGTTCTGTTTTGAATTTTACATACATATGTACGTGTGTTTATTTGTACATAAATTAATAGTGTTGAGCAGTGCCCTCATATTACATATGTGCAAACAAAAATTAAATGGAATTAAAAATGTATAAATTAATACATGTAGCGTAATGAATATTAATAAATTAATATACAAATATTTTTATTTTGTTGTAAATATGTTCATTCAACATATTTGTATTCCAGGTTCCCTCCAGCATGCAAGTGACTTGTTCGCGCGAGCCTCTCTATTCCCAGCCACTTATGGGAATGGAAAACCCCTTACTTTTTCGAAAACATCAATTACGTTCTACCGAATTTAATCGTAATGAAAATCCTATAATTAATGCGAAGACGACATTGGATAACCCGGCTATATTGGACCAGCAGTTGGAAGCTTTAGCTTATCACAAACTTCAAATGGAAAGAAAAGGTCTTTTGGGAATACCAGTTCAATCACCATCAATTGTCCCAAAACTATCACCGAATTCATTAAGCAATTGCAAAGTATATACCAATATGGCTTCAGCGCCTTATAGGGGATCACATTTGGAAGTTTCAGATGCAAATGATTCAGGTAATTAAGGGGGTCATCCCATGTAAAGGCCTTTTTTCTAGGGTAAATATAAATATAGATTTTAAGTTACAGTGGATCCCTTTAATATTCGGTTTTTTGTTTTTACAACTTCAAACCCGAATACAACGTATATCATTAGGAAAAAATAACATTTAAAAAATTGTATCTTAAAGCTTGTAATATTACCTTTCCATAGATATATAAATGTTCAAACTTTTATTTTGAATTTAAGAAAAAAAAAATCTAAAACAAAAAAAGGCTCAAAATTTACCTAACTTTAATATTCGGTATTATTTGGATTTCGTATTACAAAACCCCGTAGCCACTCTAAAAAGCCTAAATTCGCGTAGAAAATGGGTTTCGCAGAAAACCCAACATCGACAAGCATTTACTGAGAGCAAAATAAATTAAAAACATTGAGTTTTATCCCCAAATTTTAAAATGGGCCGCAAAGGCAAAAATTCATCCTTGAAGCAGCGAAAACTTGTCCTCCAGTTACATTTAGAGGGCAAGACATATAAGGAAACTGCCCAAATCCTAGAAATGAAGCCGAATACGGTCGGTGACATCGTCCGAAGATTCAAAAATGAGGGAAGAGTGGCTTCAATTAAGCAAACGGGACAACCCAAAAAATTAATCGATCCCGAAGAAACCGAAATAGTCCTCAAAGTTAACGAGAATCCTCGACTAAGTGCTCGAAAATTGAAGGTGGAACTCTTTGCTGACCACGGGAAGACCGTTTCCGCGTAAACCATTCGCCGTACCATAAAAAGACAAGGGTACAACGGCAAAGTGGTTAGGAAAAAGCCGTTACTGTCTGAGCGCAACCGGAAGATAAGGAAGAATTTCGCCCAGGAGTACTCCATGAAGGACCAAAGCTGGTGGGAAGATATCCTTTTCTTGGATGAAAGCAAATTCAACCTTTTTGGCAGTGACGGCAAGACCATGGTTTGGCGGAAGCCAAATACTGAGCTGCATAGAGAGCATCTTAGGCAAACCGTGAAACACGGCGGTGGAAGTGTGATTATCTGGGGCTGTATTTCCACCAAAGGAGTCGGTAATCTCGTTTTTATTGATGGGATAATGAACCGGGATCAATACCTGAAAAATTTGAAGGAAAATTTAAAGCAATCAGCTGAGATAATGGGCATTGGCAACACCTTTAAGCTGTATCAGGAAAATGACCCAAAGCACAAGGCTCATAAAGTCAAGTCCTGGTTGCTCTACAACTGCTCCAATGTTTTGGAAACGCCGCCCCAACCCCTGATATCAATCCCATTGAGAATTTGTGGAGTGAGTTGGACCGCCGTGTCCACAAAACGCCGATTTCGTCCATATCGGACTTAAAAAAACGGCTTCAGGAGGACTGGGCCAAAATAGGAGAAGAATATAGCAAAAAAATAATAGAAAATATGCCAAAAAGGTTAAACGATAATCTTAAAAATAATGGTTAACGTACCAAATATTAAATTGCTTTAATTTTCAAGAAAAACTATGTTCTTTTTAGTTTTATAGGTTAAAACCGAATATTAATGTTACTCAGATTTTGAAGTTGTTTTTGTTTTTTTATGTTTTTAGTTTTAATTTGAATTGAAACCTTAGATATATGCACCTCTACGAATAGGTAATGAAACAAGCTTTTATTTTCCATTTTTTAAATTGGGTTTTTTGTAAATCTTATACATTTTAATCGGGTTTAAAGTTGAAAAAACAAAAAACCGAATATTAAAGGGATCCACTGTAAAAATATTATACAGAACTTGAGTTACAGCGTTCTGAACACCCCCGCCGGCGTGCCGAAGTTAGCTTTTTTCCTTATTTTTATTTTTATTAATATAACATTTATCCTGCATAGTTTTTCGCCAGGTCTCGGTATTTTTACTTTGTATTAGCAACAAAAAGGTAAAAGAAAAAAGACTTTAAACCTTTTTTGACTTGTCTGTCTTATATTATTAGTTTCAGAGTCTACAACCCATAAGTTGCTTTCAGTGTGCACTAACATACAATCGGAAGATGACAGAGAGGATGACGTGCCGCCACCTCCAAGCCCTGTGAGTGCTGTTAGTTCTTCTTACAGCGAGCTAAGACGTGCGTCGTCTAATGTGCTTAGCAACAAATCTTCAATGGATAATTCGTTACAAAATAATTTAAATTCCAAAAGTCAACATTTAAAAACATACGTCAATCAGTACCCGATCCAACAACCAAAGGGTACCGTCAGTAAGGTATGCAAATTTTTCAATCCCTGTGGACGGTCATACACGTGACAATGAGTACCGAAAGTGTGCGCAAGGGAACTACTAAATATACACACAGAATCAAAAATCAGCTTAAGGTTGTTCGATCCTTGAAACAATTTGCCAATCAAAAGCTATATATAGCCTTAGTAAAATATTGTACTTACTTGAATTTTTTAAAAATCAATTAGTTCTGGAAAATGTTGGGTGAAGAAATTGGTATAACTTATATATTATGTGTGGTCCCTCTAGGGCCGTCCGGTCTAACCTAACCTATATATTATAGCCTTGTGCCAACCGAAAATGTAAGTAACAGGCATTTCCGACCCCATAGAGTGTATATATTCCTGCTCAACATCACCATCCACTCAATTTAGCCATGCCCCTTTGTCCGTCCGTATAAGAAAACATCGAATAGACTGTGCGAGCTTAAACTACCGCTTTCTTTACTTTGTTTATAATATTTATATCTGTTGCACTCAGATCGAGTTTGTTATAAAATTTTGACAAGTCTAATTTCGCCCTAAAAAATCATGAAAACCCTAACTAACATATAAAAGAAAATTTTAGTTTATCTAGGCATAAGCGTAATAAATTAAATTATTTTTAATATTTTGTTTTCCCAATTACAAAAAACCCTTTTAAATGATAATTGCAGAATACTGTCAAGCCAAATGCTAACACAAAACTTTATTATGGCTACGGTCGAGTATCCCAGGTATTATACGAGTATTTTTTTAATTATACAACATAATTTTATTTGTTTACCCATACATTTTGTGTATAAGGGTATTAAAGTCACCTAGAATTTATGTAGCCGACAGAAGAAGTATAAAGTATATATAATCTTGATCAGTCGATTTAGTCATGATCGCAAGCACGTCCGTGTGAAACAAGAACATTCAGACTATAAAGACCAATTCAATCGCCAATTTATTCGAATCCAGAAGCAATATTTAAAAGCAACTAATTTGAAACGATAGTGCACTGATGTCTCTTTTATTTAATATGACGTAAATACGAACGGAACATCGCGCACGGGACATGAAAGAAAGCGACAATACAAATCAAAATATTACCCTTATGGTAATTGCATATTTCTTTTGAGGTTATTTTCAAGTCTTTGAATTCGCTGAGTGATGTTAGAAAGCCAAAGTGAAAGCATAATGCCTCTGGTTTATAAGTTATTATCAAGACAAAACTTACCCTACTATTGCATTCTAATTTTCAATATGTGTTTTAGAGTTTTTGATCAACTGGATCACTTTCGTGTAACCGTATTACAAAGAAAGATGTTATAAAACTTTGAATTGTTTGTCTGTGTTGTACATTTCTGTGGAATTATCCATATGCTGTATTATATTTGTCCAATATCCTAGGAATACTCAATATAACTTAACATTTACTAGACCAATCGTTTTGAAATTTGATACATACCTTTTTAAACTAATTCTACAGGTACCCAGGTTGGTTTTTACTTTTAATTTTGTTATATTTAAAAATTTATTTATTTCTGGTACTTAATTTATTAGGCTAACTAACTGTAGCCGTTTCTCCACAACAATTTTTTGAAAAGTGACCCGATTTGCACAGAATTAACGCCCCCTCAAAGGTTTTTCGTTATTTATTTTCCTCTAAGTATGGAGTTACCTTTAATTTCCCCACAATACTATTCAACTGTTACTAGAGCTGGACAAAAATCATTGTAACATTATACTTGTGGAAAAACATTTTTCAATATATTTCTTTATCTGATTCGTTTAAAAAACTAAATTAATTTAAAATTCAACATCGACAAGTAATCCTTTTTTCTAAAACATTTAAGATTATTTTTATGATATGGTGACCCGATTAGGCCCATTTCGATATATATGTCTGTAATAGAAGGAAGTCTGCAAGTTTCATTCAGATAGCTCTAAGACAAGGGACTAGTTTGCTTATGATAATCAAGCGTATATATACTTTATAGGGTCGCAAATATCTCATTTACTGCGTACCAAACTCTTTACTAATATCATAATATAATTAGCAAGGGTATAAATGTAGGACTATATGTATAATCCTTTACAGAGCACTTCCACATATGATTCCATATATGAACCTATAAGCCCTCGTCCATCTGGTGATCATTTTCCAAGGGATTGTAGTAGTAATTTATATGGTTCATTCATTAATGATTGCAATTCTCCAAATATTTCGAGTACTTCTTATAATACCAGTTTGCCAACTGAAGATTACACAATTGGTAATACTACGTATCAGAATAAATTGAGTGGGAGCAACTTGATTTCAGAGGATTCATCGATTGCAACACCACAAGAGTTCGAAAACTATGGTAAGAAATTTATAAAAGCATCTCTTATTATTAATATAAACCATGAATGTTACTACTTACTATCACCATTTTTTTTTAACATTGTATATGTATATTTAGAATTTATATTTGATTCGATTTTTCAAGCGCCAGAAAGTTACTATCAGGCCTGTTCTAGTTTCCACTCGGAAGTGATTTTGATAACATTTGCGGATTTCCCTTTAACATAAGCAAATTTCCCTTGGTGATTTAAGGAAATTTTTTTTAATTTCCCTTAAATTCCCAAACAAATACAATGGCACACGGAAAGTTTCCGAGCGTTTCGCCTGCAAATTAACAGAGGGAAATGCAAATCCGTAAGAATTTTTCGGAAGTGAAAACTAGAACAGGTCAGGGAAATCCGAATCCGAATAACAGTCATAACACTTTAAATAAGTACTAAATATTTATTTAGGTAGGTGCGTCAAATGCAACTCCCGAGTTTTGGGCGAAAGCAGCGGCTGCACAGCAATGGATCAAATCTATCACATTTCCTGCTTTACATGCACCGAATGCCAGATCAATTTACAAGGAAAACCATTCTATGCTTTGGATGGCAAACCCTTTTGTGAATATGATTATCTCCAGACCCTTGAGAAGTGCTCCGTTTGCATGGAGCCTATTTTGGAAAGAATTCTTAGAGCCACCGGGAAGCCATATCATCCGCAGTGCTTCACATGTGTTGTGTGTGGCAAGAGTTTGGATGGTTTACTATTTACTGTCGACGCCACGAATCAAAACTATTGCATTACTGATTTCCACAAGTAAGTCTTCCGCATTATTAATTTATTGCAGAAAATTTAATGATTTTATCACAAATATAATTTAGAAAATTTGCCCCACGCTGCTGTGTCTGCAAGCAACCAATTATGCCAGAGATTGGCCAAGAGGAAACCGTTCGAGTTGTGGCTTTAGATCGAAGTTTTCACCTCGAGTGTTACAAATGCGAGGTAAACGCAAGCTAAATTTATATTTTTGCCTTTTTAATGCATATAATTTTGATCAAAGCTCGTAAATATCAGTAAAGTCAACAAAACATTAAGCGCTTAATTTCGGTCTTTAAAAACTGTAAAATATCCACCAACTTAAAAACTAATAAGTTATCTAGGATAAAAAATCATCGCTTCTATACTAAACATTTTTTGGTACAAACCAACTTTAAAGGTGAAAAACCATTGATGCTTCAATGCCTTTAATATTTTTGGTAACATTGATCTGGTATGGCGTCTACTGATATGGTGTCGCAGCACCCCACAACCGTTATTGAACTCCATAAAAAAAAACTTCGGACTTAAATATAATATCACTGTGAACGGCAGTCATGTTATAACGATAAGCACCCAGAGTGTAGCGCGCAAGGAGATTAGAACGGACGATTAGAACCATTTGAATCTTGATCTGGCAGTATTGTAGAGCTCTTTTAAAAACAGGAAGACTGAATTAATGAAAGTATCTTCAGGATTGAGAACGACCCAAAAAAAAAACTCACTATATTTTCAAAAAAAAAAAAAAAGTTTGTCGCAAGACAAGGACATGCATTTTGTATTCTCCTATACAGAGTGATCTGGGAGTATTGTAGAGCTCTTTTAAAAACAGGAAGACTGAATTAATGAAAGTATCGCCGATATTTTCAGGATAGAGAACGACCCAAAAAAAACTCACTATATTTTCAAAAAAAAAAAAAAAAAAAAGTTAGTCGCAAGACAAGGACATGCATTTTGTATTCTATACAGAGTGCGCCATCTTTTATGTCTGCATGTCAGCATTGAATAACTTTGTCATTAGTGAACCGATTGACTTGAGTAGACTAGTGTTAAAAACCTTAGTTCAACAAAATTTTAATCATGAATCGCTTCACTCCGAAAAAACGCGCTTAAATAGTCGTTCAGTTGTGCTGACTCAAAAAACTCATAGAAGTCGATATCAATGGGCATTAAAGGCGGCCACTTGACTGATGTTGTTTTCAAAAATTAATCTGAATTTGTATGAACTATGGAGCCAAACTGGCTTTTTAGTCATTCAGTCAATATTTTTAGGGACCTCGGAGTCGCTGAATTAATGCTAATATCGTATGAAGAATTTGTATGGGAACAGCTGCTTTCAGCTGTCAATTTTTTTCAGTCCTTTATTATTTTGGGGACAACGCAAAAATGCAAATTGTATATTTAGCGAGCTCAGATATATGATGGTTTACTAAATATTTTGTTGAATTTCTAAATATCGCGTAATAAGGATTTCCTATATTTAATAGGATTGTGGACTTCTACTCTCATCCGAAGCTGAAGGCCGCGGATGTTATCCGCTCGATGATCATGTTCTCTGCAAAAGCTGCAATGCTAAACGCGTTCAAGTTTTGACAAAACGCATGACCTAGAAATATATATTTAATGTAAATTGAATGTATTTATTTAAAAATCATAAAACCATATTTACTTAAAACTTTTTTTACCAGCGTATATCGATGATTTTCTGGAAAAGAAGGTGGAAGATAACATTCAGATAACATTAGATAATATATATAAATACAAGTATAAACTTTTAAATATAAAAAATAAAAAATGATTTTTAGTTTGTGTTCCGTTTTACTAAAAGTTAGCAAGTTGCCGCTTGCTCGTGGGGCCGCATTGGAACGATCAAGGGCTAAACGGCGAGGTAACCTGTGATTTCAGTGTGGCGAGGAAGTCCTTAGTGAGGGATTTTTCCGCGCCCACAAAGGCGCTTCCGCTGTCGAAGTAGAGATGGAGAGGATATCCTCTCCTGGTCACAAACCTTGAGAAGGCTCCGAGAAATTTCTCCTTGGTAAAGTCAGAGGTGTCTTCTAACTGTATATCCTTCGTACAAAAACAAACAAAGACGCACACATAGCCTTTGGTATTTCAACTGGCGCGACCAGAGTAGATCTTTACATCGAAAGGTCCCGCAAATTCAAGCCCAGTATCCATAAAGAGTGGGAAAACGTACTTTTGGACTTACATAGGTAATCACCCATTAATTGAGCCTGCACCTTTTTCCGGAGTGTGAATGCAGGTTGTAGTTACCCTTTTGATGACGGCTTGCAGTTTTAAAATCTCGTCCGAATGAGAAGCACCATAACAAACTGGATTAATGGCGCATGATCTCATGACGCCATCTGAATACAGGAACGGATTACATTGACGATACAACTGGAAGTATGAAGCTGCTTCTTGGATTGGAGGAGGTTGTAGTCCTCAGGATGGTCGCCACGTTGAGTTTCCTATAAATATCAGCTTTTATGTATTGCCTTTGTTTTCTATTAATTTGAACAGAATGGATAGATTCTTAACGACCCAATTGCAAACTGCAAGGGTATGCAAACTTCGGCGTGCTGAAGTTAGCTTCCTTTCTTGTTATAATTATATTCAGAAGTTTGCAACGCAGTAAAAGACATTTCAATCAGTTGACCGTTTTTCGTCTTGCGGTGTACGTACTAACACAACGAAAAAAAGAGCATGTGTGCTTCTTGCTCTGAACAGAACTTTTCTTTTCTCTTCGTTTTTGTTTTCGTTTGACGGTTCTCAGTTGCTTGTTTTTTGTTTTTTTTTCGCTTATTCAACAACAACTTAGGGAGAGCGATCCGACTGAACGTTCTCACATTGTTAGTCAGCAGAGGACCGAAAGAAGGAAAGACTTATCTTAGCCCGTCTTTTGATTTTATTGTTTGTTTTATTATTATATTATTATTACGGATACCACACGTATACAAGTGTCAATGAGAATTCCTGGGAACATTTTTCTGGTAACATTATGCATGAGTCAAAGCAGCAGAAGCTGAACAGCGCAAAGAGAAATACGCAAGTGGTCTTTGAATGAACGCAGAACGAATTGTTCAAGAGACACTGGTGAACGGTTCTTGTCTAACATATTGCGCAAGTGGTACCTAAATAACAGTTATTTTTTTACTACAACAAACGCTTAATGGTATTTGTGAGCTCTGCTATAAAGTGAAGCGTCAACAGCGGAGACGATCTTGCCATGTCCGTCTCTCCGTTCGTCTGTCGTCTCTACGCAAACTTAGTTCTAAATAAAACTTTGAAGATGGTCTTCTACTCTCACTAGTAGTCGGAACCGGATCTCACGACTATATAATATATGAACATAGCTGGCATAGAAATAATCGATAAATTTGTAGAAAAAAATTATAACTTCGCTGTTTTTGAACATATTTTCATCTTTTTTGAGATGGTGTTTTTTTATTATTTCAGAATTTTGCTTCAATTTTATTAAAATCGGACAATTACATATATATATCTTGCCATAGAAACGATCGGTAGATGTAGAGGAAAATTAAAATATTGGAGTGTGAAACTTCCAAACTGTAAATATAATAAGTATGGGTAAATGTAATGATATTTGATATTACTTTTGTTTTTTTTCAGCATATTATATTATATTTTATACGATTAAACATTTTTTTTTTTAATTTTATCAAAACCAAAATATTATATTCTATGTATAAATATAAATTTTGTATATAATTCCTGTTATTTTATCCATTAATTTGACCAGAACATATCCATTCTTAATGATCCAATTGCAAACTGGAAACTATACAAACTTCGGCGTGCCGAATTGAGCATCCTTTCTTGTTTTTCTGAACATTTGCTTATAAATATCTTAGGTTATGTCAAAGTTTTTTTTATTGATGACCGATTAAAACTTTAAAAGTTATTAATAGTGGAACAGATGCTGTTTAATGTATAAACATACATATAAGCATTAAAATCTACATCCGGAAATGTAAATTTAAATGACTTTACGTCGGGATTTTTTGCGTGTTTGTCTCATTGTTATGTTTTTAAATATATTCCACCGCCTTCCACATGATACATAAGTATCTACTTACATATGTCAAATTATTCTACAATTCCAGGATACTTTTACAAATTAGTGCGCAGAATCCCGGAACAACGGCGTTTATCGGTCTCGTTGTATATTCGAATGTGTTTGACCATTGTTTCCACGATGAAAATTCGGCAGAGGGAAAAAGCTTTTCCATTCCGTTTTTCGAAGGGGGCCTCAAGAAAATTGTGTTAGTAGTGAATTCGATTTTCGAGCAAACGGACGTTTCCTTAAAAATAATTCTGTGTACGTTGTGCATCAACATACATACATAGATTTGTACTCGTCAATAGTGTGTGTGTGCCCCTAGCTAACATATACATATTATGTGCATACATACATATGTAGATATTTTTATTTGAATAACGGGAACGGTAACGAGAACATTCATATATCTGGCGACAATTGTGTCATTCCAAAAACGAATATTAGGTACCAACACTTTATGAAATAAATACTTATTATTTTCATTTATTTGTGCATATTTTCAAATTTACATATATACATATGTACTTACATATCCACATACATATATTTATACATGCATATGTTCGTACGTATAGGAAAATACAAATTTTCTGAGTTGACACACATTTCGAAAAAATTTCCATGTACATACATACATACAAATGTACATATTGATGTATAAATATTTTTCTCTATATGTATGATGTATGTACATAAAAAGTCATGTACATATTTAAAAATTGTGTTAAAATCCTTCTATCGCAACTAATTGCATCGCCTATGTATATGTGTCAATCCATATACATATGTATGTATGTATTAATACCAACTTATTTTAAACTTCTTAAGGAGAGATTTTTTGTCAAACATGCCTTAATAATGTACTTATAAATATGTAAATACAATTTACCATAAATCTGGATTTGTACATATGTATGTTCTAATATGTATACATACATATGCACAAACATATATATTTTTATAAAACCCAATAAAATGGAAACCTTAAGCCAATTTATAAATCTGAAAAAATATTTTAAAAAAACCCATTTTTTTTATTTGCAACAAGTTCTGCTCAATGGCTAACATATCCTTGTTATAAGAAAGAGAGCTTTGTACAAAAAGCTCCCCACATACATATGTACATAATTGGGTACATTTGGAAATGAAACTTGCAAAAGGATCTGTACCCACAGTTGTATGTACATACATTTAATACGCCCAATCTATACATATGTACATATTTACACACTCTAAGACACTATCTAAGACTTCATTTCAAATAAAAATAAACTTTATTCTAAAAAAGCACCTGTCGCTCTCTTCGAATTTGAATTATGTACATATGTACATGAAAAAAGTGCAGTGTTCCTATGTATGTGGATTATCTGAATGTACCTATATAATTATGTACATATATATGTATGTATGTTTGTATACAAATGAAAGAGTAAATAATTAAAATCGGCAACCTAGCGGAGCTTATGACTGTTAAGTTTTTGTGACAAACTGAATTATTGTCGTAGTGCTGCTAAGCTTTCGTACAGTTTTTGTTGTTTTATCTTATCTCTATTTACTTATCAAAAAGTTAAAAAAATACAAAATTCTGAAAATTTACGGACGTTTCACCAAATGTAATTAGCCGCATATATGTATGTATGGATGTCCATACCTCTTGTATAAAAATATTTACATACTTACAAAATTTGTATATTAAAGTTAACGCAGAGTGGTTTTTATATACCGATCCATTCATCTAAATTACCATATAAATAAATACATAAATTACATTCATAATACCTTTTATATTTCATTTTAATAGTTTAGTTTAATTAACAATTACGGAAACAAATAAAATTCTAAATAATAACGGTATATTCTGAATGTCTGAATAACTGAAAATATCGGCAACTATCGTGGTGATTGGTTGATATTTTCAGCAGTTTGTATGGGAACAGCTGTTATCAGTTGAAAATATCGTCTAATTATCGCGATACATCATCCATATTTTCTGTAATTCGTCTTTAAAGCAGTGTTGCTTGATGGAAATTAGTCTTTTTCCCTAAAACATCCAAGTGATCCCCCCTAAATTCAAAAAATCAATTTATTTTTAATTTATGCTTCAAGACGCAATGTATTAAATAATTTGGCATGAAGAAAAGTTGATTAAATACATAATTAAGATGGTTTGGTTTATTTAGCCATCAGTGAGGTATTTAATTTTGGCGTTAGCTAATTTTTATCATTTGCTCAAATTGATAATTCCAGACGGTGTTATGAGAACCACATGCTAAAACAAATATGAACATTTTTTCAGAGCTTTGCCGACTAAACTGATGATATAAAATGCATAAACAAAATACAACAAATGTAATATGCAAAAACCAGTTTAACTATTTTTTTTTTACCTTTATTTAAAAACGTTATATATGTAAAATCAAAAAAGAATAAACTACGTTTTATTATTTAAAGTAAACTTGCATAGGTATTTACGAATTAGTATGTTTGTAAATAAGTTTATTTCCATCTATAAAAAAAAACTAAAAAAATGTAAACTTATTTGATTTATTTGCAGTTAAACAAACTGAATGAATAAACTGAACTCAATTGAAGCCTTAAACTTAAAAGCAACAGAATCTTGTGAAAAAAAAGTTTAAATAGAACAAAACAAACTTTTGTTGACAATTCTTTGTAAAATTTTTACATAGTCGCAATAGATTTTCTTAAGTGTGCCATCGCGATGGCTGCACCAGCAGCCTGTACGCGTTTTTCCGACAACTATGACATCAAGGAAGAGCTGGGAAAGTAAGTTATGTACATATATATACATATGTATAAGTACGTAGATACAAAAAATGGTGTAATACAACTATTATATTTTTCAGAGGCGCATTTTCAATAGTTAAAAGATGTGTGCAGAAATCAACTGGATTTGAGTTTGCTGCAAAAATTATAAATACCAAAAAGTTGACAGCAAGAGGTAAGAATAAATGTGTATATACATACATGTATGTACATAAGTACATACAAATATTTACTTCTTACCAAATTCAATGTAAAGCAATGGTTCTAGTTACATATTTGTCTGAAAAAGTTAAATTATTTAATGGAAATAATGGAAGAGTATATCGACAAATCAATTACAATTTCGTTAATATTTTTTTTTAGACTTTCAAAAATTGGAACGTGAAGCAAGAATCTGCAGAAAACTTCATCACCCCAACATAGGTATGGGTTATTTGTTATTTATTATTGCATATAGGCATATACATAAAAGTAACAAAATCTTATGCTTTCAGTGCGTTTGCATGACAGTATACAAGAGGAAAACTATCACTACCTGGTCTTTGATCTGTAAGCAAAACGTATAAACTTTTAAACGACTCTTTCTATAAAAATGATGTCGCAATGACTCGACTATTGTTTACTGAGGTTCATACTCCATCCTTTGATTACACAATTATAAAAAAAAAAAAAAAAAAAACAGAGTACCCTATTTCCTGTTTTCTTTCTTTTATAGAAAATGCAAAATATTCCCAATCAAATAACTACTCTTAATTAAAACATAAAATAAAAGTAACATTAAAAACGAACAGCTTTATTAGCCTTAGGTACTTTTTTAAATTAATTTTTTTTTCTTTATCTAATTAAAAACAAACAAAATTTTACAGTGTAACTGGTGGCGAACTTTTCGAAGATATTGTTGCCCGCGAGTTTTATTCAGAGGCTGATGCATCACATTGTATTCAACAAATATTGGAATCGGTCAATCACTGCCACCAAAATGGTGTGGTGCATCGTGATCTTAAGCCTGAGAATTTACTATTAGCTAGTAAGGCAAAGGGTGCAGCTGTGAAACTCGCTGACTTTGGTCTAGCCATTGAAGTGCAAGGCGATCATCAGGCATGGTTTGGATTTGCTGGCACCCCGGGTTACCTATCGCCGGAAGTATTGAAAAAAGAACCGTATGGAAAATCGGTAGATATATGGGCTTGTGGTAAGAACGCTTTTATAAATACACCTGTACTTATAATATTTTCTTTACATAAAATCAAAGGTCCCAAAATAATCTGTAAAAAATAATTAATTATTAGCAATTTTCGTTTCGGTAAAAACTCATGTAAACCAAAATTTGTTGGACAAATTTTTTTTTTGTTTAAAAAATACTTTGTTACTTAAAGAATATACTGTCTAAGTTTCAATATCGAATTCCAACTTGAAGTGCCTCAAATCAAGTATTCACGCAAGGTATACAAGTGTTAACGTGGGCGCATCAAAAACTTTATACGTCTTTTTCTCAGCTTTTAATTTTTGCATTCTTACCTATGCTTTGGACACGATTCACAAAAAACTACGTAACATATCGCAGTGAATCAAAAAATATTATGATCAGCATGAAATTATCTTCTATTTGAACCTAAATGGTGGTAATAAAAATAAGTATTGCTATTTATTAAGAGAGTGGGAAGTGAAATCTGATTACACAGGAACACAAAATTAAACTTTGTGAAATTTCCACGAACTATTTCAAGTTTTCTATGATATTTGGGTGCTCCTGAGTAAAAGTCCCATACAAAATTATTTTCCATCACCTACAGGTTCCGCGGTATACCTAAGAATACAAAAAACCTATGTTTGCCGACATTTTGAATTACGTGGCCTATATAATTGGACTTACCTTTATTATTTTTGGTAGGACCTACTCTCAATACATCACGGCACTACTAAAAAATAGTCCCAATCGTGAACCATTGCCCATGTCTTTGGAATTCGACGCCAAAGTTGAAACTCCCAAAATTTTCAGCATTTCTGTGATGAAAAATCAATTCTGAGAATTAAATCTTATATGGAACTAATTTTAAATATTCATTGAATCTATTGTTCATTGTATTCTTTAATTTCGGTTTAAAGCGTTTTCATGAGGACATTTTATTGGATTTATTAAACGAATAAAACAGCTTTTTTGGTTTTATTATCTACTCCTATTTGCTGTCAAATTTTAAATAAGTCAAGGCAACCTATAAAATAGTAGTAGATATGTTTCTTTTTATATGTAATATAAATTTAGTTTTATATTAAATAAAAATGTATTCCGAACATAACATTTTTAAGACAGCTTAGTAGCCAGCGATAATCCTTACATATTTAAGTTTAGTCAAAAAGAAAAAATGTATATTATATATAAAAAGAAACATATCTACTACTATTTTATAGGTTGCCTTGACTTATTTAAAATTTGACAGCAAATAGGAGTAGATAATAAAACCAAAAAAAGCTGTTTTATTCGTTTAATAAATCCAATAAAATGTCCTCATGAAAACGCTTTAAACCGAAATTAAAGAATACAATGAACAATAGATTCAATGAATATTTAAAATTAGTTCCATATAAGATTTAATTCTCAGAATTGATTTTTCATCACAGAAATGCTGAAAATTTTGGGAGTTTCAACTTTGGCGTCGAATTCCAAAGACATGGGCAATGGTTCACGATTGGGACTATTTTTTAGTAGTGCCGTGATGTATTGAGAGTAGGTCCTACCAAAAATAATAAAGGTAAGTCCAATTATATAGGCCACGTAATTCAAAATGTCGGCAAACATAGGTTTTTTGTATTTTTAGGTATACCGCGGAACCTGTAGGTGATGGAAAATAATTTTGTATGGGACTTTTACTCAGGAGCACCCAAATATCATGGAAAACTTGAAATGGTTCGTGGAAATTTTTGGCTGTGTACCTGTGTTACCTAAAAATGGCATTTTTTCATTAAAAAAAAAAATTAATTTTTGTTGTCACAATTTCTTTTTGGTTTTTTAGGTTCAAATAGAAGGTAAAGGTGTAATGAATACAAAAAAAAAATTTGTTTGCGGATTTCCAACAGGAATTACGAGCTCTACCGTGTCCATAGCAGGGCAACTCAAAGCTCGAGGCGCTGCGGCACATGTTCCATAGGTCCGCCATTTTTTAAAGAATTGTTTATAACTCATTTTTTGTATCATCTCCGATTCTACTTTTAACTATCCCCAAAGTCTTACGACGAGTGCTTGACTATTTCCTATAAAAAAAATTCACGAAAAATGTCAAAATTTTGACCGCTTACATGTATATCCCCCCTTAATGCGTCCAGGCAATGTTTATTCGATTTATAGTGGATTTTCGGTATTTTTCCTACCAAATCCAAGAACCTCACCATGGTCTCCCAAGGTTGATATTATCAACTAGTCGTCGTTTAATTTTTTTATTCAGTTCAGTACATTTTAATCCAATCATAAAGGCATCAAGGATCTAGTATTTCTACTCGGAACGTAAAAATTAAGCAGACTCAACCAGTTAGCACTTGTTACGACAATAACCTGTGGTTTGAATCCCAGTTAAACCGCCATAATGTCCAAACACAAGACAAAACTAAGGTAGGAGGCTTCTGATTTTCTCTATGCCGTTCTGGGTTAAACACTTTAGTGTAAATGAGTTATACCCTGTTCATAGTACGGAACATATTTATAATCCTTTACAAATATTGTGACTCTGTAAATAAGCGGTTAAAGTAAATTGTCTAAATCGCTTTCCAAAAGATATTAGAAAAAAGATTTTATATTTTAAAAGTAGGGAATGTTCAATCATTTTTATTTTTATTTCACAGGCGTTATTCTTTACATCCTTTTGGTTGGTTATCCGCCATTCTGGGATGAAGATCAGCATCGTTTGTATTCCCAGATCAAAGCAGGCGCCTATGATGTAAGTCCTATTAAATTATATTCATAATTCTGTTCGTTTATATGTACATTTATTATTTTGTTATCTAATTTCTTATTTCATATTTAAGTATCCCTCGCCCGAATGGGATACAGTAACACCAGAAGCTAAGAATCTTATTAATCAAATGCTTACGGTAAATCCAAATAAACGAATAACCGCCGCAGAGGCTTTGAAACATCCATGGATATGTGTAAGTTGTAAATGAGAGACTTTATCAAGGCATATGTCTTACATACTATATTTTTTAAAATTTAAATTTTTTTTTACAGCAACGAGAGCGTGTGGCATCCGTGGTACATCGTCAAGAAACGGTTGACTGTCTCAAGAAGTTTAATGCACGACGCAAGCTTAAGGGTGCTATACTTACAACTATGCTGGCTACTCGAAATTTTTCAAGTAACTAAATTTTATGTATTATCTTTATATTTGTCTTTTATATTATTTTCTTACACAAATGAAAACAATTTTTTGTATTGTAATGTAATATTTATATACTTGTATGCCTGTGTATGAACATTACAAGTCTCTCACCTATTGAACTATGACACTAAATCATTGCATCATTAATCATTAATAGCTTAAGCTTATATGAGTTATATATCGATACCAAAAGTGAATTGGCATTAGCTTTTTTTTTTATTTTTAACTTTCAATAATTTATAATAATTTTAAAATAATTTGTTACAGGTAGAAGTATGATTACCAAAAAAGGCGACGGATCTCAAGTCAAGGAGTCTACGGACTCTTCCAGCACTACCATCGAGGATGATGATATAAAGGGTAAATATTCATGTAATTCGGTGTTTTCAACTTATTTATAGTTAGTTGGAGAATTTTCGCCTTTTTAAATGATGTACCTTAGTTTAGTATGTCAGGGATTTATAAAAAACGCTAGATTTTTCATAAAAAGACATGGTATTTTAGGTAAAAAATATCATCATATCATTCGTTGACCCAGTAAGGAAAATTAAATTATTTTATTTTTGTTTAAAGCGCATTCTTGAATTATATACCAGCACGTTCTACAATCTACTCGTGTTAGCCATATGCATGCTTTATTATTATACTCACGCTTATTATCGTTGTCTTAGAATTTGTTTGGCATTCAACTCTGGTAAAACTGAACAAACCTCCAGGAAATAAATCGTTCATTCTAATATATATAAAATAGTTCATTATATCAATAAAAGCTAATAAAACGGCTACAGTCAATCGAACTAAAACCTTATGTATAAAATGAATGAACAAATGAGCATTAAGATTTTTCAGTATCTCGTGATTTACTACGCACTTTAACTTACATATCTCTAAAACCCTCTTCCCTGTTCTTAGCAACATCTAGCCTTCAAAACTGGTCAATGACCAAGTGGTTGCCCAAGTTCTTGCATTTGTCTTTTTTCTCGATTTCTTAACACACACAATCAAAAACGAATGACCCGGAGTTTTAGGCAGCAGGGCAAAACACCTTTTAGATGTGACATAAGAGCTATCAAACTATTGATGTTTTTAATGATGTTTTTCAGACATCGAAAAAAAAATTTATTTTTATTTTTATTTATCCTCAATCTTGTCAATATCTTTGGAACATATTGACAACAATTTTAGGTCAATAATAAATTTAGATTGTATATAGAACACTCTGCAATAGTGAAGCACATCAGCGGGCAATACAACAACTAGAAAAATAACTTTTGGAGCCTATTATTAAAGTTTGAGAATTGTCAACATAAATGTGTTTTTTTTTTATTAATGAACTTACATATCTAATACTAATGAGCTATGTATTAATTTGTATATACATATATATTTTCGTTAGTCTTTGACTTAAGCGTATAACATGTGTAAATATATTTTTAAATATCAACACATCAATGTAGGATTTTTTGTTTTTATATTTTATGTATGTACATCAATGTAGGCTTTCTTTTGTCGCTTTGATAATAATTTATAAACACGGATCGCACAACAATATTGGAAAAAGTTTAATACATTTTCAAAAAACAATATTTGTACCGTTTTTTTTTTTTTTTTTGTTTTTTCCTTAGAAGATAAAAAAGGAATCGTTGATCGCAGTACAACAGTTATATCAAAAGAGCCAGAAGGTAAATGTTTGCAAATTACATCTCACATCTACATGTATTAACAAAATATATATACAGATCACTCTCACCATCATTGAATTTTTCATATAATATTCTGATGAGGGTTACAGCTTGTCCGCATTTAGCGCTAATGTAATAGAAAGATCAAGAGATTTCTTAAACACTTGCTCCAAATTGTAGCTTCTGTTTGATATCTTTATTTCAGCATTGAATCTTCTGCGTTTGGATAAAAACTAAATTAATAAAGTAAAATATAATAACAATGTATTAATATCACAATTTTAAATTATATAATATAATTAAATTAAAAGGAATGTTACAATTAATATTTACACATGATTTTTTAACTTTTGGTACGGCTTTGTAAATTCCGAATACTTGCTGCTCATTATCAGTTTCGACCGACCTTTCTGTTTTTATGCCCATTTCGATTTATCGGGTAACTTCTTTAACATTAGAGATAGAAAAGAAACGAGATCTTGGATCTTGGCTTTTCCCTATATCAGTTTCTTTGATTTTGAGAGATTTCACCTTGCCTTAAGGGGGGTGCAATTCGGTGCAAAAATGCCCACTTTTCAATAAAATGTTGTGGCGAAACGGCTAAAGCTAGCTAACGAATTAAATACCATATAATAACACAACATTTAAACAGTTTATGATAAATTTTGTATTGAAAAATATTTAGAGGTAGAGGAGTTACAGGGAATCTCCCGAGTCGCCTGCAAAAAAAGTTGGTTTGCGGTGTACATACTAACAGTCCACAGAATCATACGATCTAAAAAAATTATACCTCATTCGTTAAAGGATAAGTGTCCCGAGGTATTCACAAAGCGTTTTTATTTTTAAAATTTTTTCCCGATTTTTTATCAAAATTTGAAGTCAAAACCCCGATTTTTGACTCCAAAAATTAGTTAATTTGTTAAATAAAAACAAGAAAGGAAGCTAACTTCGGCACGCCGAAGTTTGTATACCCTTGCAGATATTATTTCATTAAATTTTAACTATACTTATTATGTTGAGAGTTTGATAGTTACAGTTTTACATTCCCACTTTTACATTTTCTCTACATCTACCGATCGGTTTTTATGGCAGCTATATGATATAGTTGTCCGATTTTCATAAAATTTATACCAAAATTCGGAACTAATAAAATAAGCTTATATCTCAGAGTAGATAAAAATATGTTGAAAAACAACGAAGTTAAAATGTTTTTTCTATTAATTTCCCGATCGTTCCTATGGCAGCTATAAGATACCGAAATTCTAACATAATATAAAATGGCCATATCTAAAAAATGGTGCAAAAATGTTGATAAACAGCCAAGTTATAATTTTTTTTCTAAAAATTTATCGATCATTTGTATGGGAGCTATATGATATAGTCGTCCGATCCGGCCCGTTCCGACATATATAGCAGTAAGAGTATATAGAAGACTATATGCAAAGTTTCATTCAGATAGCTTTAAAACTGAGAGACGGACAGACGGACGGACAGACGGACAGACGGACATGGCTAGATCGACTCGGCTGTTGATGCTGATCAAGAATATACACACCTGATCATATTAATAGGTACATACATCAACTCAGACTTTAAGGTTACAGAAAATAGTTTTATTCATTATTTTAAACTTAAAATTTGGTCTCATTGGTTCTTAAACTATTTGTTTTTAATCAAATAAACTTCATTGTAACATAGGATAATAATATAACAAAAAGGAGATCATTTTGTGTCTTAGATACGTTTTCAGTCTGATTAAAATAATAGGTACACTTCAAGTGTTGATGAGAAAAATAAATTTAAATATATATTTTGCGTTTTTTTTTTTCTAAATTTGTATTTACTAACTTAGTATCCAGTGTATCCACCTCTATTTTTGGTCACTACTGCTATTCTTTTTGGCATACTTTTAATAAGAGCCTGGCAGGTTTCTACTGGTGTTTCATACCACAATTTTTGGACACCATCCCATAATTGTGCTTTATTTGAAAATGAATACTTTGCCAATTTCTTTTTTAAATCTCCCCACAAGTTTTATATGGGGTTTAGGTCGGGGGATTGGCTTGGCCACTTCAGAACGTCAACTTTTTGGTCCTCAAAGAATTTAGATAAAAGCCTTGATGTATGCTTAGGATCATTGTCTTGCTGAAATACCCAACGTAATGGCATATTTTCTTCAGCATATGGTACCATAACTGTTTCCAATATGGATTTGTATTCTTCAGCAGTCATTCTGTTCGTAGTCTGATAAATTGGACCTACGCCATACCAGGAGAAGCAACCCCATACCATTATATTACCACCTCCATGTTTGACTGTTTTCTTTGTAAACCGTGGATGAAATTCCTTTCCATTAGGGCGTCGAACATTCCTTTCACAATCATTCCCAAATAAATTTATCTTGGTTTCATCGCTCCATAAAATGTTTCTCCACTTTTTCTCCCCGATGCATCCTACCCAGTCTTTGTGGTCCCTTGCAAAAGTTTGCCTCATGGTGATATTTTTTTTTGCGCATAAGTGGAACCTTTCTGGCAATTCTTCCTGGTAGGTTGGCATCTTGTAGTCGTCTTCGGATAGTTGGAGCACTAACTGAATTCCCAATATCTGCTGCAATAGCCTTCGATGACTTAAATGGGTCCTTTTTGCTTAAAGATACTATGTAGTGGTCAAGCGTTTCCGTTGTTTTTTTTTGGCCTTCCACGGGATTCCTGTCTTGGTTTCCTTTCTTATTCATTTTTAACAAAATTATGGGACCTTTTCATTAATTTGGCAATAGCTCGTAAAGATTTGCCATCTTTTCTCAGACTAAAAACCAATCGAGCTTCTTCTTTAGTACAATGAGAATTTCGACCCATTTTTTCTAAAAAAAATAAATATTTAATTCTCTTAATTGATAGTAGCTATACGAAATTTACCTTAAGTTGCCAAAAAATCACTGATTACAAAATTATTCACTTGTTATTTATGAGAAACGGAGACTGTACCTATTATTATGATCAGGCGAAATGTGTGGTTGACTCACAATTTATAGAAAAGCTTTGATATTCGGGGATTCCCCTCGTTCAACTCTTTGTCACAGTTTGGCCAGATATAGACCATAACAAATAACCAAAAATTTTAAAGATGTCAACACTTAAAGTACGAAAAAACCATCTATAATTAAATAATTTGTGTATGTACCTATTAATATGATCAGGTGTGTATATACTTTATAGGGTCGGAAAGGTCTCCTTCACTGCGTTGCAAACTTCTGACTGAAATTATAATACCCTGCAAGGGTATAAATATAATAAAACTAAAAATTAAAAAAGCCCGACGTGAGTACCTGTAGAATTATCTGAAGATGTTATGTTCAAAACCGATTGGTTCAGTAGATTTTGAGTTATCGTGTACACCGATTTTCAAAATGGCATTTTTCAGGAGAGCGCTTTAAACTTTGTGATTCTCATGCATTGAACACCAACCGACCTTCGTTCAACTCTGCATAACTTCGTCAATTTTAATTTAATTTTAAGATGTTGAACTTTCAAATTAAAAAATAAAAAAAATTTAAAAAAAAAAAAAAATTAAATACCTTACCCGCCCCTTAAAATATTGGTATCTAAAGAAAAACTTCAGATTTTATAGCCAATCAATTATACTTTTTTTTATTTAAGACAAAAAATTTATCTTCGGCAACGAAGTAATGTTAAATTTAATTACATTTACCTATAGATATTACGCTAAAAGTTTAATAGTAACAGTTTTGCAGTCGAACGCGACATTTGAACGCATTCAAACTGAAAAAAACATATGTCAAGACTTTATTTTAATTTTACAAAATTTGAAACTTATAGCACTATAATTGGTGCTTAGATCGATTTTGAAGAAGTGTAAGTTTTCAAGATAATTACAATAATGTAAGGCCCTCACACGCGACCGTACAAAATACACTTTAAAAAAAAAATAAATAAATAAAAAATTAAATATTAAAGATTTAAATGCAATCAATTTGAATGTATTATGCATATATTAATCTTCATAATGTATTTGGTTAGACTCAAAAATATTAAGTATTTACTTTCTTTCTCTTTCTTTTACAGTTTAGGTAAATTAGAAAAACATGTAAGCATTTTATTTATACTCTTGCATTCTTCGAGTGATGTTAGAAAGCAAAAGTCCAAGTATAATGCCTCTTTTTTAGAAGTTGTTATCAAAACAAAACATGACCTTTTGTATAATATTTTTAATTTTTATACCCTTGCAGGGTATTATAATTTCAGTCAGAAGTTTGCAACGCAGTGAAGGAGACGTTTCCGACCCTATAAAGTATATATATTCTTGATCAGCATCAACAGCCGAGTCGATCTAGCCATGTCCGTCTGTCCGTCTGTCCATCTGTCCGTCTGTCCGTCTGTCTGTTTCTACGCAAACTAGTCCCTCAGTTTTAAAGCTATCTGAATGAAACTTTGCATATAGTCTTCTATATACTTTCACTGCTATATATGTCGGAACGGGCCGGATCGGACGACTATATCATATAGCTGCCATACAAATGTTCGATAAATTTTTAGAAAAATAATTATAACTTTGCTGTTTTTCAACATTTTTCCTCCATTTTTTAGATATTGCCATTTTATATTATTTCTGAATTTTGATAAAAATTTTATAAAAATCGGACGACTATAAGATATAGCTGCCATAGAAACGATCGGGAAATGAATAGGAAAAAAATTATTGCTTCGTTGTTTTTTAACGTATTTTTATCTACTCTAAGATATAAGCTTTTTTTATTATTATAGAATTTTGGTATAAATTTTACGAAAATCGGACATCTATATCATATAGCTGCCATAGAAGCGATCGGTAAATGTAGAGAAAATATAAAGCTAGGAATGTGAAACTGTAACTGTCAAACTGTAAACATAATAAGTATAGGTAAAATATAATGAAACTCTGTTTTGTGTGTGTCTTCAGCATTAGAATTTATAATATAAATATCAAAACCAATCTGCAAGGGTATACAAACTTCGGCGTGCCGAAGTTAGCTTCCTTTCTTGTTTTTTTTTTTAATATTTCGACGTCATAGTTGATCCATTCTTAAAATGACTATATTGAAGACAAAGATTTTAAAGAAGTTGTACTGTTTTAGTTGCGGTGGCTGTATCTGGAGAGTTACCCATTTGTTAAATAACAGCAAAGTTAATTTTTTATTTTTATTAATTTGTACTTGTCTTAAATGATTGTTTTGACATATGTATATACCAAAGGCGTTATGATACTCTAATTTAGTTTTAAAAAATCAGAGGATTCAGAAAAACAATGGACCCAATTCGCAGCATATGTATATATAATATACATTTCTGGAGTCCTCACGAAGTATTCCTGCATTTATGTTTGCCGGACCCTTTAAATTGATGTAGTAAACTAAAGCATTCCAATTTTAAAATTAACACAAACAACAAAAAATTAACTGTAGGAAACATAATTCCATAATTTTTTAAAATTTGTTGTTTTAGGAAATAACTGATAGAAACCAGCAATAAGAAATTCTTACTGTGAGACAGAGTTTTTACTCGATCTTTAAGGAGACCTCTTATACATTTGAAAATGTATTTTTTGTTAGTTAGAACAATATATTTGCTATTGTCTTAAATTGTCATCTGGTATTTTTGTTGGTCTATAAATTTTCTTAGCTAATGCATTAAAAAAAATTGAACAAAATTGCCCTATAGTTAACTTGCTGCCACTTATGTAAAACCATATGGAGTGTATATACTTTAATGGGTCGGAAAAAAAAAATAAAAACAAGTACAAAACTGGAGATGAGTGCCTGAATGTGATACCCGATAGTAAAAACAATTCGAGTGAAATTAAAAGAATCGTTTATATTGGTAAAATCTTGAATAGTCGAATTGCTACAATTGATTAGCAACTTAAGGGGTTATATACAGTTGAACCGCGCAAAAAAAATGCAATTTTATCGATTTTTTTTTGACACCATAAAAAATGTTTTGCCGTCGTTGTTTAGTACATGTTTCTGGGTACTTTCTAAAATTTTTTCATAAAAAAATATTAAATAATAAAAATGTTATGGCCGAATTCTGAGATCGTCTTTTTTTCGATGGTGACTTGCGGTGGACATCATATCCCTAGAACGGTTCATCCGAAATAAAAAAAATTAAAAAAAAATTTCGTTAGCCTAATCCTCTAGACCATGGATTTGTAAAAATTTTGATTTAAAAAAAAATGGCGACGGTTTTTACAAAAAATGTACTTTTTCAAGGTATAAGATTTTCAATTTTTATGCTATAAAAAAAAAGTTTTAAAAAAAATTGAAAATAGTTAGAGACTAGCTATTATTATAATAAATAAGTGGTCAAAATTTTGTGTTGATCGGATTAGTAATCGTGTCTACCGCAAAGGTAAGTTTGAAAAAATGAGATTCTGAGGTAATCGAGTTTAAAGTTTCAAGTTTGTTCAAGCCGATGTGCAGGTCGTGCACTATAAATAGTTACAACTTCGGTTCTAATGTTCCGATCGTTATGAATTTTTGTGAGAATATTCTCGACAGTATATACTTGAAGAATATGCAATAAAAAACGTCGATTTTTTCATCATCATAACTGTATATAACACCTTAAGGGGGGATATAGATGTAAACCAAAATTTGTTGGGAAAATTTATTAATTATTGGCTTAAAAAATAGTTTATTACTTAATGAATATACTGTGTAAGTTTCATTATCGAATTCCAACTTTAAGTGCCACAAATCAGGCATGCACGCAAGGTATTCAAGTGTTAACGTGGCCGCATCAAAAACTTTAATCGTCTTTGTCTCAGCTTTAAATTTTTCCATTTTTTCCTATGCTATGGACACGATTCACAAAAAACTATGTAACATATCGGAGTGAACCTAAATGGGTGCAATAAATATTAGTATTACTATTTTTTAAGAGGGTGGGAAGTGAAATATGAATTCCTGAAAAAAACATTTTTTAGGTTCAAATAGAAGGTAAAGGTATAATGAATACAAAAAATTGTTGTTTGAGGATTTCCAACACAAACTAAGAGCTCTATCGTGTCCCCATAGCCGGGAAACTCAAAGCTCGAGGCGTTGCGGCATATTTTCCATAGGTCCGGCATTTTCTAAAATATTGTTTATAACAAAATTTTTGTATCATATCCAAATTGACTATTTCCTATATTAACAAATTTACGAAAAATTCCCACATTTTGACCGTTTACATGTATATCCCCCTTAAATATTGACAAATGAATATGTTGCACATGTGGTTGCTATTTAGTATTATTTTAAAGTTTCTGCTTTAATTTTATAAAAATCTGACGGCTATATCATATGGGAACGATCAGGAAGTTTATAGGAAAAAATTATAACGTCGATGTTTTCAACATATTATCATCTACTATTATTTTGTATTAATTTAGAATTAAGACATTTTAAAAATCGGATGACTATATCATATAGCTGCCATAGAAATAAACAGTTGATGATGGGAAAAATATAAAGCTGTAAATGTAAAACTGTAGCTGTAAAAAATTGTAAATAAATTATGTATAGGTAAACGCAAAAAAAGTTGATATAAACCTTGTTTTTGGTCAGTATACATATTTTTATATTTATACCCTTGCAGGGTATTATAATTTCAGTCAGAAGTTTGCAACGCAGTGAAGGAGACGTTTCCGACCCTATAAAGTATATATATTCTTGATCAGCATCAACAGCCGAGTCGATCTAGCCATGTCCGTCTGTCCGTCTGTCCGTCTGTCCGTCTGTCCGTCTGTCCGTCTGTCTGTCTGTCTGTTTCTACGCAAACTAGTCCCTCAGTTTTAAAGCTATCTGAATGAAACTTTGCATATAGTCTTCTATATACTCTCACTGCTATATATGTCGGAACGGGCCGGATCGGACGACTATATCATATAGCTGCCATACAAATGTACGATACATTTCTAGAAAAAAATTTATAACTTTGCTGTTTTTCAAAAATTTTGCTCCATTTTTTAGATATGGCCATTTTATATTATTTCTGAATTTTGGTAAAAAATTTATGCAAATCGGCCGACTACATCATATAGCTGCCATAGGAACGATCGAGAAATAAATAGGAAAAAAATTATAGCTTCGTTGTTTTTCATCGTATGTTTATCTACTCTGAGATATAAGCTTTTTTTATTATTCTAGAATTTTGGTATAAATTTCATAAAAATCCGACAACTATATCATACAGCTGCCATATAAACGATCTGTAAATGTAGAGAAAATGTAAAGCTGGGAATGTAAAACTGTAACTGTCAAACTGTAAACATAATAAGTATAGGTAAAATGTAATGAAACTCTGTTTTTGTAAGTGTTTTCAGCATTTAAATCTATAATATAAACATAAAAACCAATCTGCAAGGGTATACAAACTTCGGCGTGCCGAAGTTAGCTTCCTTTCTTGTTTTATATTTTTATATTTCAAACCTAAAATATAGTTTTTAAATACGATTTAAAAATAGTGCTTTTTAAGTTTGATTAAAACCAAATAATTATATACCATGTATATTTATGTATACATAAGTGAGATAAGTCAGACACCTTTCTGCAAAGTTTCAATCAGATAGATTCAAAACTAAGGGACTCGTTTGCGTAGAAACCGATAGAAGGACATAGCTAGATCGACTCGCCTTTTGATACTGATCATGAATAATATACTTTATAGGGTCGGAAATGACTTCTTCAATGCGTTCCAAAATTCTACCTAATATTATAATACCCTGCAGAGTATAAATACATAAATCATTGGACTTAATTTATCATTATACTTTCATAATCATTCATAAATACACTTTAAATATTTGTATATAATATTTGGATGCATAAAAATATATACAAAAGTATATGCGTTTTTAGATATAAGGATACTGTGTCCTGCAAAAACTTGCCAGCAAATTACAGGAAACTCGCAGTGCTCGTCAGGTATGTATGTATAAATTATGCGAATTATGAGTGCACAAATGATGTCAATTTTTCGGAAGAACAGAAAAGCATTTCGTTCTTAATAATAAAATCTTAAACAAAAAAAAAGTGCGGTCTAAACAGCAAAAGTCTTTTCGATAATATGGATTGTGGTACAACTGCAAAAACATCAATAGAAAATCTTAAACAAAAAATGTGAGGTCTAAACAGCAAAAGTCTTTTCGATAATATGGATTGTGGTACAACTGTAAAAACATCAATAGTGGCTCCATTTTCTGGGGTACTAACGATATATAAGGGGAAATAATTTAGAAATTCAAAAACAAAAGTCTTTCATTTTTTATTAAATAATTGTGATTTTAAAAAAGTTAAAAGTTTTAACCCATTAAGTATGGGTACTTCTTCCTTTTTGTAACTTGATTTTTTTTTTAATAACAAGGATAGAAAAATATCTAAAACATACAAGAAAGCTATATAACCTAGGCATGTCGTTATACCCCTGCAGTTTGCAATTGGAGCATTAAGGGGTTATCCGGGTTTTGAAACATAAAAACAAAAAACTTTTTTCAAACTTTTTTCTATCATAGTACGAAGTGTCAGGAATGTTGTCCGAAAATTTTAAGTCGATCAAGGCAAAACTGTAGAATTGGGAGAAATTTAAAGCCCAGCGCGTCGTGTGAGTCACAACTGGCAATTCGAAGTTTTGCGTCGTTTTTCTCGAAACCACTTTTTTGAAGTCGGTAGTCACGATTTCTCGAAAACTATTGCACCGATCGACTTCTACTTTTGCACACTTCTTCTAGATATGTTTTTGTTGTCGTTGAACGAAGGATTTTTTATATCTTCATTTACAACTCATTTTATAAGCCAAAATATGCCCAAAAATGACGTAAAACATGACACTTTTTATAAAAAACGCTACCAAAAATTCAATTTTTAATTTTTTAAAAAATGCAGACACATAAGCTAACAGAAAAATTTTGGTTTTTTGAATTCCTATAAACATTGACGGAGATATCCATCCTGCCTACCGCAAGGACATAATTTTTTTTGGGGTTAAGTTCAACCCTCCCTCAACGGCTCATTTGTCAATATTTCTTGTTTTAATTTTTACACAATTTAGTTCAAACCTTATGCATTAATGTAAAATAAATTAAATTTGCAAAATTGTCATAGGGTCTTTTAAACAAAATCTGGAAAATATGCCTTTTTTTGGGGTTCAAAACCCGGATAACCCCTTAAGAATCGATTTTGGTCAAATGAAGAGAATAACTAACAGAGATAAAGAACAAGTTTATACATATCAAATTTCTTCGTTATTGATCAAATTTGAACAACCTTTTATTTAAAATATATAATAACAAGAAAGGAAGCTAACTTCGGCACACCGAAGTTTGTATACCCTTGCAGATTGTTTTTGATGTTTATATTATACATTTAAATGCTGAAAACACACACAAAACAGAGTTTTATTACATTTTACCTATACTTATTATGTTTACAGTTTGGCAGTTACAGTTTTATATTCCCAGCTTGACATTTTCTCTAAATCTACCGATCGTTTTATGGCAGCTATATGATATAGTTGTTTGATTATCATACAATTTATACCAAAATTCTGAAATTATAAAATAAACTTATATCTCAGAGTAGATGATATTACGTTGTAAAACAACGAAGTTATAATTTTTTCTATAAATTTTCCGATCGTTCCTATGGCAGCTATAAGATATAGTCGTTCGATTTTCATAAAATTAAAACCGAGATTCTGGAATAATATAAAATAGCCATATCTCAAAAATGGAGAAAAAATGTTGAAAAACAGCCAAGTTATATATATTTTTTTTTGAAAATTTATCGAACATTTATGGCAGCTCATATAGCTCATATAGTCGTCCGATCCGACCCGTTCCGATATATATAGCAGTACGAGTATATAGAAGACTATGCAAAGTTTCATTCAGATAGCTTTAAAACTGAGGGACTAGTTTGCGTAGAAACGGACAGACGGACGGATAGATAGACGGACATGGCTAGATCGACTTGGCGGTTGATACTGATCAGAAATTTATATACTTTATAGGGTCGGAAACGTCTCCTTCGCTGCTTTGCAAACTTCTGATTGAAATTATAATACCCTGCAAGGGTATAAAAATATTTATATATATACAGGGTGTGCCATCTTTTATGTCGGCATGTAAACATTGAATATCTTCGAAAATAAACAACCGATTTTCAAGTATAAGATGTTTTTATTTAATTTGATCCTTTAGAATTTCTACAGACTAATTTTTGAAAACTGTTGGGGGTTATGTTCGTGGATAAATATAAGGGCCTAATACGTGAGTAAAACCGTACGCGACACACGCGTTAGAAAAGGAGAACACCAGACTTGAACTTAAGCGACATACGTTTATTCAGTTTGATGGCTTGCGAAGGAGTGAACATAGGAGGAGGATAATAAAGAGACCATACTTCATTATACTAGAAATGGAAATGGATCATCGGTTATCGAATATGAAACGTTCAGCTTGCATACTTTAACACTTCTTCTCAAGTTGAATGTTTCTTTACAATATTGTTTACAGTTTTAAACCGAGCATTTCCACAAATTTATCATGTTTAATTTTCTGTACATTTTTGGTAAAAATATCAGCCACGTTTTCTTTACTTGGAACATAACTAATACAAATTTCATTGCTTTCAATTACTTCTCTGACGTGGTGATATCTAATGTCGATGTGCTTGGTTCGCTTGTGGTGCACGGGATTGGTAGCAATTTGCTGTGCACTTAGATTGTCACCGTATATGTGAACAGGATCAGATGCCGGATGGCACCCAACTTCCTTCAGGAGGCGGCTCAGGTACACAGCTTCTTTGGCGGCTGACGACAACGCACCGTACTCGGCTTCGGTGCTGCTTAAAGCGACGACAGTTTGCTTGCGTGATTCCCAGGAAATCACCGATCCTCCGTAGAAGAAACCGTACCCAGTGTACGACTTCCGGTCTAGGATGCTGTTCGCCCAGTCTGCATCGACATACGCATGCAGGCGCTGCCCAGTCTTCTGATAACGCAGCTTCAGGTCGATCGTCTTCGAGAGATAGCGCAAAATGTGCTTGGCTGCTAGCTCGTGCTCTTGGTGTGGATCGCAATTCCTTTGGGCCAGTTTGCACACAGAGTGCATGATGTCAGGGCGAGTACATATCGCTAAATACATTAGCGATCCAATGATCGACTGGTAGTCGGTCGCATTTGTCCTTTTGCAGCTTTCGTCCAAGCAGCTTCCTTGGAATCCAGGATCCAGTGGCGTCGATACAGAGCGACATACGCCCATGTTGTACCTCTCCAGTATGCTCTTAATGTACTGTTTCTGACACACAGAAATAGTACCCTGCGGATCCTCACGACGAATCTCCGTACCCAGAAAGTGGTGGAGTGGCCCGTTATCACGACTCTCGAATTTGTCTTGCAGCTTCTTCTTGATGTTTACCAGGTCATCTTTGTTGGAACAGGCTATAATCAGGTCGTCTACATAAATGGCGATAAGATTATAAGAATTAGCATTGATTTTTATATAAAGGCATTTTTCAAAATCAGACTGCACAAATCCTAAGTCCTTTAATGCTTTATCAATTGTTTCATTCCAAATTCTGCCGGATTGCTTAAGCCCGTAGATGGCCCTGTTGAGTTTCAATACGGCATTTGGCTTTTCTGCATCTATGAAGTGCTCCGGTTGCTTCATGAAAATTACTTCGTTTTCGCCAAGCTTGCCGTTTAAATATGCATTTGTGACGTCCATCTGATGTAAATGCAACCCTTTCTCTGCCGCTATGGCAAAGATTAAACGGATGTTTTCATACCGTATGACTGGCGAAAACGTTTCAGTGTAGTTAACACCGAACTGCTGGCTGCATCCCTTGGCGACCAGCCTTGACTTGAATCTCTCTACATTGCCCTGATCATCGCGTTTGATGCGAAAAACCCACATCGATCCTATGGCTTTGGCATTCGGCGGGAGGTCGACCAACGTCCACGTTTCGTTATCGAGAAGAGCCTTGTACTCACGCTTCATCGAATTCTCCCACTCAAACGAATGTTTGCTCAAAAGCGCCTGTTTTACAGTAATGGGTGTATCTATGTCGGTGCTAGCGGCGATATTGTTCAGCACGTTGAAGTCTTTTCGGGGTCGTCCTCTTTGTCCAGTGCGCACCAGCCTAGGTCTGCCCGGTCCTCGACGAACTCCTGCTTCTTCTTCTTCAGATGAATCCTCTTCAGATTCTTGCTCTTGGGCTTGTTCTTCATCAACAGCTGCTTCTTCTGGATTGAGTTTGTCGCAGGCTGCTACTTCTTCTGAAATCGCCTGTATTTGGTCATCTGCTTGTGGGATGAAGTCTAATACACCTGTCGAAGACTCATTATTAGTGAAATTAGATACAGTATTTTCAAATTCCACGAATTTCATGTCACGCCTCTCGATGACTTGTCTTCGAAGTTTGTCGTATAACCTATACGCTTTAGCCGTTAAAGAGTATCCAACGAAAATATATTCGTCCGCTTTAGCTTGAAATTTATGGCGATTCTTCTTATCCAGTGCGAATACCTTTGAGCCAAACGTGCGTAAGTGGCTCACAGTTGGTTTCCTGCCGCTCCATGCCTCCATTGGTGTAAGATCTTCTTTTAGCGCGTTGGTAGGGCTCCGATTTCGAAGATATGCAGCAGTCGATACTGCTTCAGCCCATAGCGATTCACCAACATCTGCATGCACGAGCATGCTACGCGCCATTTCGACGAGGGTTCTGTTAGCCCTCTCGGAAACACCGTTCTGTTCCGGAGTATACGGCACTGTTAACTGTCTTTTAATGCCACAATCGCTCAAAAAATCGTCAAACTGTTTGTTTTTATACTCTCTTCCGTTATCACTGCGAACACATTTTATTTTCTTTCCGGTTTGACACTCGACCAAGTTCTTAAACGCTTTAAATGATTCGAATGCTTGGTCCTTTGATTTCAGAAAATACACGAAAATTCTGCGCGACTTGTCGTCTATAAAAGTAATAAAATATCTTGCTCCACCGACCGACGGCACGTTCATAGGACCGCATATGTCCGTATGAATTATTTCCAAAACTTCCGACGCACGGCTTACTGAGTTTTTTGGAAATGGAGTCGCACTAATTTTGCATTTATTACACGTTTCGCAGTTTATTTCCGTTATGTTTTTCACATCAAACCCGTTCACAATGTTTTTGTTGACCAATTCTTTTAGGCTTCTGTAATTGAGATGGCCATACCGATTATGCCAAATTACATCTTTTTTATTCATCAGAAACAACGAATGTTTCTTTTTATCGTCAAAAATGAATAGCCCGTCTTTCATTTTTGCCCGCAGCAACACGACATTGTTTTCGTCTTTGACAATTGCTTCCTTCTTTTTGAACTGCACACAGTGTCCATAGCTCATAGCTTTGCCCACAGAAATAAAATTCATCTGCAGCGATGGTACATACAGTACATCTTTTAATTTTATCACACTTTCACCAGTTTTTATTATCACTGTGCCTCTGCCAGTTGATTCGATAAAATTATTAGCTGCCAACATGATTTTGTCTTTGATTTCGACAAACGAAACAAATAAATCTTTTTGTTTACACATGTGAGAAGTTGCCCCACTGTCCAGACACCAAGCGCTTTCCGATACCGTTGCTTTGTGCGTTGCCGAAAAAACGGAATACGAAATTTTGTGTTCACTTTGATCCGTTCTTTCATCTTCGTTGCCTTTTCGCGATCTGCAGTGCACTGCTCTGTGCCCGCGTTTTCCGCATTTGAAACATTTACCGTCGAATTGTTTCTTATTTTGCTTCGCACCTTTTTGTCCGTTCTTTGCAGCTGCACCGTTGCCGCCTGCATAGAAGGCTTGTTGTTGCTCGTTTTCTTCGGTTTTCTGCTCTATTCTTTCGGCTTCTTCCAGAAGCTTGACCTTTATAACTTCAAAGGACGGCAAAGAATCACGCGTTTCCATGGCAACTATGAAATGTTCGAAATCGGCACTTAAACTGGACAACAATATTATCACTTTTAATTCCTCACTCAATTCAATGTTTACTTCTGCTAGTTTATCTACCACTTCGACGAACGAATTTAGAAATTGCGACATACTGCAATTTGCCGGCTTTTTTGTGTTTAGTAGTTTCTTGTAAAGACTAACTTTACGTATTGGCCCGTTGGTGACGTAAACATCCCGAAGAATATTCCATGCCTCTTGTGAGGTCTTCGCGTTTTTTATATAGTTGAGCTGCGATATTTTCACGTTCAATATAATACACGCCAATGCTTTTTCGTCGTCCGCTTCCCACTTGGCCGTTAGTTCTGCATTGCCTTCGACTTTTACATTTTTCCCGTTTACGAAATTCCAAAGGGCTTGGTGCACGAGAACGCTTCTCATTTGCACACACCAGGCATCGTAGTTGCTCTCGCACAACTTTTCAATTTGGTACATACTCATGTTTGTATTAAGTCACTTTATTTAATTTGCGAATTTCACTGGGCCCATAACCTATGTTGGGGGTTATGTTCGTGGATAAATATAAGGGCCTAATACGTGAGTAAAACCGTACGCGACACACGCGTTAGAAAAGGAGAACACCAGACTTGAACTTAAGCGACATACGTTTATTCAGTTTGATGGCTTGCGAAGGAGTGAACATAGGAGGAGGATAATAAAGAGACCATACTTCATTATACTAGAAATGGAAATGGATCATCGGTTATCGAATATGAAACGTTCAGCTTGCATACTTTAACAAAAACAATATCAATCAAGTGGCCGATTTTATTGGACACACAAAATGTGCCCTTTTTGCTGCATTTCCATTACTTTTTCTAGCACGAATATTAGCCATGATCTCGTCAATGTGTTGACGCTTGCTGACGTAAACAAATATCCCCATAAAAAGAAGTCCGGAGGTGTGAAATCTGGAAATCTGGGTCCGATCAGTTTAGCCTTTTTTGAGTCAAAAAAACTGAACGACTATTTTCAATGTAAAGCGTCACTATTTCAGCGCGTTCTTTTGGAGTAATGCGATCCATGATTAAAATTCTGCTGAAGTGAGCTTTTCTACACTGTATCAATCAAGTTAATTGGTTCACTAATGGCAAAGTTATTCGATATTTAAATACCGACATGAAAGATGGCGCACCCTGTATATACAATATATATTTTTTTTTCATTCAGCTAGTTTCTAAACTGAGAGACTAGTTTGCTTTACAACTGATCAAGAATATTTACTTTATAGCATCGGAAATTACTCTTTCAATAAGTGTCAAACTTTTGAAAAAAATTATAATATCCTGCAAGGGTATAAAAAAAGTAAAAAACTTTAATTGCTCATAGCCGAACACGATACTCGGTACCCATAACATTTTGGGTAAAATTAAATGTAATGCGTATAACTGATTTTGTTACTAATTTGGCAGTTCTAGCTTTTAGAGTCGGATCGGCATGATGCAGTAACATCGTGTGCTACGGTACAATATAAAGTATTGTTTGAAGATAAAAACTTCCAAATTATTAATATAAATTTATGTGATTAACAGGTGTGCTACCGTTTTCACTTACACAAGATTGTATTGAATTGAAATACTGCCACTGGCTTTGCGAAACGAAAAGTAAAATCCCCTTGTCACCATTAAATCTGATCTTATTTTCAATTATGACTCTTTAAAAGGAAGAATGGCCGCCAAAAACAACATATAATTTTAAAAATATAATAAAATAAAATAGTAAATAATCTAATCTCTAAGAAAATTTTTAATTATTAAAAAAATATATTTTTCTTAAGCCAAAAATAACTTTAATTTTTGTCACTAAGGCTGTCAGACAACTGAGAGAACAAAATATTCAATTTAAATACTTATAAAATAAAAAAGTAAGCTTTATAATATGAGGGTAAAATATGGCTGTAATATAAAAATAAATCACGTAACTGAAAGCGAAAATGATTTAAGACCACTAGAATTGAAAATGTATCCAAGTTGCAGCCCTTTTTATACCCTTGCAGGGTATTATAATTTCAGTCAGAAGTTTGCAACGCAGTGAAGGAGACGTTTCCGACCCTAGAAAGTATATATATTCTTGATCAGCATCAACAGCCGAGTCGATCTAGCCATGTCCGTCTGTCCGTCTGTCCATCTGTCCGTCTGTCTGTTTCTACGCAAACTAGTCCCTCAGTTTTAAAGCTATCTGAATGAAACTATGCATATAGTCTTCTATATGCTCTCACTGCTATATATGTCGGAACGGGCCGGATCGGACGACTATATCATATAGCTGCCATACAAATGTTCGATATATTTGTAGAAAAAAAATTATAACTTTGCTGTTTTTCAACATTTTTGCACCATTTTTTATATTATTTCTGAATTTTGATAAAAATTTTATAAAAATCGGACGACTATAAGATATAGCTGCCATAGAAACGATCGGGAAATGAATAGGAAAAAAATTATTGCTTCGTTGTTTTTCAACGTATGTTTATCTACTCTAAAATATAAGCTTTTTTTATTATTCTAGAATTATGGTATAAATTTCATAAAAATTGGACAACTATATCATATAGCTGCCATAGAAGCGATCCGTAAATGTAGAGAAAATGTAAAACTGGGAATGTAAAACTGTAACTGTCAAACTGTAAACATAATAAGTATAGGTAAAATGTAATGAAACTCTGTTTTGTGAGTGTTTTCAGCATTTAAATCTATAATATAAACATCAAACCAATCTGCAAGGGTATACAAACTTCGGCGTGCCGAAGTTAGCTTCCTTTCTTGTTTAACTGTAATGAAAATAAAAAAAACATGAAGAATATTTATTTTAACTACTACCCTTTGAAAAAAACAAAGTCATCTTTAAAAAGTAAAAATATTAAACATTCCGGTAACAAAACTATTGGAAACATTTTTTTTACACGCCAGTAATATTTGTTATTAATCATATATAAGATATATTCATGTCTATGTCATAGAGGAAGTAGTAAAAAGAACAGATTTTCAATGTTTGCAAAAAAAAATAAATAAATATTTAATTTATATTTTCAAAAAACTTAAAAAATGTTACATTTTTATAATTATATATATTAGAGGTCTAACGACCATTTTTAATAATTATTCATACACACAGTCGTACGTCATCGTCAAATTTGTTTATTATCTTTTAATTATACATATGTATATGAATAATGCTTGTACAAAATTGCATGTATCAAACTTATCTACAATAACGGCACATCATTTTTAACTCCTGAAATCAGGCTTGCTCTGATAACACTAAACGTTTTGGGTATTAAAAAAATACATTCGATCATATTTTCCTTAAATAAATCAAACTGTTTTCCCTTTCAGTTTTTTAATATATATTTTGGGTTCTCTTAAAATAGGGCAATAAGCAAAAATAGGTTTTCCCAAAAATTGTCAGTACATTACGTAAATTATTTAAAACCGTTTATCTATGTATGTAGTGTTTAAAAATATAGATATACTAAAGGTACTACAGGTCAAAAATCCAATTATTAAAATGACTTTTATACCAACACTTTGTTATTACAAAATCAAAACAAGTTAACGAAACTTTTATTCTACTTACAAAAAGCAGCTAGACGACAAGAAATAATAAAGATCACAGAGCAGCTGATTGAAGCGATTAACAGTGGCGACTTTGATGGATACACGTAAGTTTATTTATTGTAAAATATTGAAGTATATTTTCTTGGTATTTCCCACCGGCAGCAAAATTTTAAGCATTATAGTTTCTTAATACAGAAATCCATATTTTTCCAGTTGTGTGGTCCCATGAATAATGTTATTTTGACATCCGGGCAAGCTCCGAGTATCATTTGTTCAAATATGGGCACTTCTGCAGACCGCGGGCAATTAATGAAAAGTTCTCTAAAATCTTAAAGAATTTAAGACATTCTGATACAGATTTAGAAATATTCGAGTGCGAACGCGATTTTGCATTATTTTGATTAAAACCATAGAAAAGGGCATGTTTAGATAAAAACTTCTAACATCACTTGGAGAATGCAAAGAGTCGAAAATAAACGAAAATATTGTCTTCAAGTTTACTTAATGAGTAAAAATCCAACATAAAAAGTATGGTAAAAAAAAAAACACTATATTTCCGAAACTAAAATCTAAAGGAACGGAACATTTAAATAATCTCTGGCGTTTCACTGAAATCAGTTTTTAAACATCTTACCGCGAATCCCCTGGTGCTTGTTGACATCGAAGATCTCAGTGCATCCTGGGAAGTGAGCTTGCATTAGTTTAGACGTTTAGCTTGGGAGTGTTCGAATTCATATCGGATCTGTATGTACTTGTGGTCTGAGAAGGATGATCTCTCAAGGACCCTCCAGACCTTTACCAAAGTACCCTGTCCCTTTTCAAGGTGTTAGATCTAGAACGTTTTGATGACGTCGGACCTAAGAAGGTGTGCTCCTCCCCTACGTTTTCTTAGTTTCAACTATTAGTTAGCGTTATATAAACAAATAAATAGAGTGGAGCCAATATTATATTAATATTATTATTAATTTGTTTGCTCTATTTTTGTTTATTTGATCAAATCAAAATAAGTTGAACACTACAATTTTTTTTCTTTTCTTATTAAAAAAAATTTGGTAGATTCTGGTATATTTTACCCTGTTGTTTCGGGTTTTTGCTTCGCATTGCCAGAGTTGCAGCTGGACGCAGCCGATGAAAACTGATTCTTATCCAGCTTCAGAAGTTCAAGATTACTTTAGCCAGAAAAACATGAACATATTGGACACCTGGCAGGTAGCGATTTACCTGGACATGCCCAAACAAAACTACCCTTTTTATACCCTTGAAGGGTATAATAACTTCAGTCAGAAGTCCCTAGTCCCTCAGTTTTAAAGCTATCTGAATGAAACTCTATATACTCTCACTGTCGGAACGGGCCGGATATGACTGTTTTTGAGATATGGCCATTTTATAATATTTCAGAATAAAGCTAGGAATGTAAAACTGTAACTGTCAAACTGTTAATATAATAAGAATAGGTAAAATGTTATGAAACTCTGTTTTGTGCGTTTTCAGCATTTTATTTATACAACTTGTATATATTTTCTTTTATTTATTTTTTTAATTATTTAACCAGAATTGCTCGATTCTGAATGATTCAATTGCAGTCGGCAAGAGTATACAAACTCGGCTTGTCGTTATGTAGTTTTTGTGATATATTACCTGAAAGCTGACAAATTTACCTATTTTTTTTGTTGTATGACGCATACACCGAAAACAATTTCAACTTTGAATGCTCATATCTTCCACAAAAAAAATCTGAAAATTTGTTTGAGCATAGATTTATTATCATTGGAAAAATCTTTGTCGGATTTGTATGGGTAAAAACTATTTTGCGATTATGAATTTTCCTATTTTTGCAACGGCTTTTGTTCAAGAGGCGCTACTGTGCGACGCGGGATCTTGTTTTAGCAGGGACTTTTAATTGTCTGATTCACAGGAAATTTCAGGATCGAGTTCAAAAGTACTTCAGCCAGTTTGTTTTATTTGATGTTAGATTTGGGGCGTTTCAGAAGCAGCTGATAAGGTAGACAGAGGAGAACAGGCGAGTGATCAGATATAAGCTCTTCTAAAGTTTGTTAGCCAGTGCGGAACTCTTTTAGTTACGCCTAAATCAATAGTTTCATTGTTTATTGGGATCTGCGGGTCAGTATGTAACCTTCCCGTTGAGACAAAGTCTAGCTTATTTTCAGGTATGATCTTTCTGCCGATTACGACTTTGAATCGTGACTTTACCGGTTGCACTTGTTATTGTTTTATTTGTGTTCGTTTTTTGGTTCATTATAAAAAAAAAACATATATCCCTTGCGATATGACACTTTGTTGGTTTAGAACTGTATCTTTTGCAGAGCGATCAGAAAACTGAATATGCTAGTGTTTCAAATTTATGTACATATGTTACGGCTACTTGTAAATTTATTTGCAATAGTTTTTAGTTCGTCGGAGACATGTATCCTCGCGGAGATATGTCGTTTGTAGTTTGGGGGAGCGTTATAAGTCCGCTCGAAAAATGTACCGGGCTGAGATATGTCGTCGGACTTATGTCGCTATGGCGTATTATGCCACTGATTACTCTATAATCTTGTCCGTCATCTTATATTTTTATTAAAATGTTCTGCTGAGCTTATTTATGGATTGTCTTTATAAAAAACAGTATGGCATGGGCTAATTTTTTAATTGCCTTTATATTTCAGAAAAATTTGTGATCCTCATCTTACTGCGTTTGAGCCAGAAGCCTTGGGCAATCTTGTTGAAGGAATTGATTTTCACAAATTTTACTTTGAGAATGGTGAGTAAACTTAAGAATTTGTATAATGTTTTTATTCATTCGCTTAATTTGCTGTACTTCAAGTCTGTACAATTTAAGACTAACGCAGTTCGTAATTTTTTTTTTTATTTTTATTATAAATGTTAAAGTTCAATATCTTAAGAATATTGTCAAAGCTTTACATCAATTATAAAATTGACGAAGTAAGGCGTTGTAGAACGGAGGTCGTTTGGTGTTTAATGTATGAGCATCAAAAAGTTTAAACTGCTCTTCTAAAAGTGCCACTTGGGAAGTCTGTTCAGAGAGCTGCATTGAGTATGATCGGTCCGGATCGATCAACAACGCTCAAGCCGATCACAACTCAACACAGAAGATCGCCACAACATGCTCGATCGATCTTCGCGAACAAAACGAACGATCTCGTTCAGTTGGCTTGATTGCTCTGCTTCCTGATTCAAACTGATTTTTTGGTACCGGTATGATGATCGGAACTGATTGTGCAGAAAAAGAACGATGAAGTCCAACGATTCAAAAGAGCTCAGGCTTCATTCATGTTGCGCATGATTTTATTGTGAATGATGCAATCAGATCGAGAATTGCCTTGCGAAATGTGTTAACTTTTTTTGTTGAACATATCTACATATGTAAACATTTAAATGTTTTTCAACTAACTGATACAAATGACTTTAGTTATTTCTTCTTAATTTTCTCGTATAACTAAAATTTAAGTAATGCAGAAAAAACTTAATATTTAATGCTTATAATTAATAAACAAACAGTTTGCGTCCGAGATTCTGCTAAAGCCTAGTACTCTGACGAGAAAAAACCGCTGTATAAATTTAGACAGCGGCCAAACTCCATATAAAAAAAACGGTGTCGAAAAAAAAGAAGAAGAATTTTTAGACACCTCGTTTTTTTCGGTACTCTGACGACGAAAATGAAGCCTGCGAAAATTGAATGGCGTTGCCAGATCAAGATAGTAAACAGCTGATATCGCGCTGTCTAAATAATTCATTTGATTTATTTAGACACCCCTAATGGAGGGAAAGTTGAAGGAAAAAGGTGACATTGATAGGGGCTGTCAAGGGGAAGCCCATAATATGGAATTTAACCCACAAAGGACATTTTAATGCCATATTTATTAATATTTTTAATATTTTTTTTGAATATTTGTTTACAAACAGCTGTCCAGTGTGACCAAGGAAAATCCTTAAACGCCATAAAATGTACATTTTCATGGAATTTCCTTAATTTTTTTGGTCACACTAGCTCGGTAGCGAAATAAACAGCGATTCCGCTGTCTAATTTATACAGCGGGTTTTTCTCGTCAGAGTACTAGGCTTAAATTTCGTCACCCTGAACCGAACCACTCGGTATGAGCAAATCAAAACCGGTGTGACCGAACGGTATGATTGCGATCGGCCTGAATGGAAGCAGCAGTCTCGATCATTCTTTGTTGCTCATACAACGCGTACGATCAAAAAAAATCATTCCCAACCAAGTCAAGGGTGATCGGAACTGAATGTTCGCTTCGATCACGCTTGCTAACGATCATTTAATTTTGTTGATGCAAAGTTTTGGCTCACAAAAAATCCGAGTCAATGATCGGGTATGATCGAAAAAATGTTGATCGTTGCAGCTCTCTGGTCTGTATGCACAATAACTAAAAATCTATATAAAAAAAAAATCTATCGATAAATCGGTTTCAATTTTGGAACATAACATCTTTAATTTATTCTACAGGAGTTTTTTAATGTTAAATTTTATTACATTTTTAATTTAACATATTAACTGAATTTTTAGGTAAAAATCGGGGTTTTGACTTCCAATTTTGATACATCTGCAAAAAATTTTAAATGCATTATAGTTTTTTGATATCGGGTGATTTTTTGGAGGGGACTCGGGAGATTCCCTATAACGCCTATACCTCTAAATATTTTTCAATACTACATTAAACACAAAGTTATAACATTTAAACATTGTGTTATTTTATGGCATTTAATTTAATGAACTAGCTTTGCCAACAAATAAATAGTTATATACAGGCCTGTTCTAGTTTCCACTTCCGCAAGATCTTCTCGGGTTCGCATTTTCTTGACCTGTTCTAGTTTTCAATTCCGAAAAATCTTTACGGATTCGTATTTCCCTCTGTTACATCTTTGTTAACTTCCGATCGAAACCGGTCGAAATCTTTCCGACTGCCGCTAAAACAAAAATTAATTATTTTAAGTTTGTAGTAACTTTATTGCATAACTGAATTACCTAAAGCTAATATACATACTTGATTTTTAAATAAATATTTTGTGGTTGCACTTTAAAATCGGTTCAATTCTAACCTTCAACATTATTGCAAATCCGCCGCCCTTGAATCGTATTTAAAAGGGACCATTTAAGGGTTGTCAGCGATCCAAATTATCTAAGATTAATTTCAATCAATTACTTTTATGTTGTTTTACAACTAAAAGATTGGCTTTTAGTTTACAGTATATGAAAAAGTGTTTTTGTTTAAAATACCAGCCTATTCAATCTACAAACAGAACCAAATGTTTTGCGAAGGGAATTTTTCTACAACCTCGGCAACTCTACTTTCGATCATTTTGCCTCCAGAATTGCAATTAAAAATATTTCCAAATGTTTATTTTCAGCCGTAAATGCTTATTCTCTCGATTTTATTAATTAAATTAGTGCTTCATTACTATCTATGAGTTGGAGACTACATCGGGCCTAAATTTAATCAGCCCCTTATTAGCAAAAAAAAAAAAGCAGCAGAGCTTGCGCAGAGCATAAACCGTCCACATGAGGCGGTCAATTTGTTCGTAGACAGTCAAGCGGCGATAAGATCCATGCAATCATCAGCGGTCAGTTCCAAAAATGTACTAGCAAGCACGGAGTCACTTGATAGCCTGAGCACGACTAAGTCAGTGAGGATCTACTGGTTCCCAGCCACCAAGGCAAAGATGGTAACGGGACCGCGGACGAACTTGCAAAGGAAGGCGTCGGACTGGCGAAAGAGCAGAAAACGTCCCTGTCTCCCTAAGAACGCTCCAAAGCGAGCTGGAGAGACGGAAAAAGCAGGTGGAGGAGTAATTCCGCATGGGCCATAATATAATGGGGCATATTAGCCTATGTGTGGCCCCACTAGGGCCGTCCAGATTAACCTAACCTAACCTATTAGTAAATCTTAGACATAGCAAACCCTTTTGTTGAGAGCGGACAGCTGAAATTATTTGGAAATTTTTAAGGGGGGGGGGGGGGGGGGGGGTAAGGTTAATTCGGTGCAAAAAAGGCCACTTTTCAATGAATAAAATACCATATAATAACACAACATTTCAATAATTTTTGATAAGTTTTGTATTGAAAAATATTTAGAGGTAGAGAAGTTATAGGGAATCTCCCGAGTCGCCTCCAAAAAAAGTTGTTTTGCGGTGTACATCCTAACAGTCCACAGGATCATCCGATCTAAAAAAAATTATACCTCATTCCTTTAAGGATAAGTGTCCCGAGGTATTCAGGAAGCGTTTTTTTTTTTTTTTTGTGATTTTTTAAGAAATTCGAAAGTGAAAAACCCGATTTTTGACTAAAAAAAACTTTTTTTCCTAATTTAAAAATATATACAAATTAAAAATAAAAAAAAACCACGTGAATACCTGAGGAATTAGTTAAAGAATGTGTGTGCCAAATTTCAAATCGATCGGTCCAGTAGTTTTTCTGTAATCGTGTACACCGATTTGAAAAATTGAATTTTTCAGGAGAGCGCTTTAAACTTTGTGATTCTCATGCATTTAACACCAACCGACCTTTGTTCAACTCTGCATAACTTCGTCAATTTTCCCATGATCGATGTAAAACTTGGACACAATATTCTTAAGATATTAGGTCTTAAAAATAAAAAATAAAAAAAAAAGTTATGAAAAAAAAATTAAATACCTTACCCCGTTTTTTTTCCTGTGCTCTCGTTGCGAGCACAACCGAAATAGTTCATACTCTCTCGCTCTCGCTCTGACCAAGAGAGTTTTGCTGTCTTCATTCTGTTTTCTGTTAAGCGCTTTTCGTTGAGCTCTTTTTATTTCGGTCGTTCAATGAGCAGTGCGTAAAGAGCGGAACGAGAAACGCTCGCACAAAGGGAGTCAGCAAAAGACCGATTGACCGAAAAACGGTCTTCACATTTACTTTCGTTGTTGTTGCAATGAATATATTTCGTCTGCAAAACGAACAATTACAACACGATCGCAATTAAACGTTTAACGATTTTCTTGCCTATGCGTGTGAATGTATACCAATACATACGCAAAAGACTTTTTTCTTCACTAAACACGACATAACGGTCTTGGAACAACCGAAACAAAAAAAAAAAAAAAAAAAACTTTCGCTCTGAGCGCGAGCGAGCTCATTCAAGAACGCATGAAACTTTTGCTCTCTCAGTCTTTTCGTGAAGAGTCAGAGAGAGACACTTATTTGCAGACAACGAGAAACGGTCGACAGTTATTTGAAAGCTCTGCTATAAATAAATATACGTATTTTTTATATATCTCCTGTTACTTTTCCTTTTTAAACTTCAAGGGTATACAAGCTTGGGCGAACCGACGATATTTATATATTTAATTAAATTATTTGGGGAAAGGGGCCTGTCAGCTTGCATGGAGTTTCCATTCCAATAGCCTCTATTCAAATTGTATTGCTCTCTTATCATTTATACAATTAAATAATTTATTTATAAAACAATATTATACCTTTCTTTAACTATATTAATGCTCACCATTTAAAAAGTATTTTAAGCTGAGTGCTTCTTGGCGACTCGTTCCGGCAGCCTTAACAACAAAAACTGAATTTTATGTGGCCAACAGCCTTTTTTTTTCCAGTTCAGAATAAAATTTTTTTTTTTCAAAATAATTTATTATGCACACCCGAAAAAATTTAGTTAAAGTGAAAAAGGGACTTTATTGAGAAAATTAAAATCTAAGCAGCCTGAAAAGTAATTGAAATTTTAATGCCCTTACTAAGTTTACAAAATGTTGCTATTTGTATATCGATATAAAGGTAGATACTCTAATTTTACAGGGTAGTCAGCCCTGCTCCGGTAATCATAAAAATTTTTCGTTTTCGTTTTTAGCTGCTCCGGTTTTCAACAAATTTTTCCTATCGGAATGTTTCGTTTTTTCATCTTTTCTTACTGCTCAACCAGTTGATTTGATTTTGTTTGTAAAAAGCAAACAACGAGAAGCAAACAAAAAATCTGGAGTTAAGAACATCTAGGCATCTAATATGCTGCCACATTTTTCACAGTTTGGTCTCAATTAATTATTTGGTAAATATTGACCATTTCAGTATTCAAATTAAATAGTATTATTTATAAACAACAACTTTGGCGCTCCTTAAAAGTTATTAATGTACTCATTTATATTTGATAAGTATTTTTAACTGGCTGTTTCGTTCCACCAACAATATGGCAACCTTGGCGATAACATTTTTGGACGGACTTATCGACCTATCGCCGAAACAAAAAACTGGTTGAACACTGCAAAAATGTTGTTGTCAAATCTGAGGTGGGGTCAGGAATACATTTTTTATAAAATAAATACCTGCCATAATGATCTTGTGATGGTGTGGAATAAATCTCAATAGACCACTGAGTAAACTATTTTTTTCTTTTTGAAAATAAGATCTGATTTCATATAAAAAAGCCATTTACTTTTCATTCCGGGCAGAAAAAGGTGCCCGTTTTTCAAATCCAAAAGATCAAAAACAAAAATGAAAAAATCTTACCTTTATCGATTACTGGAGCAGGCTTGATTATCTGGTTACTATAGTACAGTACGACTGCAAAAACGTTTTACTTTATTTTATATTTATATTTTTTATTTTTATATATATATATATATTTTTAAATTTATATTTTCACTTTTCCCTTTATGAGGAGGGCATAAATAGGGAGGGCATGTAAATAAATACAAATACCCCAATCCCAAGTTACTGGCCAAAAAGCTGTCCTTATATTGAAATTTCATATCCAACTAAAAGTTGACGATAAGTCGACGTGAAGTTATTTGTATTAAGTATTTTTTTTGCTTAATAAATTTATTCTCTTCATTATTTTTGTTGATATTTTTAATAGCAATAGCAATATTTTACATTCCAGTTCTTGGCAAAAATTGCAAGGCAATTAACACAACCATATTGAATCCTCATGTGCACTTATTGGGTGAAGAATCAGCTTGCATTGCCTACGTCCGACTCACACAATATATCGATAAGTAAGTAAAGTTTAAAACGTAATCGTAAATGCATTTGTTATTTTATTTATTTTTTTTTTTTAATAGACAGGGGCACGCACACACTCATCAATCGGAGGAGACTCGCGTCTGGCACAAACGCGATAACAAATGGCAAAATGTGCATTTTCATCGAAGTGCATCAGCAAAAATAAGTGGAGCTACGACATTCGATTTTATATCCCAAAAATAGTGTGTACCCCCAGAAATGTAACTTAAACTGTCATAATGCACATTAGGCCACAAATGGATATGCATTAAATATTCATTATTAAGATTAAAATCGTGGAATAAAGTTAGTTATGTGGCGAATTTGATTATTTTGCTTGTCTTTTTTTATTCAAGTGTTCTACAACGTCCCTTATATAAATAATACACAAATATAATTATTCAATATATCCGTATTTTCAGAGATGTCTCATAGATATATAAAAAAGAGAACATTATTAAGCATCGTATTATTATTATTATTATTGGTTACATGTTAAGTGTAAAATGGTGAACGAAGTATAATAACACACGTGCATACTTGTTCATATGTAATAACTATTATCATTCAAAACTTATATATCGATGTATCGAAATAAAAATGAATAACTTTGATATATAAAAGAGAACTTAACTTACTCTTTGCTAAATTAAATGCCTCTAAAAACATTATGAAAATGCATTTTGTATAATCAAAAGATTATACATATCGAACTTATTCCCATTCTTCGTTACATGCAAAGATGCACCCACACACGTTACTAAGCTTACTGAAAATGTGTGAATACAGTCGATAAATATATTATATATTACTCTCAGTTAGCATCAATAATATTACAAAGAATGTAAAGCATTAGGTAAAATTTCAAAATGTAGCATTTAACAATTCTTGATCAACTAAGTAAATGAAAACCAAATAGAAAACCAATTAGCTAATTGTTACTTACTAAAATAATGCGAAAATAATCGATAACTCTTATGTATGTCCAACATCACCATTCTCTAGCATATTCTACTTCTGGTAATCCTATGGATATTATTTGACTATTATGCTAAAATCATACTACAGGAGTGGTATGTTGTATGTATGCATGTGCTGTATAACTATGAAATGCTACACTGACTGACACTGTCATTTTCAGTCATATCCATAGGGTTTGCTTTATGTATGCATAACAGAGTTAATAAATGTCTAAACGAAATTCAACAAAAAATAAATGGGAATAAACTATATTTAAAAAATAGAATACAATTTTGTATTATTGGATTACTTATATATTTGAGTTGAACTTGAACAAAACATTTTCTACATTTTCGGGAGTATTTTTTATCATACATTATGATAAATATCAAATATGAAATAGTTATGGGACACATAATAAATAGAATGTATTAGGTTAGGTACCATTCGTTTTTGAATATACATATGTATATTTGTTTCTTTTTGTGTATAATTCTTCGTCATAAAGAGTACAATAGCAAAAATATAAATTATATAATTGTATGAGACTGTCGTATCGTTAAAATTATTTTTTTCAGCATATGGATTTAAAAACATGAAGCGCATTTTTCAAGAATGTTACTCTGTCTTTCCAATTAAATGTAAATTTGCTTTGGTGTTCCATCTTTAATAACCCCCTCATCTAGCTTTAAACTAACCTAGGAAAAATTAACAGCATTGAACATTAAAAACATTAAACATTAAAATCTCAAATAATTTGTTAACTCAATATAGAAATTTGAGTCGTATGTTTTTTCTTATATATGTAAATTGCTGAAATCTATAAAATTTTCTTCCTAGCATCTTAATGTCTTCTAATAATAAGTATTTACACGCAAATATCTACATATATCTATTTATATTTATATAAATATATAAATACAATATATATATTATATAGGTATATATATTATATTGTCTTTATATGTAAATATATATATATATATATATATATAGATATACATATATATATAGAATATATAAATGTATTTGCATAAATATATATATTTATAATTATAAATATATATAAAAATACATTTCAGTATTTCAGAAAAATGGTCGTAAAGAGGCTGCGCTTCTAAGCTAAACACTTTTTTAAAAATAATAAATCATTTATTAACCCTAATCAAACTAAAAAAAAAATAAAGATATAAATGAAATAAAACAATGCCTATTAAAATTATTTGCAGTAGTTTAATCTCTTTTTAATAATAAATGCAACTTAATAGTATAATGCAACGTTAAGCCAGTAAAACTGAAAAGTCCTACCCACATTTTAATAATACAAAATACATAAATAAAAATTATATCATATATATGATTTCTAACATCCAAATAATAAAAAATAAATAATTAACATATATTTACTGTCCCTGTTTTTACGATAATAAAGCAATACATTAATAGTATTTGTCCTATGTTGTTTTTCACCACCAAATTTGATTTTGGCAATTGTCTAACTTATCGATCTAAGTTTAATTAGTTCCGAAACCGAATTTCAATAAAGCCGATGTGCACTCGCAATTACATATGTATGTATGTATACATATGTACATATATCGTTCCAACGACGCCTCAATATTATTTCTTGTGCTTCTTTCGACTAAGTCTTGGGATGATTATTTCTGGATCCTTTAGCGGAGAATTTTCTGGTCATCCCTTGCTAAACAGGGCTCATAAGCTTAGATCCATGATTCTTAACCTGTTACGATCTTATAATCGTCTTTTGAAACAACACCAATCCACACGAGCCTTTTGAGCGATTGTCGAATTGTGCGGTATCCAATGAGAACAAACCTTTTTTAAGGCCGGTTTCATGCAATTTCGAATGTAAGATAAGGTTTTTAGTATATCGCGGCAAGGTAGTTGCCCGCAATATTCTCCGCCTGCACAGTTCCTGCAGGAGGACGTCACCGTGGCACGTGGTGCTCACGAGGTTGTTGGTTTAAAGGTGGGTGTTGTGGCAAGTTGCTGCCCACAACGACCAGTCGCCTTATGATCGCCTCGGAATCCGTAGAGTGATGCCAAATGCAGATCGAGACCGGGTGGTGGCCACGATCAGTGATTACGTCACTTCTGAGATAATGCGGCAAGGCAGTTGCCCGCAATGTCCACCGCCTGCACGCTTCCTGCAGGGGGTTGTCACCGTGGCACGTGGTGCTCACGGAGTTGTTGGTTCCGGGATGGGTGTTGCGGCTAGTTGCTGCCCACAACGACCAGTCACTTAGTGCTCGCCTCGGTTGCCGTTGAGTAGTGCCGAGTGCGGATCGAGACCGGGTGGCCACGACCTGCGACGTTATCCCAACTGGCTTTCCTTGTTTAATCAAGATAAGCCGATAGCAGGATCTTAGCTTCGGCAATATTAAATGATGACGCTCAATTAATGAAATGTGCCCTTATTATACGGCTGCCAGTTCAGAACTAAATTTACAGAAAAAGCTTAATCATAACCCTAGCTCGCACAGATCACCGCCGTCCATCAGCTTCTATCGTAAGCCTTCGTGTGCCGTTGGCCGCTGCTATGCTTTTATCTCAGTTAGCCGTTGTGTTGTTAACTACTCCCCTTCTTTTCAAAAATGGGCGTCCTGGGCCATGGTCATGTTAGCAAGGACTTGTGTCACCGCAATCATAGCTCTGCTTTTAAATCTTGATCATTACGCAGGACGTAACGCAGATTGACGCTGATGCAGGATACAGGCTGTCGGTAATATGTCCTCATCAAGGTGTGGAACCAGGCCGGTGTGTGCGAACTATCTATCATATAAACTAAAAGTTTAGTATACAAAATTCAGTGAAATCTTACAACCTTTTTCAGAATTGCCATTGGGTTATTAGTGTAAACTTTAATTGATGCAAATAGTTTATTTTGGCAAGAGTGAGGGCGATAAGCTTGTTGTCAATTTAAATGTTAACGAGTTTTAATCATCTACTAATCATGGTTGTATGAGCAACTGAGCCTGCATTTCGGAACTGACCTTATCGAATATTGTCTTTGTGGACCACCCTCCCCTTAATAAGGACCGTTGTCCCCAAATCATTTAGCATGGATCGTATCGTCTCGGAGTTAAACGATGCCTCGGTATCGCAATATATTGATTTTGCATTAGGAAAAACCAGGAACCAGCTAAAGAATCGGGACCTTTACATCTAATATAGCTCGCGATGCTACTGGCTGAATCACCGCAAACTTTCTAAATTTATCAATAGCCGTAAGGAAGTGCCTCCCCCCTGTTGAAAATATGTAAATATGTACCATCTCTCCTACTCGCGTTGGTATTGGGGTACTTCCTAATTCCTGCTTTAATGGGTGCCTATTATATTTTGCCTTTTGACAAACCCTGCAGTTTAGAACGACTTCGGCTGCGATTTTAGACATTCTTGGAAAATAATAATCGAGTAGTACTTGTTTGATGTTCTCCTGAGCAGCTCTATAAGCCCTGTTATGCTCTACAACTAAACTGTTCGCCCGGTTTGATAACGTCCTCCACCCAAGACTTGCAATGCCAGAATTGAGTAGAAGGGAAAAGTCGAACCAGACTCTATAAGCCCTGTTATGCTCTACAACTAAAATTTCTTTCTGTTCGCCCGGTTTGATAACGTCCTCCACCCAAGACTTGCAATGCCAGAATTTAGTAGAAGGGAAAAGTCGAACCAGACTATCCAGAATCCGGGCCAAGTCTGGAAGCTTACAGTGTAGGGCATTCACTACGTTGGGAGTAACTTTTACTAACTCCAGTAATGACTCCCGATCAGTGAAATCAATCTGATGGCGAGTCTTTGTACCAAAAACTATAAACATCCTTTTATTCGGCGTGGACGCCTCCTGCAACACGATCTGATTCTGGAAACAGTTAAGTGGCTTTTCCGTGGCCTCAATGACAAGTGTTGACGATTCTTCACTATGAATAGTGTCTTGATCCGACGCTGCTGAGCTCTGCAAAGCGTTAATATTTTGTCGCGACAAAGCGTCCGCCACACAGTTTTCTTTCCCTGGCTTGTACATAACTTTTGCACCGCTCTCTTCAATGCGAGCTTTCTAACGATTAAGTTTTGAATTCGGGTTTTTGTCAGAAACAGCAAATATAAGTGGCTGATGGTCCGTAAATATGTTTATATCACTTTTGCCATAGAGGTAGTGACGGAGACTATCTAAGGCCCATACGATTGCTAGTAACTCCCTTTCATTCGTTGCATAATTTAATTCCCTATCTTTTAGTGTTCTGGATATCATTGTTATAGGTCTGTTTCCCTGAGATAAAACTGCACCTATGCCTAAGGATGATGCATCGGTCGTCAAATCAAATGGTCGAGTAAAATCTGGGTAATGTAGGATGACGTCTTCTGATGCAAGAATATTTCTAAGCTTCTCAAATGCGCTTAACTGAGGCTTATCAAAGCTTACCAAAATGCCTTTTGAACGGTACTTGCTGACCCTGCCACCTTCACCCTTTAAAATGTTCGTCAAGGGTCACGCTATTGATGCGAAATCTTTTATGAAGCATCTATAGTAACTCGCTAAACCCAAGAACGATCTTAGCTCGAACAAATTGCTAGACTGTTTAAATTCCTTGATGGCTTTAATCTTGTCCTGGCTTGTCTTAACACCGTCCCTTGTAACAACAAAACCAAGGAAGTTGACACTTTCCTTAACATCATCCTGATCATCATGAAGGCTTTTTAAAACCTGCCCAATATGAACAATATGAGATTTTTCAGTCTTTGAAAAAACAATTACGTCATCCACATATACGTAACAGATCCTTCCTATCTTATCCCGTAGAACGTCATTTATGGCCCTCTGGAAGATACTTGAGCCGAAAGGTAGGCGGCAGAACTCATATTTGCCTAAACCCAAGAACGATCTTAGCTCGAACAAATTGCTAGGCTGTTTAAATTCCTTGATGGCTTTAATCTTGTCCTGGCTTGTCTTAACACCGTCCCTTGTAACAACAAAACCAAGGAAGTTGACACTTTCCTTAACATCATCCTGATCATCATGAAGGCTTTTTAAAACCTGCCCAATATAAACAATGAGATTCTTCAGTCTCTGAAAAAACAATTACGTCATCCACATATACGTAACAGATCCTTCCTATCTTATCCCGTAGAACGTCATTTATGGCCCTCTGGAAGATACTTGAGCCGAAAGGTAGGCGGCAGAACTCATATTTGCCTCCGTTAAGCGAAAAAGAAGTTTTCTCTCGGTCCACTTCTGAAAGCTCCATCTGGTGATAGCCGGACTTAAGATCGATGGTACTGAAAAATTTGGCCCTCCCGAGTTTGGCCAGTATCATACTTATGCTTGGCATTGGGTATCTATCTGCAACAGTCTTCAAACTTAATTTTCTAAAATCGACTACCAAGCGTTTATTGGGCGATCCCGAATTGTCGATGCCTTTTTTACCTACAACCCATATAGGGTTGTTGTAGGGAGACCTAGATGGCCGAATAATTCCATTTTTAAGTATGTCTTTGATCTCCCGATTGACGAAATCAGAAGCGCCCATAGGAAACGGGTAAAGCTTTGAATAAACTGGCTCATTATCCTCTGTCCGAATTGTCGCAACAACATTTGTGTTGAATGGTAACTTCTTATTGGGGGATGAGTTTTTACTCATCATCTGCTGGAAACCTTCTTTCACTGTTGGGGGAACGACAATATCCTCAATTTTTGTGAAGTTAACTTAAGCGCATTTTTTAAAGTGCAGATCCTCACGTCCACCACTAAACCTAATAGAATGGCCCTTAAGATCAATTGTCGCGCCTACTTGCACCAACAAGTCAAGGCCGATTATGCCGTCAAAGAATAAAAAATAGCTTTCTACACCAAAAAGATCAACCAAACATTTTCGTTCTATGGTTTTAAACCCATGAAGCGACTTGACAATAAAAGGTGAGTTGACGGGAACAGAAGTCGGCAATCCTATCTCTCTCTTGATGTAGCTTTTAAAGGCCCCCGTATCTACTAGAAACTTTCGTAGCTCCCCTGCTACTGTTCGTTGAACGAACGGAAGCAGGGATGAACCCCTAAAAAAGCACGGCATCGGTTTCATAGTCCGTTTCTTCTTCACCGTCTATATCAACTACCGCATCAGTAGCAATCTGATTATAACGCTCAATTTGACCATCCTGATCTTCTTAAAATAGGTGGTTAACTCTTTGACGCCTAAAGTCTGACATTTTTTGAGAGTTAGTCGGTCTATTTTGAGCAGAGCTTGCAAAAAACTGTCGACAGTTTATAGTTGTCTGCATATATGTGTCTCTCTCTCACTCTTTACGAAAAGACTCAGAGAGCACCCGTTCATGAGTTCTTGGAATGAGCTCGCGCGCGTTCAGAGCGAACTCGTTTTTTTCTATTCTGTTTTGTTTCGGTTGTCCCATGAACCGTGGTCAGTGAACAAAAGTCTTTTGCGTATGTATTGGTATACATTCACACGCATAGGCAAGCAAATCGTTAAACGTTTAGTTGCGATTTAAAAACAACATTGTCTGAAACTTTTCCTTTTCTTTTTAATAGCATTTTGTTGTATGGACACTTGTTCACAAAAATAAATAAATAAAAAAAAAAAAACAAACAAAGGTGAAGACCATTCGCGCTGAGCTGTTCGGTCACTTGGTCTTTTGCTGGCTCCCTGTGTGCGAACGATTCTCGTCCCGCTCTTTACGCACGGCTCATTGAAAGGCCGAACTAAAAAGAGCTCAACGAAAAGCGTTCAACAAAAAACCGAAATGAAGACAGCAAAACTCCCTTGCTCTGAGCGAGAGCGAGGGAGTATGATCTTTTTCTGTTTTGCTCGCAACGAGAGCACAGGAAAAACCCCGTCGACAGTTATTTGCAAGCTCTGATTTTGAGTACTCTGTTGCTGTGCATCAAGTGGCTGTTGCGTGGAAGAACCCTGAGGGCGCTGAAAGTTTGTCGCCTGGCGGAACTTTGACGATGTTGGATCTACGTCCATATTTTCGAACGATCTATTGTCGACAACGGGTCGTTGACCTTGATCTCTGGTAAAATACGGATTTTCCACCCCTTTCTAAATGTCTGCTCATGGTTGGATTCGAATATTTTTTGTAAATGACGACTCTGACCCTGCCTGAGGTATTTTTCTTCTATGGGCTTGGCATACTGTGACGCAAAGGCATGCCTCTCGAGATTTGCCTCTATTTCCTGAGCCATTGCTAGGGCCGTAGGCAGTCTCTAGGCTGAGCAGCAAAGAGCACATCAGTTAAGTTTCTTTTCAGCCCAGAAATAAACACACGCAGGGCATCAGCCCTATGCGTATCATTCATATACCGGGCATGATCTTATCTTATTCGTAAGGAGTGTAAGCTTCTTTTCAACCTCCCCATAAAACTGTGTAATAGACATCTGTCCCTCCCTGAATGTTGTGAGCTCTTGCTCGAGCAAGTGTAATGGGCGCTTGTCGGAATACGTTAAATCAAGGCGGCTAATAATAGCGTCAAAATTAAGGACTGTATTAAATGACGCAAGAATAGAATCAGCGGATCCCCTTACTTTGTTCCGGATTATGAGAACTGCCTGATAATGTCTAGAGCTACCGTCATAGTTTCTGAACAATTGATATGCAGCTACTGTAGCTTGTCGCCAAGAGACATATTTTCCTTGTGACCCATCAAACTCTGGCAATGATTTTACCGCATCAAGACCTTCATCACAAGTCACCTTGCCGGTTACAGCAACGGGCAAGTATATTGCAATCTCAGGAGCAGATTCTGTTGTAGCGGTGACTGCCTTTAACTTTGCCTCAAAGTCTTCTCTCTGCACCTTTAGTGCGGCCACTACAACTACGTTTATGATTGACTGTAGTTGTTCCGGAGCCATACTGTATTTTTTCTGTCTTTTAAGTTCGTCGGTGTCCTCCGTTAAAACGAGCTTACTCAGTTGATTAACTAAGTCTTCAGACCCTGACTCGCTCATACAACCACTTTCAAGGTATCCCGCACTGATAACGAAGCCCGAATGCAAGCAAGCGCCGAATAAAGAAGTCACAAACTATTGGACCGTCGTACAGTAGCGCCTCTCGAACAATTAGCGTTGCAAAAATCAAAAAAGTCATGTTCGCAAAAACGATTTTAACCATACTTATTCGACAGGAAATTTAACAAGGATTCATAATCTGCAATAAAATCAATTTTAAGATTTTTTTTGTAGAAGTTATGAGCATTTAAAGTTGAACTTTGTTTCGTTTTTTGCATCATACAAAAAAAAAATGTGTAAATTGGTCGACTTTCAGGTAATATTACAAAAAAAACCATAAAACCAATGGTCATGGTTTTTACTTTAAATCAGCGATGGGCACGAAATCTAACGGTTTGAGCAGCAGCTCGCTGAAAAAAAAAAAAAAACAACAACAACCCCCGGCGTTGCGAACCGTCGCACCCACGCGACACACAGAATGTGCGAGCCGAGAAAATACACTGACAAAAACTTTTTGAGTAGATCAATATCTTCAGCCATTTTTGCGTGCATTTATGTCCGCTTAAGAAAAACGACTGCAAAAAAATCCAATCCTTTTTCTTTAGTGCAGAAGTCAACGCCAGCCGCGCAGGTCCCTTTAAAATTGTTCTTGTTTTTGGGACGATGTGCGAGTTCGGGCGCTTGTGTTTTGTTGTTGCAAACTCGGGATCGCGGGGATGTGCTCGCTACCTGCGCCAAAGGTCAGTGTGGTTGTTTTTGTAAATCTTCACGGTTCGCTGATCGCGAGGCCCGACTGCAATTGTGCGACTTGCTGGCGCCTCCGAAAAAAGATAACGGTTTGAGCAGTGTGAGCAAATTGAGCCACGGCGTGCCCATCGCTGCTTTAAATGATAGATACATTCATAAAATATTAAAGAACCTAAAAAAAACGACACTTTGGTTTGGGCTTCTACAGGTAAATCGCTACCTGCCAGATGTCCATTTTTTTCACCTTTTTCTGCCTAAAGTAGTCTATATCTTCTGACGCCAATGAAAGCCACTGACTACACTATGTCTACAAGTTACTGTGGATCTTTCCTGGACCAGAATTAACTTTCATCGGCTGCGTCGAGCTGCTTCTGCGGAAATGCAACGCAAAAAACCAAAACAACTCAGGGTAAAATATACCAAAATACCGACACAATTTCATACATTTCAAGAAATATACTAACGGTAGCGCTTGGCGGTTACACTTCGAATTAAAAAAAAAAATTTTTTTTCAGTTTTCAAATTATTTTTATTTGAGCAAATACATAAAAATAAACATAAAAAATTAAATAAAAATTTTTGTTTAAAAATTGTTTTCATTGAAAAAAAATTATTTTTTCACTTTGATACCCTTTAAAAAGGCGTATTTGTAGGCGTGGTACTTTATGCAGTACATATATATATTTTACAACAATTACCTGTCCAATGCCGTTTAAATTATTCGATTACCTTATTTGGTTCAAAAGATATGCAACGCTAAATGAGAAAAGGCGCTACTGTGCGTCGCCAAGCTTGGCGCTGAGCGCTTATCTATTGACCGTATTCTTTCAGATTTTACTAATTACAAGAAAAAAAAAACGGGGCTGAAAAATAAGCATGCGATGACGACTATACTGCTTTTTATGCACTGTAAAAAATTACTTGAATTTGAATTACTTTAAGTTAATGGCAACACGATTTTCAGTTCAACACGATTCAGTTTTGTGGTCTTCTCTGCTATCCAGAACAGTCCGTCCTAGGATTTTAATTTTTGAGTTAATTTATTTTAGCTCGAGTCTTCCAGAATCGGTTTTCTTGTCGAGGTTGTCGACTTCGTTGGGCGCCAGATAAGGTTTTTAGTATATCGCGGCAAGGTAGTTGCCCGCAATATTCTCCGCCTGCACAGTTCCTGCAGGAGGACGTCACCGTAGCACGTGGTGCTCACGAGGTTGTTGGTTTAAAGGTGGGTGTTGTGGCAAGTTGCTGCCCACAACGACCAGTCGCCTTATGATCGCCTCGGAATCCGTAGAGTGATGCCGAATGCAGATCGAGACCGGGTGGTGGCCACGATCAGTGATTACGTAAATTTACAGAAAAAGCTTAATCATAACCCTAGCTCGCACAGATCACCGCCGTCCACCAGATTCTATCGTAGGCCTTCGTGTGCCGTTGGCCGCTGCTATGCTTTTATCGCAGTTAGCCGTTGTGTTGTTAACTTGTATGCTGGTGGAAGACACATACATACATATGTCGCAGATTATTTTGTTAATTCAAATTATAACGATTTTTGTGGGTACACACTTGTTTAATTTATTATTGCTTCTCTGTTCTTTCGTGCGAGGCATACACTGTTTTGCCAACGTAGCCTGGGCGTGGGTATGAAAGAGACGGATATTGTTTTCTGAGAACTCACCACACCTGCGTGTGTGTTGCAAGGTAAAAAGGAGTTGAAAATGAATGACACAGCGTTTTTGAGTGGCAAGCAGATTGGTTGAATAATTGAAGAATCATGCCACGCGCCAGGAAACGTTTCGCCGAAAGTCCAGTTGAGGACTCCGATGCTGGATCGTCGTCATCAGAAGTGGGATTACCTCCGCGTCCAGCCCATGATGCAAATCTTCTAACAATTCTGGAGCTGCAAAACCGTAATTTCGCCGAGTTGATAAAGCAAGTACAGTGCTCTCAAAATGAACGAAAAGAGGCAAAAACCATTGTGCTGCCAAAGTTCAACCCTGATTGTGCAGGATCAGACGCGCTGTCCTGGTGTTCAACAGTCGACTACATATTGTCTGAAAACCAGCTCGTGGGCAGCGCTCTTGTAATGGCCCTCAGCAAATCATTGGAGGGCACCGCATCTCACTGGCTCTCGCAGACATGTTTTCCCGGCATTACATGGACGCAGTTTCGAGAATTATTTTTGCAATATTTTTCCGGAACTGAAACTTTGGCCGCGACTGTTATGAATTTGCTAAACGCACGCCCAAAGGAAGGAGAGTGCTTGTCGTTATATGGGAGCAGAATGGTCACCTCACTAATGGCCCGCTGGAAGTCGCTCAGCGTTGAGCAGATTGCAGTATCCGTCACGTTGGCACATGCAGCTGGCATAGATACACGGTTGCGCCGTTTGGTTTTTACGACAGACATCAAAAGCCGAAATGAGCTGCATCAGGAACTCAAAGCCTTTTCGTTTGACGCCGGACAGAGACAGCATTCGAGTGACAACGTATCGGCACCAGAAGGAAAAAGAGACACGTGTTACAACTGTGGCAAACCCGGCCACAAGAAGGCGGAATGTCGCTTTAACAAAGAGACAACTCATTTGGAGCAGCCCCGTAATCAACAATCTGGATATAAAGGAGCAAAAGATCTATCATCCGTGATCTGTTATAAATGTGGAAAATCTGGACATGTTTCTACGGTATGCCCGGATCGTCAGAAGCGTTAACTGGTCACGAGCAATACAATCAAAGATGTGAACATATGCACCGTACTTGAACCATAGAAACGTTGCTGCAGTTTGGTGAGTCGTTCCAATTTTACTTCGACTCCGGGTGTCCGCTCATCGAAGATACTGTACCCACGAGATTACTAAAGAATAAACTACTGTTAAATGTTCTGATTTATGAGCGTTCTTTTGAAGTCTTATTTTACGTAGTTCTATGTAGTTCATATCAAATCGGACGCTCCGATTAGTTGAGAAATTTTGAGTAGGGGCATCGGCGTAACAATTACATCAAGCGCACTTATGTTTAATGAAAAATAGAAAGAGGACCTTGTTAAGTGACCGAAATATTAGGAGATTGGTATAGACTTGAGGAATTAAATAATAATTATTGAGACGTATGCCTGAGAAGGGGATTACCACGGAATTAGATGATGAAGGTGGTGATGAAGAGACCACGGAATTTGGATGATGTGGTGATGAAGAGATCACGGAATTGGATGATGAAGGTGGTGATGGAGAGACCACGGAATTGAATGATGAAGGTGGTGATGAAGAGACCACGGAATTGAATGATGAAGGTGGTGGTAAAGGTGCCACAGATCAAGCCGGTGAGGGCTGTGCTTTTGAAGTAGAATGAAGACGTGTCATGATACGCCCGAATAAGTTCCAGGTTTCAGAACTTTCTGTGCAGGTGGGTGCCGAGTTATGTGGTTCGCCATTTGTTGCAGGAAGGCTGAAATTTTGGTAACGTTCGATGAATTGTTATTTGGCCGGCCTGTGAATCAAATTGCGAGCTATTTCGGATGGCCGGTTTGTCTGGAAATGAGCTGTGGGCTAAACTAACTCAATTATTGACTGGCCAGTATATCTTGTGGATGACTGTGTGCTAGTGGTTGGCATGATGTTTGAAAACGAATGATTTGTTTGGACTTAAGTTGGTGGTAATCCGGATCTCATGGCATAAGTTGTTTAAAAGTAAGAAATAAGAAGTCTAAGAGAAAACTTTAAAATAGTTTGTTTGATTCTGATTCTGAAATGATCTAAGAAAATGTAATGAAGAAAGAAGAAGAAATGTAATGAAGAAAGAAACTTGAATGAAGATAAGAGAATGAATTTGTAAATCGTTATGTTATAGACTCACAAGGACGTGAGATATGTCAGGAAGGCCGTGTCGCAGATTATTTTGTTAATTCAAATTATAACGATTTTTGTGGGTACACACTTGTTTAATTTATTATTGCTTCTCTGTTCTTTCGTGCGAGGCATACACTGTTTTGCCAACGTAGCCTGGGCGTGGGTATGAAAGAGACGGATATTGTTTTCTGAGAACTCACCACACCTGCGTGTGTGTTGCAAGGTAAAAAGGAGTTGAAAATGAATGACACAGCGTCTTTGAGTGGCAAGCAGATTGGTTGAATAATTGAAGAATCATGCCACGCGCCAGGAAACGTTTCGCCGAAAGTCCAGTTGAGGACTCCAATGCTGGATCGTCGTCACATACATATGTAGGTTGCGGTATGTCACATGATAACCTTTCATTATCAGTTAACCTATGCACAGTGGTTCGGCTTGTATGGAGCTGCGGCCATAATTACTTCTAGATGTGCTATCGCTATGAAACTTTCACCAAAAATCTAGAAAAATGTTCTAAGTATATCCACAAAAAATTGGTCATATTGCTCGACTATATCATATAGCTGCCATAGAAACAATTTGTTAAAAATCAACATTTAGTATGAAAAACTTTTTTGTTTTTCAAAATATCTTAACCAATTTTACAGATTATATGTTTGGTACAGGTTTATATATTCCTACCAACTTTGGTTAAAATCAGATCTCTATATCGTATAGCTCCCATACAAAATTTTTATTAAATTATTTTTTTTCCAAGACCTAACTTTAATTTTTAAGTTTTTGTTCTCTTAATGGGAACGTTAGTGAAATATAAGTAAAAAAAAAAATATTCACTTATATATTGTGTGTTTAATTTGTTCAGCAACAATCGTTCGCAGCTTAAGGGGGGGTAAGGTTAATTGGGTGCAAAACTCACTACTTTTCAAAAAAATGTTGTGACGAAACGGCTAAAATTAGCTTAATGAATTAAATACCATATAATAACACAACATTTGAACATTTTTTTTTTTAATTTTTGTATTAAAAAATATTTTCATGCTTACGAGTAATAGCGAATCTCCTGAGCCCCCACAAAAAAAGTTTATTTTCGGTGTACATCCTATCCTAACTGTCCACAAAAACATCCGATATCAAAAAAATATATTGTATTCACTAAAGGATACGTGCCCCGAGGTACTCAGATGACGTTTTTATTTTTAACATTTTTTCCCGATTTTTTATCAACCCGGATTATTGGCGCTGGCAAAATTTGACCTTGAAAAAAATAAGAAGTCGTGTTAGAATATTAACGATTACAACTACATCCGCAACTTTCCGCACCTAACTTTAACGAATTTAACATCTTAAAACTCTAATAAATTTAAAAAAATAAAATCCTTTCTGGGAATCGTGGGGGATCACAACTAAAACTTTAGGTAAACAAATTTAAGACACACAAAACAGGTACAAACAAATAGGTTTCACATATCAAGTTAGATTTTGTTAATTTCATATCAAGTTAGTATAAATTAATTTCATAAAGTAAAATAAATACCTTGAGATTCAAAATCCATTTTAAATAATATTAATTTATCGACTTGAACAGTTACCAGACAGATTTAAAGTGCGCTTTTGCTTCGAAATATTTCACCACAGCTCCGATGCGCTGTTGAAATGAACACGTGTTCATGCTTTTGATTCTATTTTTAGAATGTACCGTTGGGTTTCCAGCGAAAAGCGGTTTGCAACTTGGTAGATTGGACATTTTAGAGACAAACTGTGTAAATTTAATTGTAATATTTTCAAATTGGTTTTTTTGATTTTTGGCCTCTGACGGAACCACTGTGCTATGGGAGTTTTTGGTCGACCATTTAACTAACTAACTTCGTCTTGGAGCGAGCTTCGATTAAATTTATTGAACCAGTTTTTCATAGTGCTATGGGATGGTGGCATACCATCACCATGCCAAGATTTAAGTTCATCGATGCACTCTTGTCTACTACACGTCGATATTTGTGAAAAATAATGGCATGAAAATGTTCAAGAGTTCATTCTTCTTTTTTTTTATGCCAAATTGACTCGCATTCCTTGATATTGATATATGTACATGACATCCTTTCCGGGGTTTCATTGGTTAACCACGGTATCTATCGCTCTTGATACCAGTTTTGGTTGAATTATTGCAGGCTCGTACTGCACATGCGATGATCACCAAACCTAGTCACAATGGTTCGTTCTTTCATGGAGATAGAGAACATACAGCCAGGCCACTTTGCTGCCATACACACGCGCTCTAAGAATGGGGTTTTCGTCGTCGAGTACCCCTTTAAGAAGGAGGCGCCTTCTATTGATTCTACTTTGCCGCCGACCATCAATCGTTTTTTTTTCGTTAGAACGTAAATTTCATCGCTCTCCTGAATTGATGCAGCGGTACTAAGCTTTCCTAGACAGCTACTTGCAACGATGGCATATGAAAAAATTTACATCAGCTCAAGTTGACAAGTCCCTAGCAACATGTTTCTACTAGCCGCACCACACCGTCATCAAACTGGACAGTTTGACTACCAAATGTCGTGTAGTTTTCGATGAATCGGGAAGGGACAGCTTTGGAGTATCCCTCAATGAACGACTTCATATTTACCCGGTTTGGTTTACATTTCCGGCGCACCAATACGTTTTATGCGCAAATATCGAGAAAATGATCCGAGGAATTCAAGTCTTCAAGCCACACACCAATTATCATCGCCTTGTTTGGCGTAAGCATGAGATGAACACCTGCTTTATTTTCGCCTGTTGACGGTTATGGGGGTGCAACTTATTCGAGGAACTGATGATTCTGAAAAACGAGCTTATAGGGTCTTCCCAAACACCGTCAAAGCGCATCCACCGTCCGTTGAACAAACGGTAAATAAGGTTTTGCCGTTCCGAAAATTCCCACTTGGACCGCCGCACAGTAGCGCCTCTCGAACAATTAGCGTTTTAAACCGAACTTATTCGACAGAAAATTTCCCAAGGATTCAGAATCTGCAATAAAATCTATTTTAAGATTTTTTTTGTAGAATATATGAGCATTCAAAGTTGAACTTTCTTTTGTTTTTTGCATCATACCAAAAAAAGTAGCTAAAATGGTCGACTGTCAGGTAATATTACACAAAAACCATAAAACCAATGGTCATGGTTTTTACTTTGAATTATAGATTCATTCATAAACTGTTAATTAACCCAAAAAAACGGCACTTTGGTTTGGGCTTGTACAGGTAAATCGCTACCTGCCAGGTGTCCATTTTTTCACCTTTTTCTGCCTAAAGTAGTCTATAACTTCTGAAGCCGATGAAAGCCACCGACTACACTATGTCTACAAGTTACTGTGGATCTTTCCTGGACCAGAATTAACTTTCATCGGCTGCGTCGAGGTGCGTCTGCGGAAATGCAACGACATAAACCAAAACTACTCAGGGTTAAATATACCAAAATACCGATACAATTTCATACATTCCAAGAAATATACTAACTGTAGCGCGTGGCGGTTACACTTTGAATTAAGAAAAAAAAATTTTTTTTAGTTTTCAAATTATTTTTATATGAGCAAATACATAAAAACAAACATAAAAAATTAAATAAAAAATAATTTTTAAAAATTGTTTTCATTGAAAAAAAAAAATTTTTACCACTTTGATCCCCTTTAAAGAGGCGGATTTGTAGGCGTGGTACTTTATGCAGTACATATATACATTTTACAACAATTACCTGCACAATGCCGTTTAAATTATTCGATTACCTTATTTGGTTCAAAAGTTATGATTTTTGCAACGCTAAATGAGAAAAGGCGCTACTGTGCGCCGCACAATTTCCTAAGGATTCAGAATCTGCAATAAAATCTATTTTAAGATTTTTTTGTAGAAGATATGAGCATTAAAAGTTGAACTTTCTTTCGTATTTTGCATCATAAAACTGCACGTCAGACGGTGCGGACAAGTATAAGACCTTGCCCGATGTGCAACCGAAATATTTTGGAACAAAAATGAAATAAAGCTTAATTGCTGCCGCTTTCCTTGATCTCTAGTCGGCTTAACATGATATCTATAAATATTTTCCATATGCTATTGAACGAGATATTTTCGGAATGAAGCCTTTTTCAGTCATTTTTGGTAGGACCCTCACCCTCGATATAGTTTGATCCATTCTAGTTTAATTTATTTATTTTAAAAAAATATTCACTTAAATAATATTTAGTTATACATATTAAGCAAGTCTCCTTGTGTTACAGTCTATATTTTAATTATAAATATATATTTGAGTCAATCCTTTTGCAATCATTAAGATATTTAAATTTTAGCTCTATTTAGATGCCAAAAACAAAGATCATCTTTCGATGGAAAAAGATTGACCCATATACATATATGTATTTTTATATGTATTTAAAAATACAATTAAATATATTGTAAATATTAATAAGCACTGTAACATCACTTAATTTGGTAAGCGTTAGATATATATTCACAGCCAATTCTTAAAACGGTTTTGATTTTCATTTACCACGTAAGACTAATTATTGTACTACATTTTTGTAGAATTTATATTATTTTGTTCTTATTCTATAATGTGAAAAAATAAAAATGTGAACGGAAACTAATTGGAAAATAAGCGTTTAAAAAATGTGCCAAAACTATGCAACAAAATGTTATTTTGAAAAACAAGTACTCTAAATTCGGTACTTCAAACATTTAATGCATACTTTTACACATTTTAAAGTTGTTTTAAGCCCGTATAAATAATCCATAATATTTCGTCAATACTTTATAAATGACCAAAAAATAGTTAATTTTTTGTGTAATTTCTTAAATAATACAATACAATTCAAACTTAAGCGTAGTGTTTTTAAGTTGATCAGTTCATAGAAATTGCAGCAGTTTGAAAATCTATTGAAATCGCTTTACATAAGTAGGCTACAAAATCTTTGTGACCCCAAATATTTTGTGGCATACTTTTTAGGGCAACGTAACAGTTATCAAATCAATATGCCATTACTGTCGCATTCTGTTCGTTAATCTATTCTTAACCTGTTTAAATCAGACTTTTTATAAAACATATGTAATAATAGAAGCACACTCAATATATTGACCAAAATGTGTGACACTATTATTACGAATCAAAAGTTGCAAAATTGTTAGATGCCTTTTAACTTACTTTTTTTTTTTAATTTTTTAAATATTATCATTACATAAACCAATATTATTTAAATTTCATTACTTTTAAGAAATTAATATAAATAATTGCAGTCATTATGTTACTACGTTTCGATATATTTTGCTGTTACTAGTAACTACTATTGTCATTAAATTGTCGTACTTATTTTCATTCTATTATTAGTCTTTTCAAGTCTAAGTCGCTTAGATTCTGTCAGACAACAATTAAGAATTTGAATACCGATAGTTATGGAAGTTATTAATTTAATTTCGATAGATTTATGATCGCAATTTGCATTTCAAATTAAAATTATCTTTAATTTATAGAGTTTTAAGGGGTTAATTTATTAATATTTTTTTAAATGATTGGAAGTGAGATCGTTTTAATTTTTAATTTTTTTTTTATGTTCTATTCGAATAAATCAATTGTGTATATTTTTTAATATTTTCCTTCAAGCTTTTTGTTTAATATAATATAATTCAATGTTCTTTTGATGTCTTCATTTAAGTATTGAAGAAGAAGAAGTACCTTCTAATAATATTTTTTCCATTCTGTAAATGTGTTTTTGCCTAACAAAAGCCGAAAATGAGTATTACGAACACAATTTGTGTAGAATCTTTGTTGATTAAATGATCATGACACATAGTCCCGATTTGAATATTCGTCAATATAACGTCCAGAAGCTGTAACAATTTTTTAATATGAATTTAATGCGTCTTATTCAAATGGAATAAATCACTTACAATCCTCCATTAATATAACTTGGGTATTTTCTATGTTTGTACTAGTTATTGAGTGTGGAATTGCATTGAGCTCTTCGTCGTTCCATCGTGTCCTTGTATTTGGACGTGAAATAGGCATTGGAGCTGAGTAAAGGCTCAAATTGGTCGGACTTATGACGCCAGACATTGTTGAAATAGTGCCGGCATAACCCAAAAGCTTACAAAAAGATATTTATATTATATAAATTAATTAGTATTAATATTTAACATATAAATTAATAAATAATATAATTATTAAAAGTCCATGTATTTTATGCTGATTAAGATACAATCGCATAGACTTATTGAAATTTTACCAAATTCTAGTCACTCACCGATGTGGGTTGCGAATGAAAATGATTAAAATAATCTCGATTATTGGGAGAGGAATACATTTGCGTGGCTGCTATACGGCTGATGGTATTGGCTCCAGTAACTGGCGATGATAATAGTTTGCATCGAGTACTAGTATCTAGATACGTTTGAGGACAATCTCTCGGTTGAGCTTGTGACTGTGATTGAGCTTGAGATTGAGGAGATGTACTAGCTGCAGATATTTCTTGATTTTCGATTTCTATAACGTCCGTCGTAGCTCCTCTATTATTATCATTCGTTCCCAAATTATTTTTTCCCAAGTTCGCCGATTGATTGGCCAGAATTATGGGAGAGGGTGGAGGACTGGACTGTACTAGTGTAAGGTGGTCACCACTGCTCCGGATGATCGCTACAGGTCTGGCCATTGGTGGCAACATTGGCGGCAACATAGTACTATGATAATGATGACTTGATTTCGCATGAATATGAAATTGTGGTGAATGTGAATGCCCTTGGGACGAGGAAACAGGCGAGTGTGTGTGTGGAGTAACTGAATGTTGAACTGAATGTGAATGTTGAAAGGAGGGATGACTTTCAACAGCTCCAGAAATTGTTGTCGAATGGCTCGAATCCTGACAAACGTAAGTTACAAAATCGGAAATATCGTGAGGTTCCGTAGAGGAGTATTTATCGTCAGACGAAGTAGCGCATATAGGTAATCGAGAATTATTGGGCTGTGAGTAATACAAAGTACTAATCGGACTTGTTGATGTTGGTAGCAATGAAGAGCAATTGTGTTGTGGAAGAGCTGAAAATTAATTAAAATTTTAATTATATTAATTATATAACGAGTAAAATAAATGCATTAAATTTTGTAACAATCAAAGGTCAAATAATAGGAATTGCTCCAAAAACAGAATTTGAAATGATTCTTTTAGCAAATAGAATTATATGCAATATGCAAGACGTTGATGCACTAAGTACAGTACATATCAAGTGGAACATGCGACACCAAGCACGTGCTTGTTCTGTTAGCAGTTAGTAGGCGCGAAAGAAATAAATAGAAAAGGATGCGAGGAAACTACTACTGGTGTGCTGCCGGATTGGTTGCTTGCATGCGTACTAAGTGGGTTAAGATTAAAGTTTTCAGGTGTGGGAGGCTTTCAACATTAGATGTTATGGTGTACAAATTATTATTTGCACAGAGGACTCTAAAGGGTTCATGCAGTTCAAAGGATGTTCTACAGTGGGGCAAAACTAATGGTAAAGGAGATCTAGTGTTTCTTATTGGTATGTGAAAATTTAGCTCCCAGCAAGTCAGCACGGATTAAGTTATATAAGAATGTAATACCTAGCATGGTTCTACGATTAGATAAAGAGGGTAAGTTAATTAGCAGGAGTCTACTAGAATAAGACGGCAACCTCTGGTTTGCATCCCAGTTTAAGCCGCGTAAAGCAAAAAGTAAGAAGTTCTTTTGAAACGATTCTATGCGATTACTGTGGACGCCATAATTAGGGCTCCAAACGCAGGATCCATATTCTAAGAAAGGATGAACCAGTGAAGTATATAAAGATTTTGTAACATATGGGTCATTCAACGAATTCAACGATTTGTTATTAAATATCAGTCTAGGAATGATAATTCATTCGAAGGAGAATACAGTAATTGGAACTTTATCTCGTTGGGAAATTAATGTAATAAGTTTATAATTAATTTGATAGATAAATTTGGTTCATTTGTGGAAAATAATTATAAAGAGCTAAAAATAAATATATAAATATAAAGTTTTAAAGAAGCAGGACGTAAAGTCAATAGAGCCAACAGGGATTCATAGTTAAAATGCGGAAAATGCTTTCCAATGCGCTGATGTTTCTATTTTAAAACTTAAAAAGTATATTCACCTTGAGTTATGGACCTATTGTTAAGCGACGTATAACGATGCAATGAGTTAATAGCTGAGACTGCAGAATCTGTGCTGACTTTTTGATCACTTTCTGAAGATCTCAAAATTAAAGAAAAACTGCTGCCGTTGACATTATTAGATGATGAATTACTAGCGATAATAGGCGGTGAAATACTTGGATCGACTTTTGCATCAGGAGGTCCATCTTCTTCATTTGTTACATCTCTGCGTAATAGCGGACTTGGCGATAAATTGGGATTTGTCCTTTGATCTATAAAATCAACTAATGACACAATAAATATTTTTCCTCATTAGCATCTTGAAAATTAAGTATACTATAGTATAATACTTACTACTATAACCAACAGAAATTGTTGTTGGATTGGGAACATTTGGTCCATGTTGTTGTTGGACTTCAGAGCTCATTTGATATGTATTGCAATCATAGTTAGTTCCAACATTCTCTCTTTTAATAAGATTAGAGTGAATGGTATTATCGCTTGATTCATCTAGAATTAAATCTAATAGAAGTTTTATTACTAGTATTTTCCATATCAAAAGTATTTTAGTATTTTTCCAAATTTATAGAAAAAAATCTTTAGAAAATATCTTTTACCTTTGGATAATGTCCACAATTCTTGTGAAGAAAATACCCCAGTTGCTAAAATAATGTCATTACAAACAACGCCATTATATGGATTTTGACTAATATTCTCATTTTTCATGTCGTCTTTTCTGCTCACTGGATCGTTGTTATTACGATGATATAGGCTTAAATGAGGTGATCTTGAAGGTCTTGAAGAAAAAGTCGCTGAGCTATGAGTATTGATAAAGTTTGCCAAATACAAATCCAATTCTCTCACAGAGACATTTATGTGATACGGATTTACACACAATCCTGGGTGTAAGCATTCGGGATTCTTTTCCAAACGCTCCCCATCGGTACTCTCCAAAGGTATAGCCTTGAATAGGATTACCATCACTAGATCAAGTCTCCAAACTTTGTCCGCCTGCCTCAAGCAATCGATTCGTCGCATTTTCCCCTTTTGATCCGGGTTGGAGAGAACGCATATGGATTTGCGTTTTCCAATTATCGATTGTACAAAATCCTCACGACTTTCTTGGGTAATGTCTTTTCGTAGTTTACCCAGGAGACGGGACGCCCACTTTTGTTTTACCTCCGTTTTTTCATTCTATAAGAAAATAAACATTAAGGTGTTAGAAAAAAACTCGATGTTCCAATATATTTTTTTTATTTTAATGAAAATTTTTTATTTAGTAAAGTCCTTTAAATTATGTTTTAAGTTTCTTTCCTGTATCCAATTCCCATCAAATGGAGCCATATTTATGTTATAAAAAACTGAACAACTATAGTTTCAATATCCCTTAAATAGTTAAGAACATCGATCACCACTTTCGATGCTTTCACAGCTCTGCTTCGAGAGTATACTAAATTAAATGTTAATAATTTTTAGACTTACCTGTAGTTCATCTTTGCAATGTCTTTCTTCTTCCAATGACATCCGCTTTTCATGCTTTTTATAATACTTCCGCTTAGCGGCTTGCAAATTGAACCAAGAGTACGAAAATGATTTGACATACGGCAAAAGAGCTTCAATAAATGGGTGAAATTCATCCTAAATAAAATACAAATATTATATTTATTAATTAAAATTAAATAATATTTTTATTTTTAAAAGTATAAATTAGTATAAGTACACACATCCTAGATTTATTAAACAAGAACACCTCTTAAGTGACCGAAACTAGTTAAGTTGTTTGTAGTTCATTTTTATACCCTTGCTTGGTTTGGCCAGATGTTTGCAACAAGTCATTTCCGACACCATTATATATAAATCGGAGCAGGCTGAGAGCTGGGAAGTGACAGCAGCAAAGCAGAAAGGGAGACGATAAAGTTCATTCAGTTGTTTAGAGTTCAGCAGTAAAGTCATAAGCAGAGAAAACAAATAACGAAAGTTGAAAAAAGTAAAAAGCTGATAATCGGGAAACTTGTAAATTCCAAAAGAAATATAATATTTTAAAACTATTTTAATAAAGACTAACCTAAGATGGTTATCAACCCATCTCACATATATGTATGTATATTTTTTTCTGGTCAGCATCGATCATGCCATGTCCGTTACTATGCGAACTCTCAGTTTTTGAGATAAATGAATAAAATGAAACTGAATTGAACTTCACAGATAAAACCCATTCCATCGTAGTCATTTCAGACTCCTTTAAATATTTATGTAGTATAGTGTAGTACATATATTAATAATCATTATTACCGACAAAGTCAATTAAGCTACGTCCGTCTGTCGGTGAGTGTAAAACAACAGAACTAAGCTATATAAGTCAATTTCGTCTTAAAGTCTGGGTATTTCCTTGACGACTGAATGTTTGCATTACTGAAAATATCGGCGATAGTTAGTCGATTTTTTCAGACGTAAAAAAAAAGAGAATACCGTTAGTTATATCAAATAATAGAACCAAATCGTTCCCTTGAGGGAAGTATAATCCGAATAATACAAATGGGAATTAGTAGACAATCAGGCCTGATCTATTTCCCGCTTCCGCAAAATCTACAGGCCTTCGGATTTTCCTAACATATTCTATTTTCCACTTTCGAAAAATCCCCACGGATTGGTATTCCCCTTAAGGGAAGGGGGATATACATTCATGCAAACGGCAAAAAAATGTTGACCATTTTTTTTCGTGTCGGAAATCCAAAACCAAAAATTAATTGTATTTATCATACGTTTATCTTCTATTTAAACATAAAAAACCTAAGAAAATTATAACAAAAACAAGTAAATTTAGTTTTGATAGATATATTTATACATAGCATATAATAATTTGGTTTTGATATTTATATTAAATAAATAAATATATTTAATGCTGAAAACACATAAAAAACAGAGTTTCATTACATTTTACATATACTTATTATGTTAACAGTTTGACCAGTTACTGTTTTACATTCCTAGCTTTACATTTTCTCTACATCTACCGATCGTTTTTATGGCAGCTACAACATTGATAAAATGTATATTAAAATTTTGAAAAATTCAAAACAGTTCATATCTCGGAGTAGATTAAAATACGTTGAAAAACAACGAAGTTATCATGTTTTTCTCTTAATTTCCTAATCGTTCCTATGTCAGCTATAAGATAAAGTTGTCCCATTAAAAATTATTATTATTAGAATATGTTGAATATGCAAAAAGAATTTTATTTATTTATTTATTTATTTAAAGCTAACTCATAGTTAAAAACTAGTGTTAACAAAAATTTTTGAGCATTGGCATGCAAAAGGAATATAATTTCATGCTAATGATAACAGTTTTTTATTCAGTTCGATATGTTCTACAGTTTTTTGGGAATCTTTTAAGTAACATAAGTAAAAACGCAAAAATTAAATTATTACTGGAGAAACTGGAGAAAAATACATTATAAAATATTAATGAGCCCAGGTAACTCAGTCACTTAGAGTTCCAATTCGATCATGAAACTTACACAGTATATCTCTAAAAAATAAACTATTTTTGAATACAAAAATGTTTAATTTGTAATTTTAAATTTTAACACAATATTTATACAATTTTGTGTTACTTTTTGTATTGAAAAACATTTAGAGGCATACGAATTATAGGTAATCTCCAGAGGGCCCTCCAAAAACAAGAACCTAATTGTTAATCATCCGACATCAATAAAATATAATTGAATCGTTAAAGGATAAGTGTCTCGAAATACTCAAGTGTTTTTTTCCTGCTTACCTATAAAAATTGGAAGTCAATACCTCGAACTTTGACTAAAAATTGAGTTACCTTGTAAAAAAAACCCCGACGAATATCTTTAGAATTAGTTAAAGAAGTTTTGTACCAAATTTTAAAACATTTGGCGCAGGAGATTTTTAGTTATCGTGTACACAGAGTCTCAAAATGACACTTTTTAGGAGAGCGCTTTAAGCACCAAACGACCGCGTTCAAGATCGCATTACTTCGTCAATTTAGCTAGGATCTATTAAAATAAATATAATGATGATTAATATACCTATTCCACTGCTATATATTTAAAATTTCTCGTTTGTATTATAATTTTTTTTATTTGATCAAAACCAAATTATTTTGTGCTATGTATAATTCCATTAATGGTTCAAATCTTTATGATACAATTGCAAACTGCAAGGGTATACAAACTTCGGCGTACCGAATATAGCTTCCTTTCTTATTAGTATCGTAATTCCTCCACCAACAAAACGTCTTGTTTCCAAAAGCAACTTAATGCTTCTGTAATTCAGTAATTCACTATAGGTACATGTTATTAATACAAAATTTTTTTACTGAAAAACGCCCAGACACAAGGGGAATGACGTTGCTTTTAATGTAGATGCAATGGGCCCTCCTCAACAGGTTTGTATATGATGTAGTCCTTTAATCAGGCTCGTTCCGACATACAGTGCCGAGCAAAATTAATTGTATATTCATGACTCTGACTTTGGCCATCAATCAAAATCCAACCACACAACATCCACATCCAACAATTTTATTTTATAGCAAGAAGCACTAGCTCATTTTTTCAGCGCACTATGGTCACGTCGACCATATGGCAAAAATAGGAACTCAGTAAATTTAAGTGATGTCAACTTGAAACTTTACCAATTGTAATATTTTCCTTATACGATGATACTGGATCAAAATTTTCTGGATCAGGAAACTATATCCTATAGCTTTTTAGAAATTAGATATTTGTAGTTTGCATGAGTACAAAGACGGTTTTACAGCGTTTCAATTGGCATTTTCATACAAAATGTGGACATCTTATGTTGGAAATTTAAAGAAATGTGGTCAAATGTGGCATTTCTCTCTTTATACCAATAAACCAGTATAAAATACCCTACAAATCCCAATGGGTATCAAGGTGGGACTTACTTTATATATCTTTTTAAAGTTTTTATTTAAGGGGGGACATCTGAGTAACTGGCCAAAAAAAATCCGTTTTTCAAAATTTTTTTTGGCCAAATGAAAAAAGCAAATCGAAAAATTTTAAAGTAGGTTTTATAATGTTATATGTGAAGTACAAAATACATTTTTTTTTTAATAAATCGAAAACAAAATGGCGGCTGTGCAGCATTGCTTCGTAGGCTCTATTTTTTTGAAAGGGGTCCATGGCCGGAAACCTAACGTCCTTAATTTTTGATCTAGAACAAAAAATCAAATTGTGTTAGTTTCATTATCTCAACCGCTATCGACACACGTAGGATTTTTTCGATATTTTGATTTTAGGCAAAATGGTGAGTGATTAAATAAAATGTTCAATTTTCATGAAAAAAAACGTCACAAAATTGTTGATAAAAAAAAAGTAAGCAAAAAAAAAAATCCTACGTGTGTCGATAGCCATAGGTATTTTGAATATACTGTCAAAATTTCAAATCGATCGGTTAAGATTTGTTCGAGTTAGGTTTCCGACCAACTCAAAAAAAGTGGTTTTGAGAAAAACGCGTTTAAAGTTTTAAAATCGTATATATTTACATGAGAGGCATCGCCGCAGAATGGAAAATTTCGACACTTAGACACATTTGCCGGACTCTATCTTTTGGTATGTTATTTTTAAGACCCTAAAGAATTTTTTAAGCAAAAGAAAAATTTTTCGATTTTTAAAAAAAGTTACTCAGATGTCCCCCCTTAAACAAAAATTTTAATATTTTAGACGACAAAGACATCACAACTTGGGACATTGAACAATACAAAACATGTAGTGCAGTCGATCGAGACAAAAATCACTTTAATTGGGCAATTTTCTTAAAAGTAAAGCGGTCGGCTGGAGCATAGTGCAGCGTAGCAGGGTTTTGGTTGCTTTTCGTCACACGAAAATAACATTTTTATGTAGGTAGATTTCGATTTAATTTAATTTTTTTTCATCCGTTTACTATAAAATAGTCTATTTGTAAAATTTGTTTATTGACTTATTAAGTTTTGTGTATTGTAGATTGATTATATCTTGTTTTTTTTTTTAGATCGTAGTTTTGGATCTTTAAATAGACTTTCAGATATGTTACCCCCGATCCGCCCTTTATAGGTATTATCACTGTGTTTATCAATTATAAACAAGGATCGCAAATAAAAGTTATTAGAAAGTAAAATTATACATATTTTACATATAACATATAACATACATATAAAAATTGACAATAACTTTTATTTTAAAAATGGAAAATAAAAATTGAATTGCAATAACTTTTTAACTGATCGACCTATTTATTGGCATAAATTTAATCTACTTTACAATACCTTTCGTTCCTTAAGTTATTGCAATTCAATTTATATCTTATAGCTGCCATATGAACGATAGGGAAATTAATCGAAAACAAGAAAGGAAGCTAACTTCGGCACGCCGAAGTTTGTATACCCTTGCAGATTGGTTTTCATATTTATATTATTAATTATAATGCCGAAAACAGACACTAAACAGAGTTTCATAACATTTTACCTATACTTATTATGTTTACAGTTTGACAGTTACAGTTTTTATGGCAGCTATATGATATAGTTGTCCGATTTTCATAATATTGTTACCAAAATTCTGAAATAATACTAAAAGCTCATGTCTCAAAGTAGATGAAAATACGTTGAAAAACAACGAAGTTATAATTTTGTCTATTACTTTCCCTATCGTTCCTATGACAGCTATAAGATATAGTCGTCCGATTTACATAAAATTTATAGCAAAATTCTGAAATAATACCAGAAGCTTATGTCTCAAATTAGATTAAAATACGATGAAAAACAACGATGTTATATTTTTTTTCGATTAATTTCCCGATCGTTCCTATGGCAGCTATAAGATATAGTAGTCCGATTTTCATAAAATTTTTACCAAAATTCTGGAATATATCTTAAAAATGATGGAATAATATTGAAAAACAGCCAAGTTATAATTTTTTTTTCTAAAAATTTATCGAACATTTGTATGGCAGATATATGATATAGTCGTCCGATCCTGCCCGTTCCGACATATATAGCAGTGAGAGTATATAGAAGACTATATGCAAAGTTTCATTCAGATAGCTTTAAAACTGAGGGACTAGTTTGCGTAGAAGAAAATGTAAAGCTGGGAATGTATAACTGTAACTGTCAAACTGTAAACATAATAAGTATAGGTAAAATGTTATGAAACTCTGTTTAGTGTCTGTTTTCGGCATTATAATTTATAATATAAATATGAATATGAAAACCAATCTTCAAGGGTATACAAACTTCGGCGTACCGAAGTTAGCTTCCTTTCTTGTTAAGGTAAAATTTTGGTATACCATACATGTATAAAACTTCATTAAACATAGAATCTGTAAGTTTGGTTAACAAATCTTGAAAAACAAAAGGTTTTTTATATTAATTGCTTATTATTATCGTTCGTATGGGGATTATATGATTTAGGTGACCGATTTTAACTAGGTGTCGTACGCACTGCCGTTAAAACGTGTGGCAGAAGTAGAGATAAATGCAATGCTGTGAATGTAAAACTGTTACTGTAGAACTGTAATTACAATATCTAACATGTTAGTTAATTAAAGTCAACATTATCTTGTATTTGTTCAGCAAATATGTATCTTTAAATTTGTAATGGTGTCGTTCGATTGATTGTTAAAGTGTTATTTTAGCGCGCGAATTACAAACTAATTAACAACTTTTGCCATTTATTTTTGATCACGAAAATAAACTGAAAAGTTTTGAGTTGAATGTGCAAGCGTTCCTTGTTTTTTTTTTATCAATAATCGGCTGTTTAAAATTAGCATACTTTCCTGCAGTACCCTTGTAAAGCGTAGGGTAAGGTGGGGTAAAGCCGACCTAGTAAATGGTTTTGGCTATAAAATGCTTATTTTACATCGGATCAAGTCGTTATATATACCAAATTAAAGGTTAGACCTTTGCGCAACTTTCTATGCATAGCATTTTATTCATACCTTTGAAAAGTTTTGAGATACAAGCGTTTTACGAAAAAGTTCATTTTTGCTATGTTCAAAAATGATGGGGTAAACCCGACCGCCTATGTTTTTGGTTGATTTAGTACAGATATAACCTAAATATAGGTTTTGCAATGATATATCAATCAAAGTTATGTTATATAATGGTAATAAAAGATAATAGAATTAAAAAAATGAAAATAGCAAAATAATTAATCAGTATCATCTGATTCGCTGCTCAAATAGCTTGCTGGCGTTTTTTGGTTCGAGTTGAACGTCTGGTTGGCTGCGATGTTGATGGTTTTTGTGTGATTGTTGTTTTTTTGGCTTTTTTTGCGGCAGGATTTACCCCACTATTTAGAGGTCGGATTTGCCCCACGACGTAATTTTTCATAAAAACGCAATTAAAAAAGAAATTATGAAAAAAAATGAACCAAACTTATATGCACTTTGTAGGACTTTATTCAAAGAATCTAAATCCACTTACCTTTTCATGCGATAACTTTGACAAAAAGAAATATCCTGCAGTTAATTATGCACAAAAATGAAAGTCAAAATTGTGAAAACAAACTTGTCGTCGTTTGACCATCTCAATGTTGACTAATAAAATGGTGTCATACCACCATTTTCATTGTTTTCGATGCTCTACACGACAACACTAATATTATTTTGCGTAGTGCTTCCGATTTTCGAAAACAGAGGGAGGTCGGGTTTACCCACACTGTCGGCTTTACCCCACCTTACCCTATCGTTATAAATATGATGTTAATTATAAGTTTGCAACGCAATGGATAATATTATATATATGCGACCTACATATATATATTTTCTTAATCAGTTATTGAAATTAACTGTGTTTTCGTGATATGACAAAATTCAAATTTATCCAAAAGATTCTTTGAAAGGATAGTAAAATATGATCGTCAGCTTTGATTCCATTGTTTTATTGTACACCTAGTGTTATTGTTATAACTGCAAGGGTTTATAGCTTCCTTTATAGTTTTCATTTCATTATTACTTTGTTGTTATTATTATTATTGTAGATGATCGACAACTTACTGACTATGATCACAGACATATGGTTCATACATATTACATACAGACATATGTATGAAAATTATGTCAGAGCTGAATCTCTTACGGGGATTATTTTTCTAAATATTGCTTCATTTTGATAATAACAAAGGTTGACAGTTTTTTTGAACCAAGAACCGGGATATACTTTTCTGATAGTTTTTAGTTTTATTTAAGAATGTAACTAAATTTGTTAGTCAAAAATCATGATTTTGACGCCATGTGTGTGCCTCGGGACACCTATCCTCTTACTAATGCTTTATTTTTTTATATCGGATGATTTTAGGGATAATTAGAATTCGGTGTACATCCCAATTGTCCCCAAATTTTTTTTGAAGGAGACTCGGGAGATTCCCTATACCTTCTTATAGCTTTAATACAACATTTAAAAACAAATTGCCCCCCACGTACGTACAATTCCTTTTTAAGCAAATTTAAATTTAAATTAATTCGGCCTTAATTTTATGTTTCTTACTTTATTTCATAATTTTCATTTCATATTTTTGACAAAGTATTTTCCTTGTTTTCCAGATGATACAAAGTTAGGAGGTAACCAAAAAAATATTAGCGTGCCATTACCTGTCCCGTTGATGAGGATTGCAAATAAGAAGAAACGTCCGTCTCGATCATACAGCCTCTTAAAGTTTCTGGTATGAACATACTACCTTGTGCAGGTTGTTGTTCATTTAGTTTTATTATTTTTACCGCTTAGAAAAATGTATTGAAATTTATCTGAAAAACAGAATCAAATTTTTATGTAATTAAAGGCAATATATAACACTTTTGTAAGCTTTTTTTTTAAGGTTTATGCATCAAGTAGGCGTCTGTAGGGCTTTTAATGACAATTCAGCTTCCGTAATATATTCGGGGTTCACACAACCTTTTTTAATTATTGGGATCATTACTTCGAAGGCACTTCTGTTTAGTTATAAAAGTTATGAAAGTCCGGCAATAATCTATTAGCATTCCTTACTAGAAAATCAAGTAATCACAGTTGGACACCGGATAGTACAATTCAATTTTGTTTGTTATATTTTACCATTACACAATCGGTGTTTGTGAGGTTCATTCAATGTACATATTTCTGTACATTCTGTACATAATATGTAAGTATATAGGTAATATATGTTATAAACTGTATTTTGGATAAAACAGCGAACATATGAAATATATTATGTACACATGTATGTACGTATACCTAATAATTTATATGCATATGTACATACATTTATATGTATATAAAATATACATATTTAAATTTTTTTCGAGACACACATACTACGTAATGTACGTATTTATTTTAAAAATATTCGAACACCACCGATACAATGTGTGTTAGGCCAAACGAGAGACTAACAAGAGACTAAATTTAAAATTGGCAATATGTGCTTTCCCGTCTCTTTGAGCGGCGTACTTTCCTACGTGAATCCCAAATTAATCAAACTTATACATGCATACAAATGTATGTACATACACATACCACATTCATATATACAAAGGGTCCCAAACAGAGCAGAAATTCGTTCTAAAAATGGATACTCCTTACCACTCTCCGACATTCTGGAAACTGGTACTAAAATAAAGAGAGAGCCCTTTGACAGATAAAAACTCTCTTAGTTCATTTATATTCACAGTGCGCATGTCTCAACAAGCCAACTAAAGTATTTACTCGATATGTAGAAATCTTTATAAACATACATACATACATACATATGTACATATGTACGTATTTACGTGCTTACTTTACTGTGGACGGCAATCCTCGTAGAGGCGATGAGCACCAAAAGTGCAGCAAATCATTTGGCTTTTTGATCTTCTGTTGGGAGAAAGTAGGACCTACAGCGACTCTTCCGGGACATTCTTCCGTGACTTTTCCGGTGCTCCTTTAGAAGAGCCGCTCGCGACTCCATTAGAAGAGTCGCCTCTTTTGGAATTCGAATGTTTTATATGTCTTTTTCTTTTTGCAGGGTATTATAATTTCAGTCAGAAGTTTGCAACGCAGTGAAGGAGACGTTTCCGACCCTATAAAGTATATATATTCTTGATCAGCATCAACAGCCGAGTCGATCTAGCCATGTCCGTCTGTCCGTCCGTCTGTCCGTCTGTCCGTCCGTCTGTCCGTTTCTACGCAAACTAGTCCCTCAGTTTTAAAGCTATCTGAATGAAACTTTGCATATAGTCTTCTATATACTCTCACTGCTATATATGTCGGAACGGGCCGGATCGGACGACTATATCATATAGCTGCCATACAAATGTTCGATAAATTTTTAGAAAAAAAATTATGACTTGGCTGTTTTTCAATATTATTCCATCATTTTTGAGATATAGCCATTTTGTATTATTCCAGAATTTTGGTAAAAATTTTATGAAAATCGGACCACTATATCTTATAGCTGCCATAGGAACGATCGGGAAATTAATCGAAAAAATTATAGCTTCGGTGTTTTTCAACGTATTTTAATCTACTTTGACACATGAGCTTTTGGTATTATTTCAAAATTTTGGTTTAAATTTTATGAAAATCGGACGACTATATCTTATAGCCGCCATAGGAACGATAGGGAAAGTAATAGAAGTAATAGAAAAAAATATAACTTCGTTGTTTTTAACGTATTTTCATCTACTCTGAGATATGAGCTTTACTTATTATTATAGAATTTTGGTATAAATTTCATAAAAATCGGACGACTATATGATATAGCTGCCATAGGAACGATCGGGAAATTGATAGGAATAAAATTATAGCTTCGTTGTTTTTCAACGTATTTTTATCTACTTTGAAATATAAGCTTTTTTATAATTCTAGAATTTTTGTATAAATTTCATTAAAATCGGACAACTATATCTTATAGCTGCCATAGAAGCGATCGGTAAATGTATAAAATATGTAAAGCTGGGAATGTAAAACTGTAACTGTCAAACTGTAAACATAATAAGTATAGGTAAAATGTTATGAAACTCTGTTTTGTGAGTGTTTTCAGCATTTAAATCTATAATAAAAACATCAAAACCAATCTGCAAGGGTATACAAACTTCGGCGTGCCGAAGTTAGCTTCCTTTCTTGTTTTAATTAACTTACTAGTAAGCCCGGTGAACTCCGTTACGCCACCTTCTGCAAATTATCGTTTAATTGAAGTGCTCTTTGGTAAACCACATTTTTTGTGATGTGTTGTGGTTAATGGAATTATCTAGGGACCAAAATAGTCCCTGGGATGTTAAAATCACCTAGAACTACTAAGTGGTCCCTATCCGAAAGTCTTTTAGAGACCAACTGAATAGCGGAAAGATGGTTTCAATAATTAGGAAGTTCCGACAATGGAGGAATGTAGGAACATGTCAGATAGGTCGATCTAATCGGTATACTGTGAACACAGCTTGAAAAAATTCGGAGCTCAGAATCTCCGGCTTTAACCAGGTTTCTGTAAACACAACACATGGGAAGCAAATGTGACACTATTATAGTACAATTTAGAAAGCTTACTGCGTAAGCCTCTAGCATTCTGATAAGAGATACCAAGGAAGTTTGTTAGTTTTTTGAGACGGAATTGGAAGACGTAGAAGGCGCATTGGTCAAATCGGGCCTAGGAAGAGTAATTCTAACTGTCCTTTTTTTCTCCTTGCTTCGAATTCCTTGACAATCATATGCTTTGTTTAGATTTGGACAGAGCATAGTTTCTCAAAGAATTCCTCAGGAACATTTATTTTGAAAGATGAAACTGTCTCGTTGGTGGTATTGCCATAAGGGGTTTTTTCAAGGCCGGCTGATTATCCGCCTTACCAATTTCGGCCGGTAGTCCGGGCCTTACACCCTGGTAGGGAACTGGGGCTCTAAGAGGACAACTTTTTGGGACCCCTCTCCCGAGACACATTCGGATACGGGCTTATAGGCAAAGTGGTTAATTTAACCTGAAATCCACATAATTTACACAGTTCAACTTACCACCTTTTCTGTTGCAATTTTTCTTGAAAAAAAACGCTGAAATATATGAGGTTAATTCCGTAAAAGCTTAGTCTCCTAAGCTTGCCTCAAATGCTAAAAATTCCCAATTTCAGATGCACCATTTGTTTTACTAAACCATTCGAAAGTGCCCAATGTTAAATTAATTAAAATCGTGGACGAAGACAGGCCGGCAATAGCTGAGAATATTCCCACCGCTGGTCCCGATTGGATAGTAATTCTGCAGCGATTCGATGGTAGTGTCGACTTACTTCAGAAATACTTGGATCAAAGCGTTGCACTATGGGTTTTTCATGTTTTTTTTTTGGCATAAAGTCAATTTTTTTTTTCTGTTAATATTTAAAATTTTTTTTAATTTTATTTTTAAACACCCTAGACAGATAAAAAAATATTTAACTTTAACATGTGGAGCAATACTGTTTTGCTTTCGCGCTGTTAGCTAATTATGTACCACCTGTTTTGTATGAAATTGGGGGCAAAAACTTTGCGACTTTGATTTTTTGTTTTGGCGAAAGCTTACACAAAAGTGAAATGAAAAAATATGGAAAATGATTGTCCAGGTATATAAAACTAAAGTTTACCAATTTTTGTGTCGTTAATATGTGTTTTCATACAATTGTACCGTGTTTTGTTTATGTGTATTTTTAGAACGATCTTAAAAAGTGTAGTTGTGTTTCGTGGATCACTACTTTTGCATGGCAAAGCGTTGCAAAAATTTGTAAACGGGAAACTATTAACCAAAGTGTGCAGATTAATGAGAAACTAATCCTTTTTGTGCGAATCCACACGTTTTCGTTAAAATTAAATTGTACTAGTACCATATCAGTATGTTTTTTCCGTTTTTTTTTGCTATAAACTCCAAATTTAGACCTATTGTATTGAAATTTCGTTTGAGTATATTTTTTAAGCTCCCAAGAAGACCTACCAAGTTTTAAATGATTTGGAACACTATTTCATATAGCTGCCATATAAATGATCTGGCCGATTCGCCCAAAAAAGTTTTTTTGTTAAAATATAACCAAATCATTTGAAACTTGGTAGGTCTTCTTGGAAGCAGACAAATGTTGGGACAAATTGGCCAGATCGGTTATATGGCAGCTATATGAAATAGTGTCCCAAATCATTTTAAACTTGGTAGCTCGTTTTGGGAGCTTAAAAAATGTATTCACACCAAATTTTAATTCAATACGTTTAAAATTAGAGTTTATGCAAAAAAAAAACGGAAAACCATTGTGCGTTGGTGAACTATCCGGCACGTTTCACTATCCGTTAGCGGAACATTTGCGGCATTTGAACGGGTCCCGGTGTTCGCCCGTTTCAGTATCCGTTTTCGGGTCAGGTTTCGACAATTAGGCAAATCTATTGCGGTAAGTCCGCTATTTGGCCACCCACTGTACGTTTCAGTGTCCGTTAGCAATACGTTTTCGGCACATTCACGAGGAACGCCACAGTTTTGCTTTTCGTCCGTTTGCGCGTCCGTTTTTGAGCAATCCCGGAACCTAATGCGGAAACTCCGATTTTTATTCTCATTGATTTAATTTTAAATAAATCAGACCTTAGCTTGGAGAACAATTGTCTAGTCAGCTACAACTGAAAGTTTGAAGCATCCAGTCTTTGATCCATTAACGGATGACATACGCTTAAATATTTGTCAAAAGAAAATGTTTCAATAAAAAATATATCAAGTTTAAAATGCTTTTATTTTGCAGCTATATGAATATTCCATAAATTATTTTTAATAATAATATTTTTAACAGGTATATTTAACAAATATGTAATTTTCAAGGTGGGTTGTATTTTCGATTTTTTTTCGTTTTTTAAACTCAGTTTTCAATGCTATCAATTTATAAATATATTTATATTCTTTCTCGTTACTCTCTCATTATTAATTATTAATTCTTCCGGCAATGGTTGGCTAACTTCTTTATGTAGTTATTTTTATGTTTCTTTCCAATGTTTTTATTTATTATTTTTTATTGTGCTGATTGCAATAATCATTCTCTAATCCAAATCATTTATTAAACCTACGTTATTACCTATATCATAAGATATAATGTGTGATTAAACTATATTATGTAAGAATATAATATATAACTTTGTATCGTACTTTTTTGTTTGTTTTCGCTTTTATAACTCGTAACAATTACTTTCTCCTGCTGGAAATTCAGTATTTTATGTATTTTTTTTATTTTAAACAGTTTTAATCAATTTTGTTATATACATTACTTTCTTTACTTTCATTGAGTTTCGAGTGATACTTATAACAATTAACTTATAATTAATTAACCAGAATAATACTGAAATTAAGAGTGAAAATTAAAAGAAAATTAATTAGATGTCAAAATTATTAATTATTAGATTTTATTTTGTTTTTTATTCAAATTTAATTTTCTTTTGTAAAGACACAAATTAATAATTTCTAATTACTGCTTTAAAAAAAGGTAAATAAAAAAAATAAAATGATAATTTAAATAGGTTTTCAAAGACAATTTGAAATTATTAAAAAAAAAATTATATTATTATTAAATAATAAAAAATATGCATATAACATTTTTTAAGATTCCAAGGAACCCCTTAAATTACAATGTATTATATAACACGTATAAAACTATTACTTTCTATGAGAACATTTTAATTTATGTAAATTTTATTTATTTCTCTATTCTCTATTTATTTAACACATTTAAATTATCTGTTGTGCTGAAGTGGGGAAATACCTTAGGTTTTTGTCAATAATTAATGCTATTCTTGATAGTATAAATCAATTCATGTTGTATATATTATATATATTTTCTGGTATATTAATATTAGAAGTTATTCAGGTTTTAAGCGATGCCATTGTACTACAGTTTGTCTGGGTTTCGAGATCATATCCTGCCAATGTTTCGTTTCTGAAGCCCCAGAGCCGTTTTTACCTATGTATGAATTAGACATTAATTGTAGATAAATAAATGATTATGTTTTAATTGGTAACATCTAATTAAAATTTAAACAAGAAAGGAAGCTAACTTCGGCACGCCGAAGTTTGTATACCCTTGCAGATATTATTTCATTAAATTGTACCTATACTTATTGTTTAGAGTTTGACAGTTACAGTTTTACATTCCCAGTTTTACATTTTCTCTACATTTACCGATCGGTTTATATGGCAGCTATATGATATAGTTGTCCGATTTTCATGAAATTTATACCAAAATTCTAGAATAATAAAGTAAGCGTATATCTTAGAGTAGATGTAAATACGTTGAAAAACAACGAAGTTATACTTTGTTTCCTGTTAATTTCCCGATCGTTTCTATGGCAGCTATAAGATATAGTCGTCCGATTTTCATAAAATTTTTACCAAAATTTAAAAATAATATAAAATGGCCATATCTAAAAAATGGTGCAAAAATGTTTAAAAACAGCAAAGTTATCATTTTTTTTCTAAAAATTTATCGAACATTTGTATGGCAGCTATATGATATAGTCGTCCGATCCGGCCCGTTCCGACATATATAGCAGTGAGAGCATATAGAAGACTATATGCAAGTTTCATTGAGATAGCTTTAAAACTGAGGGACTAGTTTGCGTAGAAACAGACAGACAGACAGACGGACAGACGGACGGACAGACGGACATGGCTAGATCGACTCGACTGTTGATGCTGATCAAGAATATATATACTTTATAGGGTCGGAAAGGTCTCCTTCACTGCGTTGCAAACTTCTGACTGAAATTATAATACCCTGCAAGGGTATAAAAATATATTTTGTTATATTATATTTTCATTTGTATTGAAAAACTCTTCAATCCAATCCAATCGGTAATTTTACCGAAGCATTAGAGCATTTGTAGGAAGCCCTTAAACTTGTAGCCTACTTTTTCCCAAATTGGATTTTGATATTTGGTGACCACTATATCTTTGAATCGATTAATCTGATTTGTCTCAAATGTTAGTACTGGCTTAGAAACAAAACTTTCTATATCTTAGCCGATGATTTTTAATAATTTAACAGCAAAATAGTTCCAAACAATTGTTTTTTTTAAGCAGTTATTTTTTCAATTTTCAAAAAATTAATTTAGCTTATTTTTGAGATAAAAGCGATCGGTAAATATATAGACTATGTAAAGCTGGGAATGTAAAACTGTAACTGTCAAACTGTAAACGTAATAAGTATAGGTAAAATGCAATAAAACTTCCTTTATTGTTATTTTTACAGTTTGACAGGTATAGTTTTGCATTCCCAGCTTTACCTTTTTCTCGTTGAAAAACAATGAAGTTATAGATTTTTTCCTATTAATTTCCCGATCGTTTCTATGGCAGCTATATGATATAGTCGTCCGATTTTCATAAAATTAAAACCGAAATTCTGAAATAATATAAAATGGCCATATCTCAAAAATGATGCAAAAATGTTGAAAAACAGCTAATTTATAAAGCAGAGAGAGTATAAAGAAGACTATATGCAAAGTTTCATTCAGATAGCTTTAAAACTGAGGGACTAGTTTGCGTAGAAACGGACAGACGGACGGACAGACGGACATGGCTAGATCGACTCGGCTGTTGAGGCTGACCAAGAATATATATACTTTATAGGGTCGGAAAGGTCTCCTTCACTGCGTTGCAAACTTCTGACTGAAATTATAATACCCTGCAAGGGTATAATGACAAGATGCAGTTTAAAGATGGACGATGCTAAACTGCAAAACATTCTCAAAGAACACGTCGTTTTTTTCGTATATTCTTTTCCATTTAAATAAAATTAACTACTGCAACATGGTTTTGCAGTTGGACAACAACAAATATCGGAAGTTTTTCAGATCTATTTAACATACCTACATTTAAATGATAAATAATATATTAAAGTTAAATTTCATACCAGCTAATAATATTCGACCTATTAACTCGTTTCTTCCAATGTTATCGAAGTCCATTACCATAACATCTAATGAACATTCCCGTATCTTTTCCCACGGAACGTTAAAACTAAATGATTCATTAAATACAGGATTTAATGTACATGTAAATATTGGCGTTTTTCTCTTCTCCATTCGTTTGTCGCCAAATTGCAACCAAACTTTAACATATGGATCTGCAAAAGAAAAAACAATTAGGAGAAATATTTTTGAAAATTCAAATTGCGTATAAAAACCAAAGAAATTTATAGGGAAAGTTTAATTTTCCTATGTATTATACCATATGCATAAGTCATGTTTCTTGATGTTGAATATCAAACTGCAGATATTTTTAAGGTTGTATATTTTCAGTCATTCAGTTTTCAATGGAATACCCATATAGTCTTGATATTTTAAGTTTTAAAAAGAAAACTTTAAAATATATATCTCTATTCAACACTTTAAGACATAGAGGTAATATTATCGCTATTGTTTGATGAATTTAATGATGCACGCTGAATTCTAGCAGTCCATAGTTTGACAGTCATTTTACCACAAAGTATTTAGTTCTTAAATTTATTTCAGATCCTACCAGATTTTCCATTAATATCCTTAGCTTTCAAGTTCCTAGCTTTGATCAATGTTAAGGTCAAAATGGAGTTGGAAGGATGGTAACATAATGAAGATAAAAGTTCTCCACATTTATCCTTTGCCGGTGGCTTTAATGCCTTCCAAAATGATTGTTTGCCAGCAAAATCGACCTGAAACGCTAATATTATATACTGTAATAAAATATTTAAGAAAAATAAATTACCTGACATAGGGGTAGAAATACTTCGCCGATAGAGTCATCTCTAGAGAAGCGATCGTAATCAAAAACATGTAAATGTAAAACCTAAACCGATATAACGAAAATATTTATTTATTTATTTATTTATTTATTTATTTCGCCAATGGTAAACCTTATCTGGCTACTTAACTAACTTAACCGACTTAACTAATTAACATAACTTGAAGATAAAAACATAAGAAATTCCTTCTTAATTAAAGCCCTTGGTAGGCAAGGGTCCAGTCGCATATTTGGCGGTAGATTATTGTAAAAGAATAAGGCCCTGAAAATAGGCTCATTTAAAGCATAATTCGTTCGACAAATAGGCAAGAAAAATGGCTCAAATGTTCTTAAGTGCCTACTAGGAACAGAAAAATGTATACAACTAAGCAATGCAGGACAATCGATTTTGCACGAAATAATGTCGAAAATGACAAGTAAGCTAGTAACGATTCTTCTATCGTGTAGAGATGAATATTCAAGCAATATATAGTATAGTAACGTATTAGTAACAAGTACCTGGTTATTATATTTTATAACTTACCCTAGATTGTAACTTTTGAATCGGAAATCCCTCAAAGTAAAACGTTTCGTTCCATCGAGGATTTAACGTCCTGCGTTTAATTTTTGTTTCCAATCTATGTTTCTTATCGGGTAACAAAGTGACACGAACATACGGATCCGATGTGCCGCTTAAATCTTTTGCTGGCAACTCTTTGCCTTGCAGAATTTTCAGTATTAGTGTTGTATTTTGAAAATCATATTCCAAAGAAAAATGTATTTGCCCAACATTTTCGCTTGGATCATTGCTATCCAAGTACATGTCGGTCATTGAGATACTTTTGTTCTAAAAGATTTTAAAATGTATTGCAATATTACTTGAAATCAAATGAGATTAATATACATACATTCATAACATATGTAGTTTTATATACTTACAGCTGCATCCTTCGTTGTTCCCTCCCCCGCATTTCCACCTATGGAACTGTTTTGTGATTTTGTCTGCGATGTCGCCGTTCCACTTGTTAAAATAAATATTTTTTTGTTTATTTATTCAATCAACTTATTTGGAAATAAATATTTAAAATACGAACCCAATTAATGGCGTTCTTAAACTCAAGAATCCATTTAATTTCCTATTTATATTATTTTGCAAAGGAGTTGTAAGAGCTTGAGTCACCGGCGGCACTTGTGGCTTATTTGGAGGATTGCTAGAGTCGACAATGTCCTGTGCAGCCCTATAAAAATAATACGATAAAATTAGTAATATTGCATATGAGAGTTATTTAAGGAGTCCAAGTTAAAGCAACTACTTAAAGTAAGGTAATCAGAGCGAAGTTTTAGAGCGATTGGCCAAAACGACTTCGTCAGAGCTGTTTAGCTGATTAAAGATAGGGCAGCTCCTCAACTCGCTCAGTGGTGGAACTTTAGTTGCCAGCTTAATCCGTGCTTGATGATTGATGGAACTCTGTGAGACGAGACTACATATAAAATAACGCTTTAAACGCAACCATTAAAATGTAAACAAAGCAGGATCAGCTGCTGACGCTATTCAGATGTCTCCAAATAATGTAGTGCAGTGGAGAACACTTCAACTTCTAAGGGAATAAGAAGAAGAAAGACAAAACCGAAAACCGAAGACCGAACATTTCTTTCCCCCTTCTTTCGCTCTATCACGATCTCTCTCTAATTTTCGGGACAGTTGCGTTTCTTAGTTTGTTTCGGACTTCAATAAACGAAGCCCATTCAAATTGTTTTTGTTTTTTTTGGAGATGCACCAACAAATCGGACTCGAAGGGAGTTCGGGGTCAAGTAGCAGTCGGCAGAGCGTCGATTCTGTCGACGTCGCAGTCGGCGTTGTCGCGTTGATGAATTGTTGATGAAAAGGCCTATTTATGAAATGTGGTACTGCAGGGTAACAGCTGACAGCTAACATGGGACCGGTCGCTAACAGCTAAAATCCAACAGACGGTCTGTCCCTAACAGCAAACAGTTAACATTGGACCGCTCGCTAAGAAATTTTTGTGTCCATTTTCGTTGTATGAAATGACCAGTCTATATGTTGTATGGTTAGTGCCTTAACGTAGGAAAAATCAGCATGTCTAGGGTTAAGGTGCTTGGGATCAAATCCCAGTTGGACCTTAGATTTTTTTTCCTTTTATAATATGAAATTAATTTATAATAACATAACATAAACATAACATAATAACATACAAATATCATTTTAAGTTTTTAACATTTTTTAAGACACATTACGTCTGTTTGTTGTATGTACTTTATTAATTTCTGCCGGTTCTTAATATTTTTTTTTCCTTTGGTTTATTTTATTTTTTTTATCTAAGATTACTTCTTATAAATAAAATTATGTTTATTTGATTTAACAAAACAACAAACCAAAATCTATATTTTAATAGAGGTTAAAGTTGTTTTTATGTGTTTATACTACATATGTACCCTTCCGGGACATTCACTCATCTATTGTACATGCACTCCTGATACACTACTCTTACACTACTCTGTCCCTTTCGCACGATCAGCAACTGACCCACCAATACACTGTGTCACCAATAAATAATTCATAATAAAAATAAAAAACAAAACAAAAAATTTAAAAAACGCAAATCCATCTCGCTCATTCCCTTCGTCAACAAGCTGACGGCAGGCAAAGCATTGATAACACGCTCTATGTATAGTTGTATACTCTTTGACATTACGTAGTAATAAAATGGGGCTTTTACTTTTCAAAGAGGAAAAAGAGTGGTTGAGTTTTCAGTTTTAAGAGTCCCTTCGAATTGACTGCAAAATTATAGTTTTGTTCTACATAAATACGATCTTTTTTAGCGATACTATTATAGTATTGGTTTTGATTCCCATGCAATTCTGAATTCTTCTTTTGCCTGTGAAAATTTGGGTATTCACTACGAAACGTTAACAATAACAAAAAAGGAAGCTAACTTCGGCACGCCGAAGTTTGTATACCCTTGCAGATTGGTTTCGATGTTTATATTATAGATTTAAATGCTGAAAACACTCACAAAACAGAGTTTCATTACATTTTACCTATACTTATTATGTTTACAGTTTGACAGTTACAGTTATACATTCCCAGCTTTACATTTTCTCTACATCTAAGGATCGCTTTTATGGCAGCTATATGATATAGTTGTTCAATTTTCATAATATTGTTACCAAAATTCTGAAATAATAAAAGAAGCTCATATCTAAAAGTAGATAAGAATATGTTGAAAAACAACGAAGTTATAATTTTTTTTCCTATTCATTTTCCGATCGTTCCTATGGCAGCTATAAGATATAGTCGTCCGATTTTCATAAAATTTTTACCAAAATTCCATACAAATATAAAATGGGTATATCTTAAAAATGATGCAATAATATTAAAAAACAGCAAAGTTATAATTTTTTTTATAAAAATTTATCGAACATTTTTAGGGCAGCTATATGATATAGTCGTCCGATCCGGCCCGTTCCGACATATATAGCAGTGAGAGTATATAAAAGACTATATGCAAAGTTTCATTCAGATAGCTAAAAAACTGAGGGACTAGTTTGCGTAGAAACGGACAGACGGACGGACAGACGGACATGGCTAGATCGACTCGGCTGTTGATGCTGATCAAGAATATATATACTTTATAGGGTCGGAAACGTCTCCTTCACTACGTTGCAAACTTCTGACTGAAATTATAATACCCTGCAAGGGTATAAAAAGAAGGCACAATTGAGACTTAACAGACGCCGAAACTCCAAATAGATTTACTATCGATAATAATAGCCATAGTCATGCCCGTCTGTTCCCTCAGTTTTTAACAATCTATCTATACCTATCTGAAACTATGCAGATGTCTTCTTTTACTAGTAAACATATAATCGGGATCGAGCTGGATCAGACTACTAAATCATATAGCTGTCAAAGGAACAAATGGAAAATGTTATAACTTCACTGTTTTTAATATATTTTCAGATAAGGCCATTTTGTATTATTTCAGAATTATATAAAAATAGTGATGAAGTAAGTTTTATCAAAAGTGAATTAATATATATACATCATTGTTTTAAAATTGTACAAAAGTAACTGAATTATACATACATTTACAATCTGCAAAGTTTAAATCAAACAGTTGACGGATTAGTTAAGGGGGGACATCTGAGTAACTTTTTTTAAAAATCGAAAAATTTTTTGTTGCTTAAAAAATACTTTAGAGTCTTAAAAATAACATATCAAAAGATAGAGTCCGGCAGAAGTTTCTAAGTGTCGAAATTTTCCATTTTGCAGCGATGCCTCATATGTAATCATATACGATTTTAAAACTTTAAACGCGTTTATTTCAAAACCACTTTTTTTGAGTTGGCCGAAAACATAACTCCAACAAATCTTAACCGATCGATCTGAAATTTTGACAGTATATCCAAAATACCTATGGCTATCGGCACACGTAGGATTTTTTTTTTTTTGCTTACTTTTTTTTTTAACAACAATTTTGTGACGTTTTTTTTTCATGAAAATTGAACTTTACTTTAAAATTTTTCGATTGGCTTTTTCATTTGGCCAAAAAAAAATTCTAGAAAATTGGCAATTTTTTTGCCAGTTACTCAGATGTCCCCCCTTAAGATTAGTGTATTATATGTACATATACTTCGTTATGGGTATCCGCAGTACCACATAAATATGCCATTTCATTAACGTGCCGACTGAAACTTCTACCGAGCCGACGATCTCATTCGACAATCGTGGCAAAACCGACTCTCTCACGCGTATCATTAAAAAAACATTTACAAATTGTTGATGAAATGTTGAGGACAACAAGGCCGATATTAATCATTAATAATCTCTTTCGGACCAGCACATAAACGTGGTGAAGTTATCCATCAAGAAAGGAAAGGTTAAATTGTTTAAACAGATTACTATCGTCGAAAACATTGGATTACATTGAAAACAGTGTAATTATATTGAAAATATTTTAATTATATTGAAAACAGTGTAATTATATGAAAAAAAGTGACTTAAGTGATTTAATTGAGAAAGAACTAAAAGGTAATACAGCAAACAAATTGCGAATTAAACAAATTGCGAATTATTGAAAAGAAATTATATATATTTTTTTTATATTTAATTACTAATGACGAGTACTGCAGGGTAGCATATGACTACTGTGCTCCAAACTACTGGTCAAAATTATAACACCGTGCAAGGTTATAAAAACGTTAACAACAACTTTAAAATTAATCTGACACTAAAAATCTGACGTTTTTTTAACTTACCTGAGACTATAACTACTCGAGTCCTCATCTTCATTGGGCTCTATAAATTGTAATTGCGACCTTTTGTGCCGCCACCACAAATAGCCGCCAGCTAGGAAGAGTGAGATTGCTATGATTAAACCCAATATAGCCAGACAAGCGATTAGTAATATGCTCGCCATATCTGCAAATAAAAAAATATTTTCCATTTACTTAAAATATTAGAATATATAAAATCAAAACAAAATATAGCAGCCGAATGGTTATGTAAGCACATCTATATCTATGTACATAGTTGTTTTTGCTTATGTGACTATTACTCCGTATAGTTGAATCATAAAATCATGGAAAAATATAGAAATCATATCAATGAAAACGCTTTTGCCTAATCCTTTTTTTTTTTTTTTGATAAAATGTATGTATAAACACATAATACCTCAAAAAATTATACTTTGTTAATTATAAATGTTTATTTAAATTATTATTGCCCCCTTTTAATCGCGATATTCAATGTTTGTATCGCTAATATAAAAAAGGCACATATACATTATTGCAAGCAGCTACTGAAAAATACTCTATCGAATAGAGTAATGAGAAGTGCAACCATCCCGAGTCCTTAACAGATAATTTATACGATATCTGCGATTAACGGAACTTTTAATTAATATTATAATAAGAAGGTAGTTTGTCTTTCCTTTCAATTAACTAAAATTCGGAAATATATGGACAAATTGTTGTAATTCAAAACAATACGCCGTTCGTGTATAAGTTAATATCGAGCTACTTATGCCGAGGAAATAAGACATCGAATACATTTTATTTATAAGAGACCTGTGTTGTCAAAGCTTGATATTCTCTTTGCGCATGACAACTAATAAAATCTAAATCCAGGAAGAGAGAAGTTGCAAGAACTTTGAAGCTTATAGGGTCTTCCCACACACCGTCAAAACGCATCCACCGTCCGTTAAACAAACGGTCCATAAGGTTTTGCCGTTCCGAATTTTCCCAAATGGACCGCCGTTAGAACACATTAAAATCTGACCACGGTTTGTTTGGCGATAGTTTTTCGGTGCAACTCTGATTTCTTCTTCTTAAAGCCTAGTACTCTGAGTATACTTTAGTCAGGGCCGGATTTACACTAGGCACAGGGCGGAAAATATTTGGGGGCGGCATAATTTTAAACGACAATCGAAAATTTTTTGTCATAGAAAAATTTTTTGTAATGTAAATAATTTAAATATGATATAAAGTAGATAAGGTAACACTAAGAACTATTATATGTAAATATCGATAAGAACACGAGCACTCGATATATTGTTATCGACCATGTACGATCGTGAGGAGTGCGAAAACTAATAAAACTGGCGCGAGTAAGAGAGGACGTGAAATTAATAAACTAAAGAAATAAAGAGTTTTACAGTAACAAAGGTGGTATATACGCGTGGAACATATTACGTTATTACTGTAAATTTCTGAAATTCTCCAAATAATGGAAATTTTTTGATGCTGATAGAATTCCTCGCATTATTTGATCCGTTTTAAGAAGAACACATCCGAAGATTTGGGAACAAAGGATCTGGCAGTACAAGCTATTTATTGAAAACCAATTATGAAGAATTCATACAACTTTTGGCAGATAAATTATCATCCATCATAGTTGAGGAAATCAATACGGCAAAGTATTACGCAATAGTAGTGGATTCAACTCCTGATGTTTCGCACGTCGATCAACTTTCATTCGTTTTGAGATACGTGCAAAAAAACGGCACACCTGTTGAAAGGTTTCTGATGTTCATTGAAAGCACTGGACACAAAGCAGAAGATTTTTTGATTGCTGTAATATCTGTTCTTGAATGCTTTGGCCTTGATATTGCAAACTGTCGAAGTCAGTCGTATGATAATGCGAACAATATGACAGGAATGTACTCAGGTTTACAAGCAAAAGTCAAAGAAATCAACGATCTTGCGGAACACACTCCTTGTGCTGGTCATTCGATGAATTTGGTTGGAATTCACGCAGTGGAAAGTACTTTCGAAGCAGCATCTTATTTTAACACAGTCCAAGCATTGTACAATTTCTTCACTGCATCTACACATCGCTCGGAAATTCTACAAACTCATGCAGGAGAGAAAATCGCTTTGAAATCATTGTCTACAACAAGATGGTCAGCTCGTCACGAAGCAGTAAAGGTGCTCAACAAGTACTATGGTGATATAATTGAAACTTTAATTACCATTGAAGAAGACATCACTGAGAACGCAATCACAAGGCAAGAAGCAAGAGCACTTCGCATCCAACTTGAACGACTGGAAACAACATTCATGCAGATTCTTTGGCATTTTTTACTTTCGAGATTCGATGCTGTTAGCCGAAGGTTGCAAAAGGTTGATATCAGCTTACCTGATGTGATTGATGACTATCGTGGACTGATCAAAGTAGTAGCTGATACACGAATGGAATTCGACGTTTATGAAAATAAAACGTTAGAAATCTCAGAAAGTCAAAAGCACCAGACAACTGTGTCTAGAAGAAGAAGAAGAATCGCGAGAGGGAGATGTTCAATTGTCATTCTTGACAATCTCGATTCTGAATTGCGAAGAAGATGCCAAGCATATGAAAAAATTCAGGAAAATTTTTCAATTATCACTCAATTTGGCGATTTAAATTCCTGCGAAATTCGTAAAACTCGGAATATCTAAGAACAATTTATACCTCAGATCTCGAACCTTCATTGAATGACGAATTGGTGCACTTCCATGCGTATTGCTCTGAGGAAAAATTAGAACATGATTCACCATCCAAGCTTTTGAAACCTTTGAAAAAGAACGACTTATATACTGAGTTCCCAAACGTAGAGATAGCATATCGTATATTTATGACATTGGCGGTGACGAATTGCAGCGCAGAACGTTCATTCTCATGTTTGAAACGATTGGAAAACTATGTTCGTTCAACTATGACGGGCAGTCGGCTAAATAGTCTAGCGATTCTGTGCATCGAGTCGGATTTACTTGAACGCTTGGATTGTGATGAATTAAATAATCAGTTTACGGTAAAGAAAGTCAGGCGTGTTCGCATTTGAAATGTGTATCAGAAACGCATTAAGTCCATTGTAATTTTTTTCATTGAATTTAAAATTTATATCATCCGACAATTTTATTTCTTTTTTGGACAGTGGATCTTGACGACGGTTAAACAATGCAAAACAAAATTACCACACTTTGCCTTAATTAACCCATTCAATCGAAAAATTGAACCATTTTCTAAACGAATAATTAAATTTATACCTAACACTGTAATAATTAAATAATAGGGTGTGCTCTTGTAAATTCAACGAAAACGATTATAAACATTTATAATTATCTCGTATGTTGACTTCAAGTTTTATTTCCTTGTAAAAAAGCCTCATGAATTATTCCCTGACTATGAAACAATAAATGAGTTTAAAATGAACGCCTTGAATCAATTTCATCTGCTAATGGTATACCTAACGATTTCATTGACACTTTATTAAGGTATAATTTGAAATAAATAATAAAGGCGGCATTTTATACAGCGCCCAGGGCGGCATTTTACAGAAATCCGGCCCTGACTCTAGTTATACGGCTAAACTCCATATAAAAAAAAGGGTGTGAAAAAAGGAAAAAGAAGAAATTTGTGCCTCGTCGTTTTTGCCGGTACTCTGATGACGAAAATGATGCCTGCGAAAATTTAATGGCGTTTTCAGATCAAGAGAGTAATACTGTCTTCCCACACAGCACATTTGTGAGGAACGTTTGGGATTTTTAACAAATGTGAAACACGTGTTCCCACACAACGTCAAAGCACATTCAACATCCGTACAGCTGATCGATCAGCTGTGGCTCATGAAAACGTAAACAAAGGCTGTCGAATTGGCAGTTGCAAATGGAGCATTTACCAACTATTTTGGCTGTCGTACAACAGCAAAAGGCAGAGATTGCGTCAGAATTTATCCGCACTAAATTTAAATGAATTAAATGACAAGGAATTTTAGTTTTTCTAATGATTTTTCTCTAACAAAGAGCAAATTCCCCGAAGAGTGTCTATAGGTGGTATAGGCATCCAAAATCTTTAAAATAAGGTAGAGGTAGGCGGTTTATATTAAATAACAACAATTGAGGACATATTGGGGCAAGAATATACAGAAAAAACGCCAAGAACTATTTTGGGCATGCTTGTAGCTTTGGCGCCACGTTTTAAATTCCATATCTCATTTGTTCCTCGCCAAGTTTGTTTACATTTTCGTGGTGAATGGTCAAATTAAGAAGTAGAATCAGAGTTGCACCTATCGGTGCAACTCTCGCCTAACTATCGCTAAACAAACCGTGTTTAGATTTTAATGCTGATCTAACGGCGGTCCATTTGGGAAAATTCGGAACGGCAAAACCTTATGGACCGTTTGTTCAACGGATGTTGAATGTGCTTTAATGTTGTGTTGGAAGACCCTATAAGCAGCTGATATCGGGGTATAACATTAATTGATTTGATTTTTTCTTACACCTAAAAGATGGAGCGAAAATTGAAAGAAAAGTATAAATGCCGTACCGACAAATTTTCTGCCCGCGAGGATAAAGTAGTATTAATAAGTGCGGTCAGGGCGAAACCCATAATATGGGCTTAAAAAAGTTCCTCCTAATCAAGTAATCGTATGTATAGGGGCGACGACCAGTTTTCCTTTTCTCCTTCAGCTCTTTAGCGGCGAAATATATTAAGAAAACGCCAAAATCCAATCCGGTTGAATTCATCTTTATTTGTGTGCAAACAACAAACAGCTGTTCAGTAATACCCTTTTCATGGCGTTTCATGACTTTTCCTTAATTATTTTGGTCACACTGGTTACCGAGCCAAATAAACAGCGATTCCGCTATAATAGGATCTTCCCACACACCGTCAAAGCGCATCCACCGTCCGTTGAAAAAACGGTCCATAAGGTTTTGCCGTTCCGAATTTTCTCAAATGGACCGGCATCAAAGAGATGAAAATTTTACCAACACTACGAAAATGTATACAAACTTGGCGAGGAACAAATGAAAAATGGAATTTAAAATGTCGCGCCAAAGCTACAAGCATGCCCAAAATAGTTTTTGGCGGTTTTTTTTTATTCTTGCCCCAAAGTGTCCCCAATTGCTACTATTTAATATAAAACGCCTACTTCTAAATTTGTTGTTTATAGATTTGGGAAGCCTATACTGCCTTTTCACACTCTTAGAGGAATCTGCTCTTTGTTAGAGAAAAATCATTAGAGAAACTCAAATTCCTCGTCATCTAATTCATTTTCATCCCAACCGTTCCTCACAGATGAGTGGGAAGACAGTATTAGCTGATATTTTCAGCCGTTTGTATGGGAGCAGCTGTTTTTAGTTGTAAATATCGGCTAACTGTCCGATACATCGCCGATATTTCCAGTAATTCAGTCGTCGAGGGAATACCAAATACGTAATTAAATATTTTTCGATAAATATTCTTATTCTTTGAGTGTTCCCTATTGAACAGTACCCAGAGCGACGAAACAAATTTAAAGTCTAGTACTAACATGAGGTAAACATTTTGAACGTAGCAAATTATCAGATTTTCCAAGGCTTCATTTTAATCTATCTTGCTAAGTATAAAGCGAACTCTGTTGGCCCTAGCGCCCCTATCGATTAAAATGCAAGAAATTTTATTTATATATGGATTTGCATCAAACGGTGCGTTTAGCAGAACAACATGGACTGATGATGGATTTCTTTCAATAGTTCTGCGTATGATCTTTGATCATAATGCAAGATTTTATCTATCATGCGTAAAAAAAGTACGCAACCTCTGTTCGTGTGTCGATGCTTGAAACATAAATTAAAATAATCAAGAGAAGAACGTAATTTGTTTGGAAATATAAATTCTTAATGACGAATTCATTGGAATCTTTAATTATTTTTTAAAATGTAGTATTTATTAATAAATAGTTAATTGCAAAATTATTTATTATTTATTTTTGCGGTCATTGATTCATAATTTTATGGATCTTTATATTGGTGGAAATAATTTATACGATGGCGTAATATATCATAAGCGTTTCCAAAAACACACCTGATAACTGATGTTCTGCTGAACCCAGCTCTTGATTCGTAATTTTATTTATTATATATTTATATATATCATAGATTTGAAATTTTATCGTTTTAAAAATAAAGGTATTATATAGTTAGTTTAATTCTACCGATAGATAAGGTTATTGTATATAAATAACAACAAAATAACAACTTTTTGGTGTTCTTCGCCTATATATTAACCTATATTACATGGATTAATTCCTCGGTCAGCCAATGGAGTCCGGGGAATGCCATTTCCGATCATCTGAAATTCACAAAAGAGCACAAATTATAATTAAATAAAATATATCAAAACCGTTCAAGTTAGTGAAGTAAAATATCTTTCCACGAGTACATAAGTACGTATAGATAAATCAGTCCTTATCGATCTTAAAAACCGATTAATTGATTTAATTAGCCACGGTGGATTTAGTCATTCAGTCGATATTTTCAGCGATTTTATGGGAACAGTTGTATATAGGTCGTATACGATTTAACGTTGTTTTTACTTTTTAGCAAATATAAATTCTGTTTAGCAACATAAAAATTAAAGATCTTTTAAATTCTTGTTGTGAACTTGCGGTTGGTTTTTGGTTATTTGAAGGGGGACGCTGTTAGCTAAACATTATTGCGTCTATTGTTATCGATTGCGACAATCTGACAATTGTAACCGGGTTTCACTTGGGAATATAAGGAAAATGCGCGCGTAGTGTATGCGTTATATATGCAGTTGCCTTTAAGTGTTATAAGGCTTATAATAAATATATTTTTCCAATTTGAAGGTGTGGTCACACTGTATGACAAGTCACTTTTACGTGTGAACGAATATTACAAATTACTACATATTATACATATGTACAATTAATTGACCAATATATTTTGGTATCGGACGACAACTAATCATGATTATCACCGTAAAAAACCTTCAACAGCAAACGTTTACAATTGAGTTTGATCAGAATAAAACGGTAAATTTTATGCATGTGTAAATACTTGTTATTACAAATTTTTAATACATATGTACATATGTATGTAGTTTGATGTATATGTATGTATGTGCATTAAACATAATTTTAAGCTAATTTTCTTTGTTATTCGGTTGTTTAAAGGTTTTGGAACTAAAAAAGAAAATATACGAAGAGCGCGGGGCCGAGTATATTGCTGAAAAGCAAAAATTGATCTATGCCGGTGTTATACTGATTGATGAACGCACCATTAAATCGTATGATGTGGATGAAAAGAAGTTCATAGTGGTGATGTTAACGCGCGATGCATCAGCTCGACAAACTGAAACAGATACCACAAACAAAATCCCTAAAGATTCAAAGGTTGCAACAGCGGGAAATGTTGAAAAATCGGAGATTAAACATACTGAAGATTTACCACGCAGGGAAGTGTCTCCCACCACCGCTGCCGTTCCTCCTCCAAGGCCAATATCCAATTCTGATTTAATTGGTGAATTGGCAAATGCAAGTTTGCAATCACGTGCTGAATCGAATTTAATTATGGGCGATGAATATAACCAAACTGTTCTATCCATGGTCGAAATGGGTTATCCGCGTGAGCAAGTGGAGCGTGCCATGGCTGCGAGCTTTAATAATCCAGAGCGTGCCGTGGAATACCTTATAAATGGTTTACCTGCCGAGGACGGTAACCTATTTAATGTCAACGAAGAAGCGATAAACCCAAGTTTGATTCAAGTTTCGGGTCAGAGCAATATTTCAGCAGCATCAACAGGCGAACGTCCAACGGAATCGAATTCAGGTAAAAACAATAGTATATGTATATCAGGGTTCAGCACGTTCGTCAAATTTCCTCTCACACCGATAGCCTAAATCAGTGGTCGGCACGAACCTGTTCCGCGGACCGGGCCAATGCACTGGTTGGTATTTGATATTAAAGCAACATATGGTTACCAGGATGAAATTAATGGACATTTTAAAATACAAATAATTCAACTAGTTGCTAATTTAGCATGATGGTTAAAGCCACAGAGTCAGTGCTAAATATTTGTCAGCTTTCTGACCTACAGTACTGCACACTAGTTTGTAGGTGGGGATATACTAGTTCCAAGAGAACTACCGCTATCTTTTTTACTAACCCTTGGCAATGTAAATGTTACTATCAGTTTTTGTAATGATTTTGGGCTAATCGTGGATATGCTTAATTTTCAGTAAATAAAACAACCATTTTAAATTCTAAATAGACCAACTTTATATTCTCAATACCATACATTATTATATTAATTTTGTTCTTGCCTTTGTCGTGAAAGAATTAGATTCTTAATACCAACCATTTCTAAATTAATTCTTGTTCTTACCTGTTTCGTCAAAGACTTCCTTAAAATTTTTAATTATTGAGCAATTTGTTACTAAATTATAAATCAGATCATTTCGGGAATAAACCCTATTAAAAGCAACTTACATTTCTTGTACCCCGGCTGGAATATCATACACTACCTGATCATCAACTGACCGACTGAGCTAAACCAAAAACTAATGTCAGGAACACGAACGAGAACGAAGGGGTGGCTAACAATAAGTGTATCAAATCGTACAATACTAACTAACTAGCAGTCATAAAGACTGGTACAGAGTAAATAGCCCTGACTAAGTATGGCTGGGTTGGAAGGTCGTTACGTAGTAGACGGCTTCTGCTGGAAAGCCGTATCAAGTCCCTTTCTAGAGGATTTGGATGGGCAGAGAGTTTTTCCTTGTAGGACGTTTTTTTTTTATTTCGTTCTTAACTGCAGAAATGCCGAGATCCCTGTGGATATTTTCATTGCGAATATACCATGGTGGCCCCAGTGAAATATCGCGCTGCAATATTCTCGATGCTCGAAGGCTGTGCGAATATCGGATGTTATTCTATTAACTTGCTCGATAGTTCTATGCTTTTCTCTGAAGCCAAAATGAGCTGGGATGATTTTGTGAGCTCCCAGATAAGGAATTATGTGCATTAGAAGGCATTTTTCAAATAACTTTGACAAGCATGATAGTAAACTTATTGGTCGTTAAGATGACGGAATCGTGTGGGCTTTTCTGGTCTTCGGTATCATTATAATTATAGATTTTTTCCATTTATTTGGGTAGTAGCCGAGACTTATGATCCCATTGAAAATTTTACAGATGACCTCAATAGCACAATTCGGAAGTTCAATTTTCATTTTTTGAGTTATTAGGTCATCGCCGGGATCCCTTTTCAGTTTCAGTTCCCTCATGACCTTCGTGATCTCGTTTGGACGAAATGATGCTGGAGATTCTGTTTCAGTTTGGATTTGTGGTAGTTCAAAAGGATTTGCAGCAGGGGTCGGCTAGAAAACGCCTTGGAGATGTAAGGCAAAAGTTTCGGCTCTGTCTTTGTCGCTGCGGGCCCAGGTGGAGGAGTCGACGTCGGCTTCAGTATTAAGCTGGGGGGCTAGCTGAATGTGGGAACTCACATACGCGAAGTCAATTAGATCAGGTATCTTTCTGGGGTCTGCTGGCCAATATGTGGGGCTACCAGGGGAAATGTAGTCCAGTTTATTTTTCCCATTGATGATGTGGTCGACGTGGTTTACATTTAGAAATTGTGTTAGTTCAAGTTCATGCCGTGAGACGCCGTTGGCATTCCACGTGGATATACCTAGATTGGACATTGATTATTTTGACTGTTGTGCTACAAACTACTGTATAGGAACTGCAACTTGTAGATCGTGTGAACTTCATTCTTCTTTAGGCTTTTATTATCTGGCTCAAGTTCGACTTTGAAAAGTGGTTGCGGCTTTTTGTTTTTGTTGATAATTTTGCTAACATTCTTGCCTTTAACGGCTTCTAGTATCTCAAAGGGGCGACGTCTGGTTCAATTCCTTTTAGCAGAACTTGCAGTCCCTGGCTGCTTTTTAGTTGGTAGGTGTAAAAGTTCTTTTTTTATTCTTCCAGATATTTAGACACAGCCCGGAAGTGTTCAAGTGCGCAACAATTTTGTTGACCAGGGCATTTGAACTTTTATGTTATGTGGGCTGAGCTTACGCTTAATTTGGATGTAGCGATCCATGCCAGTCTGTATGGCCGCAACCTCTTGTTGCTTATCGGAGCTCACGGTTTTTGTTACCATTGAATTTGGTGCTGCGATCAATTTCGCAATATCAGTTGTTGATTTAGTTGTTGTTTTCGCTGCGTTTGCAGAAATTGCAGCCCTGCTTGTTGTTGTTGCGTCTTCCATCGAAGCCGGTGGTGGTGGGGTTTGGCATTGATGGCTCCAAGATGTAGGAGTTGAAGTGAGTAGGGCGGGAGCGCGCTTTCTTGCCATCGGCGGTCAGTAGAGCCGGGTTGGGCTTGGTAGACGTTTTTTCTGCTTCGATATCGCGAGTTGAGAAATACGTAAAACAACCGTTTCTTTCTACGCTCATTCTTTTGATCGCCACTTATTATTTTGAGCTTGTTACTTTGCAGCTCAAAAACATGTCTCACGCACTAGTGTCCATATGTCATACGTACTGAAGGGCTTGGCCTAACTTATCAGTACGTAGTTTAGAGTTTAGAATTTACCTTTTCACCATGAAAAAAAAAATTATTAAACAAACACCGCGTAGCGGTCGTCCGTAGCCACGTCTGCACTCGATGAAGATCGAATGCGAATTAATCATATCATATCATAAATCATAAATTTTGTTAAGGGGGGTACTTCCTTATGTGCGAGGTGGTTCGACGTTCGTCATTCAAGGGAGCACCCATATTTTATATTAGGTTCAACGTTCAGCCAAGTGTGTACCCATGTTCGGCGTTCATTTACCACCATAAGGTCACTTAAGGAAGTATCCATAAACGAACTAGCTGGATAGGTTTTTTGATATTTCCGGAAACCATGCATACTAGAGCTGAAAATAAATTTTCAGTACATCGATTTTTTCTTAAAAATTCTACGAGCAAATATTTTATAATTATAATAACTTTAATACCGAATACCAAAATTTTTGGAAAGAGCACAAATTTTAAATAACGAGAAAGGAAGCTAACTTCGGCACGCCGAAGTTTGTATACCCTTGCAGATTGCTTTTCATATTTATATTATAAATTATAATGCCGAAAACAGACACTAAACAGAGTTTCATAACTTATACTTATTATGTTTACAGTTTGACAGTTACAGTTATACATTCCCAGCTTTACATTTTCTCTACATCTACCGATCGCGTCTATGGCAGCTATATGATATAGTTGTCCGATTTTCATAACATTTATACCAAAATTCTGAAATAATAACAAAAGCTCATATCTCAGAGTAGATGAACATACGTTGAAAAACAACGAAGTTATAATTTTTTTCCTATTAATTTCCCGATCGTTCCTATGGCAGCTATAAGATATAGTCGTCCGATTTTCATAAAATTTTTACCAAAATTCTGGTATAATATAAAATGGCCATATCTAAAAAATGGTGCAAAAATCTTAAAAAACAGCCAAGTTATAATATTTTTTCTAAAAATGTATCAAACATTTGTATGGCAGCTATATGTATAGTCGTCCGATCCGGCCCGTTCCGACATATATAGCAGTGAGAGTATATAGAAGACTATATGCAAAGTTTCATTCAGATAGCTTTAACATTGAGGGACTAGTTTGCGTAGAAACGGACAGACGGACGGACGGACAGACGGACGGACTGAGAGACGGACATGGCTAGATTGACTCGGCTGTTGATGCTGATCAAGAATCTATATACTTTATAGGGTCGGAAACGTCTCCTTCACTGCGTTGCAAACTTCTGACTGAAATTATAATACCCTGCAAGGGTATAATATGTAAAAAGGTTTAACTTTTCCACGAGTTTACATACGTATTGAACTTTTTCGATTAAATCGGCTCGGATTACTCATATAGATCTCTCGCATAATTAAAAAAAAATCTATCAATCGCTTATAGAATCGATTTTATTTCCAGTTCTATTTTCCACCCAAGCTCGAAGCGCGTTTCCTTATCCAAAAATGCAATTGCATAGCCTAGTGTAAGTGGGCTTTAAAAACTGCACTGTCCCAAAAACGCAGCCCAATGTAAATGAACCTTAGCTTGTTATGACAATGAGTATTTATTTTTTATTTACAATACTCTTTTATAGATCCATTTGAATTTTTGCGAAGCCAGCCACAATTTCTTCAAATGCGCTCATTAATTTATCAGAATCCACATCTTTTGCATGCGGTTTTGCAGCAGGTGAGTTTTTATTATAACGATCTGTTTGTAGGAATCTTCACAATATTTTCACAGATTGGTCAGACAAATCCAGCACTCTTGCAACTGATATCAGAGAATCAGGATGCGTTTCTCAATATGCTAAATCAGCCAATTGAAGGAGAAACAGACTCGGGTTCCGGTGACTCAGTTTCTCGCGTTCGTAATCCCACCCAGATTTCAAATATATTTGCATCTGCAGATGCGCAAGAAGAAGAAGGGAGAGGAACCATGGCTGCTGGACGAAATCCCACCGATGCTACGGAAAACTTGGATTTTGAACAACAGCCACCAGGAGCTGGAGTGGCAACCATCCGCATTAATCCCCAAGATCAGGGAGCAATAGAAAGGGTATAAGAAAAACTAAATTTTAAATATAAATAAATGTTAACAATTTTTTCCTTTTAGCTAAAAGCCCTTGGATTCCCAGAGGCACTTGTATTGCAAGCTTACTTCGCTTGCGAAAAGGATGAAGAACTAGCTGCTAATTTCTTGCTTTCATCTAGCTTTGATGATTAAGATTTTGAAAATATGTAAAAAGTAACTAAAATACACAAAATACAAGAGATATCGTTACGAATAAAATTATAAAGATTATTTAAACTGAAAATGTAAATGTCTAACCACAGGATATGTCTATTCCGTAACATCCCCGTCTAAACCGGTTTTCAGACGCAGTCTACCCGTGTGAAAGGTGAAACTCCTCGTCACACAAATCTCCATTCACCTTCCTGAATCCTAAATAGCTGTGGCTAATCCAAAACAAACAAGAAAGGAAGCTAACTTCGGCACGCCGAAGTTTCTATACCCTTGCAGATATTATTTCATTACATTTTACCTATACTTATTATGTTTACAGTTTGACAGTTACAGTTTTGCATTCCCAGCTTTATATTTTATCTACATCTACCGATCGTTTATATGGCAGCTATATTATATAGTTGTCCGATTTTGATGAAATTCATACCAAAATTCTGAAATAATAAAATAAGACTATATCTCAGAGTAGATGAAAATACGTTGAAAAACAACGAATTTATAATTTTTTTCTATTAATTTTCCTAATTTTCCTATGGCAGCTATATGATATAGTCGTCTGATTTTCATAAAATTTTTACCAAAATTCAGAAATAATATAAAATGGTCATATGTAAAAAATAGTGCACATATGTTGAAAAACAGCTAAGTTATAATTTTTTTTCTAAAAATTTATCGAACATTTGTATGGCAGCTATATGATATAGTCGTCCGATCCGGCCCGTTCCGACATATATAGCAGTGAGAGCATATAGAAGACTATATGCAAAGTTTCATTCAGATAGCTTTAAAACTGAGGGACTAGTTTGCGTAGAAACAGACAGACGGACAGACAGACAGACAGACAGACAGACGGACAGACGGACATGGCTAGATCGACTCGGCTGTTGATGCTGATCAAGAATATATATACTTTATAGGGTCGGAAACGTCTCCTTCACTGCGTTGCAAACTTCTGACTGAAATTATAATACCCTGCAAGGGTATAAAAAGTATGACTGAAGCGTAAGCGTAGGAGTAAAATCGGTTACCTTTTGTTAGTCTAAGTTCATTCTGCGTTTTTGAAAAACGTGCTTTACTAATCTTTAAAATTTTTGCCAACGTTCCAAACAGGCATTTATGGGCCGGGCCAGAAGAGGAATCTTTCGGCGGCCAATTATAAAAACGCCAGCAAGCAAATTTAAAAACAGCGTCAGTCACAAACAAAAAATGTTGCGCCAGGCCTAGAGAGTGGCCTGGTAGCACTCTGTTATTTTTCCCGGTTCATTCTTATCCGGAAATCGAATCTGTTAAACTGGCTCCAGCTGGCAGTCCGCCCCCTTCATGTTGCGTATCGATAGGTTCCCCGCGCCCATCGATACCCATGGATAGGAAATGCTTTTTCTAAAAAAAAAACCATACATCACAAATAAAGAAAGTAACACTTATATCCGAAAAGTTTATTATGTAACCAGTATAATATATTATATAAATATTTCTTATATAAATTTAAAGGGTTCCGGCATTAAATCGGCCTTGTTTTTAATATTAATCAGTAAAAGGAGTGTAATGCCGATTTTAAAGCCGATAACTATATGAAATGTCCATTTTAAGATATTATATAGATTTCTTTGGAACACAATATGGATATTTTTACTAGTTGTTTACTTTATTAAATGTAGATATTTGGATAAATAAATAAATATATATTTTCATTGTCGTCATATATATTTAAACCTTTTTGTTTATCTTATAAATATATATATTTAAATTTATATTTTCAAATATATATATTTATTTACGCATATTTTAAATTTATATGTTTACTATTTTTATTTATTTATTTATTTTATATAAATATTTTCTCAGTGTAAAATATTCGTTGTAAATACTTTTGTCGTAATTTTTTAAGAAGTTTTATTATGTAAAATCTTACAAATTCTCGTAAAAAAATATTCTCTTCGTACGTTTGTACAACCATTTCATAATTCGTTAAAAATGATTTCTTTAATTGATTTGAATATAAAATACATATATTTGTTAAGTCTAAGAAACGTTGATCAACTTAAATCGAGTTTCTGAATCAAGATTTATGGCTTAATATTAACATATGATTGATTATATAACATACCAAGTCTCCGGTTTAATAGGTAAACTCTTAGAACTTTAATTTTACGGAAAGAGATGCCTCAACTAGTAATATTAAAAATAAATATTAATTTTTTGTCTTTTTATATATTAATCAAAAATTTGCAAAAAGTATCGAAATGTAATTTACTGTGGTACTTAAGGTAAATTAAAACAGTTCTCTTTCGATTTTAGCTCAATAAAATATTCGGAATATTTCAAAATTTTAAAATTTTTTCTAACATCTTTATAAATTAAACAAGAAAGGAAGCTAACTTCGGCACGCCGCAGTTTGTATACCCTTGCAGATTGGTTTTGATATTTATATTATAAATTTATATACAAAACAGAGATTCATTTATACATTTTCTCTACATTTACCGATCGCTTCTATGGCAACTATATGATATAGTTGTCCGATTTTTATGAACTGTATACCAAAATTCTAAAATAATAAAAAAAGGTCATATCTTAGAGTAAATGAAAATACGTTAAAAAGCACCGAAGTTAAAAATTTTTGTCCTATTCATTTCCTTATCGTTCCTATGGCAGCTATAAGATGTAGTCGTCCGATTTTCATAAAATTTTTACCAAAATGCTGGTATAATATAAAATGGGCATATCTTAAAAATGGTGCAAAAATCTTAAAAAACAGCCAAGTTATAATTTTTTTTCTAAAAATGTATCGAACATTTGTGTGGCAGTTATATGATATAGTCGTCCGATCCGGCCCGTCACGACATATATAACAGTGAGAGTATATAGAAGACTATATGCAAAGTTTCATTGAGATAGCTTTAAAACTGAGGGACTAGTTTGCGTAGAACGGACAGACGGACAGACGGACATGGCTAGATCGACTCGGCTGTTGATGCTGATCAAGAATATATATACTTTATAGGGTCGGAAAGGTCTCCTTCACAGCGTTGCAAACTTCTGACTGAAATTATAATACCCTGCAAGGGTATAAAAAACATGTAATTGATTTATTGCTATTCGTATAAGAACATTAGAAAAAATATTTTTTCTCTCAAAAACAAATATGATTTTAAAACAATCCACAAAAACTGTTGGTTTAATCTTTTGGGATCATAAACTCTATAACAAAATGTAAGCTCTTATTATATACATATGTTATATCCAACATTTTTTAGATTTGAAGGAATCTGTTGTTAAATAAGAAGTATGGCTGCTTGAAACTCACCATCAGTTTATTATACTGAATGTAATGATATTGCCATGTATATAAAAAAGAAAATGTACAGCTATTGCAAAACAAATAAAAAAATATTTCTAATCTCCTCTTTTACTAAAAATTTAAGAACATTTAGGTTTCAACAATGTTGGTATACATTTAGCTATATTTTATTGCCAACAAAATTTACAAACTTAAACGGAATTTAGTCAAGTATACTTGAAATATATCTCAGAAAAATAGATACATATGGAAATAAGGTTGTAGAAGTTACAACATACTATGGGATTCGATTTTCAGTTTGTTGGATAAAGAACAATTAAAGATCCCTGAAATATTAAAAATGGAATTGGATAGCACCACATTAAGATGGTCAAAACTCCATGCTAAGCTGTATAAACGATTTATATAAAGAGAAAAACATTTATAAAATCTATTAAAAGTAAAAAAAAAGATTGATAAGTAAATATATATCTTCAGTCTATGGTAAATTATTTTTGTGCACATATAACTAGATAAATACCTATACTACTATGAAACAAACAGCTAAGTTTCGGGTTAACATGATTTGTGGGGGCGAAAGGTAGCATGTTAAAACAAACTGCGTGCGAAAGATATGATATTAAAACCAATTTCGATAGTTCCAGTTCTTATAATTTTAAGATCTGCTGCTTTACACGTTCGGGAATATTTGAGAGACCACTAAGCAATACTACCCTTGTACCCAATGAGTACAGGGTATAAACCAAACCCAAAAGGAGCGACACGAAACAATTATGTGTTGGAAAAAATAACTTCTGATGCTTTTCATAAGTTCTCAGATAATTTGGCAACTCTATGATATAGTTATCCAATTCTATTAAAATCTAAAATATTATTTTAAAAATCGAACAAAAACAAATTTAAAATCGGAATTAATAACTAGGTTTCCGGCTTATCAAACAAAAAAACCTATCTTAATGAGGTGAGATAAAGGATGATGGCACCTTCAACTACACAAATTTCTAATACCATAATTTAGATAAATCGCAAAATTAATAAAAAAAAAAGCAATTTAATTGATTTCTAATTCGGCACTCTGGTAAGTCTTTAGTTTCAAGGCTGTATATTTTGCAATTATAGCATAGCAGTTGTCAGCAGATTTTCAAGTTTCGAAGTTATGAGAAAATTAAATAGTTTAGGCATCGGAAACATCAATTTTATTCAGACAAACAAAAACAACAAAAATTTTAGTTTATAAAAATTGTATTTTCACCATTTTCCCTCAACCGAATAACCTCTTCTTGAAGCTTTCCTTTTAATTGTTAATGCGATCTATTTGTTAGGGCACTCGCAAGCTGATATTCAAATATCTTTTAATATATCATTTAATTACACTTTTAACTACGTACAGTACGTTTCTGTAGATTTAGTCGTTTAAAAGTTAAGGGAAAAACAAGAAAGGAAGCTAACTTCGGCACGCCGAAGTTTGTATACCCTTGCGGATATTATTTCATTACATTTTAACTATACTTATTATGTTTACAGTTTGACAGTCACAGTTTTGCATTTCCAGCTTTACATTTTCCCTACATCTACCGATCTTTTATATGGCAGCTATATGATATAGTTGTCCGATTTTTATGAAATTTATACCAAAATTCTAGAATAATAAAATAAGCTTATATCCCGGAGTAGATGAAAATACGTTGAAAAACAACGAATCTATAATTTTTTTTCTATTAATTTCCCGATCGTTCCTATGGCAGCTATATGATATAGTCGTCCGATTTTCATAAAATTTTTACCAAAATTTAGAAATAATATAAAATGGTCATAAATAAAAAATGGTGCAAAAATGTTGAAAAACAGCAAAGTTATAATTTTTTTTCTAAAAATATATCGAACATTTGTATGGCAGCTATATGATATAGTCGTCCGATCCGGCCCGTTCCGACATATATAGCAGTGAGAGCATATAGAAGACTATATGCAAAGTTTCATTCAGATAGCTTTAAAACTGAGGGACTAGTTTGCGTAGAAACGGACAGACGGACATGGCTAGATCGACTCGGCTGTTGATGCTGATCAAGAATATATATACTTTATAGGGTCGAAAAGGTCTCCTTCACTGCGTTGCAAACTTCTGACTGAAATTATAATACCCTGCAAGGGTATAAAAATTATATGTAGAAGGAATGTTTATCAACTCGATATTCAATTTTTCGTGTGTGTAAATAAGTTACCTTACGCACACTCTTAGTGCTCAACGTCAATGAGGGACGGCCGTCCATAATCATATTTTGGCCAATTTCCATAAAGATTATATAAAAACTTCCGAACTGATAAAAAAAACAAGAAAGGAAGCTAACTTCGACACACCGAAGTTTGTATACCCTTGCAGATTGGTTTTGATGTTTATATTATAAATTTAAATGCTGAAAACACTCACAAAACAGAGTTTCATTACATTTTACCTATACTTATTATGTTTACAGTTTGACAGTTACAGTTTTACATTCCCAGCTTTACATTTTCTCCACATTTACCGATCGTTTATATGGCAGCTATATGATATAGTTGTCCGATTTTCAAAAAATTTTTACCAAAATTCTGAAATAATATCAAAAGCTCATATCTCAAAGTAGATGAAAATACGTTGAAAAACAACGAAGTTAAAATTTTTTTCCTATTCATTTTTCGATCGTTCCTATGGCAGCTATAAGATATAGGCGTCCGATTTTCATAAAATTTTTACCAAAATTCTGAAATAATATAAAATGGCCATATCTTAAAAATTATGCAAAAATCTTAAAAAACAGCCAAGTTATAATATTTTTTCTAAAAATGTATCAAACATTTGTATGGCAGCTATATGTATAGTCGTCCGATCCGGCCCGTTCCGACATATATAGCAGTGAGAGTATATAGAAGACTCTATGCAAAGTTTCATTCAGATAGCTTTAAAACTGAGGGACTAGTTTGCGTAGAAACGGACAGACGGACGGACGGACGGACAGACGGACGGACAGACGGACAGACGGGCATGGCTAGATCGACTCGGCTGTTGATGCTGATCAAGAATATATATACTTTATAGGGTCGGAAACGTCTCCTTCACTGCGTTGCAAACTTCTGACTGAAATTATAATACCCTGCAAGGGTATAAAAATGTGAAGCCCATATATGAAATACTAAAAAAGTATTAATTTATATTCAAAATTTTAATACGCCCTTTAAAAAATAAAGTTATGCAGTCAAGTTTAATAAAGAACATAATTATTTGCATGTAACTAACATTTGAAGATTAAAAAAAATCAAAACGCAAAGCGCAAATAAGTATAATATAATTTAAATTCCCAATTTCCTTTGAAAGTTATAAAATATAGTTGTGGAATTTTCATAATATCAATATTAAAATTTTAGAATCGTAAAAATGCCATACTCGAAGAATGTGAAAATATGTTGATAATTGTCGAAGTTAGACTTTTTTCTTGTAATTCTTCGATCGTTCCTATGGCAGCTATAATATATAGTCGTCCGATTTTCATAAAACTAAATATTACATTTTGAAATAATACAAAATGGCTACAAAAGAAAATAAATATTCGTTGAAAAAAAAAGTTATAATTTTTTTTCTAAAATTTTTCAGATAGTTCCTATGGCAGCTATAGGATATAGTCATTTGATTTTCATTAAATTAAATACGAAATTAGAAATTAATACAAGATGACCATATCTCAAAAACGATAAAAATTCGTTATAAAACAAAGAAGTTGTAATTTTTTTCTATTAATTTCCGGATCGTTCCTATGGCAGCTATATGATATAGTCGTCCGATTTTCATAAAATTTTTACCAAAATTCAAAAATAATATAAAATGGTCATATCTAAAAAATGGTGCAAAACTATTGAAAAACAGAAAAGTTATAATTTTTTTTCTAAAAATTTATTGAACATTTGTATGGCAGCTATATGATATAGTCGTCCGATCCGGCCCGTTCCGACATATATAGCAGTGAGAGTATATAGAAGACTATATGCAAAGTTTCAACCTGATAGCTTTAAAACTGAGGGACTAGTTTGCGTAGAAACAGACAGACAGACAGACGGACAGACAGACAGACGGACGGACAGACGGACGGACAGACGGACATGGCTAGATCGACTCGGCTGTTGATACTGATCAAGAATATATATACTTTATAGGGTCGGAAAGGTCTCCTTCACTGCGTTGCAAACTTCTGACTGAAATTATAATACCCTGCAAGGGTATAAAAACCATATTAAACAAGGGAAATATGTTGAAAAACCGCAAAATTATAATGGATATCTTTTAATTTCACCATCGCTATATATTTATACCCTTGCAGGGTATTATAATTTCAGTCAGAAGTTTGCAACGCAGTGAAGGAGACGTTTCCGACCCTATAAAGTATATATATTCTTGATCAGCATCAACAGCCGAGTCGATCTAGCCATGTCCGTCTGTCCGTCTGTCTGTCTGTCCGTCTGTCCGTCTGTCTGTCTGTCCGTCTGTCCGTCTGTCTGTCTGTCTGTTTCTACGCAAACTAGTCCCTCAGTTTTAAAGCTATCTGAATGAAACTTTGCATATAGTCTTCTATATGCTCTCACTGCTATATATGTCGGAACGGGCCGGATCGGACGACTATATCATATAGCTGCCATACAAATGTTCGATATATTTGTAGAAAAAAAATTATAACTTGGCTGTTTTTCAATATTTTTGCATCATTTTTGAGATATAGCCATTTTATATTATTCCAGAATTTTGGTAAAAATTTTATGAAAATCGGACGACTATATGATATAGCTGCCATAGGAACGATCGAGAAATTAATAGAAATAAAATTATAGCTTCGTTGTTTTTCAACGCATTTTTATTTACTCTGAGATATACGTTTTTTTTATTATTCTAGAATTTTGGTATAAATTTCATAAAAATCGGACAACTATATCTTATAGCTGCCATAGAAGCGATCGGTAAATGTATAAAATATATAAAGCTGAGAATGTAAAACTGTAACTGTCAAACTGTAAACATAATAAGTATAGGTAAAATGTAATGAAACTCTGTTTTGTGAGTGTTTTCAGCATTTAAATCTATAAAATAAACATCAAAACCAATCTGCAAGGGTATACAAACTTCGGCGTGCCGAAGTTAGCTTCCTTTCTTGTATAATTATTTTTCCGATTTTTACTTAAATTTACTTAAGTGAGAAAAAACGTATTACTACTGGAACTCACATATAATGCATGACGTGCTTTTGAGTGAAATCAATTAAATTTGCGCAAAACACATTTCTCTTTAATGATAGATGCAAATGGTCAATGGTCACCTTATGTTGCTCTATTTGCTGTTAATAGCAACCATTCGTCGAATAATTGCCGCTTATTATTGTAAATTTATTTCCCCTTCAAGAAATGTATGTTTTAGCGCAGTCAAACCAATATCTCTGAGTTTTTCACTTCCTTCGATAACGTAATTGTAAATGGGCTTTTACACTTAAAAATTCCTAAAGATAATTGAAGTATCTATAGAAATACATTACATTAATTAAATTTGGTTGGGTCTAAAACGCAAAAAAAATTTAACTATAGCCTTTAAAGATTCAAAAAGGAGTATACCAACATTGTTGAAAAATATTTACAAAAAAAAAATTTTAATATTATTATATTTATTATATTATATTATATTTAATATAAATAAAAATATAGTAATATATAATTTAAAAAAATGAAAGAAATTGTCCAAGTTTTTATAATAAATATTACTGGGGGTTCTTTAGCAGCTTTTGGTCATGTTTTTCAATCAAAGTACACCTCTTAAAATTATGCTGAAATAATTATTTTTAAGGAGCCTTAAATAAGTTATTCTCAAAAATAGCTAAATCAATGGGTACTCATTGTGTATTTTTTATTTCAATGAAAAGTTAAATGAAAATAAAATAAAAATTGAATTTGATCTTCGATATTTTTTTGTTTTACAAATATGATTCTTCATATAGGTATACATATGCAGAAACGTAGTGTTTACTGTCTATTTCTTTATATATGTATGTATATAAGAACATCATTTTTACGTCTTACAATTCCTATTTTTACCTATTAGGGAATATCTTTGTTTTAAGACTAATGTAATACTACAGTTATATATATTTTAAGTATAATAAATATTTATTTTGTTTATATATATTTTTGTATTTAAATAAAATTTGTCTAGGTATGTATGATTTATGAAACAATTTTATATATATTTATCGTTTGTGCGATTAAGTTATTAGTCTCTCACTCGGTTTTGAATTTTTCGATATCTTAATTCGATTGTTTTAAATAAAATACAATTAAAAAATATACATGTTTTTTCCAGCCTCTATTGCATTTTTTGACTAGATTCGTTAATAATAATCCATTGATAATGAACATAATAAATAACACAGATTGTAACGTAAACCTTAAGGAAATCAATATACTTAGCGTTTTTTAACATTCTATGCATTATACATTATTGTATTATAAATATTAAGTATGATTGACTATAAATGTATAAGTCTTTTTATTCACATGAATCGTAAGCTTTATATATATATATATTCATATATATACTTGTATGTATATGTATACATACATATATTTTGTGTAGGTATTGATAGGTAGGTATTGATTTATGTATGCTGGTGTCTTAAAATTATTGCTAATTTATCAGTCAATTTTTTTTTTTTTTGAATTTTTGTTTTTTTTTTAGAATTATATGTTATTACATGTAATATTATTATTCTTAATTTTAATTCAAACGCCTTATTATGCAGTTTAAAAATTGTACTAGAAATAAAGTTAATATTTGAAAGAAATGTTTAAATAAAGTTTTTTTTCCTGAACTCATATATACGAGTTAAAAAGCATATATTGTGTAGTTCTCAGAAAAAAAGAAGGCACAAAATTGTAAAAATTGTAAACATTTGAAAACCATTGGGCATAAAATTTTTAATTTTTTTTTTTTTTATTTTGATGTAAAGATTTTGAGCTTTTTTTTAAGTCCATGTCAAATCGCAAGATAGGATATAAGAACACGACCAAATATAATGCTAGAGCCTAACAAAAAATCGAAAATATGTACATACCAGAGATCTGCATTAGTACACCCCAACTACAAGTACACCACATACACAAAATATATTTTGTAAGCTCGTGCCTTATAGGGTTTTCCCACACACCGTCAAAGCGCATTCACCGTCCGTTGAACAAACGGTCCATAAGGTTTTGCCGTTCCGAATTTTCCCAAATGGACCGCCATTAGAACACATTAAAATCTAACAACGGTTTGTTTGGCGATAGTTAGGCGATAGTTTTACGGTGCAACTCTGAAAATTTGACCATCACTACGAAAGTGTTTACACACTTGGCGAGGAGCAAATGAGATATGGAATTTAAAATGTGGCGCCAAAGCTACAAGCATGCCCGTAATAGTTGTTGGCGTTTTTTCTGTATATTCTTGCCCCAATATGTCCCCAATTGTTACTATTTTATATAATGTACAACAGCCAAAATAGTTGGTAAATGCTCCATTTCAAATTTGCAACTGCCAATTCGACAGTCTTTGTTTACGTTTTCATGAGCCAAAGCTGATCGATCAGCTGTTCGGATGGTGAATGCGCTTTGACGGAGTGTGGGAACACGAGTTTCACTTTTTTTAAAAATCCCAAACGTTCCTCACAAAACTTTTAAATTGAGAATGTTGCGCATAAAAGCAACAGAGTACATTTTTGAGTAAGCCTTTTGCACCGAATATTTTTGTACGTTTTCTGTGCCCCACTCACAAACATTGTGGTGGTAAAATATCGCAAAAGCATATTCTGTATTGTTGGTAACATCTGCACTGCATTTTAAGCAAGTATACTTGTGGTGCTTCCATCAGGCACCGGTGCCGATTTCTGATACATACATATGTTCTTGCAAAAACAAAAAAGTTATTTTGTAAATTGAAAATTGCCTAGTAAACTTGTTAACAAATTTTTCATTTAATATAAATTAACTTAAGATGTGCTCAAAATTCAAATTAAAAATAAAAATGCGTAATTGCTATACATTTTGCTCGGGAACCAGTCAGACCAAAGAAATTAAAGAAACTGTATGAAAAATGTGACACCGAATTGAAGTGAATTAAAATGCCCTTTGTTGGTCAAATACCATATTAAAGACTGCATTTATCAAAGCCACTTTTTCTTCGCGGGAACAAAATCACAGCTGTTTAGTTATGTTGCTCGCAACATTTATATAGTTTGATCACTACATTTTTCGCTCGCAACATGTATCGTATGTCAGTACCCGAGAAAACTAGCGATGAGAAAGTTATTCTTATTTCTCTCTTCGCTGCGTTTTTTCATATGGAGTTTTGCTGGTAGAAGAATTTTTACAGCGGGTTTTTCTTATCTTAGTACAATGCTTAAAAAAGAAACACTGTAGGAGAAGCCCTTAAACTAATAAAACTTTAAAAGCAGTCTGAATTGGGAAATTTTACGCTTAAAACATTTTTAGAAAAATAAAAAACCAAAATTCTAATCAAAAAAACAAATATTTAGAGTGGTGTAACCTCTTAATATACTGACCAAGGATTATTCATGTCTGAGCAACACGTATTGGTAGAAGTTGAAGAAATTCAACATACGCAGAAACTTTATCGTCTTATAACTCACATGTTTATTAACCGCTTTTACTTAAAAGAAAAAATAAAACGAGCAGAAACTAAAGATTAATATTACACCTTAGTAACGGCGTTTCATGATTTGTAGTGGCTGAAATGCCCCCTTCTGTCTGTTACATCATTTTCTGTTGGCACTAACGTAGAATACTATTGCTTCCATTATCAATAGATAATGGAAAGTAATTAATATACTTCAAATTTGAAACACCATTAAATATGTGTGCATATATGCAACTTTTGCAAAAAAAAAAAAAAAAAAATCCTAACACATAAAACGAAGAAAAATAAAAAAATATTTATATATAGGTTAACCTAGCCTAACCTAACCTTTTAGAGAAATTTCAAAAAGCAATTTCAACAGTATGTTATATATTCGCATCAAAGCCGGTTAATGGATTATTTTTAGAACTGTAAAAACATTGGGCGTACTATCGATACTATCGATAAAACATCGATGTTTCCAAAAAATTAGAAACAATTTTATTTCGCATTAAAATAAACTGTAAACAATGTCTACGTATTTTCGTAGCAAATTTTAAGTTAAAAACAAATATATACAAAATTTATGTTTCATATAAAGATAAACCGAAATTTTAACTTTATTAAACAAAATGATCTAAGCATCTAATGATTATCGTTTACAAAAATTTTTAAAAACATCAATATACCGATGTTCGCATCGATATTACTCTGCCTCTAGATATCGATGTTTCCACAGCTCTCAAGTTAAAAATATCATTTTCCATTCCTGTAGCTCTTGATAACACCTACATATCTATATTTAATTTCTTTGAATTGAAAAGTTAGCCCAATATACGCATTGCATGATAAACTATTGAATTACAAATGGGGCAGACTGCTTCCAAGGAAGCACAAATTTGATTAGCACATTCCATGCAGAACATATTGTGACCGCAGGGCACTAAAGCAGTAGTCACTTGATTCTCATTGCACACACAGCACTCGCGATGTATTACAAACTTGTCGGTGCTGCCCGATTGCACTGGTTGAATGGCAACCTGTGCTTGTGCTTGAGCTTGTGCCTGGGCTTGTGTTTTTTGCTGCTGGTTCGGTTCCCTTAATGTATGATGTACAATTGTTTGCTGCTCTAAGAGTGAATCTGTGGGACTTACAGAGTTTGCGGGTGAACACTGGTGATGATGATCTGTGGATAATACGATATTCGCCGACTGACTCCAAATGCTTGGCGAGTCTCCGATTCCCTCATCCACATCAATAGAATCATTTAGATTTTTCCATATATTTAAAATCTCTGGTGGCGTATTGGCATTTGTACTGTTATTAGTACTTTTTGTAGAAGTTGTCGATGATGCTGACGAACACGACCTGGTTAGTATGTTGTTCGTATTGGGGTTTGCATGATTTGATGTGGATGTAGCTAATATTGAAGTAGGCAAGGCTTTACTTGTATTCCGAAATACACAGTTTTCAGCCTTTGTTTCATTTCCCATTAGCTGATTATGTTTCCCAGCTGAAATTCCCGAAGCCGTTAGTGTAGGCGACATTAGTTCAGTATCCGAAATATCCTCTTGTTTCTTGTAGCAATCGTTGAGTTGATAGTTTTGAATTATTGGCTTCATTTGATGAATTGAATTGTGTGCATAATCCTGATGTACGTTCTTGTATATGGATGTTAATAGTTCGGTATTTAAATCATCGTTTAATATTTGTGTTAATGAGTTCATAGTATTCGAATTGATAAAACTATTCGATTCCGCGGCCGATGACGATTCACTACCCAACACTGGATATGAACTAGATCCGGTTCCCGTTCCTAATCCGACACCAGTCCGGAGGGCAATGTGTGCTTCGATCTGCTTTCGCGCCGAATTGACATTATCTGGCAAGCCGGTTACTTCGAAGATCGGTTCCTTTTCCCGTGATGGTGTCACTATGTAAGTCTGAGTCTCTTGTTGAATGTGCTTTATTGTGGCACCTTTGGGGCCAACAACAAGACCCACTACTCTGTAAGGTACACGTACCTGTATCGTTATCTGGCCGGGCAAGCACGGTGGACCGGATTGGAGGCGAGGTACAGCACCGATACCGGAACTGGAAGAGGAACCGGAACCGGACCCATTCACACATCCGCCAACTGCAACTCCGCCGCCTCCGCTGCTTGTATGGGCATCTGTTGTCAAAGGCTTCCTTGATGCGCGTATTAAGCTGAAATGATCAGCAGCTGAGAGTATTTCACGCTTCGCCTTACTTACGTCCTCCTTGCGACCGGTCACTACGAATACTGGTTCCTCGCCGCGAACTGGCGTCTTAATATATGTGTTAGTTTTAGCCCTTAACGCCTTTATTTTGCAACCTAAGGAATAGGAATTCGGCATTTAAGTATTTCTCTTGTCAGTAAAGCAGTCGTTTAGTTAGTTTAAGACAAAACAAAAAAGAAAGTTAGCTTCGGCACGCCGAAGTTTGTATACCCTTGCAGTTTGCAATTGGATCATAAAGAATCGATCCACTCTGGTCAAATTAAGAGAAAAACATTAAAAGGAAATATTTAAAAGCTGTTTTTTAGACAGGAAATAATAATTTTGTTTTGATAAAAAAAAGTTTAATCGACTATAAAAAAACTATATTTTAGATTTGAAATATCTAATATAATAAACATTAAAAAATGTAAATGCTGAAAACCCACACAAAACAAGTTTCATTACATTTTACCTATACTTATATTTATAGTTTGACAGATACAGTTTTACACTCGCTACTTTGTATTTTTCTGTACATCCACTGATCATTTCTATGGTAGCTTCATATATGATAAAGTCCTCCGATTTTCATTAATCAACATCGACATCGGAGTTGATTTGATTTGTCCGTGTATTTGCCTGTATTTTATTTGCTGGTCTGTTCGTTAATATATTTGTACACACTGTGTATTACATATTTATACCCTTGCAGGGTATTATAATTTCAGTCAGAAGTTTGCAACGCAGTGAAGGAGACCTTTCCAACCCTATAAAGTATATATATTCTTGATCAGCATCAACAGCAGAGTCGATCTAGCCATGTCCGTCTGTCCGGTTTTTCGCAAACTAGTCCCTCAGTTTTAAAGCTATCTGAATGAAACTATGCATATAGTCTTCTATATGCTCTCACTGCTATATATGTCGGAAAGGGTCGGATCGAACGACTATATCATATAGCTGCCATAAAAATATTCGACAAATTTTTAGAAAAAAAATTATAACCCAGCCGTTTTTTCACCATTTTTGCATTATTATTGAGGTGTGGCCATTTTATATTATTTCAGATTTTCGGTTTTAATTTCATGACAATCTGACAACTTTATCATATAGCTGCCATATAAAAGATCGGTAGACGTAGAGAAAATGTAAAGCTGGGAATGCACAACTGTAACTGTCAAACTGTAAACATAATAAGTATATGTAAAATGTAATAAAATAATATCTGCAAGGGTATACAAACTATAGCGTTCCGAAGTTAGCCTCCTTTCTTGTTATATTATTAAGATACTTTAGAACAAAACAAATCGTTTATAATACATATCGATTTTATTGCTCTCAACGCTTTTTTTTTTTGTCGAGCAGTGAGTACAATCTGTCGATAAAGGGTGTAGGGAAATACATTCTTAAATAATTTAAAAATTATCAGAGATTACTTACCTTGCCTACCGACTATTTCGGCCACATGCTCTGAACTGGGCACTGGAACACATTCAGTCATGTTTTGTGATTTCTTGGAACGATCTTCTAGAGGTACCATACCGGTACCGGTTCCCGTTACTGTGGGCAATAAAAAGCAGCTGCTAGATGACGATGTTAAAGCCATATTACTATTATCCGTTTTCGAATTTATATTGGCCATTTCGTAGTCACTTTGTACAGAAGCCAAAGGTTGAACAGACTGCTGTTGGACATAGCATGCCTGATTGTCATTTAAGCCCACCAATGATAATTCCAATGCCAATTGCAATGTTCGTGGATCCTCTGATAAGGATATTGGCACAATAGATGATGTATGATGAACTTTTGGCTGTTGTTCAGCCATAAGTTGATGTACAGGATTCATTTTTATATTAATATCGTTCAAAACCTTTAAAACGACTTAGACTCTACTTCTCGTTTTTAATGTTCCAGATCCTGTTATTCGAAAGTGATGAAATAAGAATAGATGCTAAGTTCAATCCACCTTATTTTGGTTAGACGTTAGTGTATTCAGCCACATTTTTCAGTAAAAATCCTAATTATGTTTTGGGTTCCTTCATTGATTTTCTGCGATAAATAAACGGAAAAATTAGTAAAGTAAGTTTTTGTTGTACATACAAATGTTTATTAAAGAGCTATACGTATATATGGTATATGTACATTTCGTCAACGTTTCATCAATAGCCGACGTTTTGTTGATGATTCATCGATGAATCGCCATACAAACTATTGATGAATTTAACATGGGCATGTCATAGGCTGTCATCAACAGCATTTCATCGATGAATTGTTGATGAAATACTGATGAACTGTGGTACTGCACGGTATTATGTATGTACATACATATGTGTGTACATACATGTGTGTGTGTGTTTTGGCACTGACGAACCTCTCCACCGGACAATAAGAGAGGACAGTTTGCATTCGGGTCATGATGAACACTTTGGGCAAATAATAACTTTCCGCTATCCAAAATTTTGACATTTATGTACTTTTATAGATACGTCACTACCATTCACGCGAACCGTACTGGAATACACCGCGCTCATCATAACCAACCCCTAAACTTACAAATTTTGTATGTCAGTCACCCCTTGTAACTTATTTTTTGCCGCTGCCCCTTCCTGAATCAAATGTATACATATCAATCATATACACCCAAACATAAATGTTTATTCGAATTAAGACATTCACTTTATAACTTTTATTTGGTTTTCACGCAAGTAATAAAACTCCGTCAATAAACATGTTTTTTTTTTTAGTGGTTAACCAAAATTTACGTATGTATGTATTGTATGTACACCAGGAAAACTTCGGGATAGCGCCAGGTACACATTCTTTAAGATCCACAGTCCACGCCTTTTGTTATACTCATTCAGTGACATTGAGTTTAAAACATAAACAATTTAATGTATATCAACAGTAGCCAAGTCAATATATTTATATATAAGCGAATGTATGTTTAAATCATTTGTTTAATGCGCACCAGAAATTCCATTACATTTAACATTGCCGGCTATCAAACAACTAGAGCGGGAAAATAATAAATAATAATCCTGTAGAGCTGCAAAAAAATCGATGGAACTTCCGATAGTATCGATAGTGTGCCGCCGGTTCCCGTCTTCGATATTTTTCAGACTATCACGCGATGTATTACTACTTCGATTGGATACGGAAAATTTAATATTTACTTATTTTCTCTTTTTTTTCGACAGAAATATTCGAATTTTGGTGGTTTCGGTGTTCCGGTGGTTACTTAAAAATGGATAACGAGGGAAAAAGTAAGTGGATACAAAAGATATTAAGAGATTAAATTCATATATAAGGTTGTCAAAAAAGTCTTGCGCTATTTTCGCTAGGTGTCTTTGCAAGCGCGTAGTTCTAGTTTTATTCGTCGCATCGGTTTACACTAGACCTTTTTGGAAAGCTCTTTCCACGCGCTAACATTAGTTTTATTTATGGTTGTTTGTTTTTAGTCGTTCGTAAGTTATAGCGCCGCAAACATGAAGCAAAATAAAGAGAAAATAGTCATATTTTACAGTACTACTACGGTAATGGCAAAAGTGCATTTCATGCTGCCAATAAAGATAGTTTCAACGTTTTCGTTCTGGTGCAGAGGTATTCGAAGAAGCGCCACGCTCCGGAAGGCCTGTCGTCGAAAATTGCGATAAAATCGCTGAATTGATCGAAAGAGACCGGCATTGTAGCAGCCGTAGCATCGGCCAAGAGCTGGGCATGAGTCATCAAACCGTTAAAAACCATTTGAAGATGCTTGGATTCAAAAAGAAGCTCGATGTATGGGTGCCACACGACTTGACGCAATAAAAATATTTTTGACCGTATGGATGCATGCGAAGCGGATGGTGACTGGATGGAAAACAATTGAAAATTCTATAAAAATATCGTAAGACTTTTTTGACAACCTTATACAAAAGTCGATCTAGCCATGTCCGTTTGTCCGTCTGTCTGTCTGTCTGTTTCTACGCAAACTAGTCAGTTTTAAAGCTATCTGAATGAAACTTTTCATATAGTCTTATATATACTCTCACTGCTATATATGCCGGAACGGGCCGGATCGGACGACTTTATCATATAGCTGCCATAACAGATGTTCGATACATTTTTAGAAAAAAAATTATAACTTTGCTGTTTTTAAACATTTTTTCATAACTTGTTAGATATGGCCATTTTATATTATTTCAGAATTTTGGTTTTAATTTTATAAAAATCGGACGAATGATATAGCTGCCATAAGAACGATCGGGAAATTAATAGAAATAAAATTATAGCTTCGTTGTTTTTCAACGCATTTTTATTTACTCTGAGATATAAGAATTTTGGTAAAAATTTCATAAAAATCGGACAACTATATCTTATAGCTGCCATAGAAGCGATCGGTAAATGTATAAAATATATAAAGCTGGGAGTGTAAAACTGTAACTGTCAAACTGTGAACATAATAAGTATAGGTAAAATGTAATGAAACTCTGTTTTGTGAGTGTTTTCAGCATAATATAAACATCAAAACCAATCTGCAAGGGTATACAGACTTCGGGGTGCCGAAGTTAGCTTCCTTGTTTTATAGATATATTGGATTCTGGTCGCGATGATAATTACGGCCATTCTTGTTTCCATAATTTATTTCCATGAGAACCATACCGCCGCAGCTCGTCAAGAGCCTGAGGACCATACCGCCGCAGCTCGTCAAGAGCCTGAGGACCATACCGCCGCAGCTCGTCAAGAGCCTGATGACCATACCGCCGCAGCTCGTCAAGAGCCTAAGGACCATACCGCCGTACCTAAATGGTTCTCAATGTAATTTTCGGGAGCTGATGAGCAAGATTAAACACCCAGGGAGGCTTCGATCTCTGCGATGAAGAAGCAGAGATATATGAACAAATTTTCAGTTAAAATTTTGTTACGTTTTGAAATTATTTTTCTTTTTTGTTATTCTTGTTGGACAACCAGTATTCATTTGTATTATTTTTATTACATATATAAACATAGTTCAATAAATACCCAAGACTATTTTTTGAAATTTTTAATTTGTGAGTTTTTGGGGTTTTAATATGAATGTTTTGGGTGGGCTATTCAAGTGAGCGGCAGTGTATTTTTTACACTTCATATTTACATACATATTTACATAATACATATAAAGAAAAACAATAAACATATATAATACATATAACGAAAAAACAATTAATCATTAAAGCTTATTCTAGATATTTCTTCGGACATTTCCATTGCTCATCACCTCCAAGCAATTATGGCCGGAATTATTCCTGCGACCGGCACCCAACATATCTATAAAAAAAACACGAAGATGAGACAAGATGATGAAGATATAGTTTAATCGTGCTTACCAAATATGATGCTAAGTGACAACAGTGAATGTCACGACAAAAGAGAATATATTTTGTTTGAGCATGATTAATGTGATTAAATTTCTTTACGTTTTACACGTGTGTATTTAGCGTTGCCAATTTAGCTATTTTACCACGGGAGTTAGTTTTTTCTTAGCTTTTTGAAAACAGATGCCATCTTCACACTTAAATACTTCGTAGCATTTTTCCGTTTGAATGGCGAGTGATAGATAAAATGCCTAAAATATATTAAGCTTAGTACTGTGACGACGAAAATCCGTCCAAACTCCATATAAAAAAAATGTGTGAAAAAAAGAAGAAGAAGAAATTTGTGCCTCGTCGATTTTGCCGGTACTCTGACGACGAAAATAATGGCTGTTCAATTTGAATGGCGTTGCCAGATCAAGATAGTAAACAGCTGATATCGTGCTGTAAAAAGAATTCATTTGATTTATTCGTATACCCCTAATGGAGGGAGAGTTGAAGGAATAAAAAATATTTATAGGACCGAAAACCATTCTGCCCGCGAAGAGAAAGTGACATTGAATAGTGAGGTCAAGGGGAAGCTCATAATACGGGACTTAATAGGGTCTTCCCACACACCGTCAAAGCGCATCTACCGTCCGTTGAACAAACGGTCTATAAGGTTTTGCCGTTCCGAATTTTCTCAAATGGACCGCGAATTTTCTCAAATGGACCCAATTTTTACTTTTTAATATATACCGCCTGCCTCTACCTTATTTTAAAGATTTTGGATGCCTTTTCCACCTATAGACACTCATCGGGGAATTTGCTCTTTGTTAGGGAAAAATCATTAGAAAAACTAAAATTCCTTGTCATTTAATTCATTTAAATTTAGTGCGGATAAATTCTGACGCAATCTGTGCTTTTCCGGTTGTATAACAGCCAAAATAAATTGGTAAATGCTCCATTTCAAATTTGCACTTGCCAATTCGACAGTCTTTGTTTACGTTTTCATGAGCCACAACTGTGCTTTATCGTAGCTCTGTGGGAACACGAGTTTCAGACAGTATTAGCGGCGAAATACCAAAATCCAATCCGTTTGAATTCATCTTTATTTGTTTACAAACAACAAACAGCTTTTCAGTATTACCCTTTTCATGGCGTTTTATGGCTTTTCATTAATTTTGTTGGTCACACTGGTTACCGAGCAAATTAAATATCGATTGATTGACTTTGCACCAATTTAATTTAATTGCAAATAACATTTTTAGAATATATTTAATAATTAATAATATTATTTTTAATTAATAATTAATTTTTTTTTATAATACTAATAAAAAAATAACGGAAAAACCACAGTCTGTGTCAGATTTTATTCTGACAAACTTAAAACTAATTAATTGACGAGAAATTTGAATTTCTGAAATATTTTTCTGTAACCAAGAGCAAATGCCTCGAAGAGCGTGCATGGCTCCTAAAAGTTATAATATCTACATCTTTGTTAACATTTTCGTACTGAAAGGTCAAAATTTCACAATTAAGATATTTAAACCATAGTTGCACCGAATAACTATTCTCTTACTTTTGTTAACAGAAGGTCGTCAAATTTGGATGCATACCGGATGCGGTACAAAGTAAGGAATTTCGGAACGGCAAAACCTTATGAACCACCCATCCATCAATTATGAACTGACGGGGGATGCAGATGTGAGTTCTGTGGGAAGACCCTGTAACTTGGATTTGCCTCACAACAAACGTAAATGAAAGTTTGAGTAGTGGAATCCTGGTATAAAATAATATTTTGGTATGTTGTGGTGTTCCAATAATGGTCGCACTGAAATATTAGTCGTAAATTATATTTTTGCTTTAAAATACATTTGTGGTACGTGTAAGTAGGCATTAAATATATTTTTTTAAATTAATTTAGACCAGTAAATATTATAATACATAACTTGATAGTCTATGTTATGCGTTATACCTAATAACTTTTATTTTAAAAGCGGAAAAACGTATATATGTATGTGTTTGTATATGTTGCACCATATTTATTGAATTTTAATTTGGTTATACCATTTAGGTTTGATCAGTAAATATTTGTAAAAAAAGAAACGGAAGATATAGTTGTTTAAATAGCCATTTCGGATAAGTTTACGGGTGTGAATTTCACAATATAAATTTTAAATGCGTGTGTGTGTGTGTTACATGTGTAGATTTCGTTAGTATTGTATGGTGTTATTTAAGGTTATGTTTGCTATTTTTCGATTTATTTTACTCCAAAGACCTTTGTTTATTGCCTATTTAATACACACCTAACAAATAATTTTGTGTAAATTCTTTATAAATCTAAATTGGAGGTCCTTTTAATTAGTGTTTTTTTTTTTCAGACATCCATAGTTTTAATTGAGGCATACATATATATACATATGTTTATGTACATATGTATGTATGTACATAGTACATGCAATTTGCTTAAGATGAATGTTTCATTTTCCCCAAACTTTAAAAATTTCGCACTTTTGCACTTGCTATTTTTCCATTTAATTTATTTGTTTTTAATTTTAGAATTTATCACCAAACAATTTATCACCCTAACATTAACTTTTTTTTATTTATTCCCATCGAATTAAGCGTCAGCCAACGAAAAATATTGAACCAGCTAAAGATCGAAGTCAAACCATGACAGATTCAATGAAATTTGGGCCAGAATGGTTGCGCAATATGTCAGCTGAGCCTTCCGGCGGCTCCACAAGCACCACATACAGCGTAAATGCTGCTGGCGGTGTCAATGCTGCGACATCTGCCTCAGCTTCGCGTAATTTCTTGTTTCCTGAATACCGTTATGGCCGCGAGGAGATGTTGTCCCTTTTTGATCGCAACTGTTTGTTGCCGCAAATTTTGCCATCATTTAAAAAGTTGTTTGTGGAAAAAGTACAATATCCATTAGCATTAACGCCGAGCTCTGAAGAGGATAATAATCCAAATCCTATAGGAAATAGCGTAAGTTATTGCTTTTATTATACCCTTGCAGGGTATTATAATTTCAGTCAGAAGTTTGCAACGCAGTGAAGGAGACGTTTCCGACCTTATAAAGTATATATATTCTTGATTAGCATCAACAGCCGAGTCGATCTAGATACAGTGGTGCTCATAGACTTAAGCCACAAGACTTCAACCAAGAATTTTAACGAAAATTAAGAAAAGTTTTTATTCCACAGCTCCAATTATTTGTGTCACATTAGTTCTATATATCAATGTTCTAATAAAAGAATAACCAAGTTATAAAAATATATATTCAACGAAAAATTAAAAAAATCTGAGACCAACCCCAAAATGTCCTGCTCACATACTTAAGCCACCTGGAAGAAAATGATCCAAAAAGTTAAAATTTGCCCAATATTCCTTATAATTTTAATAAATTTAGTTTAATATTAAGTGGGATGACCTTTCTGATTAAGAACAGCGGAGCAACGCTTTGGCATTAAGCCCACAAGACGTGCGCACTGTTGAGGGGTGATTTTCTTCAACTCTTCCTGCAAAATATGCCAACATCTTTTTTTTTTTGCTGTTTTTTTTGGCCAACGACTTGTTTAAGAATACCCCACACGTTCTCTATAGGGTTCAAGTCGGGGATCTGCGGTAGCCATTGCAAAACATTGATTGTCTCTTGGCTAAGCCACGACTTGACTATCTTGCTGGTGTGTTTCGGGTCGTTGTCCTGTTGAAATATCCAGGCAAGTGGCAAATTATCGGCATATTCTCCAGATAAATTGTTAATAAGGATGTCCCTGTACATTTCGCCGTTCATAATGCCTTCTATCTTCTTTTGGAGACCTACGCCCGATGCGGTGAAACAGCCCCAGATCATAATCGAAGAGCCACCATGTTTAACGGTCTTTCTCGTGTATTTGGGGTACAATTGTTTGTTGGGAGGACGTTGTACATATGGTTTACCATCACTCCCAAAGACATTAAACTTGGATTCGTCGCTCCAAACAATCAAACATACACGAAAAAGATCGTTAAACATGGTGGCGCTTCGATTATGGTCTGGGGCTGTTTCACCGCATCGGGCGTAGGTCTCCAAAAGAAGATAGAAGGCATTTATGAACGGCGAAATGTACAGGGACATCCTTATTAACAATTTATCTGGAGAATATGCCGATAATTTGCCACTTGCCTGGATATTTCAACAGGACAACGACCCGAAACACACCAGCAAGATAGTCAAGTCGTGGCTTAGCCAAGAGACAATCAATGTTTTGCAATGGCTACCGCAGATCCCCGACTTGAACCCTATAGAGAACTTGTGGGGTATTCTTAAACAAGTCGTTGGCCAAAAAAAACAGCAAAAAAAAAAAAGATTTTGGCATATTTTGCAGGAAGAGTTGAAGAAAATCACCCCTCAACAGTGCGCACGTCTTGTGGGCTTAATGCCAAAGCGTTGCTCCGCTGTTCGTAATCAGAAAGGTCATCCCACTTAATATTAAACTAAATTTATTAAAATTATAAGGAATATTGGGCAAATTTTAACTTTTTGGATCATTTTCTTCCAGGTGGCTTAAGTATGTGAGCAGGACTTTTTGGGGTTGGTCTCAGATTTTTTTAATTTTTCGTTGAATATATATTTTTATAACTTGGTTATTCTTTTATTAGAACACTGATATATAGAACTAATGTGACACAAATAATTGGAGCTGTGGAATAAAAACTTTTCTTAATTTTCGTTAAAATTCTTGGATGAAGTCTTGTGGCTTAAGTCTATGAGCACCACTGTATGTCCGTCTGTCTGTCCGTCTGTCCGTTTCTACGCAAACTAGTCCCTCAGTTTTAAAGCTATCTGAATAAAACTTTGCATATAGTCTTCTATATACTCTCACTGCTATATATGTCGGAACAGACCGGATCGGACGACTATATAATATAGCTGCCATACAAATGTTCGATACATTTTTAGAAAAAAAATTATAAATGAGCCGTTTTTCAACATTTTCGCATCATTTTTGAGATATTGTCATTTTATATTATTTCAGAATTTCGGTTTTAATTTTTTGAAAATCTGACGACTATATCATATAGCTGCCATAGAAGCGATCGGTAGATGTAGAGAAAATGTAAATCTGGGAATGCAAAACTGTAACTGTCAAACTGTAAACATAATAATATAGGTAAAATGTAATGAAATAATATCTGCAAGGGTATATAAACTTCGGCGAGCCGAAGTTAGCTTCCTTTCTTGTTTTGATTTTATGTTAAAATTTTATAAATAAATGATGTAATTTGGATTACAGGCGCGACCTGCTTGGTTGCAGCGTTCCTCAGGAGGCTTTGGCTCTTCCTCGCGTGGAACTGGACGCGGTGGAGCCGTTGATCGAGGCCGAATGAGGGGTAAATCTGTATATCATCCAATATATCAACGTCCCAGTGGGATTTTCGATGAAAATTCGACAGCAACTTCTGCAATGAATATCAAGGTAATACCGGAAATAATAGAGTAAATAATAGCAATTCATTAAAAATATGGGTTTTAATATAGCAGCCCGTCGAACGTAATTGGATTGATCGGAATGGAACTGGGGATTCGGCGATATCCAATAACACCTCGACAACAACAATGAGTGGTGGAGGAGGAGGCGGTGGTGGCATTCTAGACTGGAATGGTACGCCAAGCTCGAGTCCGCGAAAGGAGTTTGCCAGTCATCATCGCAACAGCAACATGGAAAACTGGCGACGAACTCGAAATGAAGATGGTTCCGGGGATGGTCCAGTAGTGACTGGCAGTGGTTCAGATATGGCCACCGGGTGGCGAAGCGGCGGCGGTGCAAATTCTAATAATAGTTTTGGTACAAACAGTCATCGATGGGGTAGGCTTTTGCAAGAGCTCATTTTTTAATATTACTAAAAGTTTAAAGCATATAACCTTAAACTGCAAACCAAAAAAAATCGTAGAAGTTTATTTTTTTGATACCTCTTTTTTTTTTTTAGGAAGATCAACAAGTTGGCGTGACGATGACTCCAATGTCGATAGTCAACAGACAAATGTTATGATGCATCGTTCCATTTCCTCTGCGGGCACTTTAAGCATTGATCGTGAAAGGAAACAATCGGGAATGGGAACGGTTCACACTTCTGCCCGCGTTTCAACATCCTGCGTGAAGAGCGCTCAAATGTGGCCTGGTGTTGAGGCAGCCGTAAATGAAGATAATTTACCGGAATGGGCAATGGAAAATCCATCTGAAGTCGGTGGGAGCTTTGACGCCAGCGGTGCTTTCCATGGAACTGATCATGATAATAAGGATAAACCGATAAAAAATGCATTAGAAAAGACTGATGCTAAAATAGAAACGAAAATTATAAAAGATCAAAGTAGTGAAAATGAAAATGAAAAAATTCACGAAAACTGCTCTAATGATGCACAATTAAATACGACCAATAAAGACAACTGTGATGTAACTGCAATAGATTCAAAAACTACGCACGGTACAGACATTTCTGATAGAATCAAGGAAGTAGCTGTTGAAGTTGAGAAATTGATAATGGATGATGATAACAATCTAAGCTCTAGCAACAGTCAGAGATTTGCAGCTGCTGACCTTATAATGGAATCAAATGCAATTAATGAAAGTGCAACATCAGGCGAGGAATTGGCTGCTCCATCTTTACTTCAAAATGCTCCGTTTGCCGATCCGATTCATTTAAGTCATCTGCAACGTCACCAGCCGCAACAATTACATCAGCAGCAACAGCAGCCAGCGCCGCAACATTTCTCTCTCCTTTCGCCTGGACCATCATTACATCAACATCATTCGCATTTGATGAATTCCTTGAATTCGAACATTAACGATTTGTGGTTCTATCGCGACCCACAAACGAACGTCCAGGGACCGTTTAGCCCTTTAGAAATGACAGAGTGGTATCGTGCAGGTTATTTTAATGAGAATTTATTCGTTCGTCGCTTTGCGGACAATCGTTTTCGTCCGTTGGGCGAACTTATAAAATTTTGCCATGGAAATATGCCTTTTACGCACAGCCACCTATTGCCATCACCGTTAGAATTGGAAATGGAAATAGGTGATCAAAAGCCGTTACTGGAAGGAGGAGGCCTGCGAGGTGGAAATCAGCAGCAGTTACTGGAAAGGGGTAGTCTTCCTGTTGGAAATCACCAGGAGCGTTTACTAGAGGGAGGAGTTCAGCAACAGTTACTTCCAACAGCCGCTACGCTTCCAACTGTTGCACTGTCAACCGCTGCACTGCCCATAATTCCCTTGCTTTCACGTAAACATCCAAATGATGAGCCCCTTAAAGCCAATGCAACGGCCGCCGCTGAAGCTCTTACCTTGGCCATTAAGGGAAATTTAATGGGTAATACATCACAATTGCTATCGATGCGGTTCCAAATGCTGCAAGATCAATATGTTCAGCATCAAGAATACCAAATACTTGCGGAATTGACGAAAAACGATTGTTTCCAGCGGCTTTCGGCTATTGAACGTGAAGCTATAGTACGCCGAAAAGTACAATTAATTGCTCTTCCCGATTATTTAACTAGTTTAAATGGCTTAGGTAACACTTTGTCCGTCATAAATCCAATGGCAGGTAGAGAACTATTTAATTTGGTGGCAGAGCAGAGTAAAAAGGATCAACATAGTGTTCAACAACGGTCAATAGTTGGTAATAATCTATTAGATGCTAATAACTTTATATTGAATGCACAACTAATGCAACAACAGCAGCAGCAGCAGTTAATAACCCCCAAACCTGAAGACTTGCCGCCAAGAAATGATTTGGATTTGTTAAATGAGTATAATTTGCGAATGTTATTACGTGGCAACGGTCAGCAGCCAACAGTTGCAGCAGAATCTCCTCAGCAACTTCATTCTTCGGTGGAAGAAACACAAATGTTAACTGCTCAAAACTTAATGATACCCATGTGGCTGCCTCCCCAGTCAGTGAAGCCTACAAACACCTCTTCGCAATGGCCAAAAGGAACGCTATGGGATGTGGCTACTTTGGAAGAGGAACAGAGTCAACAGCAGCAGCAACTAATGATGCAAAAAGAGCAGCAACAACCAAGTAGTAGTTTTGTGGACAAAAAACTTCCTGAGGAAGACCTGAAGAATGAACAGAGATCCTTGGAAGAACCCCAGGAACCCCACGTTGTAACAGATGTACATCACGAAGATGTAATTAAATCATTGAATGAACCATATAAAACAAAGGAGTATAAGCCATCAACTAATAACAAATTAAATTCAAATATCAGACAACAACAAAAGCAAGTCAACGATGAGGATCAACGACGAAGAGAGCAGACAGAGGAAAAGCGACGCCAAAAAGAGGAGCGTAAGCGACAACAACTAGAAGAGGAAAAGCGTAGGGCCCTTCAAGATGCGGAAGAAAGAGCCCGACAAGTGCAAGAGGAAAAGGAGAGACAACAACAAATACAAGCCCAACGTCGTAAAGCTCTGTTAGGTAGCAATAACAATGCTCAACCTCAATCTACGAAGGATTTATGCTTAAAAACCACCGGAGACCAGTCACAAGAGCCACAGAGATCCTCTGTCCGTTTACCAGCCACATCCTTAGCGCCTTGGTCACTCGCGCGATCATCGAATTCTAATAGCACCGTTGCCCCCGGTCTGGCTGAGATCCAAAAAGCAGAGCGTCGCGAGCGCCGGGCTGACCAACAGCGTCATCAGGAGCAACTTGACAAGCGATCCCGTGCCAATGCAGCAGCTCAAGCTGAAGCCAACGATGTTCTCCTTAAATGGCAATCGGTGGCATCAACTCCCATGCCAGTTATGAGTCTAGCGGAGATTCAAGCGGAAGAAGCCAAGCGATTAACGAGTGAGCTTCGAAGGGATATAGAGCTTCAGCAGCATCTTGGTACTGGATCATTACCGGGAGGAGCATCTTCAGCAGCGTCCGGAGGAGGAGGCTCCACGATGTCCAACATTTGGGGTAATGTCAATAAGGCATGGAGTGGTGCCTCTCCACTGACTCTTTCTGGTTCTTCTGGTTTATGGGATGAGACATTAGGTAATCATCATCAGAATTCATATTATGGAGGAGGAGGAGCTTCTTCCACTGCAGCGTCCACCGCCCCCAGGTCTTCGTCAATTCTACAGACACAGAATAGATCTAACACGAACCCCCAAACATCGCCACGAAATCTCCGAAAATGTCAAACATTGCCTGCTATTAAACCACAAAATCAATCCGAGAAAGTGAAACCAAATAAGAAAACAGTTGCAGCTTCAACTGAGGAAAAGGATAAAGATCGAAAGCCACAATTCAAGGGGCAAGCAGATCCCTCAGTAAGCAAGGTTCATGAGTATGAAAATGAGTTTACCAACTGGTGTATTAAGAGCTTGGACAATATGTCTGCCAAAGTTGATGGTAAATATTATTATTATCCCTTTTTTTTAGTTATACTAGTTAATAATTTCATAAATCAAATATTTTTTTCAAAAGAAAAGCAAAACTAACTAGAGATACACTATTGGTTAAAATACTTATACGCGAATGACTTGTTTAAAAAGCTTAATGCAAAAATCCACTATAGTTTTTGAAGTTACACTAGATAATGAAAACAACTATCACAAGGATTTCACATTTAAAATTTAAAGACTGGTCTTGATTTTATCTAAAACCCATAAAAATGGGTTGGTCCAAATAAGAAGTACAGAGTGCCTATAACTAAAAACGTCGAATATTTTTGACTTTTTTTTTTAGTAGTTATCTTATTTTAGTATCCAGTAAAACCACTCGTATCTTTAGCATACTAGCAATACGTTTGTAGAAGTCACTACTAGAACCTTATGCCAGGTTTTTTAAAAATGTCTTCAGAGTTCTTAAACGTATTGGTTTCTATTCGACCTTTCAAGTCTGCCCAAAAATTTTCGATTACATAAAAATACAAAACAAAAAGTGTTCCGTGCTTAAATTTGGAATTCTTATATCATTTTTCCTATAGTGTTTTTTGAATATTTTGCCATAGTTTTTTAACCTTACGTTTGTTTTGCCATATTTTCTTTCAAAACAAGGTTTTCTGCACTTAATAGATTGCAATGCAGACATTTGGTTGAAAAACTTGACTTTAGTTTCTGTAAATTTTTTTATGTAACTAGTATTTATAAGTTCCACCGGGACCAAAAATTAAAAATCTTTTTTTGTAAGTTTTCAGGTGGATTAAGATTCTCTGCATTGCAAACTTCTCACTAAAATTTTATAAAAATATAAAAAGGGCATGTTTTGTTTTGATGATAACTTCTAAACCAGGGCAGTAATCTTTGACTTTTGCTTTCTAACATCACTCAGAGAATGTAAAGACTCGAAAGTACACGTAAAAGAAAAAGTAAAAAATTTTTGATTTTCGTTGTCACTTCCTTTTACGTCTAAATTGAATATAAAAAAAATGCAAGTCATTTTGCACAAAAGTTAAAAAGAAGTGTCTTTAAGGGTCCATTCTGGTTAGATTTATAAAGAAAATCGCCTTTTTTTCCATTATTCACTAAAAGGGCAATTCAAAATACGTAATAGTTTAAAAGTTATGAGCCTCCAAACCGGCCGGACTCATAGCAGGTATAGAGCGTACATAAAACTTTAAACGCGACTTCTGGAAAACTACATTTTTCGAGCTGGCGACCCTTATATATATCAGTACATTATTAACGAATTAATTAATTTTTTTTATTAGATTATTTATCGACAAAGAAGTCAAGAACATTTTTAGTAAAAACGACGAAACTTTTCAAACATCAATTTTGTTATTTTTTATTCAATTTCCATCAAATTAGTCTATTCCATAACCACACTCATACTAAACAAGAACTGTAGAAGAGTCGCCAGAGGGGTTCCTTTTTCGTGCATTGGCTTACGTCGCCATGTGTCCTGCTTCAGGACATGCTTCAAAATTTATGAAACTTTGCAAAATCATCTTTATCAGAAATATACGTGAAGTACACATGTTTTTTTTGTTTTTCAAAACAAAAATTCTTGAAGATTGCCTGTTTTGATACAACTAAGCAGAATGGACACTTAATTGTTCAATTATCTTAATTAAAAATTATCCAAAATCAAACTTTGCATCAATGAAAGGAGCTAATAAAAATCAATATGTTAAATCCTATATCAGACAATAAAATCGTTTCCTTTCTACAGTTTTTTTTTTTAATTTGAATGCGTACGAATATCCCGTGCGCGATTTTAGAAATGCCAATATACATATACTTCACATTTATATATATATATAAAAATATATATTTTTTTTTTTAATCTTTTTGCAGTACCAACATTTGTGGCCTTCTTGCAGGACTTGGAGGCGCCATATGAGGTTAAGGACTATGTCCGCATATATCTTGGTATGTACTATGGTAGACTATTGATAAATGTACAGGCATTGCAGTTACATGTTAATATGAATCCTACGGTTTTTTTTATGCTCCGGTTTTTTAAACTTTTGCAAACATTTAGCTATCGGATTTTTTAATACTTCTTACTGCAATCTAGCTGGGATATTTATTTGTTGCATACAGAGTGTTTAAATGTCTTTTATTTGCTCTATTGATCGTGTAGAACAAAATTACTGTAATTGGTTCACATATTCGCAATCCTTTTTTTTAATTTTAAAACCAGCGTGGATGATATCAAAAGGAACATTCCAAGTTCCTTTCATTGTTGTAGCAGCTATTTAATATCCCGTCATCTACACTTAACAATTTTTCAAGTAAAACGAAAACAAGAAATGAGTTTCCAATTGGGCCGTTAAGTTATATACAGTTGTACCGCGCAAAGGTTAATTCGGTGCAAAAATGCCCAATTTTCAAAGAAAATGTGTCGAAACGACTAAAGTTAGCTTAATGAATTAAATACCATTTAATAGCACAACATTTGAACAATTTTTGATCCATTTTGTATTGAAAAATATTTAGAGGTAGAGGATTTATAGGCAATCTCCCGAGTCGCCTCCAAAAAAAGGTTTGGTTTGCGGTGTACATCCTAACTGTCCACAGAATCATTCGATCTAAAAAAATTATACCTCATTCGGTAAAGGATAAGTGTCCCGAGGTATTCACAAAGCGTTTTTATTTTAAAAAATTTTTCCCTATTTTTTATAAAAATTTGAAGTCAAAACCCCGATTTTTGACTAAAAAATTAAATTAATTAGTTAAATAAAAAATATAATAAAATTAACAATTAAAAAAAGCTTGACGTGAGTACCTGTAGAATTACCTAAAGAAGTTATGTTCCAAATTTGAACCGATTGGTTCAGTAGATTTCGCGTTATCGTGTACACCGATTTTCAAAATGGCATTTTTCAGGAGAGCGCTTTAAACTTTGTGGTTCTCATGCATTGAACACCAGACGACCTTCTTTTAACTCTGCATAACTTCGTCAATTCTCATATGATCGATGTAAAACTTGGACACAATATTCTTAAGATATTGAGCCTTTAAAAAATTAAAAAAAAATTAGGAAAAAAATTAAATACCTTACCCCCCCCCTTAATATTCTGAAACAGAAAAAAACTAGGAATTAATTATTTATACAATTCATTTCATTCATTTTCGGCTTGAATAGCTTTGAAAAATAGCATGAAAACGCATATCAATTGCTTATGTTTCAATTTAGACTAGGCAACAGCCAAACGTGGCGGTCGATCAAACCTATTATGTTATTTACAGTTGCATCTCGAATCATTCGAATTCAGCGTCTCAGTTTTCTGAGTTCTCATTTCATTCCATTCGTTTCTTCTTTGTGCGGCTGAGTCGTACGTAAGCGAGTCAACTCATTCAATTCAGTTTGGCATTTGCTTCAAATTCACTCAACTCATTTTGAGCTTTGTGCATTTGAATGCGATTTTTTTGCCACTCATGCAGATGTCTAATTTGCAAGACGGCTGTTTAGCACATTTAAAGTAACTGCTGGCAGTGTTTCCATCACCTCAAACGGTTGTAGTAATCTGAACTGAACTGTTCCGAAGCATGCAGTTACTTAGCATTATAATTAAGGTTCTGTCATCGATCGTTTATTCCTCTATCACACTGTTCGCAGTTGCGCACCAGTGAGTTGTATCAGCGCCAGCCATATCCGGGTTAAATTTCGGAATTACCACTTGATTTTGCGGACGCACCGAAGATTGCATGACTTTGAACATTTTCAACAAAGTAAGATTTTCCATTTCTAACATTACGCGCAATAGGTCCGCAGAAAGTGCAGGAGTTGGCGCAGATGTCGGGCTAAAATTAATGTTTTCCGAATTGTCCATTGGATTTTTATATGTTTAAAATTCACTACAATTGTAGATGGCGAATATTCTAACTCACACTGCGCAGTTGCTCGTCTCCAACTAACTGTTCGTATGCCATTCAGAAGGGCATTCTGAAAACTTAATTGTTAGGCATTTAAAACTTATAAAAGTATACAAATATTCTTGACTTAGTCCAGTCCAGGTTTTAGGGGTTCTTCTGAGCATAAGTTGTTATAGAAAAAAGTGGATCATTGGTTTTACTGCAAATATGAGGAAAATGTTGTTTACAAAATCTATCTATCTTGTTCATGTTATTTTTTTAATGCCCATGAAGTATTGTGAACTTTTAATATTACTTACATTTTTTTATAAACCTTCTAATTTTCTTTTATTTTTTTTAGGTGAAGGAAAAGATTCAATGGATTTTGCCAAACAGTTTTTAGAACGTCGCAGCAAATACAAGAGCTTACAGCGGGCACAAAATGCACACAACGATGACATGTGCAAGCCAGCGCCGGCTATAACTCCATCTTCAAATGATAATACTGATAATAAGGTGGGTTCAACTATGCTTTTTTAGATATATTTTTTATTTTCTTATTTCCAAAGAACAAACAGAAGAAAATCAAGAAGAACAAAATGACGAGAATGGATGCTCGGAGCATTCTTGGATTTTCAGTTACAGCCGCCGAAGGTCGTATTAATGTCGGCGTTCGAGATTATGTTGATGGACCATAACCTACAATTTTATATATAAAGTTACAATTACAAAGGTCGTATGATTAAAAAATATTTAAATTTGAAACAATAAACCACGTTAAATATCATACAAGTTAAGACTTTTAATAATGCATTTAGTGGAATGAAAATAAATGTTTATTTTCTAATACAAGTCAGGAACAAGGTACTTCGGCTCGCCGAAGTTTGTATAATCTTGCAGTTTACAAGTGGATCATTAAAAATCTATTAATTTTGTTGAAATGAAAAGAATGTTCATCAAATTAGCAGAGCAATATTGGAATATCAAACTTTTGATTATACCATATTTTACCGTTAATTATTCGTATAAGAAAATAATGCGGATGTTTTCTTTATTCTTTCGATCTTTTTCACACGGTACACGTCTATACTTTTTGTTCGCTCGAATGACAGGTGCTGCACGTAGGCAGCTCTCTCTTTAACCCCGAAAACCAGCAGCGGCGCTCTCTGAGAGAGAGAGAGTAACCTGTTCTCTCAGAGAGCGTAGCTCATCGAATAGTGTGACCAGACCTTACTTATGGTAATTGACCTGCTACAATAGCTTTTTTAATGTCCTTGGTAATTTAATATTAAGTTAGCAGGCCAACTTTTTGTTTTTAAAAAATAATGAAAACTTCAGCAAAATATTGAAATACATGGGATATAATCAGGCCTGCTCCGGTTTATGAAAACGAGAAATTGGTGCTCCGGTAATCGAAAACGAAAGATATTTTCGATTTGAAAAACGGGCACCTTTTTCTGGCCGGATTGAAAAGTAAATGGCTTTTTATACCCTTGCAGGGTATTATAAGTGGAGACGTTTCCGACCCTATAAAGTATATATATTCTTGATCATATAAAATTATAACTTGGCTGTTTTTCAATATTTTTGCATCTTTTTTGAGATATAGCCATTTTATATTATTCCAGAATTTTGGTAAAAATTTTATGAAAATCGGACGACTATATGATATAGCTACCATAGGAAAGATCGGGAAATTAATAGAAATAAAATTATAGCTTCGTTGTTTTTCAACGCATTTTTATTTACTCTGAGATATAAGTTTTTTTTATTATTCTAGAATTTTGGTATAAATTTCATAAAAATCGGACAACTATATCTTATAGCTGCCATAGAAGCGATCGGTAAATGTATAAAATATATAAAGCTGGGAATGTAAAACTGTAACTGTCAAACTGTAAACATAATAAGTATAGGTAAAATGTAATGAAACTCTGTTTTGTGAGTGTTTTCAGCATTTAAATCTATAAAATAAACATCAAAACCAATCTGCAAGGGTATACAAACTTCGGCGTGCCGAAGTTAGCTTCCTTTCTTGTTTTTATATGAAATCAGATCTTATTTACTAAAGGAAAAAAATAGTTTATTTAGTGGTCTATTGATGTTTATTACACACCACCATAAGATTATTCTGGCAGGTAGTTATTTTATAAAAAAAATTGTTTCTGACCCCACCTCAGATTTGACAACAATATTTTTGCCCTGTTCACCAAGTTTTCTCGTTTTGACGATAGGTCGATAAGTCCATCGCAAAAAGTTATCGCCAAGGTTGCCATATTGTTGGTGGAACGAACATCCAGTTAAAAATATGTACTTAAAAAATTGAACTGAATACATTAATAACTATTTAATTTTATGACTAAAATGGTCGAAATTAACCAAATAATTATTGGAGACCACCGGAATTAAAACTGTGAAAAATTTGGCAGCATCTTGAATGCCAAGATTTGCTTAACTCCAGCATTTTTTGCCTTTTCCTGGCTTCGAAATAAAAAATTTTAAATATAAAAGGCAGTTTTTCATGTTGTTTGCTATTTACCAAAAAATCAAGTCAACTGCTTGAGCAGTAAGAAACGATGAGGAAACGAAACATCCCGACAGAAATTTACCGAAAACCGGAGCAGCTAAAAACGAAAACGAAACAATTTTACGATTACCGGAGCAGGCCTGAATAATTAGGTTTTGATATTATTATTATAAATTTAATTTCTGAAAACACACAAAACTGAGTTTCATTACATTTTACATTTGACAGTTAAGCCAAGTACTCTGACGACGAAAATCCGTTGTATAAATTAATACAGCGGAATCGCTGTTTATTTGGCTCGGTAAGCAGTGTGACCAAAAAAAATAAAGGAAAAGCTATAACACGCCATGAAAATGTACCTTTTATGGCGTTTAAGGCTTTTTTTTTTTATCACACTGGGCTTCGCCTTGACAGCCTCTATCAATGCCACCTTCAACTTTCCCTCCATTAGGGGTATATAATAAATAAATCAAATGAATTATTTATACAGCACGATATCAGCTGTTTACTCTCTTCATCTGGCAACGCCATTCAATTTTCGCAGGCATCATTTTCGTCGTCAGAGTACTAGCAAAAACGACGAGGCTAAAAGATCTTCTTTTTCCTTCTTAGACACCGTTTTTTTTATATGGAGTTCGGCGCTGTATTAATTTATACAGCGGATTTTCATCGTCAGAGTACTATGCTTTACAGTTTTACATTCCCAGCTTTACATTTTCTCTACATCTTCCTATCGTTTCTATGGCAGTTATATAATATAGTTGTCCGATTATAAGTTAGAAAATTTTCTATTCATTTCTTGATTGTTCCTATGGTAGCTATAAGATATAGTCGTCCGATAATAAAATTAAAACCGAAATTCTAGAATAATAAAAAATGGCCATATCTCAAAAATTATTAAAATATGTTGAAAAACAGCCAAGTTACAATTTTTTTTCTAAAAATTTGTCGATCATTTGCATTTTTAAATCGTATAAAATAACTACATTTTAGATTTGTGTTGGGGGCGGCGCTTCTGTCCTTGGAAAAATTGGTGGTTGTGGCTGGAGGAAAGTTCCCATGGCGTAACCGTAATAGTTGGTAGAAATAAGTAGATCGGGGGCGTCGTGGATAAATTCAATCGCTGGTTAAGCTTTATTTGGCTGCATATATGGAACTAAGACTCTAGCTTCGCTAAAGCGAGAGCAGGAGATCGGCAGCGGCCGATCGAGGACTTCGGCATCGAAGCCCGCGCTCGAGAGTGCGCAAGCGCTCAGCGCTGCTGGAGAGCAAGAGGGGCGGGAGCGGAAAGCTCAGCCAGCAGCGGCGGTACAATGGGCCGCGTACCTAAACAATTTGAAATATCTAATATAACAGAAATTATAAATAATCTATATATATAAAAATGGAGACAAAAAATGTTAGCAATCACACCACAAGAGAACGGCTGGGCCGATTTGGCTCAATTTTTTTCCAGTTGTTTGTAATTGCCAGAAGAAGGTTATAGCTTTGGGAAAACCTTCTGAAAATGTCCCTAGCGGCTCAACAGATGTACACACTGTTGTATGTACAATTCTGAAACACCCTACAAAGATCATAGCTGCGTTGAGATTGCGTATCAATGAAATCGGTAAAAAAATATTGAAACAAAAAGAATTGAGTTAACGAAGCATTACCAAAGTGAGCTTAAACAATTGGAAATAATGCCTGCTGTTAGACGATCAAGACTTGGACGGCGTTCAAGCAATTCAATAAGAAGTCAGAATTTCCGTAATAGCCGGACGCAAGAGGAACGTACAGAAAGAAATGCATCGATACGTGGCCAGATGGCACAGCTTCGCGCTGCACAAAGACCACCTCAAGCCCGACAAAATAATAGAGGAAGACGACCGGCAAATGAAAACTTGAATCGCGCTGCATTCGCAAACAATTCTGAAACATCCTACAAGGATCTTACCACTTCAACATAAAGATGGTCAAGCCAACGACAGGTTTGTTTACAAGTCATCACTTCTTTTTGATTCTACAACTAAGTTTGAATTCAAATTTTAGGAGAAGAAACGAATAAGGTCAGCTCTATGAACTTTTATGCCTGTCGATTGATGATTCGACTAGATGTTGACAATCATCTGTTAAGATACCGCCGTTTGTTTCAACAATACTGTGTCGACATGTACGTCAAAGTAAAAACGGAACGTCTTAATTTCATTAGTTTATGCGTTCCGTTGCATAATCTCTGATGATTTAGATTCCGCAGCATTATAATAATTGATCCCACCTTTAGTTGCAAATTATGCGGCGGAGTTCCTGGCACATCCAGTGAGATTGTCTAGAATTGACGTCTGAGTGAAAAGGGAGAAAAAGTGAAAGGGCCACAGGAAAAGTGGCGTGATGGCAGATACGATTTGACTGCGCAGGCGAACAGAATTCGCTGGCTCGACTACGGTGGAATTAAATAACGGTTATCTCCGACATATATATACAGGTCTGTTATAGTTTCCACTTCCGAAAAATTCTTACGGATTCGTATTTCCCTCTGTTAAGTCTCTGTTAATTTGCGAGGGAAACTTTCCGACTGCTATTGGGCCGGTGGATTTAAATCCGCAAAATCGGAAATTCATTATTTTAAAATACAATGCGATTATGAAAATTACAAATGTTAATTGTATTATATTCCTTATGGTTTTGGTAACATTATTGCACAATTGAATTAGCTGACATACTAGATTTATAAATAAATATTTTGGGGGTGCACCTTAAAATCGGTTCGATTCTAACCTTTCAACATAATTGCAAATCGCCGCCGCTGCGTCGTATTTAAGGGGGGACATCTGAGTAACTGTCAAAAAAAAAGCCCATTTTCTAGAATTTTTTTTGGCCAAATGAAAAAGCCAATCGAAAAATTTTAAATTAGGTTTGATAATGTTAGATGTGAACTACAAAATAAATTTTCTTGTTAATAAATCGAAAACAAAATGGCGGCTGTGCAGCATGTTTTCGTAGGACCTATTTTTTTTAAAGGGGTCCATGGCCGAAAACCTAACGTCCTTAGTTTTTGATCTAGAACAAAAAATCAAATTTTGTTAGTTTCTATATCTCAACCGCTATCGACGTACGTAGGATTTTTTCGATATTTTGAATTTTTGCAAAATGGTGAGTGATTAACTAAAATGTTAAATTTTCATGAAAAAAAAAGTCACAAAATTGTTGATAAAAAAAAAGTAAGCAAAAAAAAAAAAAATCCTACGTACGTCGATAGCCATAGGTATTTTGGATATACTGTCAAAATTTCAGATCGATCGGTTAAGATTTGTTCGAGTTATGTTTTCGGCCAACTCAAAAAAAGTGGTTTTGAGAAAAACGCGTTTAAAGTTTTAAAATCGTATATGATTACATGTGAGGCATCGCCGCAGAATGGAAAATTTCGACACTTAGAAACTTTTGCCGGACTCTATCTTTTGATATGTTATTTTTAAGACCCTAAAGTATTTTTTAAGCAAAAAAAATATTTCGATTTTTAAAAAAAGTTACTCAGATGTCCCCCCTTAAGAGGGACCATTTAAGGGTGTTCAGCGTTTCAAAAAAAGTCATATAATTATACCCTTGCAGGGTATTATAATTTCAGTCAGAAGTTTGCAACGCAGTGAAGGAGACCTTTCCGACCCTATGAAGTATATATTTTCTTGATCAGCATCAACAGCCTAGTGGATCTACCATAAAAGGTAAATTTTTATTGCGTTTCATGGGATTTCCTTAATTTTTTGGTCTCCTAGCTCGGTAGCCAAATAAAGAGCGATTCCGCTATAACACGTGTTACAGCGGATTTTCGTCGTCAGAGTACTAGGCTTTAGATCAAAAGGTTTTCTCCTTCAACTTATTCCCGGCATCTAAAACAACGATTTGATTCAGACTGACACGAAAAAAAAAAAATATTTCATTTGCAAAAAGGTCAACCTAACCTTATTTATTGATGTTTTGGTATGTTGATGGTCCAATTAAAAACATCTTTTGCAAGCTTGTTTCTGCTGTACCAATTACAACCATTACCTTAAGAAATACCTTTAAACGATGGGACAATCGTAAGCTGATATTTGATTGTGCGTGCATATGTGTATATGGGCATTTCCAGAAAAGTTATATAGCAATGCTAAAATTAAAAGTCTAAAAAAATGTGTTAATATAATTTATATTGTCTTCAACTGTTCGCGACCATAAATGCTGGCTTTGTTTTTCGTTCTTATTTATTGTATATTCGTTTTTTGCTTAGATTTTTGTGTTAGGATTTTTGCATCAACAATAAACTAAAACAAGAAAGGAAGCTAACTTCGGCACGCCGAAGTTTGTATACCCTTGCAGATTGGTTTTCATTTTTATATTATAAATAATGTCGAAAACAGACACTAAACAGAGTTTCATAACATTTTACCTATACTTATTATGTTTACAGTTTGACAGTTACAGTTTTACATTCCCAGCTTTACATTTTCTCTACATTTACCGATCGCGTCTATGGCAGCTATTCAATAAGAAGTCAGAATTTCCGTAATAGCCGGACGCAAGAGGAACGTACAGAAAGAAATGCATCGATACGTGGCCAGATGGCACAGCTTCGCGCTGCACAAAGACCACCTCAAGCCCGACAAAATAATAGAGGAAGACGATATATGATATAGTTGTCCGATTTTCATAATATTGATACCAAAATTCTGAAATAATAACAGAAACTCATATCTCAGAGTAGATAAAAATACGTTGGAAAACAATGATTTTATAATTTTTTTCCTATTAATTTCCCGATTGTTCCTATGTCAGCTATATGATATAGATTTTTATAAAATTTTTACCAAAATTCTGGAATAATATAAAATGGCCATATCTCAATAAGGATGCAAAAATGTTGAATAACAGTCAAGTTATAATTTTTTGTCTAAAAATTTATCGAACATTTGTATGGCAGCTATATGATATAGTCGTCCGATCCGGCCCGTTCCGACATATATAGCAGTGGGAGTATATAGAAGACTATTTGCAAAGTTTCATTCAGATAGCTTCAAAACTGAGGGACTAGTTTGCGTAGAAACGGACTGACGGACGGACGGACAGACGGACATGGCTAGATCGACTCGGCTTTTGATGCTGATCAAGAATATATATACTTTATAGGGTCGGTAACGTCTCCTTCACTGCGTTGCGAACTTCTGACTGAAATACGTCCGTCAAATGTTCGATAAATTTTTAGAAAAAAAATAACTTGGCTGTTTTTCAACATTTTTGCACCATTTTTTAGATATGGCCATTTTATATTATTTTAGAATTTCGATAAAAATGTCATGAAAATTGGACGACTATATCTTATAGCTGCCATAGGAACGATCGGGAAATTAATAGGAAAAAAATTATAACTTCGTTGTTTTTCAACGTATTTTCATCTACTCTGAGATATAAGCTTATTTTATTATTCTAGAATTTATATATATATAAATTTCATAAAAATCGGACAACTATATCATATAGGTGCCATAGAAACGATCGGTAGATGTAGAGAAAATGTAAAGCTGGGAATGCAAAACCGTAACTGTCAAACTGTAAACATATTAAGTATACATAGGTAAAATGTAATGAAATAATATCTGCAAGGGTATACAAACTTCGGCGTGCCGAAGTTAGCTTCCTTTCTTGTTTTTAAAATAATTTCAAAACAAAAAGTTCTCAATACTTTTTTTTTATAATGCAAATAGCACTAATAAAATTCATTAATCGTGATTTTTTTTGCACTTTTTGTACAAATGTACCGTTTGCCATCCTGGAAATGCCTATATGTATATACATAGTAGGTCCCTAGGTGGTCGACCGTCCACAGTGATGAGGGAAACTTAAAGTGAGAATATTGTTATTTTTATTTAATTTACCATAATATAAAAATGTAAGTTAAAAAAAATACAAATTCAAATTACATTTTCTCTATATTTTTTGTATTTTAAAGTTTTCACCTTAATTTTTAAAACCTTCCACCAGAAAATCAGCCCAGTATATATGTATGTATATATAAAATATATGTACATATTTATTTTTGTATTTGTACGCACACATACACACTTTCACATACACTGTGTGTGTTTTAAAATAAAATGTTTCTGTGAAAAAGTTATATGTGGGAAATGATATAGTAAATAGCGAAAAAATGTGGACAGTGTGGAACGTATCTTTGATGTGCACTCATATTCTACGAAATTCAACGGTGTATGTATATTCCTTGGTTCACTCTTGCGAGAATTTTGATTTTATTATTATCTATCTTACAAATACAGTTCGATTTCACAGTATTGTCAAGTTCAAGTTATATCACGTTTGTAAGAAAACTAGTGAAAAATAATCAAGTAAAAAATATACTCGTTAAAAAAAAAATGATTAAATAAACAAATGCAGTGCTTTAAAACTTTATTACTTAATTACGTGTGCTCAAGCGATATACTCTCTTTTAGCATTTAAGTCTATTGAAATGTATATATATACCTGTGCATGATATTTTCGTACACATATGTACATACTAATATATTCATTTTAGCACCTGTTGCTTACTTTTTCTTGATAGGCTTTGAATACTTATTATAGTTTATTTTCTCTTAATATTTAGTTTATCACACAGATATACAAAGATTTGATTTGTGAAATGGATTCTACACCCGAAGTAAGTACAATATGAATGTGCCTATATGAAAGTATTAGTATTATAATAAAAAATAGAAACATTTGAGAGTGTATACACTTTAGAGTTAAGATATATTAGACATTACACACAAATTTTAAAATCAAAAACTGGAATAAACTTTTCAGATCGTTTTTGATTCGCTGAACCCAAATCCGGTCTTAGAAAATTTTTTATACGTCAGGTTTTCAAAATATTTGAACTTAAAAGTGCTAAAAATTTAGGTTTTGACCTTTGAAAATGAAATATCTCAAAAACGTGTCTTTTTTGGTTTTGCATATTTTTCAAATTTTGTCGGCCTGTGTTATTTATAATCTATACCTAAAGCGATACCGATAAAAACATCAACTATTTTTCCAAAATTTGTTTTAAATTCTCATTAAAAAGGTACCAAAAAGAATGTTAGGAACTAAATTGGGGATGCGAAAAACATATAATGCAACTCTTAGACATTTTTTTCCAAGGAATTCTTATCAGAGATTTCTGGGTCAAACCCTTTGAGACTTCTAAACTTATAGTGAAATGTCATTACGCCCATGTTTTTATTTGTAATTCTTAAGGTTAACGTTGCCGAAAATGGAAATTCAACGGAAAAGGAGCTAAAAAACGATGAAGTTACAAGTACAGTGACTCTTGCTCCTAACAAAGAAAGCACAAGCGAGACCGAAAGCCCAGCCATCGAGACCGAACAAAACGAAAGTTTAGATAAAATTGAAAGTACCGAAAAACAGGTTGAGGAGAAATCGTCGATTACTGATGCCTCAACCGATACTATTGAGAAAGAAATTGATTCTACCGAGGCAGTCACAGATAGTGATGCTAAAACAACGGATCCAACTTTCGAAGAACTTCCTGTAACTGATAATCCCATATTGATTGATAGCGCATTGAAAATCGAAGATGATAAGCCAAAAGTTCCAATTGATGTCGAAGAACAAGATGTTAATATCGAAGATACAGAATCAGGGGATGATGCCGAAGAATCGTTTTCTGAAGATGAAGTATTATTTTAACTTTACATAAAAATAAATTATTAATTAAACGCTTACAAAATTATTTTTAAAAGATGCTGGCTTTTCTAACTTTTTCTAATCAAATAATCTTTATTTTAACTTAAAATCTTAAAAACATGAGCTCATCTTATAGAAGAAGGGCGATGTGTGTGAGGCAACTACATATCAGTATAGAGACGTAATATGATCTCATTTACTTAAAAAAATCTTAAATATTTACATAAAGGGTATTTTAACGTTTTGTGAGATATTATAATTTCAAACAGAAACTGCGTTTTATAAGCAGCACGCGCCTTGCAACTTTTGAACATCTTCACTTTGATAGTCCATATATATTTCTGATATATTATTTCAGGACCCTAATGAACCCGCAACAGTGTCAACGGAGTCGCCAGCGGAAAACCACAGTAAAAATGAAACTGCCACCCAAAATGAATCGCTAAATGAAAAGGTATTTTAATATGTCGTTACTACAGTTTATAATTTATTGGTGACACCGTAAGCCGATTGGACCTAAATTTCGTGAGCTACATATATGGCAAAGGAATAGTACGCAAAACTAAAAGGCGTAAAAGTTTTTAACGGATCATTTTTAAATTTGAGAGTCAATGTTAATATAATTATCAAAATATTATTTGTTACAGGCTCAGAAATCGTTCAAAACTAGACAAAATTTGAAATACACGTCACTCGGATCTTTAATTTATAGCTTGGTTTGTTACAAATACCTTTAAACTTTTCTTATATTATTTTTAGGAAAAGAAGGATCTTGTGGGAAAAGGAGAAGAAGGATTTTCCAGTGATGTACGTTTTATCTTATCTGCTGTTTTATTTGTTTTAATAATTATTTCTCATTCGTCTTAGAAGGTAAAAAGTGACTCTGTTCAATCGGAACTCTCATTAAATAAACCAACTGAAACTGAGGTAAGATTTTTGGTTTTTTTTTTATGTTGCATTTTTTTTTTGGGTTTAATGGGGTGGGGTATTTATAAAGATAATATAAATTTATCAATTTATGATTTCATATACTTGGTAAACAAAAGTTTATAAATTGATGAACTTGCTTTTAAAAATATTAAAGGTGAAGAAACCGGAGGAACACATTCCTGTTCAAACCGAATTTTCCGAGACACAGACAAATGAAGGTGTGAAGCCATCAGATCAGGTTAGTTGTTTTTATACCCTTGGATAGCATATTATTATTTTAGTCGGAAATTCACAACGTACTTAAGGAGATATAATATGAAAAAAAACTAGTTTATAAAAAAGAAAGAAAGCTAACTAAGTTTTTATACCAGCTCGGTTTGCATTGAGAATTTAATCCCTTTCCGTCTAATAAAAAAAACCTATCAGGTTAAAAATGAAATAATTATATTTAACCGAACTGATTTTTCCAAGGCCTTTATAAAAAACAGAACGATCGATTTTGATAAAATTAAAAATATTACAAAATCATAAAGAATAAATATTTTCAGTTTTAAATTGTTCTGAAAGTTACGGTCTTCCTATTTTCCTATATTGTTTCTATTCTAAAAAGTGAAACTTTTCAAAAACGATAAAATTATCTTTTTTTTTTTTAAATCTCCCGAATGTTCCTTATGGAGCTATATGTGGTCCGATCTGCCCGTTCTGGTTTAAAGGGGGGTTATGGCTAATTCGGTGCAAACAAAATTTGTTGCGGCGAATCTGCTAATAGGGTCTTCCCCCACATACCGTCAAAGCGCATCCACCGTCCGTTGTACTAACTGCCCATAAGGTTTTGCCGTTCCGAATTTCTCATTTTGGACCGCCATTAGAACGCATCTAAATCTAACCACGGTTAGTTGGCGATAGTTAGGCGATAGTTTTTCGGTGCAACTCCGATTTCTTCTTCTTAACAGTGAAAATTTGACCACCACTACGAAAATGTAAACAAAGTTGGCGAGGAACAAATGAAATATGAAATTTAAAATGTGGCGCCAAAGCTACAAGCATGCCCAAAATAGTTGTGTGTTTTTTTGTTTTTTTTTTTTTTGTATATTCTTGCCCCAAAGTATTCCCACTTGCTACTATTTAATATAAACCGCCTACCGCTACCTTATTTTAAAGATTTTAGATGTCTTTACCACCTATAAACACTCTTCGGGGAATTTGCTCTTTGTTAGAGAAAAATCATTAGAAAACTAAAATTTCATGTTATCTTATTCATTTAAATTTAGTGCGGATAAAATCTGACTCAATCTGTTGTTTTGCTATTGGTAAACAGCCGAAATGGTTTATAAACTATTCATTTTACTTCTACATCGGCCGTTTCAGCCATCTTTGTTTACGTTTTCATGAGCCACAGCTGATCGATCAGCTGGTATTGGATGCGGATGCACTTTAACACAGCTCTGTGGGAACACGAGTTGCACTTTTTTTATAAATCCCAACCGTTCCTCACAAATGCGCTTTGTGGGAAGACAGTATAATGCTAGCTTATTCAATTAAATATCATATAATACCACAACAATCAAACCATTTTATATTAAATATTGTATTGATAAATATTTCGAGGTATAGGAGTAATAAGGAATCTCCCTAATGCCCTCCAAAAATGTTTGCGATGTACATCCTAACTGTCCACAGAATCATCCGATTTCATATAAATATATGTCATTCGTCAAGGATAAGTGTCGCGAGGTACTTACGTGGTGCTTTTATTTGTATACCCTTGCAGGGTATTATAATTTCAGTCAGAAGTTTGCAACGCAGTGAAGGAGACGTTTCCGACCCTATAAAGTACCTATATATATTCTCGATCAGCATCAATAGCCGAGTCGATCTAGCCATGTCCGTCTGTCCGTTTCTACAAACTAGTCCCTCAGTTTTAATGTTATCTGAATGAAACTTTGCATATAGTCTTCTATCACTGCTATATAAGTCGGAACGGGCCGGATCGGACGACTATATCATATAGCTACCATACAAATGTTCGATAAATTTTTAGAAAAAAAATTATTACTTGGCTGTTTTTCAATATTATTCCATCATTTATAGCCTTTTAATATTATTCCAGAATTTTGGTAAAAATTTTATGAAAATCGGACCACTATATCTTATTGCTGCCATAGGAACGATAGGGAAAGTAATAGAAAAAATTATAACTTCGTTGTTTTTCAACGTATTTCCATATACTCTGAGATATGATCTTTACTTATTATTATAAAATTTTGGTATAAATTTTATGAAAATATAACATATAAATTTTTGTCATCATCCGGTACCATCCGCATCTTGACTGGGACTTCTGCGACTGTATTCACGGCCTCGTAGTTCTTGATTAGCTGCGACACTTCTTTAGCATACTGATTTGGTTTCTCACAAGCGTTCTCCTCCAGCGGGAAAGAAAACTTGTATCCGTCGGCCGAAAGCGAAAAGTTAAACTTCGAGACGAAATTGAAACCCAGCAGCGCATCATACTCAATGTCCGCATCCTCCACTACAACAAAGTTGTGTGTCGTCAACTCCTGATCTACTGCAACCTCAGCCAAAAAGTAGCCAACTGGGCACGTCATCCTCTTTCCAAGCCCACGCAGCTTCGACGCACATCTCCTGAAGATGACATTGGGTATTTTTTCAAAGACATACTTGCGCAAAATAGTTACTTCGGCTTCCGTATCTACCAGACACTCTAATTCCACGTCGTTGATGGTAACCTTTTTCATGCGATTTGCACTGCGTACAACTTGAACATCTGCAGCTGATTCAGGGCAATCCCTTGACATGTGGCCCTCCACGTTACATCTGAAGCACTTCACGGCAGCCTTGCAATTCTTACGAAGATCCACAATTGAAGCAGTAACTCTTCCTGTGGTTGAACTGCATCCTATTGTTCGGCGTCCACTCTCTCCACACTCTAAGTGAAACTTTGCATATACTCTCACTGCTATATATGTCGGAACGGCCCGGATCGGACGACTATATCATATAGCTGCCATAGGAACGATAGCGAAAGTAATAGAAAAAATTATATATATATATATATATATATATTATATATTCTATTACTTTCGCTATCGTTCCTATGGCAGCTATATGATATAGTCGTCCGATCCGATATATATATATACATATATATTTATATATACATAACATATATTTATTTGGTTTTGATACAATTTAAAAACATTTTTAAATCGTATAAAATAAAACTATGTAACCGATTTGAAATATTTACAGCTTAAATTATAAAAATATATGTTGAAAAATCATTCAGAGGTCGTTTGGTGTTTAATATATGAGTATCCAAAAATTTAAAGTGCTATCATGAAAAATTCCATTTTAAAAGTCGGTGAACATGATAACTAACAAGAAAGGAAGCTTACTTCGGCACGCCGAAGTTTGCATACCCTTGCAGTTTGCAATTGTATGGTATCATTAAGAGTTAAATTAATAGAAAGAAATTAAAGGAAATATATAAAAGTTGGTTTTCATATTTACATAATAAATTTAAATGCTGAAAACCACCCACAAAACAGAGTTTAATTACATTTTACCTATACTTATTAAGTTTACAGTTTGACAGTTACAGTTATACATTCCCAGCTTTACATTTTCTCTACTTCTACCGATCGTTTCTATGGCAGCTCATATCTCAGAGTAGATGGAAATACGTTGAAAAACAACGAAGTTATATATATATATATATATATATATATATATAAATATATATATATATATATATATAAATATATATTTCCATGGTGTCCCACGCGACATTCGTACGCATTCAAAGCAAAAAAAAAAGTATGGTACATTTTATATTTATTTCTTTTAAAAATATTAACTTATAGCTCTTACCTAGGGCTATAATTGGTGTTAGTGTTGATTTTGAGTGTATGCTCAAATTTAAGAAATTTAAAAAAAATTGAAGCACGCGACAAAAATATAAGTCACTTTACGCGGCGAGCCGTTTAAACACTGATTTTAGCGAAACGGCTGGGAATATTTAAATGTTATGCGCTAATTTCATTTTCATATGCTTTTATTTACAATCAGAAATTTAGCGTAGTTTATTTTTTATTTAATTTTAATAAGGTGTCGCACGCGACAGGTCGCACGCGACAGTTTTTATCATCATACTTTGCATGTAATTTTTTACTATTTAAGTAAATTAGAAGAGCATATATCCATTTTATTTCGACTTTTTGCATTCTTCTTGTGATGTTAGTAAACAACAGTCAAAACATAATGCCTTGGTTTGGATGTAATTATCAAAAGAAAACAGGCCCATTTTTATGATGTTTTTCATCAAAATAATGAAAAATCGTGTTTGCGCGAATATGCATTCGAATATTTCGAAATTTGTCTTAGAATATGATAAAGCCCTTCAAATTTAATCAATTGACCTTTTCCTAGTGTTACTATGTTGGAAAAAAAACATTTTAGAGAAGTTTTAGTTTTTTGGCCGCGGTTGACATTTCTGTGGAAATGCCCATATATTGAATATATATTTCCTGTTAGTCTTGGATCAATTGTTAATAATTGAAAACTGCAACGGTATACAAACTACGACGTGCCGAAGTTAGCTCCCTGTCTGGGTTTTTTTTCTTTTAAGCCTAGTACTCTGTCGACGAAAATCCGCTGTAACACGTGTTATAGCGGCCAAACTCCAAATTAAAAAGAAACGGTGTGAAAAAAGGAAGAAGAAGAAATTTGTGCCTCGTCGATTTTGCCGGTACTCTGACGACAAAAATGATGCCTGCGAATATTGAATGGCGTTGCCAGATCAAAAGAGTTAATATCGGGGTGTAACAATAATTCATTTGATTTTTCTTAAGGCGGGACATCTGAGTAACTTTTTTTAAAAATCGAAAAATTTTTTTTTTGCTTAAAAAATACTTTAGGGTCTTAAAAATGACATATCAAAAGATAGAGTCCGGCAAAAGTTTCTAAGTGTCGAAATTTTCCATTCTGCGGCGATGCCTCATATGTAATCATATACGATTTTAAAACTTTAAACGCGTTTTTCTCAAAACCACTTTTTTTGAGTTGGCCGAAAACATAACTCGAACAAATCTTAACCGATCGATCTGAAATTTTGACAGTATATCCAAAATACCTATGGCTATCGACGTACGTAGGATTTTTTTTTTGCTTACTTTTTTTTTTTATCAACAATTTTGTGACGTTTTTTTTTCATGAAAATTGAACATTTTATTTAATCACTCACCATTTTGCTAAAAATCAAAATATCGAAAAAATCCTACGTACGTCGATAGCGGTTGAGATATAGAAACTAAAAAAATTTGATTTTTTGTTCTAGATCAAAAACTAAGGACGTTAGGTTTTCGGCCATGGACCCCTTTCAAAAAAATAGGGCCTACGAAGACATGCTGCACAGCCGCCATTTTGTTTTCGATTTATTAAAAAAAAATTATTTTGTAGTTCACATCTAACATTATCAAACCTACTTTAAAATTTTTCGATTGGCTTTTTCATTTGGCCAAAAAAAATTCTAGAAAATGGGCTTTTTTTTTGCCAGTTACTCAGATGTCCCCCCTTAAGCCTAGTACTCTGACGACGAAAATCCGCTTAACACGTGTTACAGCGGCCAAACTCCATCAGGCCTGTTCCGGTAATCGTAAAATTTTTTCGATTTCGTTTTGGGCGAAAACGAACCGTTTTCGTTTTTAGCTGCTCCGGTTTTCGACAAATTTCTGCTATCGGAATGTTTCGTTTTCTCATCGTTTCTCACTGCTCAAGCAGCTAACTTGTGTTTTTGGTAATAAGCAAACAACGTAAAGTACTGCCTATTATATTTACAATTGCCCTTTTTCTAAGCCAGAAAAGGGCAAAAAATGCTAGAGTTAAGCAAATCTAGGCATCTAAGATGCTGCCACACTTTTCACACTTTTCTAATTCAGGTGGTCTCCAATAATTATTTGGTTAATTTAGACCATCACATTAAATCACATTAAATAGTATTATTTATAAACAACCATTTTGGCGGTCCTTTGAAGTTATTAATATGAATACATTTATATTTTATAAGTATTTTTAACTGGATGTTTCGTTCCACCAACAATATGGCAACCTTGGCGATACCTTTTTGCGGTGAACTTATCGACCTATCGCCAAAACGAGAAAACTGGTTGAACACGGCAAAAATTTTGTTGTCAAATCTGAGGAGGGGTCAGTAATGAATTTTTTATAAAATAGCTACCTGCCAGAATGATCTTATGGTGGTGTGGAATAAACATCAATAGACCACTGAGTAAACTATTTTTTCGATTACCGGAGCAGGCCTGCATATAAAAAAAAACGGTGTGAAAAAAGGAAGAAGAAAAATTTGTGTCTCGTCGATTTTGCCGGTACTCTAACGACGAAAATTATGGCTGTTCAAATTGAACGGCACTGCCAGATCAAGATAGTAAACAGCTGATCGCGGGGTGTAACAATAATTCATTTGATTTATTCTTACACCCCTAATGGAGGGAAAGTTGAAGGAAAAAAGTGGCATTGATAGTGGCTGTCAAGGCGAAGCCCAGAATATGGAATTTAACCCACAAAGGACATTTTAATGCCATATTTATTAATATTTTAAATATATTTTTGGAAAATTTGTTTACAAACAGCTGTCCAGTGTGACCAAAAAAAGCATTAAACGCCATAAAAGGTACATTTTCATGGCGTTTCATGGCTTTTCCTTAATTTTTTGGTCACAATAGCTCGGTAGCTAAATAAAGAGCGATTCCGCTATCACACGTATTACATCGGATTTTCGTCGTCAGAGTACTAGGCTTTACACCCAAAATATGGAGAGAAAAATTAAAAGAAAAGTATAATTGTTGGACTGACAAATTTTCTGCCCAATCCGTTTCAATTCATCTTTATTTGTTTACAAACAACAAACAGCTGTTCAGTATTACCATTTTCATGGCGTTTCATGGCTTTTCCTTAATTTTTTTTGGTCACACCGGTTACCGAGCCAAATAAACAGCGATTCCGCTATAACACGTGTTACAGCGAATTTTCGTCATCAGAGTACTAGGCTTTACGGCAGCTTGAAATACTATTTTTGTCCAAATAACTTTGCATATGAACCTACGCTTTCCAATATATGGTTTAAAATTAATTTATTTATCATTTTCAGAAAGATTTTAATAATCAAATAAAAGAAATAATATCGGACATAGATATTAATATAAAGGCCCAAGAAAAAATAACACAGCTCAAAGAGCAGGAACTAAAGTTGATTCAGAAGCAAAACGAATTGGCAAATCAAATACATGAGCAACAGCTATTGGCTCAGCAGTTATGTGACCAAAATAAACTTAAGCAACAGCAAATTCAATTGGAAGCTGAAAAAAAAACTGAATTCGATTCTCAACGATTCCAGCAAAATGGTCAACCATTTCAACCAATTACCACGCAGTTCCAGGTAAAGTAATAATTACTGAGTTCTTAAGTTTCACAGTTTACAGTTACATTGACATACATAATAACTAAATAATAAAGGGAACAGTATTCGGATATTTGTAATCTTAAAGGGAATTTTGCCGAGGAGGCCCCTTTCAAACTGCAGTGCAAATTGTGCCTGGTTTTCGTTTTGCTATATTTTCAGTCATTTAGCGACACCGTTTAGCTAAATAGTTTATATAAATTAAATGTCTTTATTGCAAAATTAAAAGTCCATTTGTTAAAAAAATAGAAGATTGTATAGGAGAATGCAAAATGTATATTCTCGTCTTGCGACTGAGATTTTGTTTGAAAATTTAGCGGCTAACTTTTTTGTGTCGACCCCTATCCGGCGAAAATATCGGCTAAATATTCGTGATGCATCGCGGATATTTTCAGATTCGATAGAATTTTTGCTTCAGAGATACTGGCATCACTGACCAGAACTGCAAGGAATCCATCCAAAAACACATATGTTAAATATATACATGCATATATATGCGAAGAGGAACAAAAACAAATATATAAATGAGAGTGTTGGTCTCTATACTTATATATATATATATACATGTTCTGATATAGATATATATACATGTTCTATACCATACTATGCCTTATATATTTTTTAAAATACAAATTTCTAAAATTAGCCTTTTAGAGAGCATAGAGTGAGGCGTACGAAGAGTATTTCTGACGTTAAGGCAAATTTTATCAAAAGTGATTTTATTTAGATTTCCTACTGATTGTTGTCTCTTTTTGATAAAAGTTCATTTAATATTACTTAAGTATTACTAAATTAAAAAAAAAAAAAAATGAACTGCATAGTAGAGAAAAGGAGAGGATATCGTCCAAGTGATCTTCATGATAGACAAAAACGAGACATTTTAATAAAGCTTGGTAAACAATTGTGGCAAAAGAAAAATGTAATGACTTCATAATATTTATGATGACACAAAAGGCCACTTTTTAAATGCAGTTAGATTTCTTTTACTTAGGAACCAGCACATATATCAAAGACAAATGTTGACTTGCGCAAAATATTTACGCCTGCGACCGATACGCCTGAAATATTACCGAAGAACCGTAAGTAAATAAGTTATAAATCGGTTTATATTGAAAAAAGGTGCTACGTATACCGCTTTATAATGATTCAACTAATATACATAAGCGCTTTCTTTGCAAAAATAACTTTTTACCTATCACCTTTTTTTAGTGCCTATGCAATATTGCCATACATTTTATTTTATAAATTTTTTGAACCTTGTTTTGAATAGGAAAGCTATATGCCTCGTCCGCATTTTATTCTCCAACACTACACCCTACTGTGGAAGACCAAGTTGAGCTAGCCCGGAGAATATCTCATTCGTTAAGCGATATTTCAAACCAAACATCTAAGGGTCAATCAATGTATGTCAATCGAAAAAAACGCTCTGTTAAATGGGTGCATGAAGGTGGTCAAGGTAATAGTCCCTTTTTAAAAACATGTTTTACCATTTATGAGAGTCATCGCATAAAATATTACATAACTGGGTGTAATATTGTTTTATTTTTAAATGCTATGAAAATGGATAAATTTCGATGAAATTATTGAGGACTAGGGAGATATTGTATATTAGGGTCTTCCCACACACCGTCAAAGCGCATCCACCGTCCGTTGAACTAACTGCCCATAAGGTTTTACCGTTCCGAATTTTCTCATATGGACCGCGGTTAGAACGCATCTAAATGTAACCACGGTTTGTTTGGCGATAGTTAGGCGATAGTTTTTCGGTGCAACTCTGATTTCTTCTTCTTAACAGTGAAAACTTGACCAACACTACGAAAATGTAAACAAACTTGGCGAGGAAGAAATGAAATATGGAATTTAAAATGTGGCGCCAAAGCTACAAGCATGCTTAAAATAGTTGTTAGCGTTGTTTTTTGTATATTCTTGCCCCAAATTGGGGACACAATTGCTACTATATAATATAAAACGCCTACCTCTACTTTATTTTATAGATTTGGGAAGCCTATACTACCTACACACACTCTTCGGGGAATTTGAAAAATCATTAGAGAAACTCAAATTCCTCGTCATCTAATTCCAATTCGACAGCCTTTGTTTACGTTTTCTGTTCGAATGTGGATGCACTTTAACGCAGCTCTGTGGGAACACGAGTTTCACTTTTTTTAAAAATCCCAACCGTTTCTCACAAATGCGCTGTGTGGGAAGACAGTATATATCTATAAAAGCTATGAATTTTCTTATTTTTTTTTACAATCAATAAAAAATGCATTTTCTATTTTAATATTGACGCCATTTAAATATTATGTGAATACCAATCTTTCTTTGTTATACCTTTGAAAACATTGATCAATAGCTCCATTTAATATGATAACATTATACTGTTTTCACACCCAGTACATCCGTGTGAATCAGTTTGGATTTTCGCCAGATGTAAAACTCCGATTCCAACAGAGCTCGATCAATCAGCCACTATTTGATAACAGCTAATCGAACAGCTGTGGTTCATCTAAAACATAAACAAAGTTGGCAAAGTGGCTCCTGAGGGAGTAAAATTAATAATTTATCAACTATTTTGGCTGTTAAAGATTAGCAAAACCAAAGATCGCTGCAAAATTTATTACCAATAAATTTAAATGAGTTATATGACAAATCACCAATTGTGGCAGAGATTCTCAAAATCTTTTAACAAAATAGTATAACAATCAAGCCTACTCCTGTAATCGAAAACGGCAAGATTTTTTCGTTTTCGTTTTTGAAAACGAGAAATTGGTGCTCCGGTAATCGAAAACGAAAGATTTTTTCAATTTGAAAAACGGGCACCTTTTTCTGGCCGGAATGAAAAGTAAATGGCTTTTTTTATATGAAATCAGATCTTATTTACAAAAGGAAAAAAATAGTTTACTCAGTGGTCTATTGATGTTTATTCCACACCACCACAAGATCATTCTGGCACGTAGTTATTTAAAAAAAAATTTTTTTCTGACCCCTCCTCAGATTTGACAACAAAATTTTTGCCGTGTTCAACCAGTTTTCTCGTTTTGGCGATATGTCGATAAGTTCACCGCAAAAAGTTATCGCCAAGGTTGCCATATTGTTGGTGGAACGAAACATCCAGTTAAAAATACTTATAAAATATAAATGTATTCATATTAATAACTTCAAAGGACCGCCAAAATGGTTGTTTATAAATAATACTATTTAATGTGATTTAATGTGATGGTCTAAATTAACCAAATAATTATTGGAGACAACCGGAATTAGAAAAGTGTGAAAAGTGTGGCAGCATCTTAGATGCCTAGATTTGCTGAACTCTAGCATTTTTTGCCCTTTTCTGGCTTAGAAAAAGGGCAATTGTAAATATAATAAGCAGTACTTTACGTTGTTTGCCTTTTACCAAAAACACAAGTTATAGGGTCTTCCCACACACCGGCAAAGCACATTCACCGTCCGTTAAACATACGGTCCACAAGGTTTTGCCGTTCCGAATTTTCCCAAATGGACCGCCGTTAGAACACATTAAAATCTAACCACGGTTTGTTTGGCAATAGTTAGGCGATAGTTTTTCGGTGCAACTCTGAAAATTTGACCATCACTACGAAAGTGTATACACACTTTGCGAGGAACAAATGAGATATGGAATTCAAAATGCCAAAGCTACAAGCATGCCCGAAATAGTTGTTGGCGTTTTTTCTGTATATTCTTGCCCCAATATGTCTCCAATTGTTACTATTTAATATAAACCGCCTGCCTCTACCTTATTTTAAAGATTTTGGATGCCTGGATGCCGAAAAACATTCCGATAGCTGAAATTTGTCGAAAACCGGAGCAGCTAAAAACGAAAACGTTTCGATTTCGCCCAAAACGAAAACTAAAAAATTTTACGATTACCGGAGCAGGCCTGAATGTTTTGCAAAAAAAAAATAATTAAAGTATGCGATTTATATTAAATTGAAGCTGTTGGGGGCATTTTTGAGCAAAACAATACCGAAAACCTCGACTATTTTTTTTTTTATAATAATTGTAACTTTTCCATAATTGTTAAAATTTTGGTAGTAAATGGTCAAATCTTTACTGAGAAGAAGAAGAATTCAGAGATGCACAGAAAAACCATCGACTTACAATCGGCAGAGCAAATCTATAAATTCGGATGAAAAACAAGCCAAGACTTTTCGGAACGGAAGAACCCTATGGATCATCCGGTTAACGGATAGTGGATGGATCTTTGTTGGGAAAACTATTAGTGCTATTCTTAAATTGTTTAAATACAATTATTGGTAGTATTACTTTATTCGTCAGGGTATTCCCCTTGACCACTGAATTATCTGATAGTTAGCGTTAGTTAGCCGATATTTTCATTTAAAAATAGCTGTTGCCCTACAAAATTTTGAAAATATAGGCTTACAATTGCGTTGCATTACCGATATTTTCAGCAGTTTTTATGAGAACGGTTTTTTTCAGTTGAAAATATAGGCTAATTATGCAGTGCATTTCTGTGGAACAGTTATGATTTTTCACAAATGTGAAACTCGTGTTCCCACAGAGCTTGCATCTGCATCCGCATCTAATTACAGCTGTGCCCCTTCTGAAACGTAAATAAAGATGGCTAAAGCGGCAGATATGAGAGTAAATGAATAGTTTATCAACTAGTTTTTTAACAAACAGCAAAACCACAGATTGCGTCAGATTTAATCCGCCCAAAATTAATATGAATTAGATGTCGAGGAATTTGAATTTTTCTCTAATAAAGAACAAATGCCCCGAAAGGTTGCGTATGGTGGTAAAGGCTCCCAAAATCTATAAAATAAAGTAGAGATAGGCGGTTTATACAGGGCGACAATAAATAACCCGGACAAACATTTTTGATCATAACTTTTTAAGGAACTGTATTTGAGAAAAAATGCAGATACACAACTATTAAATAGGTATTGTGTTAACATATATTCAGCCGGTTTCGAAGTGGCTTGCTTGGGCTGCGATGCAGAGCCCTAAACGTTTCTGGAAATTTAGCGCAATGGGCCGCAGGTCTTCTTCCGATAATGGATCCCATTCTTGGAGCAATGATTGCTTCAGCGCCTTCAAACTTATGTGGCGTTTAGCACATGCCCTGGACTCCAAAATAGACCACACACTGTAGTTCATCGGATTAAGATCTGGCGAGTAAGGTGGCCATTCACTGGATGTGATAAAGGGCGGAAAATTGGCTTTGCACCAGTCCTGAGTCAATTTGGCTCTATGGGCTGGCGCTGAATCCTGTTGAAACGTCCACTCCGTATCACCGAAGTGCTGCTGGGCTCAAGGAAGCACAACAGTTTCCAAAATGTCCCGGCGGTATACTTCCTTGATCGATGAAAACAAGGGGTGTTTTGCTGGTGGCGCATATTCCTTCCCAAACCATTAAACACTGCTCACATTGGCGGCGCTCGATTATTGCGGAGGTACCTGGAGCTCCAGCCGACCAGCTTCTGTCATTTTGGTGATTGTGCGCCTGTTGAATGGTGAATATCTTCTCGTCCGTGAAGAGAATATGCTCCCATTTTTTATCTGCGGCCCGACGCTATAGCTGACGGCATCTTTGGAGTCTCACGCGCTTATTGTCATCCGTAAGAAGCTGCACTTTTTGGAGCTTGTAGGGCTTGAGATTAAGGGTCCATTCTGGTTAGTTGGGCCAAAAAGTAGGCAATTTTCAGGAATTTTTTATGGAAAAGACATAGTTCAAACTCTTCACATATATTTATCATAGTTTAAAGATGATTTAGCAAAAATTTCTAAATTTTTAGACGTAAGCCCATGCCAAAAAAAGGAACTCCTCGGCGACCGTCCTGCAGGACGTAAAAATCGACTGAAACAAGTAATTCAAAGATGTTCTTGTTTAGTAAGACTAGAATTAAAAAATTTAATAAAAAATAAAAAAAACGGCTGCGATTCAAAATTTTTTTTTCGTTTTCGTGAAAATTTTCTTCACTTTTTTTGTTGATTAAAAATCCAATGTATAAGCTATCAATATAATTCTAGTCTATTCCATGGACAGCTTCATTACGCGTATTAAAAAAAAACATTAAGATTCATTAAAAATTGAATGAGATAGGACGGTAGCCAGCTCGAAAAATGTAGTTTTCCAGAAAACGCGTTTAAAGTTTTATGTTTGCTCTGTACCTCCTTTAAGTCGGCCGGCTCGGAGGCTCATAACTTTTAAACTATTTCGTATTTCGATTTGCCGTTTTAGTATAATATTCTAGACACTTATAACTATAAAAAAATGCAACAAAAAAATTCGATTTTTTTTTTTATTAACCAGAATGGACCCTTAAGTTCATTTTTTGCAATCAACCGAACATTTTCTCGATTCACTCCGATTTCACGGGCTATTTTTCTGACCGAGACTCTGCAATTCCGAGTGATCCGCTTTTTCACTATCTGGCGAATTCTGGAAGTTTTAGCGGTGCATGGACTGCCTCGTCCGGGACGGTCATCTTCATGGCCAAGCTCATTAAATCGTCGGATAGCGTCAGAGATCGTTTGTTTTGGTATGCCAAACACACGAACAATGGCGATTTCCTTGTTGAAACAGTTTTAAAATTGCACAACGATTGTTAGACATCCCGAAACAAATATCAAATTGATGGAAATCACAAAAATGTAAATATGTATATTTGTTTCAGAAAAGTACAAGCTATCAATAAATGCATTTATTTAAGGACTGCATCATAACACATTTATAATCGATTGCTTCAATATTTGTCCAGGTTATTTATTGTCACCCTGTATTAAATAGTAGCAATTGGGGACAAGAATATACAGGAAAACCAACGACTTTTTTGGGCATGCTTGCATCTTTGGCGACACATTTTAAATTCCACATTTCAATTGTTCCTCGCCATCTTTGTTTACATTTTCTTAGTGAATGGTCAAATTTTCACTATTAAGAAAAAAAAAATCAGAGTTGCACCGATAAACTATCGCCAACAAACGGTGGTTAAATTTAAATGCACTCGGATGCGGTACAAAATGAGAAATTTCGGAACGGCAAAACCTTATGGGCGTTTGTTCAACGGACGGTGAATGCAGATGCAAGCTTTGTGGAGGACCCTATAATTGAGTCGTCAACAAATACCCAGAATATTTTTATAAGGTCAATTTTTTATAATAAAAAATGTAATTTGAACTAAAATACAACAAATTAAGCTAACTTCGGCCACTAACTTCCAGTTTGCAATTGGATCATTAAGAATCGATCAATATTGGTCAAATAAAATGGAAAAACAACATGGGATTTATAAAACATTTATAAATATAATATAATTAAATTTCGATGAAATGCAAAGCATCATTATTTAAAATAACTTTATCTCAGGGTTGAAATATATAATATAATTTAAATTCCTATGTATAAAAACAACGAAGTAATTTCAACTCACATTACATTTATCTATGCTTTAAAGCTTTAAAGTTACACATATAGTTTTTAATTTTCCTCCACATTTACCAATTTGTATACTCTTGTAGAACATTATAATTTTAGTCAGGAGTTTGCAAATAGTCTTCTGACTCTTCTCACTACTATACATGGTTATCGGAACGCTCCGAATTATATAGCTGCCATACAAAGAATCGGAAAGTATTTAGGACAAAATTTATAACTTCACTGTCTTTCACCATATTTTCATTTTCTCTAAGACATGACCAATTTGAACAGAACTTCGGTTTTTATTCAGAATATATAATTATAATTTAAATTATATTTACTATTTTAAATTTAAAATATTGTTATTTATTAAATTTAAAAGTATTGTCCGCTTAGACCATAAACTTTCGCTCTCTGAACATATTTCATGCATGGTTAATAAAGACAAAGGCATGCTTGTTTTTATTTAGAGGTAGTAGAAGGAAATCGATTATGTAACGAAGGCTCTTTTACTTCGTAAGTACGCCCTATCATGCGTCTGGAGTCCTCAATTTGAAGTCCATATTAACGGTACATAAGAACTTTTTACCTTTCGCCCTCCGTGGCCTACTCTGGCATACTGACGAGAGACTTCCGGCTTATTCCAGTACACTTATATTAATTAACTTAACCTTCCCAGCTAACCGTAGAATAATGCCTGGTGTCGTATTTCTTCATAACTCAATAAACGGTGATGTTGAGAGCCCCTATCTTCTAGAGCAGCTCAATTTCCACGTTCCTCGACTTGACATCTAGAACCCATATCGTAGTGTAGTACCGTAAACTGATTATTAATTTTTCCTCGTTGTTTTAATCCAACTGACAACTGCAAGGATATATAAACTTTGGCGTGCCGAAATTAGCTTCCTTTCTTGTAAATTTTAATTTTAATTACAATGTAAGACAAATTTTTCTGAGACTTATCATTGATTGATTACATGTTCACTGTTTTTAAAGTTTATATACATATGATGTATTTTGGGAATAATAACATACATAATTTTACAATTTCTTTATATAAAGACAATTGCGAAACAAATTCCCCATCATTATTTGAAGCTACAACCAAGTTGGAGAAAATGCCGCTTAAGCTTGTAATGAATCCGAAAGGCCAAGTTCGTGATTATAATTCGCTCAAAGAGTTAATTAATGTTGAAACTGGCCTTTTATCGCCTGACAACTGCGCTGAGCTAATAACTGCATTGCAACTACACCAAGGACGAGGTAAAATATTCATAACACAAAATTCCATTACCAATATAATATAAATCTGCTGTTAAAATTGCTCAATATTCGGGTCGGGAACCAGTGTACCAAAGAAATTTAAGAAAGGGTCACACTTCCTGGTATTTCCATCTGTTTTTATTTTAACAAACCTTATAAAGTGAAATCAAAATAAATATTTTTTCACCTCAATTTTAATGCTTTAAAAATAATTCGATTGAATTATTTTAAGAGGAAATCTCAAAAATCTTTGTTTTGAGTTTGAGCCATCAGAATGTTCTACCTTTTCTCTTCGCTGCGTTTTGTATGTGGAGATTTGCGGATAGAAGAATTTTTACAGTATTTTCTCAGTACCAGCCTTAAAGTGAATTGATCTGCTTGGTTTTTTAAAAATTAAGATATGTATATATTAGCATTTTCAAAATCACTCACAGAACATGCGTGAATGCGCTGCGATTTGATTTTTACCCATATCTACTCATGGATATATTTTATTTGTAAGCATGATAATGGAATTTTGTATTAATTTGCAAATTACTTTTCTGCTTAGTCTTATTAATAATAATAGTAAGAACTTTTTTTTTCTTTAAAAACTCATTTGCTGTGCTTCTTGCCGTCGCCCCGCCGCAACCATCATTTCGCTGACTTTTTCGTAGGCGCCGAACTATTTGCAAAGCGACGCAAAAAAGCAGATAACTGGATTGTCGATGAAACGAATGCTGGAACTCAAAGTCTACCATCTGGTATTCCAGATTATCAGCAGTATCAACCGCGGCAAAAGACAATATCGCCAAACATTTTACCAGCATATTCGGATGCTGGCAAACATCGTGTTCAATTGAATTTGCATCAAAATCAGCTAATTGAAAAGTATTCAAAGGGCGGAGTGCAGGTAGTCAAGTCGCCGTGGGAGGCCGCTCTGCAGACTGGCTCCGCCAGTTCCGCATTTCTTGAGGAGTCCCCAGACCAAGTTCGATGTCCTTCAGTGTCATCGCCAATGATGTATCATCGACAAAGCGTGCCCAGAGATTTGCCAGATGCAACAGTAAAGCCTTCTTATGATATTGGATTAACGAACAACCAACAACAGCATAGAGAGGAACCCTATAGAAATGTAATATACAAAGTATATGTTAATTTAACATAACATATTTATATCTTACAGAAAAGCACTGCACCAATACCCTCGAATCCACAAAGAGTGTTGGCTTATACGCCAAGCGTAGCCCAGGGCTGGGGAGGTCGGAGTGTGGAGTTGCCAAAGGGTATGTATTTCATTTAGTAATTGTTTAAAATAATTTGAATTGATAATATATACATTAAATAGTGCGATACCACTGCAATATATATCACTTAACGATATTTTTTAAGTGCCATTTTTCCTTCAACTTTCCCTCCATAATGCCTGTAAAAATAATTAAAATTAATTATTGACACAGCACAATCTGTTTACTCCCTTGATCTGGAAACTCCTTACAATTTTGGCAGGTATAATTTTCGATATGTCAATACCAGCAAAAACGACGAGGGAAAAGTTCTTCTTCCTTTTTTCGCAGCTTTTTTTTATATAGAGTTTGGCCGCTGTCACAATTGTGACAGCAGATTTTCGTTCTCTCGGTACTAGGCTTTAAAATACAAATCTCAGGAACTCAAAGCTAAGATATTCTGGATTTTGGAATCATTCAAAATGTGATATGTTGCAATGGAATCGGGCTATTAGGATAAGTTGTAGTATATTAACCGGCAATAGTTCCTCCCTATTATATTTTAAGTCACATTTTGTAGTTATTACTGAAACATTTTCAGAATATTGTGAATCAAATGAAGTTAATGTGCTTCCTTGCCAGAGTTGTGACTTTTGCCGCACAAGGTATGACCGCGAAAATATGGATTTTTTATACGCAAAAGGCGAAGGATTGTCTGCCACTTTTACAAATGATATTGAAAAACGATTGAATCGACTTGAACAAATTCAAATGTTCTTTTTAGAACAGCAACATCAACAATTGGCTGGTAACCTGAGCAAAAAAAATATAGAAATAGATGACAAACTAAATGTGCGCGAGTTGATACACTCCTTCGAGCAACAGTCCTTAGGAGAAACTTCAAAAAATAGTTCAAACGATGAGGATGCAATTAACAAAAATGAAGGCAAGAGATTAATGAGAATAAATGTTTACATAAAAAATAGGAAAAAACTTTACGATTTTGTACATTGGTTTAGCATATGGTCAACAGTTAAATGTGGATAAATGTTTACACAAAAATAGCCAGAATACCAAAACCTAGCCAACTTAAACATCTATTATATCCATTCATAACGATCATTCTGCATTTTGGCTTATTCTTTCGATAGGTAAAATACGTTATTGGTTGCGTTCAGCAAAAAAACGTGATCACTGATCACCAACAGATTTCTTCTTCGTTCGGTCGCCAACAAACCTTCTTGGTTCTCTAAAAAGCTGACCGCCTAAAAACATGGCTGTATAACAAATACAAGCTCATGGGCTCTGAAACTGTTTCCTTTAGTTTTCTCAGTCGGTCAAAATTGTCCGTGCTTAACGCTCAGTATTATAATTATTATGTAACTCGCTGTAGGGATGAGTTCACGCAGGAAGTTCAAAATTTATTTAACACTAAACGTAAACCTAACATATATCCTTCCCCCTTTCATTTAATAATACTACAGCAAGCTCTGATTTTTATGCTGAGTTTTTTTAAACAACATACTCTTTTCCTCTTTTGCCATGCCTAGTTTGAATCTAATGTTCAGTCCTATTTTAAACGAAAGCTCCCTTAGTTTGAATCTTCAACGTGTAAAACAAGTTTATTTACCGGGTCCCAATGGAATACCGGGCTGCGTGCTCAGGTGTTGTGCTGAGCCTTTGTGCAACCCCCTTCTTAAATTGCGTACCAGATCTTTAGAAACCTCAGTATTTCCCCATATTTTGAAGGATTTATCATTCCTCTCCACAAAAAAAGGTAGCAAATCGAACGCCAGCATGGATTTAGGAGGCCTAGATCGACAACTACAAATATCTTGGAACTTATCCCATATTTTATTATGGGTTTCCAACTTAGCCTTCAAACCGATGGGACTTACCCAGACTCCAGTAAACCTTTTGACTTGGTTAATCATTCTCTTTTTGTAAGAAATTAATTAATTGGACTTCATATCGATCTTCATAAATGGATTTTGAGTTATTTAAGTGACAGGACTCAAAGGTCCGCCTAGAGCCTCAACTTTCGTTCTCTGAACATATTTCTTGGATGGTTAATAAAGCCAGAGGCATGCTCGGTTTTATTAAAAGGTGGTCGAAGGAATTCGATTCCCCTTATGTAACGAAAACTCTTTTTACTTCGTTAGTAGTATTGAAGTATGGTCCTTGCGTCTCAAGTCCTCAATTTGGAGTCCATGTTAACCGCATTGAATCTGTTCAAAACAACTTTTTACTGTTAGCTCTCCATGGTCTAACCTGGAATGCTGACCTGAGATCAAACTTAAAAACTTAATGCTTTTATAATAAGCTCGTAGTGCAGTAACTTTTTAATTTTTAATTTGGCGCATATCAATATCAATCGGCCGAATATATCGCGAAGACATAGTCGATATTGTTTGCCATTAAATTATATAAAATTTCTCTAACTGACAAGTTCCAAGCCGATTATTTTTACGACCGCGTAATGTATCCTTAGTGTTCATCAAAACACATTGCTGAACGCAACCATTGTAATTGGGCTAAACATTTACTTATATGTTTTTGTAATATATGCACATTCACATAAGCATGTGTGTCGATATGTTTTGTTTTTGTAGTTCTCAGCGGGCAGTGGACCGCGTTGGAATAAATTTACATGTGAAAATGTTTTGTTAAATGTTTTGATTATTTAAAATAATACTAATTAATATTATAATTTATTAATCTACAGGTTTATATGTACCCAAGGAAATATCCCTATCGAGCTATGTTCCACCACCGCAAAAGCAACCGTCATTTACTTTATCTCAAAAAGACGAATCCACATTTCGACACATGCCAAAATCAAATTTTGGAGTTTCAGCTGATACACAGTTCTCAAATGGAAGGTTTCCACTGTCTAACTCTAATCCATTAGGGTACACAACGTCAGTGCCAAAGGAACAGCATTCCTTTTCTTCGCAGCCCATAAACAATATCGCTCCACAGGTCAACTTTAATCCATCGCCATTATCCTTTGATAAACTGTCGCGGTACGAAAATAATCACGATAACCAGAATCAACAACAACACTTAAATGTTCGTCAAAAGACGCAAGTGCAGAATGCATCTCCCATACCATTTGGCACATCAAAATGCACCTCTTTCAATGAAAATTTACCTCGATCACCAATTAGTTGGACTAGCCCTATCGAAGGAGCATCACCGCAACCTTATAATCTAAACAATGCTTCCAGCCACCGGCAATCGAACCAAGGTCAATCCTTCAATAAATTAGCCAGAGGTTGGGGCGAAGTCCAAAGCAAGCAACATCAACAGACCTATTCGTGTCAATATATACCGCCGGCAACTGTGTCTAGAAATTTACCGTATACCGAAGTGCCATATTCGGATTTTTAAGGAGAGATGGCCGAGAAGGCGAGGCGTCGAGCATTAACTTAACGATTTGCGACATATTACCATAAACATGTTTTAAATGTACCTATATTTATTGTTTGTTTGTTTGTTTTGGGATCTGTAAAAATAATATAAATGATATTACATCGACATTTCTATTTAATTTGTATTGCACATTTGCAAAGGGAATGGCAAGTTAGTAAGAAAACTACTGCTGAGTGTGCTCGACTGTGAGATACCCCGTACAGAAGCTCATTAGAGAAACTCAAATTTCTCGTCATCTAATTCATATTAATTTAGTGCCGTACAATCTGACGCAATCTGTGCTTTTGCTGTTGTTAAACAGCCGAAATAGTTGATAAACTATTCATATTACTCCCACATCGGCCGCTTCAGCCATCTTTGTTTACGTTTTCATGAGCCACAGCTGATCGATCAGCTGTAATCGGATGCGGATGCAGATGCAAGCTCTGTGGGAAAAATCCCAACCGTTCCTCACAAATGCGCTGAGTGGGAAGACAGTATTAACTAACAATGGGCATTTTAATGCCATATTTATTAACAAATTTGTTTACAGAAAGCTGTCCAGTGTGACTTTCCTTATTTTTTTTCGGTCACACTGGTTATCGAGCAAAATTTTTAGCGATTTTGCTATAACAATTGTTACAGCGGATTTTCGTCGTCAGAGTACAATGCTTTAAGAAGAAGAAATCAGAGTTGCACCGATTAACTATCGCCTAACTATCGCCAACAAACGGTGGTTAAATTTAGATGCACTCGGATGCGGTACAAAATGAGATATTTCGGAATAACAAACCTAATGGGCAGTTTGTTCAACGGACGGTGAATGCGGTTTGACGCTCTGTGAAAAGACCCTATTTGAGGCATTATGGAGGGAAAGTTGAAGGAAAAAAATAATTGTAGGACTGAAAAATTTTCTGCCCGCGAGGAAATAGTGGCATTGTTAAGTGTTGTCAAGGCGAAGCCCATATTTTGGTATTTAACCCACAAAAGGCATTTTATGCCATATTTATTAACAAATTTGTTTACAAACAGCTGTCCAGTGTGACTAAAGAAAATAAAGAAAAGCCTTAAACGCCATGAACAGGTCCATGGCTTTTCCTTAATTTCTTTGGTCACACTAGTTACCGAGCAAAATATAAAGCGATTGTGATATAACAATTGTTACAGCGGATTTTCGTCGTCTCAGTACTAGGCTTTTTTTATAGAGTTTTGCTGCCTTAAGAATTTTTATCTTATGTTAGTACCAGGCTTTAATTTAAAAAAAATATATCAAATAACATATTTTATAATTTATTTATGGAACATCTTTTTACATTTTTAAGTTTTAAAAGTTTGTTATTATTATACTATTTTAAAATTCATCGTTAAAAATATCATTTGTTTTTTTGGTTCTTCTTAGATAAATTTGATACATTTTACGTTCCGTGGTTAGAGTAAATAATAAACAAGATTACAATGTAAATATATGTATACTTTTTGGGCATGCGCAGACGTGTTTTTCAGGGATGCAATGACAACTTTAAGTTTTCAATAAAAAGCTCTTTTATATTCAGGACTTTAGGGGGTTGAAATAAGCTTAATATTGAGAAAAAAAGTTTTCGATACCACCTAAGCCGATATAGCTTATAACAAAAATAATATAACTTATCCCAAGTGAAGTGAAATTTCGAGATATGAAGAGCGTCTATGAATCCCTATCACAATGCCAGATAAGGAGTGTTCAACTATTTAATTTAAAATAATCAGTCAAGTAATGAATATCCATTTCGTTAACAACATTCGTTTTTGTGTTAGCCAAAATGAATATATAAATGGACAACTATTTGGAATACACCGCTACATTTTGAATAATAAACAATGATTGTTGAACTAAAACCAAAATGACGACCCTTGGCAAAAATAATACATATTCGACCCATTATTCTGTTAGCAAAATCAAGTCATTACTTTTTTTTATATTAAATTTCAACATATGCCTTCAGCATATCAGTGCTTCAACATATTTAAACCTGAACGGTAAGTTTTTATAGCAATATGTATGTATAAAGTATAAGTAATAATTCTTATTAACTTTAATATATATTTATATTTAGATTTGGTCAATTCGGGTCGGCCTTTTTTCGATGATATAAGCCCTAGGAATGTCTCAGCTGTAGTTGATGAAATTGCTATATTAAGATGTCGTGTTAAAAACAAGGGAAACCGCACGGTAAGATTATTATACCGAAGCAGGGTATTAAAGTTTAAAGTCTAGTACTGAGAGAACGAGAACTGTCACAATTGTGACAGAGGCCATACTCCATATAAAAAAACGCTGCGAAAAAAGGAAGAAAAAAATTGTTTCTCTCGTCGTTTTTGCGGGTACTATCATATCGAAAATTATATCTGCAAAAATTTGGATTTAATTCACAAAGGGCATTTTAATGCCATATTAAGTATACATTTTTGTTTTTTCAAACAACTGTTCATGGCCCTTTTCATGGCGTTTCCTTAATTTCTTTGGTTACACTGTTTACCGAGCAAAATATATAGCGATTGTGCTATCACAATTGTAACAGCGAGCGCTCTATGGAAAGTTTTACAAGTATTAAAGCCTCGAAGTCCCTTTTGATTATGCTACAGGTCTAGCACGGCTTTTTTCTGATCAAGAGATTGGTTTAAAAGAAATAAAATTACGGGAAAAGTCGCACGAAGCGCACGATGAGACAAAATGTCCTGAATTCGCCTCTTTACGTGGATATAGACACTCACTTGACAAAGTTAAACATTTCCTTAAAACTATTGAATGTTGAACATTCTTTCTAAAACCCAAACGAAAACATCATCTGCTACATTAACGAATTGTTAGAATTAGACGCACATATCAAGCAACATATTAGTATTTACACAAAGTAAAGTCAGCTTCAAAATTAAGCAAATGAGAGTTATATGGCGCTCCGTTAGAAATGAATAAAGGTTTAGCCACGTATGAATTTCGGTTTTATGTTGGGTGGATTCCTCCCATAGTGAAAATGACAGCTTTGGAAGTTTCCTGGAGCACAAATAAACCAGGAGGCAGTCTCAATTCTCAGTAGAAAGGCCGGACAGAGCTAGGCATGTAAGACAATTTTAAATTGTATTTTGCAGCTCCTTCAAGGCTGCCGAAAATTCGCGTTCAATGGACTGCATGTCCAACAATTTTTTCAGTTGGCTGTTCACCAACGCTCGTGTGAATATTGTAACGGTCTGTCGTCCGAGGGTAGCTTAGCGGGACGTCCAGGGTTCGCTCAGGAAATATTTGTTTGATTCAGGTGTGGTTGCTGTAAAAGATTTCCCTAAACCGTTTGCCCCCCAGGGAGAACTCGAGAGATATATACAGTAAAGAGTAAGAGTACGGTTTATTAACGAAATGTTCCAGTTAGGAGATTCGAGTAAAATTGGGCTGCGTGAGATGACAATCGGCGACTCGTGTTGCAGAGTGAGATCGGCTCTGTGGGTCCCGGCGCGGCGGTGTGTGTTGGCTTCCCGCGTCCCGGTTAGTCTTCTCGCGTCTGTAGTTCGCCGGTGGCAGCTCGTGCCTGGGAAAGAGAGAGAAGAGTGGTTGTCTGCTTCGGTCGGAGTTGCGGCGTGTTGTTGTTGTCGGACGCGCCATTCCGTGTGAAGAGCGTTGCTCGTGGGACTCGATAGTCTGCTCAGAGAATTGTTGTTGGACTCGAAAGTCTGCTCAGACTTCAGTTTTGGTTTTATTTACATATTTCAGTTTAACCTATTTATTTTCTTTAATCGCATTTCTTGTGCGCGGAGCGTCACAATATGTTTGTGCATTAGCCGTATGCCATTGCAGAATAGCGGAGATAACGAGAGGCGGAAAAATTTGCCAATATCATCCTAAAATCCGAATTCTTCTTTGTCAGGTATCATGGATGCGTAAGCGAGATCTTCACATTCTCACAACAAATATATATACATATACCGGCGATCAACGATTTTCAGTAATACATCCACCAAGCAGTGAAGATTGGGACTTAAAGATTGATTATGCCCAACTACGCGACAGCGGTGTTTATGAGTGCCAAGTGAATACCGAGCCAAAAATTAATTTAGCTGTTTTTCTGGAAGTAACAGGTAAGAATTTAATCCATAAACAAATTAGTTTTTCAATAATAGCCAGAAAGCAGTATAGGGACTTCCCATTCCGAAGTTTCTCATTTTGTTCCGCATCCGAGTGCATCTAAATTTAACCACCGTTTTTTGGCGATAGTTAAACGAATTTTTTTGGTGCAGCTCTGATTTCTTCTTCCAAAGCCTAGTAATCTGATCTAGTAAAAAATCCGCTGTATAAATTTAGACAGCGGCCAAACTCCATATAAAAAAAAAACGGTGTCGAAAAAAGAAGAAGAAGAACTTTTAGCCACGTCGTTTTTTCCGGTACTCTGACGACGAAAATGAAGCCTGCGAAAATTGAATGGCGTTGCCAGATCAAGATAGTAAACAGCTGATATCGCGCTGTCTTAATAATTCATTTGATTTATTTAGACACCCCTAATGGAGGGAAAGTTGAAGGGAAAAGGTGGCATTGATAGGGGCTGTCAAGGGGAAGCCCATAATATGGAATTTAACCCACAAAGGGCATTTTAATGCCATATTTATTAATATTTTTAATATTTTTTTTGAATATTTGTTTACAAACAGCTGTCCAGTGTGACCAAAGAAAATCCTTAAACGCCTTAAAAAGTACATTTTCGTGGCATTTCAGGATTTTCCTTAATTTTTTTTGGTCATACTAGCTCGGTAGCGAAATAAACAGCGATTCCGCTGTCTAATTTAGACAGCGGGTTTTTCTCGTCAGAGTACTAGGCTTATCAGTGAAAATTTTACCATTTCACTACGAAAATGTAAACAAAGATCGCGAGGAACAATTGAAATATGGAATTTAAAATGTGGCGCCAAAGCTGCAAGCATCCCCAAATAACTTGTTGGTGTTTTCCTGTATATTCTTGCCCAAAAATTTCCCCAATTTCTACTATTTAATATAAAACGCTTACTTCTACTTTATTATATAACTTTTGGGATACACACTCTATTTGGTGCATTTGCTCTTAGTTAGAGAAAAATCATTAAAATAACTCAAATTCCTCGTCATCTAATTTATTTTAAGTTAAAGCGGATAAAATCTGACGCAAACTGTGGTTCTGCTGTTGTTAAACAGCCTAAATAGCCGCTTCAGCCATCTTTGTTTACGCTTCCGAAGGGACACAGCTGATCGATCAGCTGTATTCGGGTGCGGACGCAGATGCATGTTCTGTGGGAACACGAGTTTCACATTTGTGAAAAATCCCAACTGTTCCACACAAATGCACTGAGTGGAAGACAGTATAACATTTTGATTTATATATTCTTCTGTGGAATACTGTTACACTGCACTTACATTTAAAAATAAATCTATACATTTTTGTGAATAACTAATATTTATGATAAATATATATACATATATTTAAAAATACAACTTCCAATTTGCAGATAATGAATTTCAAAACCTAAAAACGGATAGACGGTATTACGATTCAAAAGGTAAATCTTCCTTATAATAAACGTTGAAAATTGATTGTATTAATTCTTATTTAATTTTTTCATCTTCAAAAGCCGCGCGAGCGAAAATCCTGGGCTCGACAGAAATTCACGTAAAGCGTGATAGCACCATTGCTTTGGCGTGTTCAGTAAACATACATGCATCTTCAGTGTTATGGTATGATTAGAAGACAAGTATGAAGCTACTGTCGAATATGGTTCTTGTATCATCTTAATAATTTAGTCATAGATTTCCTTATACCCTTTCATAGAATGACAATTTCAGTTACAAGTTTGCAACGCACTGAAGAAGTCATTTCCGACCCTATAATGTATATTCATTTTCAGAATCTTTTTAATTAGTAACAGAATGGGCCGGATTGCACCTCTTATATTGCTGCAATAGACAACATTTAATTTCGCCGTTTTCGAATCGAAATATTATTTCAAATAGCTGTCAAATGAGCGATAGGTCTATTGATATGAAGGCTGAGGAAAATCAGAAAAAGTTAGGTGGTTTTTCCTATAAATATTTTATATGTCATATGTTGGTTTTTTTTTCGTTGTTTTCCATGACCGAAATGTCAACTGAAATCTAGTTAATCATTGTGGACGGTCGACCAAGTAGTGATAATGAGCCTAGGTGTGCGAAAGTCAACTACTTAAGGGGGGATATACATGTAAACCAAATTTTTTTTTGGCAAATTTTTTTTTTGTTTAAAAAATAGTTTATTACTTAAAGAATATACTCTGTAAGTTTCATCATCGAATTCCAACTTTAAGTGCCTCAAATTAAGTATGCAAGCAAAGTATACAAGTGTTAACGTGGGCGCATCAAAAACTTTAAACGTCTTTTTCTTTCAGCTTTAAATTTGTGCATTTTTACCTATGCTATGGACACGATTCACAAAAAACTACGTAACATATCAGAGTGAATCAAATTTTATTATGATCAGCATGAAATGATCTTCTATTTGAACCTACATGGTTGTTATAAAACTGAGTATTACTATTTTTTAAGAGGGTGGGAAGTGAAAACTGATCACCTGAAAATGACATTTTTTCCTTTAAATCAAAATTTAATTTTTTTGTCTTGATTTCATTTTGATTTTTTAGGTTCAAATAGAAGATATAGGTGTAGTAAATACAAAAAAATTTAGTTTACGGATTTTGGACAGGAATTACGAGCTCTATCGTGTCCATAGCACGGCAACTTAAAGCTCGAGGCGCTACGGCATATGTTCCATAAATCCGCCATTTTGTAAAATATTGTTTATAACTAATTTTTTTTATCATTTCTGATTCTACTTTTACCTATATCCAAAGTTTCACGACGATTGCTTGACTATTTCTTATAAAAAAAATTTTACGAAAAATGGCCAAATTTTGACCGCTTACATGTATATCCCCCCTTAATTAAGAAATAATTTCATTCAGTACAGTGCGGATTTCCCTTTGACATAAGCGACTTTCCCTTGTTGTTCCCTTCCTAGTCTAAAATTTTGATAGTTTTGAGAAAGTCGGACGATTATATCTTATACCTGCTATATATTACTTAAAATTGTAGAAAACGGCTGGAGCCTCTCCAAACTCATAACGGAAAGAGCTCTAAAAGAGCTACTGCGTATGAGTTCCCCCTTATACCTGTTACATTTTTTTCGCTTGACTCTATGTATACATAATATTGTATATTTATTAATAAAATAACAAATATTAGAAAAAATGTTTTATTAATATAATTAAATAAATATTTAAAGGTACCATGAATCATCGATTGTCGATTTTGATTCCCTTCGCGGCGGCATAAGCTTGGAGACCGAAAAAACAGATATTGGAACAACAAGTCGCTTGATGTTGACGCGAGCTTCCTTAAAGGACTCGGGGAATTATACTTGCGTTCCAAATGGAGCTATACCAGCTTCAGTTAGGGTTCATGTATTGACAGGTAAATATTAAATCTTATATGTATGTATGCACATATTTAAAAATATTTTTTTTTTCAGGTGAACAGCCAGCGGCAATGCAAACTAGTGCTGCCAATGGCAAAAAGGCTAACACTACTGCAATGATTATTAAATTCATATCAGTCAAAATATTGTTATATATTTCAAGTTTTAAGGAGAGATGACTATGCTAAAAAAAATTTTAAATAATCTAAATAAAATATTTTTAAGGGTAAGTTTATTTTACATCGTGAACTTTTATTTAGAGTTTATTGCCATCGAATATTTGAATATTCGAATTTAATTGAAGTTTAATAATAATATTGGGACCCTAAAAGAATGCCCCCTTTTTGGGCAGCTTACTAATATATTGAACTAGAGCCAGTGAACTAATATGCTTTTTACTTTAATTTATTTGTATACCCTTGCAGGGTATTATAATTTCAGTCAGAAGTTTGCAACGCAGTGAAGGAGACGTTTCCGACCCCTGGCTAGATCGATTCGGCTGTTGGTGCTGATCAAGAATATATATACTTTATACGATCGAAAATGTCATCTTCGCTGCGTTGAAAACTTCTGACTTAAATTATATGAACATATAGAAATACTTGATCCTTTTAATTAACTGGTAAAAAAAGCATGTTGCTATGTTTAGGCGCTCTTCAGGAAAATTCAAACAGCGTCCGCTGTTGAAATAATCAAACATTCCTGATCGATCAAACAGAGCTGCGCGGATAAGCTTAGCTCAGCTCTCAATGTAAGCTTGTTTCTGCAAGCTTATTGCTCCGCTTTCAGTCAATAATGTGCGCGCGGGTTTTTTCCATCCCCTTATCTTAATTTTATGTACCGCATGAAGCAAAGGCCGACCGTCTCATTGAGAGTTATTACTACTCATTTAAAGATTGGTTCTTTTTGAATAAAAAACAAGAAAGGAAGCTAACTTCGGCACACCGAAGTTTGTATACCCTTGCAGATTGGTTTTGATGTTTATATTATAAATTTAAATGCTGAAAACACTCACAAAACAGAGTTTCATTACATTTTACTTATACTTATTATGTTTACAGTTTGACAGTTACAGTTTTACATTCCCAGCTTTACATTTTCTCCACATTTACAGATCGTTTATATGACAGCTATATGATATAGTTGTCCGATTTTCATTAAAATGTTACCAAAATTCTGAAATAATAAGAGAAGCTTATATCTAAAAGTAGATAAGAATATGTTGAAAAACAACGAAGTTATAATTTTTTTCCTATTCTTTTTCCGATCGTTCCTATGGCAGCTATAAGATATAGTCGTCCGATTTTCATAAAATTTTTACCAAAATTCTGTAATAATATAAAATGGCTATATCTCAAAAATGATGCAAAAATATTGAAAACAGCCAAGTTATAATTTTTTTTCTAAAAATTTATCGAACATTTGTATGGGAGCTATATGATATAGTCGTCCGATCCGGCCCGTTCCGACATATATAGCAGTGATAGTATATAGAAGACTCTATGCAAAGTTTCATTCAGATAGCTTTAAAACTGAGGGACTAGTTTGCGTAGAAACAGACAGACGGACAGACGGACAGATGGACAGACGGACAGACGGACATGGCTAGATCGACTCGGCTGTTGATGCTGATCAAGAATATATATACTTTATAGGGTCGGAAACGTCTCCTTCACTGCGTTGCAAACTTCTGACTGAAATTATAATACCCTGCAAGGGTATAAAAATCTCGAAAAAAACGAATTCTTTTTTTTCTGGGTGTATGGGCTCGACATGGAAGCTTATCGATAGTTCACACTATATATGTGTACATATAAAAATTTATTCATATTGTCCCAACATAAAACTGGTTTTATTTATATATGTATATATATATACATATATATGTTTATATATGTTTACAAAACTTCACTTTGTTGATACTTATCCTAATAATACTTATCCTAATTTCAGAGAACAACATATTCCAGTGGAACGAACGCGTTTGTAAGAATATTCAATACAAATACAAACAATTAATTATAATTCCTATAGTAATACATACGAAATAAATATATATAAAAACAAATATTAATGTATAATATAAAAAAATTGTTAAAAAATCCCTTTTCTATAAAATTATGGGGGCATGATACATTTTCCATTTATTTCTATTGTTTCGACCGCTGGTGTATGCGAGTAGCTTTTAGCAATGGTAAGTATCTCAGAAGCTTCTCTCCCAAAACAACAGTGAAATTATTGAGATAGTTATTTCACTACATCAGAATTATCCAAGTAGGTATATGTAAACATATTTATAAAATTAGATACAATCAGTGATAATAATTGTGTTTATATTTGTAAAATACAAAAGATATGTTCATATCATATATAGAAATCAGTGAAAGTCTTCCATGTCTGGTGCTCTGAAAATGAGAATTCTTTGTGTATATAAGAAGCAAACTGCTTGCATATTTTTGAATACATACAAATACATTCAGAAATACATTTTTCTTCTTGAAATTTTTTCGAAATGTCTTATATATTTATATTTTCTTGGAACAGTTTTTGCTCTAAATATGTACTTCTTGCCGTTTATTCTTCGTGCTAATGTTCTCAGGTTGAGCAGTCTCCGGAACAGTTTCAAATATTTTTAATTTTTTCATAAGTTTGAATAATAAATAAATAATTAAAATTGATACATTAAATTTCAAGAAATATAGATAGGGTTGTGATTTGTAATAAGCATAATATATACATAAATACATACATATACGCGATCAAAGACCAAGAAATATCGAATGTGAAACATTTATTTATAAATAACACGCCTGTGTGTTTACTACACACGACCTTTAAAATATCTTACTTCGGGAATATTATTCTGTCTTTACGAGAATGCTTTAAATAATAAATAATCAAAGCAATATGAATAAGGATGATATTTAAATAAATACACCACAAATATTAAGTAAAAATTCGAATACAAAATTTGTAAATGCAAATAAATGAAAACATAAAAATATTAAATAACAAAAAATATATCCAAATAATATATAAATAAATATGTAACAATAAGTGAAAACATTTACAATGTGAATAAAAGTAATAAATCCGGTAATTAAATTAACAAAATAAAAAATACATCATAGAAGTTACACAAATATCAATTTAAATCACTAAACTTTATTAAGAATATCTAACAAATGGTACAAACATGGTGCAATTGAACAATTTTCATAATTAATAAAAAATACATTATTAAAATATCAAAATATGGAAAAAAACAAAAGAGAAAAGCACTCGAAAGCTTTTTCGACCCTGCGAAATCCTGTGACAGTTATAAAGAAAAGATCGGGACCCTTGGACGACGCGCTCGAAAAGATATACACGGAAGATGCAGGAAGACTAGCCCCCCCTTCGTCATTATCCTTTGCCCACAACTCATCATATATTGGAAACAAACTACGTCGCTGTAGCACTAAAGAGAAGAAAAGGGAACGCTGGCTCCTAACGCGAAAAACATGGCGTTACATGACAGACGCCGGTCGTAAGCTCATTTCTGAAGATAGTCCCAATAACATTGCCCAAATCGAGGCACATTTTCAGCGTGTATGTGCTTCTGAACCAAGATTTCTGCACTGGCGACGAAAAGGTTCATACCCGGGTGCCACACTTAGTTCGAAACGCCGTTCAAAACTATTATCGCGTCATTCAAGTCATCAAAGATATATCAATAATGAAGATCGTATTATTGAATTATTGCAAACATATCTCAAGCTACGTGATGCATATAATAAAACAACAACGTTGCTCGGTACTAAAACGATACGACCTGATCAAACATCGTCTCCTTCTTCCCAGAGACCACAAATCTCAACTTCTAAGAATAATATTCTACATGAACCACCATGTTCGGACTTGCACACGGAACTCCTCAACCGTCTAAAACTGTTATCGGAAAGCATTATATTTGGACAAGACGAGTGCATACAATTGAACCTGGGTGATATATCACCTAAAATTCTGGACGATAAAACTTTATTAAAGAAAGTCTATAGTACATTAAAAAAGAATCAGCTACATCGGGTCTTACATTCCATGGAACCTTCAAAATCAATCAATCATATAAAACACAATAATAGAAGCTACAGTGTTTCATCACTGTCTAGAAATCCCAATATGACAAATTTAGATAACACTATGAAATCGTATAATCACAGCTCTCTCTCTCACAATATAACGTCCCTAAAGAATCCCAAAAATATTGAAGAATATGATACTAGTACAAATATACTAATATCCCAAAAGAATGCCAATCCTATAAATCTGCAACAATGTGATATTAGTAAGAATGTACCATATGTACCTAGGCCCGATTGTCTTCATTTGGATCTTAAGAATAGTCTGGGATTTTCACAAAAAATAAAGAGCGTTGTAGCATTAGCTTCTTCAGGAACCCAAACGAATTTTATTCAATTAAGTGAATTAAAACGCTTGGCGGAAGAGTGCAAGTCTTTATTTCTTCAGTACTCTTCAGAGGAGAAGGACACACAGAATTGCCGTAAAACTTCAATCGATAACGAAGATATATCACAATCCGTAAGCGATACAATTAAACGTTATTTAAAAATGGCCAGAAAAAAAAGTGTTCACGATACCGATACAGATAATAAATTTCGATCTATTAATTATGATTCAACATTAAGAAACATCAAGGCAAAAGGTGAAATAAATCCGCCGGGATTGGATGATGGCTTAAATAAAGCCACTCAAACCTTAGATGCTTGGCCTCTAATTGCGTTGGATTTTATACGGGGCAACGACAGTTCCATAAATCTACAAAATGCCCATATTCAATGGATGAAGACTGAGAATGAGAGACGAGAAAAGGTGATGGAATGGGAAAAGAGTCAAAAATTAAGTGGATCCGTGTCAGACACCACCTCTGCTCCCACATCCCCATCCAGCCCTTCGAGGCAATTTCAAGATAAATTGTTGAGACCTTCTCCAAGCGGATTGTTATATTCTAGCTCTCACTTTCTTTCAAATATTTGGCATGGGCATGGGCACTCTAATAATATTACAGGAGCTTCGATAAATACAGTAAAAGAAAAATTTTTAAATATAAGTAAGTAATAAAGTTATTTTTATTTATTTTAATTTATATTACTTTGGACCTTTGGAGTCTACATCAAGTTCATAAATACGTGGAATAAATCTTTCTAAACGTTCTTTCAATCAGACAAGTAGCCTTAATTCGAGAGTCCCTCTGTCTGTCTGTCTGTCCCTATCTTCGCAAAGTACTCCCTCAGTTTTTAGGCTATCCGAATAAGACTTTGCAGATAGTCTGCTGACTATTCTTTTATTATTAGATCCGGGCCGGATCGGACGACTTAATCATAAAGCTGTCAAAGAAAAAATTAACCAAATAAAAAAAAAATATATATCGCTGTATTTTCATCTTATTTGAGATATGGACATTTGTCGTGCCTCTCATGAACTTGTCTTTAATGGCTGCCCCATTCCCAAAGGAAGAGTAGACTGGTAGTGGTAACAAGCGCGTAGCTCCACCGTTTTATTCTGAAATAGCCAAAACTCAACCTCACACAAATGGATCTAGTTAGTCTTAACATACCGCAGTGGGTTCTCCTAAATTTGCACGACAATGAAAAGCAAATTTTCCCGGCATTGTATAATGGCGATCTCGGTAGGCCTGTTTCTAACTTCGGCTAAAAATCCATACATTTTTGGAATACTTTACAAAATATTCAACCCCAAAATACTAGACGTTCGATAACAATTAACGACCGACGACAACATACATACATATTATATATACATACATATGTATAGTTTTTATTATATTAAAAATTCTAAAATACTTTAATTTTTCACGATTTAAAACGAACGAAAAACCGCTGTCACAATTGTGATAGCACAAACGCTATATATTTTGCTTTGCAACCAGTGTGACCTAAGAAATTAGGGAAAATCCATGAAACGCAATGAAACGCCATGAAAAGGGTAACCTGAATACCTATTTGTTAACAAATTTGAATTTGAACGGATTGGGTTTTGATAATGTACTACGCCGTACTAACATAACGAACAGCTGATATTGTGCTATAACAATAATTAATTTCAATTATTCTTACAGGCATTATGGAGGGAAAGTTGAAAGAAAAAAAAATAATTCTAGGATCGACAAATTTTCTGCCCGCGAGGAGAAAGTGGTATTGATAAGTGCTGTCAAGGCGAAGCCAATAATATGGAATTTAACCCACAGAGCTTGATTCGCATCCGCCGTCCGTTGAACAAACGGTCTATAAGGTTTTGCCGGTCTGAAACTTCTCATTTTGTATCCCATCCTTTGTGCATCTACATTTGACGTCCTTCTGTTGGCTAGAGTTAGGTGACGGTTTTTCGGAGCAACTCTGATTTATTTTTCTTAACAGTGAAAATTTGAACATTATCTACGAAAATGTAAACAAAGTTAGAGAGGAACAATTGAAATATGGAATTTCAAATGTGGCGCCAAAGCTGCAAGCATCCCCAAAAAACTCGTTGGTGTTTTCCTGTATATTAATATATTGTTTACTCATAGATGTGGCATAGCTGATCGATCACCTGTAATCGGATTTCGAATGTAGATATAGAAATGTATGTGGGAACATAACGAACAGCTGATATTGTGCTATAACAATAATTAATTTCAATTATTCTTACAGGCATTATGGAGGGAAAGTTGAAAGAAAAAAAATAATTCTAGGATCGACAAATTTTCTGCCCGCGAGGAGAAAGTGGTATTGATAAGTGCTGTCAAGGCGAAGCCAATAATATGGAATTTAACCCACAGAGCTTGATTCGCATCCGCCGTCCGTTGAACAAACGGTCTATAAGGTTTTGCCGGTCTGAAACTTCTCATTTTGTATCCCATCCTTTGTGCATCTACATTTGACGTCTTTCTGTTGGCTAGAGTTAGGTGACGGTTTTTCGGAGCAACTCTGATTTATTTTTCTTAACAGTGAAAATTTGAACATTATCTACGAAAATGTAAACAAAGTTGGAGAGGAACAATTGAAATATGGAATTTCAAATGTGGCGCCAAAGCTGCAAGCATCCCCAAAAAACTCGTTGGTGTTTTCCTGTATATTAATATATTGTTTACTCATAGATGTGGCATAGCTGATCGATCACCTGTAATCGGATTTCGAATGTAGATATAGAAATGTATGTGGGAACACGAGTTTCACATCTGCGTAAAATCCCAACTCAGATGCACTCAGTGGGAAGAGAATTTTCAACTTTTTGAGATTTTTTCAACTTTTTATCTAGTAACACTGTGTGAGTAACAACTGGCCGGCACGGCCTTCCTGACAATTCACACGTCCTCGTGTGGTTAGTTTTTTGTTTAGTTAATACCACTTAAATCATTTATTTTCTATTTTATTAGCTATTTACAAAACATACAAAACTCCTTTAACACAAATCATTCATTTTTAATTTATCTAGTAAATAGTATAATTACACAGACCTGAGTTACCTATCAAAATCGAAAAATGATGGGCAGCATATTTAAAGTTATTGGAAACAAAAAAAGAAAAAAACGAAAATGAATGACGAAAGCCTGATAATATCGGCAAAGGAGCAACATAAAGAAACTGCCAAGCAATTTAATCTGGCCAAGTCGTCCGTTCAGGGAATAATAAACAAATTTGATGAAAATGGCAATATTGAAAATAATATCGCAAAAAGAGGCCGAAAATCGACAACAACAGCACGTGACAAAAGAGCCCTGGCGGTAATTGTAAAGGATGATCGTCGTCAAAATTTACGAAATATAGCATATGAGTGGTCTGATATAATCGGAAAAGGTGTTAAGCGTAAGTGTACGCGCCTGAAGTTTTATAAAGTATGTACTGTGAAAGACCATATTACATACTTAATAGATTAACTTACTCTTAGGCAGAGCTTGCAAATAACTGTCGACGGGGTTTTTCCTGTGCTCTCGTTGCGAGTAAAACCGAAAAAGATCATACTCTCTCCCTCTCGCTCAGAGCAAGGGAGTTTTGCTGTCTTGATTTCGGTTTTTTGTTGAACGCTTTTCGTTGAACTCTTTTTACTTCGGCCTTTCAATGAGCCGTGCGTAAAGAGCGGGACGAGAAACGTTCGCACACAGAGAGCCAGCCAAAGACCAAGGGACCGAACAGCTCAGCGCGAACGGTCTTCACCTTTGTTTGTTTTTTTTTTTTTTTTTTATTTATTTTTGTGAACAAGTGTCCATATAACAAAATGCTATTAAAAATAAAAGAAAAGTTTTAGACAATGTTGTTTTTAAATCGCAACTAAACGTTTAAGGATTTGCTTGCCTATGCGTGTGAATGTATTCCAATACATACGCAAAAGACTTTTGTTCACTGACCACGGTTCATGGGACAACCGAAACAAAGCAGAATAGAAAAAAACGAGTTCGCTCTGAACGCGCGCGAGCTCATTCCAAGAACTCATGAACGGGTGCTCTCTGAGTCTTTTCGTAAAGAGTGAGAGAGAGACAGATATATGCAGACAACTAGAAACGGTCGACAGTTTTTTGCAAGCTCTGCTCTTAGGCCAAGGAAAAACCATTGCTTACGCTTCGTCAAGAGAAGAAGCGTTTACAATGGTCACGGGAACGGATATCCTGGACTCAAAAGCCAATGGAACACTTTCATATTTAGAGATGAAGCTAAATTTGATGTAATGATCCGTAATAAAACTGAAGCCTACCATAAAGACTGCCTTAAAAGAACAGTTAAGTTCCCAGCCCGCATTATGGTGTGGGGTTGTATGTCTGCCAAAGGAGTAAGCCAACTGCACTTTATTGATGGGATGGTCAACGCAGAAAAATATGTTAACATACTAGAAGAAAGCTTTCTGCCATCAATACCAAAGCTGGCTGACTGTGGCGAATACATATTTCATCATCTCATACTGCCAAGCGAACCAAATCATGGCGGCAGAATAAGAACATTGAGGTCTTAGATTGGCCATCAAATAGTCCGGACCTAAGTCTTATCGAGAATATATGGGGAATAATGAAAAGAAAACTAACAAGAAAGGAAGCTAACTTCGGCACGCCGAAGTTTGTATACCCTTGCAGATATTATTTCATTAAATTTTACCTATACTTATTGTTTAGAGTTTGACAGTTACAGTTTTAGATTCCCAGTTTTACATTTTCTCTACATCTACCGATCGGTTTATATGGCAGCTATATCATATAGTTGTCCGATTTTCATAAAATTTATACCAAAGTTCTGAACTAATAATATAAGCTTATATCTCAGAGTAGATAAAAATAGGTTGAAAAACAAGGAAGTTATAATGTTTTTTCTATTAATTTCCCGATCGTTCCTATGGCAGCTATAAGATATAGTCGTCCGATTTTCATGAAATTTTTATTGAAATTCTGAAATAATATACAATGGCCATATCTAAAAAATGGTGAGAGTATATAGAAGACTATATGCAAAGTTTCATTTAGATAGCTTTAAAACTGAGGGACTAGTTTGCGTAGAAACGGACAGACGGACAGACGGACGGACAGACGGACATGGCTAGATCGACTCGGCTGTTGATGCTGTTCAAGAATATATATACTTTATAGGGTCGGAAACGTCTCCTTCACTGCGTTGCAAACTTCTGACTGAAATTATAATACCCTGCAAGGGTATAAAAAATTAGCCTCAAAGAACCCTGTCTGAATTAAAACATAAGCTCCAAGAGGTTTGGGACTCTATTTCAACAGAGCAATGTCAAAATTTATTAAAATCAATGCCAATCGTTGTATGTTAAATGTGTCGAAAAGGCCAGGGCGATTTTAGCCAATATTAATATTAAAAACAAGAAAGGCCACACCGAAGTTTTTATACGCTTGTAGATTGGTTTTGATATTTATATTATAAATTTAAATTTTGAAAACACACACAAAACAGAGTTTCATTACATTTTACCTATGCTTTGACAGTTACAGTTTTACATTCACAGCTTTACATTTTCTCTACATCTACCGATCGCTCCTATGGCAGCTATATGATATGGTTGTCCGATTTTTATGAAATCCTTACCAAAATTCTAAAATAATAAAAAACGCTCATATCTCAGAGTAGATGTAAATACGTTTAAAAGCACCGAAGTTAAAAATTTGTTTCCTATTAATTTCCTGATCGTTCCTATGGCAGCTATAAGATATAGTCGTCCGATAAATAAAATAAATTTCATAAAATTTCAAAATTCTGGAATAATATAAAATGGCTATCAGGCCTGTTCTAGTTTCCACTTCCACAAAATTTATTCGGATCCGGATTTCCCTGACCTGTTCTAGTGTTCACTTCCGAAAAATGTTTACGGATTCGTATTTCCCTCTGTTAAGTCTCTGTTAATTTGCAGGCGAAACGTTCGGAAACTATTCGTGTGCCATTTGGCCGGCGGATTCAAATCCGCAAGATCAGAAATTAATTATTTTAAAATACAATGCGATTATGTATATGACAAATGTTAATTGTAATTTAATCCTAGTGGTTTTGGGAACATTATTGCATAATTGAATTAATTAATACTAACATACTTGATTTATAAATAATTATTTTGTGGGTGCGCCTTAAAATCGGTTCGATTCTAACCTTCAACATTATTGCAAATCTGCCGCCGCTGTGTCGTATTTAAGAGGGACCATTTAAGGGTTGTCAGCGTTTCAAAAAAACGGCATATGTTTAAGATTAATTTTGAACAATTACTTTTTATGTTTTTTTACAATTAAAAGATCTGCTATTAAGGTAAAATATATGAAAAAGTTTTTATGTTTAAAATACCAGCCAATTTAATCTACAAACTGAACAAAATGTTATGCGAAGGGAATTTTTTCTAAACCCCTTGGCAACTCTATTCTGGAGCATTTTGCAACCAGAACAGCTGATTGCGATTACAAATATTTCAAAATGTTTATTTCTAGCCGTAAATGCTTATTCCTTCGATTTTATTAATTAAATTAGTGCTTCATTATTATTTATGAGTTGGAGACTACAGCGGACCAAAATTTAATGAGCCCCTTTTAGCAAATCTTAGACAAGGCAAACTCTTTTGTTGAAAGCGACCAGCTGATTTTGTTTGGGAATTTAAGGGAAATTAAAAAAAAATGTCCTTAAATCACCAAGGGAAATTCGCTTATGTTGAAGGGAAATCCGCAAATGTTATTAAATTCACTTCCGAGTGGAAACTAGAACAGGCCTGTATATCTCAAAAATGATGCAAAAATATTGAAAAACAGCCAAGGACGGACGGACAGACGGACATGGACATATTAAACGCACCGTACGGAATTTATAGTGGTCGAATATATATGTTTAGGAGTGGGGTGGCTGCTCAATCCTCCGCAAAAGGATCAATAAAAGGTTATCCCACGAAGTAGAAAAAACGCAGAAAATTCGGGGGTCGAAAAGTGACAACGGCGGAGTGCCCGTAGCATACATATACGGTACTAAACTTAGCTTAGCCTAAGGGCCCGCTGCCGGCCGAGACGCCCAGCTTAACGGCGCGAGAGCGGGAGAGCGGGAGAACCGTGAACTAGAGCGGCGTAGCCGTCCCTAGAAGCGAGCGACGATCGGGAACACGGGAGCGTGCGATCGGTAATGCCGAGGAGCGGAGAGCGGGAGAGCGTTGCTAAGCTGGGAGCGCTTAAGCTTTTGGACGCTCGGTGGCCAGAGGGGGAGCAGGGGCCTCCTGGCGTAAACATTCTCCCCCCCCCTTGCAATCACTCGGGTTGCAATAAACCCGTACAGGACGATGGTATGGATGGGCGTCAGAGCGCCGCGTAGATCGTTGATGCTGGAGCGACGAGGAGCGATGAAAGACGGATGAGTGCCAAGGAGAGGCGGATGATTGCCATGGAGAGGCGAAAACTTGTCGTAAAGAGCTTGCTGAACAAGGCGGAGGCGTCGAATGCCGTGAACAGGACTCATCACTGTACGCTAGAAGACGTCGGACTTTCCGTAGCGGATGAACGTTGACAGACTCGGCTACGGTAGGATTAAGTACCTCGGGTACGTCTGCTTTCCAGAGCGATCGCGGTGTATGGAAATGAAGCCCTCGTATGTGATCTGGATGAAAGAAGATGACAGGAGATGAGTGATGGTCAAGTAAATGCGAACTAGAAGTATGGGGGTGACCGATGCTGCGAGCGGAGTGGATGCTCTGGACGGTCATGCGGATGCAGGAGAGTGTGGTGGTGCTGATTGCACGTCTTGCATCGGTCACCGCTGCGGCAGGTTCCCTCGGAATGTTCGTGGGCCAAACAGTTGGAACAATAACGGTGGTCGAGAACCGCTCGGAGCCTCTTCTCAGCGCAGAGTTTGAGGAACTGTTGGCATTTCCGGAGCGGATGGTTCCCTTGGCAGACTCGGCATTGGTAGGATAAAATACCTCGGGAACGTCTGCTCTTGCTGTCGTCGTACGGAACCCAGTACTTGGAGGAATCGGCAGAAGTGGTCACTCGTGTGGAGAACGAGGAAATTCTTTGGGTGGGTGCAGGTCGAGGACTAGATGGAGCGGAGGGTCTTGGAACATTAGTAGTAGGATTGTCGCGGTGCAGCAGAGTGTGATGCCGGCTGTGGCACGTAAAGCAGGAATGGGCACTAGTACAGTCCCGTTGCTGGTGCCCGCGCGAAAAACAATTCAAGCAGAGTTGCTTTCTTCGGATGAAGTCTGTCCGCTCATTGACATTCATGTCCAGGAAAAACGGACATATACGGATAGGGTGGTCCTCTCTGGAACATAGATTACACCTTCTCGGTGTTGGAGCCACCCTAGCTTCGTGTGAATTGAGCCTGCGCACCGGTGGATTGGCATTTGCTGACTTTGGCGGAAAATGCCCAGAGCCGCTAGGCCTGACGTCGTCGATGGCCTCCAAAGTGCGATGGCGCTCAGTCAGAAATGCGTCCAACTCCTTCCAGGTTGGAATTTCGGCTTTATTGCGAATTAATTGCTCCCACAAGGAAAGCGTAATCTGGGGAAGCTTCGAGGAGACCATATACACAAGAAGGCAGTCCCACGCCTCGACTTCAATGGAGGACATTTGTAACGCGGTCAAACAGCTTTGAATTGTGCCTTGGAGCTCTTTTAGAGCGACTCCGGATTCTTGAGGAACAGCCTGGATGTTAAAAAGAATCTTTAACTGACTGTTGACTAACAAGCGCTTATTTTCGAAGCGGTCGGAAAGGCTGCTCCATGCTGAGACGAAACCCTCGTTGGTCAGAGGGGCCTTTGAAACGATGGCATGAGCATCGCCGCTTGTCTTCGAAAGTAGGTGGAATAACCTCTCCACAGGCGTAAGTCGGGAATTATTAATGTAAATCGCCGTGAAGAGGTCCCGAAAGGTGGGCCACCGAAGATAATCGCCTGTGAAGACCTCGGTGTCCACTGGTGGCAATCGACAACCCATGGACGGGGGTGTGGGCGCAGGGGCGGAAGCCTGAATGGACTGGGAGGCGGCCTTGTCGATAATTTCCTGCAGCTGTACAAGACACCTCTAATATACGGAGTAGCACTCACTGTACTTGGATTCAAGCTCAGTGGCGGTGGCTGTACTGTCGGAGGACACGGAAAGAAGATCGGAGCAGCTTTCATAGCTTTTCTCCACCTTGTCCCACAGGGCACGGATTTGGTCCCGATGGACTCTGCACATGGCAGGGGAAAATCTCTCCGTGTCAGGAGCGTTCGGAATGTGAATGTTAGCTTCGAATTGGCTAACACGGGCTGTCGTCGAAATGAACTTTCGCAGGGCGATGTCTAGGGCATTTTGAGCCATTTTGGAAACCGACTGAGTGAGTCTTGGCGAAGGAACGGGACCAGAATCGACGGACTTGTCGCTTTTTGCCCTTGGGTTGGCAGTGGCTTTTTGTTGTTTCCCGTAGACAAACTCAATTTGGGACTCGGCGGATCAGCGGTTGTCGACTGACCTGAGCGAAGGATGCCTGATTCGAAGTGGAAAGCAGAGTCGGGAACCAGAACGTAGACCGTACTGTCCGTGATCGTGGTGGAGTAGGAAGCAGAGATGTCTATATTGGAAAATTAATTTATTAATTATAATCCGTGATAACAAAAATTATTAATTAATTATTAATGTCGGAAATAATTAATGTGAATTATTTAAGTATTTGCACGTAATTAATACGGAGCCGGAAAGGCGGAATTAAAAATAAACCTTGGCTTTGACTTGGGAAAAACTCACTGGGCTATACCGTCGGCAAAGCAGTGCACAAGTGAGGCTCAGGAGAGAGAACAAAAACGTAACCCAAAGAACCGCGACAATAACAACACGTCTGCTGGGCGGTTGTGCAGATTTGGAGAAATAAACACTTGCACTTGAATATTTAATCTTGGTTATTTTGTTTGTTATTGTAATTTAATTCCTGTACGGACGGGCAGCGAATATAAATACATATGTATGTATGTAGTTTGAAAAGCATGCAGAATATGTATGGATGAGTTGTCTTTATTTTGGACAGTGGAAACCCGATAACCGGACTGTGGTTGTAAGGGCGTACGAAAAGTATTGGAGGCAGAAAATATATTTTGTACAGTGGAAACCCGATAACTGGACTGGAGTTGTGAGGGCGTACGAAAATATTGGAGGCCGAAAATATATTTATATATTGGCATAAGTACAGTAGAGCGTCGAGAAGTGGACTGTATTATTTGAAGTTGAAGGAATTGTGTTCAAGAAAATATCGAGGCGGCGGGAAACACACAGTGACCGAATATACATATGAGAATAAAATCTCGGGTAGGGGGCCGAATTCGGCAACACGAAATATTCACTGTAGAATTTTCACTGCCGCGGCGCTCGACTTGAAACACACGTTCACTTATTTTATTATTATAATTTTTTTTTTATATATTGTTCGGCTGAAGGTTGAGGATGTCAATTACCACTCTAAGTAAGTGACCAACCAACTCGCGGAGTAATGCGCGCCGATTTACATACGTATGTATGTCCCTATGTCAAGACCGTTTTATTCGTTGATGTACGGCCGAATATAGGGACGTATGTGTGTATGTACGGAGAAATGTACAACGGGCCGAAGAAGTGGAGTAAAAAGCGGCGATAATTATGCCGTTGCAGAACGAAGTGCAGGCAAATGGAAGTGGAGAAAATTGGCTTTGGAAATGATTTTTAAGTTGTCTAATTGCCGTGGTGTCGGAAAACTCGGACGAGGAGTTGACAAAAAATCGTCCGCAGGTTGAGCGAAATTTAAATTTCGGACAACTGTTGACGACCGGCAATTAGAGACGGGCGGAAACTTTTTACTTATCTTTTCTGCGGCGGCACCACCAAAGCTGCTGGGAAAAAAGGATTCCAGGACGATATCCTTATCCGGCTCGAAGGACCATGTTTAGGAGTGGGGTGGCTGCTCAATCCTCCGCAAAAGGATCAATAAAAGATTATCCCACGAAGTAGAAAAAACGCAGAAAATTCGGGGGTCGAAAAGTGACAACGGCGGAGTGCCCGTAGCATACATATACGGTACTAAACTTAGCTTAGCCTAAGGGCCCGCTGCCGGCCGAGACGCCCAGCTTAACGGGGCGAGAGCGGGAGAGCGGGAGAACCGTGAACTAGAGCGGCGTAGCCGTCCCTAGAAGCGAGCGACGATCGGGAACACGGGAGCGTGCGATCGGTAATGCCGAGGAGCGGAGAGCGGGAGAGCGTTGCTAAGCTGGGAGCGCTTAAGCTTTTGGACGCTCGGTGGCCAGAGGGGGAGCAGGGGCCTCCTGGCGTAAACAATATATTATCAGTTTAATGATGCATTGAAAGAAATAAAAATCATTGTTGTTGTTCTTGAAGTACAATATTTTTTTTTGTTTTAAACTTAAGAGAATAAAGTTATCTATATATATAAAAATGGAGACAAAAAATGTAAGCAATCACATCACAAGAGAACGGTTTGTAATTGCCAGAAGATGGCTATAGCATAATAACATTTTGGGAAAACCTTCTGGAAAAGTCTCCAGTGGCTCAATAGATGTTCAGTTCACACTGTTGTATGTAAACTTCTGAAACACCCTACAAAGATCATAGCTGCATGGAGATTGTGTATCAATGAAATCGGTAAAAAAAATATTGAACCAAAACATCGAGTTAACGAGCTTGAGCTTAAACAATTGGAAATAATGCCTGCTGTTAGACGATCAGGACTTGGACGGCGTTCACGCAATGCAATAAGTAGTCAGAATTTCCGTAATAGCCGGACGCAAGAAGAACGTACAGAAAGAAATGCATCGATACGTGGCCAAATGGCACAGTTTCGCGCTGCACAAAGACCACCTCAAGCCCGACAAAATAATAGAGGAAGACGAGCCGCAAATGAAAACTTGAATCGCACTGCATTCGCATACAATCCTGAAACATCCTACAAGGATCTTACCTGCGTTGTTATTGGTTCATTGTCTGTTGTATGTCAGCATTGCAATGCACTGAAGTTTCGGTTGGAAACCCCCGGCTTATGCTGTGCAGGTGGCAAAATTAAATTGCCCGTTTTGGCTCATCCACCAGGGCCATTGTATTCGCTACTATATGGAAATTCAGCCCAATCAAACAGTTTCCTAAAGCTTGCACAAAAATATAACGGATGCTTTCCAATTACGTCATTTGGAGTCGAGGTTTTTCATCAATCAAGCTACAATCCAAGTTATAAGGTAATGGCGTCTCTTTATTATCAAAATGAACAACTCACATTTTTTCGAAATTGCATTCCAACATTCAGATTTAAGGGCAAATTTACCACCGAGCGGGCGCTTTGTTATAACCACAAAACAAAGATCTCAAATTCCTTCAGATCTATTTCATTGGTAATTCACCGCTACTAAACGTGAAATTATGGAACAAGTGCAAAATCTTCTCCATGAGCATAATGAATTGGTCAGATTGTTCAACGAGAATAAACTATTTTTTTCCTTTTGAAAATAAGATCTGATCTATATATATAAAAATGGAGACAAAAAATGTTACTAATGGCATCACAATAGAACGGCTGGGCCGTTTTGGCTCAAATTTTTTTCAGTTGTTTATAATTGCCAGAAGAAAGTTATTAAATAAGAACATTTTGGGAAGTCCTTTCGGGAAAGTCGCTAGCGGCTCAACAGATGTACACACTGTTGTATGTACAATTCTGAAACACCCTACAAAGATCATAGCTGCGTTGAGATTGTGTATCAATGAAATCGGTAAAAAAAATATTTAAACAAAAAAAATTAAGTTAACGAAGCATTACCAAAGTGAGCTTAAACAATTGGAAATAATGCCTGCTGTTGGACGATCAAGTCTTGGGCGTCGTTCAAGCAATGCAATACTTATTGCGAATTTCCGTAATAGTCGGACACAAGAGAAACGTACAGAAATAAATGCATTCGCGCTGCACATAGACCACCTCAAGCCCGACAAAATAATAGAGGAAGACGAGCCGCAAATGAAAACTTGAATCGCGCTGCATTCGCATACAATCCTGAAACATCCTACAAGGATCTTACCTGCGTTGTTATTGGTTCATTGTCTGTTGTATGTCAGCATTGCAATGCACTGAAGTTTCGGTTGGAAACCCCCGGCTTATGCTGTGCAGGTGGCAAAATTAAATTGCCCGTTTTGGCTCATCCACCAGAGCCATTGTATTCGCTACTATATGGAAATTCAGCCCAATCAAACAGTTTCCTAAAGCTTGCACAAAAATATAACGGATGCTTTCCAATTACGTCATTTGGAGTGGAGGTTTTTCATCAATCAGGCTACAATCCAAGTTATAAGGTAATGGCGTCTCTTTATTATCAAAATGAACAACTCACATTTTTTCGAAATTGCACCCCAACATTCAGATTCAAGGGCAAATTCACCACCGAGTGGGCGCTTTGTTACCACCTCAAAACAAAGATCATAAATTCCTTCAGATCTATTTCATTGGTGATTCGGGAGTTGAACTAAATCACCGCTGAGCAATTTTTATTGCAACTAAACGTGAAATTATCGAACAATTGCAAAATCTTCTCCATGATTATAATGAATTAATCAGATTGTTCAAAACCGCATTGGATATCATGCATTATGACGAACACAAAATCATTATCAGCGCTGACAAAAGACCCAATGGTAGCCATGCAAGACAATTTAATGCTCCCACTATCAATGAAGTCGCAGTGGTGATTGTTGGCGGGAATGTGGAATCACGCGATATTGTTCTTAAGCGTCGGGATAACGGCCAATTGCAGCGAGTTTATGAGACTCATCGGTCATATGATGCTTTTCAATACCCGTTGATGTTCTGTCGTGCAGAAGATGGGTATCACTTCAACATAAAGATGGTCAATCCAACGACAGGTTTGTTTACAAGTCATCACTTCTTTTTGATTCTACAACTAAGTTTGAATTCAAATTTTAGGAGAAGAAACGAATAAGAAGGTCAGCTCTATGAATTTTTATGCGTATCGATTGATGATATTTCAACAGTACTGTTTCGACATGTACTTCAAAGTAGAAACGGAACGTCTCAATTTCATTTGTTTTAATCAGCCGAAGTTGGGGCGAGATAAAGTTCGCCAGGTCCTCTAGTAATTCTATAAAAAATCATTTTTATGTGTGGTATACCTTATTATGGACAATATCGTTTGCTGAACATTATATACGAGTAAAAAAGCTGCCGTACGAATTAATAGTGGTCGGGGCTCGTATAGCGAGTCTCTTGCCGTATCCAGAGCAAAAGTGGGCAAGACTTTATTGAAGTAGAGGGACAACCTGGTCAAGAAGCTTGTATAGGAAATGCAAGTGAAAGTGTGGTTGGGCCTACATTCTCAATATATACTTATTGATTTGCACAAACATTTTGAATTTAAAGATTTTTATTTTAATTGTTTGTTAATATCTTCCTAATGATGCAGAGTCCTCCTCCATGTTTTTTTTCTTTTCTACCAGACAATTTTTTCTCAGGAATGGACAAAGACATTCTGCGTCCAATCCCCTAGAAGTGCCCCCAACGACAGCTCTTCTTATCCACACATTGTGTGATACACAAATCTGTTTTCGGGCATATTTGAAATCAGATTAAATTATTTGAATTTTCAATCGACAGCTGCTTAATGTTTTTCGATTTGGTGGAACTTGTTCAATTATCCGAATATTGGGATTTTAAAAAAAAGTAAAGTTCGTGTTCCCACAGAGCTGCGTTATAGGGTCTTCCCACACACCGTCAAAGCGCATTCACCATCCGTTGAACTAACTGCCCACAAGGACATTTTAATGCCATATTTATTAATATTTTTAATATATTTTTTGAATATTTGCTTACAAACAGCTGTCCAGTGTGACCAAAGAAAATCCTTAACCGCCATAAAAAGTACATTTTCATGGCATTTCAGGATTTTCCTTAATTTTTTTTGGTCACACTAGCTCGGTAGCGAAATAAACAGCGATTCCGCTGTCTAATTTAGACAGCGGGTTTTTCTCGTCAGAGTACTAGGCTTAAATATTAAATATTAAATATTTTCAAGAATTTTTTGTGGACAAAGGAAAAGACATAGAAAGTTCAAACTTGTCACATATATTTATCATAGTTTAAAGATGATTTAGCAAAATTTTCAGAGCATGTCCCGAAGCAGGACACAGGGCGACGTAAGCCCATGCCCAAAAAAAGAACCCCTCTGGCGACCGTCCTCCAGGACTTAAAAATCGACTGAAACAAATAATTATCTTTGAATTCTTTTACGTTTTCATGAGCCACAGCTGATCGATCAGCTGTTCGGATGGCGGATGCGTTTTAACGCAGTTCTGTGGCAACACGACTTTCACTTTTTTTTAAAATCCCAACCGTTCCTCACAAATGCGCTGTGTGGGAAGACAGTATTAAAGTGCATCCGCATCCGATCGATCCGCTGATCGATCAGCTGTGGCTCATAAAAACGTAAACAATGGCTGTCGAATTGGCAGTTGCAAAATTGAAATGGAGCATTTACCAACTATTTTGGCTGTTGTACAACCGCAAAAGCACAGATTGCGTCAGAATTTATCCGCACTAAATTTAAATGAATTAAATGACGATGAATTTTAGTTTTTCTAATGATTTTTCTCTAACTAAGTGTTATGGCCTCTCTAAAAAAATCCGGATATAGATAGGCGGTACCAATCGATAGATCGCGTGGCGGTCTATGCGATCTATCGGATCAGGGATGCCACCCAGTTCCGAAGAGAGGAGCTCCACCTTCCAGGGAATAGCCCAGTCGGACTTTTCCCTAAGAAAGGAGTACTATTTTCTCATAGAAACGGGAGGAGGGAGTCCTACCGTTTTCTGTAAAAGTCTAATTCGCTTTTATACATGGGTGGGCGGGGTAATTCGTGTATTTTGGCATCCGCCGTCGCTGCTCGGGTGAGGAAGAAATTCTGGCCTTTTGTATATGTCTTATACATATGTATTTGAGTGTACCCATTACTCGCTCACCGCTGTTCCCAAATAAACTTGTTATCAGTTACCTCCTCTACATTTATTCGTTGATCTGGTATTTTATTCGGAACTTTATTTTTATTAGACTCTGTTGATACCCGTATTTGATCATGTTATTGTCGGCGAAATAAGAAGCTAATCCTATAAATTGCATAATTGAGACACAGACTGTGAAGGCGGTAACTTTATCAATGCTTTTATTTTACGTGGGTTCGGTCTAATTTCTCCGTTACTAGATTCGAACCCAAGATATTTTATACGATTCTTAAGAAAGGATCACTTAAAATTTAACGAAAACCTCGCTTTACTTAATGCCTCTAGTACAATATGCAATCGTTCTATCGCTTCTTATTTGGTTTCGAGTATACCCGATACATGGTCAATATAAACGATAGCATATGTGTGTACCACAGTACCCAATGCTCTTTTCAACATTTATTTTACATAATCCTAGCTGAGTGCTATGAATTCAATAATTACTTGTGCCATTTATTTTTACATTATCAATTTATTTTCCAATTTATTTAACCCGGAAAATTCGGCACCCGAGTCAAAGCGAAATGGAATAGGTTCCTGAGATGGCTTTTTTATACCGGACGGAGTAGCCACCGAAAAAGCCAAGCTTAGGCATTCTCGGGTATTTGTAGCTCTGTAGCTTAGCAGGTGTCGCCGGCACGCTGGAGAGAGAGAGAGAGAGAGAGAGAGAGAGAGACAGAGAGAGAGAGAGAGAGAGAGAGAGAGAGAGAGAGAGAGAGAGAGAGAGAGAAAGAGATAGCCAGACATTGTCTAGGTTTGTCGTTTAGAAAGATAGAAAGGGTGAAAGAGCAAAAGGAGAAGTGGCGTGATGCCGCATTCAATTTGAGACTGCGCAGGCGAACACAACTTGCAAGCAGTAAACATAAACACTGTTTTCTTCAACACATACATAGATATGTATCTCCTGTTAGTTTTCCTTTTTATTTGACCAAAATGAGTCGATTTGCAATAATCCAATTGCAAATTGCAAGGGTATACAAACTTCCACCTGCCGAAGCTAGCTTTCCCTTCTTTATAACATAAGTACGATTTGTTTCCGAAACAAAGTAAAAAATATACTTCAAAGTTTGTGCTTTTAATTATAGGGCAATTGTGTTTTCCAGGGGCACGTAAGAAAGTCTTGAAAAATATCTTATTACAAAATGTTAGAATCCAGCCCAATGTAAAGACAACACGTTTGATTTTATATTCTTGTTGATTTAATATATTCTTTCGTAGCTCGTCTTATCTGTTTGAAGATAATTTTAAAATGAGCAGAAAACTAGAGAGGGTAAGCTCAAGTAGATATATCGGAGCGCAAATATGAGAGAGTGCAATCATGCGATTATTCATCGCACAAGCTGTGTTTATTTTCATTCCTCATTTAATAGGGATATTCTTACACAAACTTTACAAACTTCGGAATTTCTTTCGTGCTCTTATTTTTATTTTTTTTCTCCTTTTTTTTTTAGATAAACGAAATGCAACAACATCAAATATGCAAAAATCGAAGTCATTGTCGAATGTTGGACAATTTGTAACTACAAAACTATTGCGCAGCCGTTCAAAAAGTCAAAATACACACAATGTTCAGGAAGACTTTGTACCCATTCATTCTTTAAAATGGTATCCTGCGGTAAGGGAATATATTACATATATATGTAACATAACATAACATATTTTTGGGAAATCAACATATTCAAACCCATTTTTTTCCAGGAAAATTTTCTATGGATTGCCGAAAATGGCGAAAGGTTTCAAATTGAAGATGTGTTATTAATAAAGTTATCGAAATTCGAAATGGATTTTCTAAATGAAATTATTTTAGAAAAAATAAAAGAATTAAATATTGGAAATATTACAGGTACGTTTAATATAATTATATATAAGTGTGCTTCAACATTCACATATTTTGTTTTGTGCTTAAGTATTTTTCTTTGTTATTTTTTTTTTTTTAGCAAAATAGTTAATACTGTTAAAATGTCTTTAATTTTTTGAATTTGTAAAGGCTGAAAATATTTGACACAAAACGATAAGTATTTAAAACCTTTGCAGGAATTTATAATTTAAGTCAAAGGTTTGCAACGCAGTGAAGGAGACATTTTTGACCCTATAATAATAATATATGTATATATATATATAAATATATATATCTATTTGTTTATACAGGGTGCGCCATCTTTTATGTCGGTATGTAAACATTGAATATCTTTGAAAATAGACAACCGATTTTCAAGTATGAGATATTTTTATGTAATTGATTCTTACGATTTTCTACAGACTAATTTTTGAAAACAATATCAATAAAGTGGCCGATTTTATTGGACACACAAAATGTGCCCTTTTTTCTGCATTTCCATTACTTTTTCTGGCAGCTCAGGTATAGCGATGATTTCTGCATGAATATTAGCCATAATCTCGTCAATGGCTTGATGCTTGCTGGCGTAAACTTCGCTTTACAAATATCCCCACAAAAAGAAGTCCTGAGGTGTGAAATCTCGAAATCCGATCAGTTCGGCCTTTTCAGTTTAGCCTTTTTTGAGTTTTTTGAGTCAACACAACTGAACGACTATTTTCAATGTAAAGCGTCACTATTTCAGCGAGTTCTTTCGAAGTGAAGCGATTCATGATTAATTCTGCTGAAGTGAGCTTTTCTACACTGGTCTACTCAAGTTAATTGGTTTACTAATGACAAAGTTATTCGATATTTAAATACCGACAAAAAAGATGGCGAACCCTGTATATAAATATATGTTTTTTATTTTTATCTGCATCAACAGCCGAGTCGATCTAGCCATCCCCGTCTGTTCGTTTCTACATAAACTAGTCCCTCAGGTTTAAAGCTATCTGAATAAAACTTTGCATATAGTCTTCTGAATACTCTAACTGCTATATAAGTCACTGCTATATAAGTCGGGACGGATCGGACGACTATATTATATAGCCGCTATATAAATGATCGATAGATGTAGAGAAAAATATAGATTAAAACATTTTTATACCCTTGCAGGGTGTTATAATTTCAGTCAGAGAGTTGCAACGCAGTGAAGGAGACCTTACCGACCCTATAAAGCATATGGGAATTTCCACAGAAAGGTCCACCGCGGCCAAAACACTAAAACTTCTCTAAAATGTTTTTATTCCAACATAGTAACATTAGGAAAAGGCCAATTGATTAAATTTGAAGGGCTTTATCATATTCTAAAACAAATTTCGAAATATTCAAATGCATATTCGCGCAAACACGATTTTTCATTATTTTGATGAAAAACATCATAAAAATGGGCCTGTTTTCTTTTGATAATTACATCCAAACCGAGGCTCTAACTGTTGACTGTTGTTTACTAACATCACTAGAAGAATGCAAAAAGTCGTAATAAAATGGATATATGCTCTTCCAATTTACTTATAATAGTAAACATTACATGCAAAGTATGATGATAAAAAATGTCGCGTGCGAATCTGATTACAATTAAATAAAAATTAAACTACGCTATATTTCTGATTGTAAATTAAAGCATATGAAAGTGACATTATAGCATCACATTTTAAAATTTGTTTCATTAAAATAGTCCCTGCCGTTTCGCTGAAATCAGTGTTTAAACAGCTCGCCGCGAAAGTGACTTCTGTTTTTGTCGCGTGCGAATCCTTCAGTTTTTTTAATTTTCTTAAAATTGAGCAAACACTCAAAATCAACATTTGCACCAATTATAGTCCTAGGCAAGAGCTATAAGTTAACATTTATAAAAAAAAAATAGAAATGAAATGTACCATTTTTTTTTTTGCTTTGAATGCGTACGAATGTCGCGTGCGACATTATGGAAATGCCCATATATTGTAACGAAAGCCGCCCAAAAGAGCTTTCGATCCTCGAGCCAATACGGCAACGCGAGAAGCTGCGCGATAATGAGTTTTGACGGCACGGATCTCAAAACGAGCTAAGCTGCGCTATTCCGATAACTTGACAGCCAGGATGTCTGGTCTTTCTCTTATTCTCTTGTTCTTAAGCCCGATTTCCGTAAGCAACACGCCGATTTCGCGAAAATAAAGAAAAGTTAAGGAAATAACCCAAAATACGTGGGTGATCATTGGGTGGCTTAGACGGGGAAGTTGGTACTGGAGAGTTCTTGGCAGCCACACCTAATAAACAAAAGTTTCGCTCGGCTTTCCGTAGTGAACTCGGCCGGCAGCTTCTGCGCGCGGCCGAAATTCGTTACATTGGTGTCAGGTGTGGGGTCCCTATTGTTTGCGAAAACCATGACCTACGAAAATGCCTAAGAATTCCGCTCGCCACCGCCGTCAAGCCTCCCCTGAAGGGCATAACCACAAAGAACCGCGGGATAATGCCGCCACGCTGGACGCCGTAGATCGAGCCGTCGACCGCTCCTTCCGGCTAATCGAGCGAAAAGTGGAGGCCCTGGATCAGTCGTTCAACCTTAAGCTGGAGCAAAAGTTCGAGCAGATGTGGGCGACTTTCGAGAGGACTATGCTGGGCGACCCCTCCGGAAACAACGGAGCGCAGCCCGCGCGCAGTCGCGACTGCGTGACACAAGCTGGGGGCGACTTGCATTCCGCCAGCACCCCGCGCTTCGCGGAGGCAGCTAACTCCGACTATGCACCGGCGCTGCAAATGTATTCCCGGAGGATGGACACTGGACCTGGGGCAGCGCCAACTACTGCGCCGCCACCAGCGTGCGACCTAACCTCACATTGGGGAATTCTTGAGGTGTCGGACGCGGAACTGCCGCCCACCTTCGACGGCACCCGTCCCTGGCCGGAGTTTCAGCGTCTCCTGGACGACATGGCCGAGGAGTACCATTGGTCAGAAAGGAAGAAGTGCAGGAAATAGTACACGAGTCTTCAGGGGCGTGCCCAGCGTTTTCACGCCACCCTCCCCGAAGCCATCCTCAACTCGTATGAGTCCATAGCGGCTGCTATGCGCGAGTATTTCACGGTCAGTAAGCATGCCGGCTATCACGCCTTTCACAATCGCATGCAGGGACTCCGAGAGTCGTTCGAGGACTTTGCCATGGAGCTGGAACACCTGGGCAGATGCGTGTTAGGCGAGTTGCCGCCTGCGACTTACAACAGCATCATCGTGCAGCGCTTCATCGACGGGATCCGAGAGACCGGATATCAAGTCCCCATCATCAACAGCAATCCGCGTTCGCTGACAGATGCCCTCGATATGGCCTGCCGGATCGAAGCCCAGTGTCGACGACGCCCAGCCGCCGCCTTGATGACCGTCGCTGCCATGGACCCAGACGATCCCGTCGGCGCACCCCGGAGAGTAAACCGAGGCTCCCCCCAAAATAATGCGTCTGTCCTGGACCCCTTCCGGAATTCCGTGTCGTCCTCGGAAAACTAGCTGCCGTCAACCTTGAGGAGAGTGCCCAGCAGTCACGGGACATCGAGATCGCCGCAGCCCCGAACGCCTAGCAGCACCTCGAAGCGAAGCCGCCGCCCACCGAGCAACCAGACGCCCGACAGAGTCTTCTTCCCAGTAGAGTCGAAGCCGTCCTGGCCGCCTTGTTCTCAGAGCCGTCGCCCGAAGAAAGTGCGACCCCAACTGCCGCCGCCGTCGAGTCTTACGGGACCACACTGCCGCAACATGCAGAAGGAGAAGAATCGGACGTGCGCCCAGTGGACTCCGCCTTGAACCGTTCATGTCAACCGCCTGGCACCAGACCGGGACCCGAACCCACCAATACTCGGCCAGGGGGCTCGAGTCTGAGGAGGGGGTAATGTAACGAAAGCCATCCAAAAGAGCTTTTGATCCTCGAGCCAGTAAAGCAACGCGAGAAGCTGCGCGATAATGAGTTTTGACGGCACGGATCTCAAAACGAGCTAAGCTGCGCTATTTCGATAACTTGACAGCCAGGATGTCTGGTCTTTCTCTTATTCTCTAGTTCTTAAGCCCGATTTCCGTAAGCAACACGCCGATTTCGCGAAAATAAAGAAAAGTTAAGGAAATAACCCAAAATACGCGGGTGATAATTGGGTACTTAGACGGTAGACGGTGGGTAGAAGTTGGCACTGGAGAGTTCTTGGCAGCCACACCTAATAAACAAAAGTTCCGCTCGGCTTTCCGTAGTGAACTCGGCCGGCTCCTCTTACGCGCGGCCGAGATTCGTTACAATATATTCTTGATCAGCATCAACAGCCGAGTCGATCTAGCCATGTAGATCTGTCCGTCTGTCCTTTTCTACGCAAACTAGTCCGTCAGTTTTAAAGCTATCTGAATGAAACTTTGCATATAGTCTTCTATATACTCTCACTGCTATATATATCATATAGCTACCATGCAAATGTTCGATAAATTTTTAGAAAAAAAATTATAACTTGGTTCAATATTTTTGAGATATACAGGCCTGTTCTAGTTTCCACTCGGAAGTGAATTTGATAACATTTGCGGATTTCCCTTCAACATAAGCGAATTTCCCTTGGTGATTTAAGGACATTTTTTTTTAATTTCCCTTAAATTCCCAAACAAAATCAGCTGGTCGCTTTCAACAAAAGAGTTTGCCTTGTCTAAGATTTGCTAAAAGGGGCTCATTAAATTTTGGTCCGCTGTAGTCTCCAACTCATAGATAGTAATGAAGCACTAATTTAATTAATAAAATCGAAGGAATAAGCATTTACGGCTAAAAATAAACATTTTGAAATATTTGTAATCGCAATCAGCTGTTCTGGTTGCAAAATGCTCCAGAATAGAGTTGCCAAGGGGTTTAGAAAAAATTCCCTTCGTATAACATTTTGTTCAGTTTGTAGATTGAATTGGCTGGTATTTGAAACAAAAACACTTTTTCATATACTTTACGCTAATATCAGATCTTTTAATTGTAAAACAACATAAAAAGTAATTGTTCAAAATTAATCTTAAATATATGCCTTTATTTTTGAAACGCTGACACCCTTAAATGGTCCCTCTCAAATACGACACAGCGGCGGCTGATTTGCAATAATGTTGAAGCTTAGAGTCGAACCGATTTTAAGTACTTTAGTATTAGCTAATTCAATTACGCAATAATGTTCCCAAAACCTCTAGGATTAAATTACAATTAACATTTGTCATATACATAATCGCATTGTATTTTAAAATAATTAATTTCTGATTTTGCGGATTTGAATTCGCCGGCCCAATGGCACACGGAAAGTTTCCGAATGTTTCGCCTGCAAATTAACAGAGACTTAACAGAGGGAAATACGAATCCGTACGAATTTTTCGGAAGTGGAAACAAGAACAGGTCAGGGAAATCCGAGTCCGTATAAATTTTGCGGAAGTGGAAACTAGAACTGGCCTGATAGCCATAGCTGTCATAGGAACGATCGGGAAATTAATAGACAAAAAAATAAAGCTTCGTTGTTTTTCAAAGTATTTTCATCTACACTGAGATACGAGCTTATTTTATTATTATTATTATTTCAGAATTTTGGTATAAATTTTATGAAAATCGGATAACTATATCATATAGCTGCCATAGAAGCGATCGGTAGATGTAGAGAAAATGTAAAGCTGGGAATGTAAAACTCTAACTGTCAAACTGTAAACATAAACAGGCCTGCTCCGGTAATTGTACATTTTTTCGTTTTGGGCGAAAACGAACCGTTTTCGTTTTTAGCTGCTCCGGTTTTCGGCAAATTTTTGCTATCGGAATGTTTCGTTTTCTCATCGTTTCTCACTGCTCTAGCAGCTAACTTGTGCTTTTGGTAATAAGCAAACAACATAAAGAACTGCCTTTTATATTTACAATTGCCGCTTAGGTTAAGCAAATCTAGGCATCTACAATGCTGACACACTTTTCACAGTTTTAATTCCGGTGGTCTCAATTAATTATTTGGTTAATTTTGACAATTTAAGTAATTAAATTAAATAGTATTATTTATAAACAACCATCTTGGAGCTCCTTTAAAGTTGTTAATGTATTCATTTATATTTTATAAGTATTTTTACTGTCTGTTTCGTTCCACCAACAATATGGACTTATCGACCTATCGCCAAAACGAGAATAAACTATTTTTTTCCTTTTGAAAATAAGATCTGATCTATATATATAAAAATGGAGACAAAAAATGTTACTAATGGCATCACAATAGAACGGCTGGGCCGTTTTGGCTCAAATTTTTTTCAGTTGTTTATAATTGCCAGAAGAAAGTTATTAAATAAGAACATTTTGGGAAGTCCTTTCGGGAAAGTCGCTAGCGGCTCAACAGATGTACACACTGTTGTATGTACAATTCTGAAACACCCTACAAAGATCATAGCTGCGTTGAGATTGTGTATCAATGAAATCGGTAAAAAAAATATTTAAACAAAAAAAATTAAGTTAACGAAGCATTACCAAAGTGAGCTTAAACAATTGGAAATAATGCCTGCTGTTGGACGATCAAGTCTTGGGCGTCGTTCAAGCAATGCAATACTTATTGCGAATTTCCGTAATAGTCGGACACAAGAGAAACGTACAGAAATAAATGCATTCGCGCTGCACATAGACCACCTCAAGCCCGACAAAATAATAGAGGAAGACGAGCCGCAAATGAAAACTTGAATCGCGCTGCATTCGCATACAATCCTGAAACATCCTACAAGGATCTTACCTGCGTTGTTATTGGTTCATTGTCTGTTGTATGTCAGCATTGCAATGCACTGAAGTTTCGGTTGGAAACCCCCGGCTTATGCTGTGCAGGTGGCAAAATTAAATTGCCCGTTTTGGCTCATCCACCAGAGCCATTGTATTCGCTACTATATGGAAATTCAGCCCAATCAAACAGTTTCCTAAAGCTTGCACAAAAATATAACGGATGCTTTCCAATTACGTCATTTGGAGTCGAGGTTTTTCATCAATCAGGCTACAATCCAAGTTATAAGGTAATGGCGTCTCTTTATTATCAAAATGAACAACTCACATTTTTTCGAAATTGCATTCCAACATTCAGATTCAAAGGCAAATTTACCACCGAGCGGGCGCTTTGTTATAACCACAAAACAAAGATCTCAAATTCCTTCAGATCTATTTCATTGGTAATTCACCGCTACTAAACGTGAAATTATGGAACAAGTGCAAAATCTTCTCCATGAGCATAATGAATTGGTCAGATTGTTCAACGAGAATAAACTATTTTTTTCCTTTTGAAAATAAGATCTGATCTATATATATAAAAATGGAGACAAAAAATGTTACTAATGGCATCACAAGAGAACGGCTGGGCCGTTTTGGCTCAAATTTTGTTCAGTTGTTTGTAATTGCCAGAAGAAAGTTATTAAATAAGAACATTTTGGGAAGTCCTTTCGGGAAAGTCGCTAGCGGCTCAACAGATGTATACACTGTTGTATGTACAATTCTGAAACACCCTACAAAGATCATAGCTGCGTTGAGATTGTGTATCAATGAAATCGGTAAAAAAAATATTTAAACAAAAAAAATTAAGTTAACGAAGCATTACCAAAGTGAGCTTAAACAATTGGAAATAATGCCTGCTGTTAGACGATCAAGTCTTGGGCGTCGTTCAAGCAATGCAATACTTATTGCGAATTTCCGTAATAGTCGGACACAAGAGAAACGTACAGAAATAAATGCATTCGCGCTGCACATAGACCACCTCAAGCCCGACAAAATAATAGAGGAAGACGAGCCGCAAATGAAAACTTGAATCGCGCTGCATTCGCATACAATCCTGAAACATCCTACAAGGATCTTACCTGCGTTGTTATTGGTTCATTGTCTGTTGTATGTCAGCATTGCAATGCACTGAAGTTTCGGTTGGAAACCCCCGGCTTATGCTGTGCAAGGTGGCAAAATTAAATTGCCCGTTTTGGCTCATCCACCAGAGCCATTGTATTCACTACTATATGGAAATTCAGCCCAATCAAACAGTTTCCTAAAGCTTGCACAAAAATATAACGGATGCTTTCCAATTACGTCATTTGGAGTCGAGGTTTTTCATCAATCAAGCTACAATCCAAGTTATAAGGTAATGGCGTCTCTTTATTATCAAAATGAACAACTCACATTTTTTCGAAATTGCATTCCAACATTCAGATTTAAGGGCAAATTTACCACCGAGCGGGCGCTTTGTTATAACCACAAAACAAAGATCTCAAATTCCTTCAGATCTATTTCATTGGTAATTCACCGCTACTAAACGTGAAATTATGGAACAAGTCCAAAATCTTCTCCATGAGCATAATGAATTGGTCAGATTGTTCAAAACCGCATTGGATATAATGCATTATGACGAACAGCGCTGACAAAAAACCCATTGATAGCCATGCAAGACAATTTAATGCTTCCACTATCAATGAAGTCGCAGTGGTGATTGTTGGCGAGAATGTGGAATCACGCGATATTGTTTTTAAGCGTCGGGATAATGGCCAAGTGCAGCGAGTTTATGAGACTCATCGGTCATATGATGCTCTTCAATACCCGTTGATGTTCTGTCGTGGGGAAGATGGGTATCACTTCAACAAAAAGATGGTCAACCCAACTTCAGGTTAGGAGAAGAAAAGAATAAGAAGGTCAACTCTATGAATTTTTATGCGTATCGATTGATGATTCGACTAGATGTTGACAATCATCCGTTAAGATGCCGCCGTTTGTTTCAACAGTACTGTGTGGACATGTACGTCAGAGTAAAAACGGAACGTCTCAATTTCATTCGTTTTAATCAGTCGAAGTTTCGGTCAGACGAGTACATTCACTTGCGTGACCATCGCTACTGAAGGACATGCGGCTAACATCGGTTGTTTGACCAATCTCCCAGCTACTTATGTTGGAAGTCCGTGCCATATGCAAGGGCAAATTTAAAGGAGAGGAAGTTCTTATCCCACGAATTCCGATTATTCCAACAGATCTTCCATTCCAATTCAAGAGGATTCAGTTCCCAGTTTGATTGGCATTTGCAATGACAATCAATAAATCGCAAGGCCAATCGTTGGAGTCTGCGGGATAAATCAGGAATATCAATGTTTTTCACATGGGCAGTTATACGTAGCCTGTTCGCGTGTAGGAAAGCCGTCATCATTATTTATTTTTGCACCGGATAACAAACAAAAAATATTGTTTATCACATCGCTCTCCACTGATTTCGAGTCAAAAAAATTTCACAACAAATTTAAATTTGCCGTGTTCTATTATTTCTCTGGGGCTATATTAAGTCGTGAAATTGGGGCGAGACAAAGTTCGCCGGGTCCTCTAGTTTCATATAAAAAAGCCATTTACTTTTCATTCCGGTCAAAAAAAGGTGCCCGTTTTTCAAATCGAAAAAAAATCTTTCGTTTTTGATGACCGAAGCAGGCCTGAATAGGTTAGGTTAGTCCGGACGGCCCTCGAGGGGCCACACATAGGCCAATATGGCCCATAGCTATCCGGGGAAACTCCTGGATGTACCTAGAGACTATTTATGCGGGTTTCGAGATCCTTGAATATCAATGTGTTTTTCGCAAAGGCAAGGAGTTCGCCTGGCTTCCTCCTGGAGGCATCTTCTAGCGATGCCAGAACTGGAGAGCCTAGGTATCTCATTCTTGCCCTCGTTAGGGTCGGACATTTGCAAATGAGATGCTCCAAGGTTTCGATTGCCTCGGATTCATCACATTTCCGGTATTTGGCGTTGCCGGTAATACCCAGCTTGACTGCATTTGCAGCAGACAGGCAGTGACCTCTAAGAATACCCACTAACATTCTGCAGTCCTTCCGCGGAAGATGCAGCACGTAGTGGGTGAGTTTCTCGTTGTGCTCTTTGCACATGATTTTTGATATTCTGCAGGTTGCGGAATTACTGCTGCGACGACCCACGTCGCAACAACAAATATAATCCATAAGTAGAATTAAGCTTTCAAATAAGATTAAGAATAGTAGTGGCAACGCCGGCCAAGGAATAGCGCGTCCAGCCCTGAACAGCTGACGATAATCGAATGGATACGATCGATCTGGCAACGCCCTGCCCATCGGCCATCGGGGAATTATCGATTATCGATCGGGGGAGAACAGCTGTCGACCGGCTATATAAAGCGACGCACCGGCCAGTGCAACTTCACTTTTGCAGAGCAGCCGAGCAGTGAACTGGTGAGTTAACAAGTAGTACTAATCGTAGACTTAGCAGTAGAATAAGGTTTGGCCCTGGCGGCGGACCTTAATAGCCAAGAAGGTAGGAAAGGTGAAGGTAGCGATAGGTCTAGATCTGGCCCCTGCAGGCGGATCTAACGAAGTAGCTGGGAGGAGCGGAGTTTGGCCCTAGTTGGCGGACTTCGCACAGATAGTCAGCCGTGGGACGAGGTCGGGCCCTTGCATGGCAGATCTCGCGGAAACAGGGTATCGAGCGCGGTCCGTATGACCACGCCGTACAGGTAGTATAGACTTGGGGTTCTGACCTGGCCCTTGGATGGCAGATCAGGAATAGGGGAGGGCGTCGAATGAGGTTCGCCACATTCGCCCAGCAAGCATAGGAGGGGAGAAGATCTGGCCCTTGCCGGCGGATCTTGATAGCAGAAAGGCGTTAGGGACGGTGCGAGCTTAGGCACGACGATCGCTCACCGCGAGTGACGTCACCCGGACCCACCTATCGTGACCACGACAGCGGCCCACCGCACCAGTCACGCACCCTAATCGCGTCGCCCGAACAGGGTATCCTCAAGCCGACTACGATACAGTCGCATCGCCCGAACAGGGTATTTACAAGCCGACTACGATACAGTCGCATCGCCCGAACAGGGTATTTACAAGCCGACTACGATACAGTCGCATCGCCCGAACGGGGTATTTACAAGCCGACTACGATACAGTCGCATCGCCCGAACAGGGTATTTACAAGCCGACTACGATACAGTCGCATCGCCCGAACAGGGTATTTACAAGCCGACCACGAGACAGTCGCATCACCCGAACAGGGTACTCACAAGCCGATCACCGACGATCGCATCACCGATACAGGGTATCGCCACACCGACGATCAGCAGTCGCATCGCCCGAGCAGGGTAACCACAAGTCGACCCACTGGACCCTAGTCGCAACGTCGCATCACCCACCACCGGGTATCATCGTCAGCCAGCCGGCTGAACACCATCGAAGACCGGGACACGGATCTACCCGCAACCAGGGTATCAACAAGACACCCCCACAGCAGCAACCACACTGTATTCTTTCCACAGGTTTCACTATATATCTTGATCAATAAAGCTTGTATTAAAATTACCTCTCGCCTCTTGCCTATTTACTGATTATTGGGACACGAGGGACTCGGACACTACAAATTTTCTGTACGAACCCCGACTCCGGCGAGCTAGGCCGAGCACCCCAAAAGAGGGTCGTTACAGTGGCGCCCAACGTCCTGAAAACCTCGTAGTCCTTAATAACAAAGTAAAAAACCATGGCAACAGAGAAGTTAACCCGCGGATGGGTAACAAGTCTAAACAAGACCCAGCTGGAAGAATACATAAGGGAGTTTGGAATGGAACCAGAGCTGATAGTGGAAGACCTACGACGCCAGCTATCGGACTTCATAAAAAACGGAGACCACGACGAGGGAAGAGTCAACAGGCTGAGAGAACTAAGCCAGCGACACGCAAAGAACAAACAAAGCCCCGTAGTGGAGGTAAACTGGGAAGTGATCACAGCAATGCTACAGGCGGAAAAAGAAAGGAAACCAACAAACAGCGCGGATACAGAAAGAGACTTGGAGGAAGCAAGCTCCGAAAAAACTCAAGAAGGCTCGCCAAAGCCGGAACACAAAAGGAACAGCCAATCGGAACGCGCGTCAGCCATAAATACCATCCGAGGATGGGGCGAAACATTCGACGGGTCAGGAGACGCGTTAGAGTTCATAACACGGTTGGAAGAACTGGCAGCAGCCTACGATATAGGGCTAGAAAACATTACAGCGGCAGCAGTGGTAATACTGAAAGGTGCAGCCCTAGACTGGTGGCGGACAAACCCAGAAAAGATCCACGATTGGGCAACGTTCAAGGCACAGGTTACGCGGTATTACGTACCGGCGGACTATAGGGAACGAGCAATGGAGCGGATAACGAGACGTCAGCAGTACGCACAGGAACCCGCAAAAGACTACGTACGGGAACTACGGAAGATGATGTCGCACACCACACTAAGCGAGGAACAAAAACTAGAATGGACATATAGGAACAGCACCGTGGAGTTCAAGAGATATGCCAAACGTAGTGAAGTACAGTCGCTACAGGACTACCTAAGGCTAACGGAGGAATTCGAAGCCTTAGGAACACAGTATCCACAGCAGACACAAGCAAGAACGGCAGGAATACCCAACGTAAACAACCTGTGCAGACGATGCAAACAACCAGGGCATATGGCGCATCGGTGTAACAACCCGGCGAGACTGTTCTGCTGGATATGCGGAAGGGACAACACAAGAACAATCGACTGCTGCAGAAGATACGAGGGAAACGGAAGAGGCGCTGGGAGACAGGTGGGACACCCAGTGCCAACCCAGACATACCACCAGAGACGATGATCAGGTTTGACGGCCGGAAGATCATCGCCCAAGTCAAGGTGGCAGGCGTGCAGGTCGAAGGAATAGTCGACACAGGCGCAACGAGAAGTTTCATAAGTGAAAAACTAGCAGACAAACTCCGACAGTATGGCGAAGTCCAACCAACAGACGAGGTAATAAATCTAGCGGATGGAACTACAACAACGGCCACAGAAGAACTACGTCTAAAGATCGAGCTAGGGGAAAGAAAAGCAGAAATAACGCTACTAATTCTGGACGACGTTATCGGAGGTATACTACTAGGGGTAGACTTCTTGGCACAGTGGGATACGACACTGCGGTGCGGAGGATTAACCACTCAGCTCAAGCCACAGACTGGAAAACAGCAGAAACACCAGAAAGTAGGAATAGCGGCAGCCGAACCGACAGAGGCAGAAGTCGAGGAATTCCTAAAAAGGCAACTAAAGCTGATGGGTGAAATCCACGGAACAAGTCACATTGCAAAACACAAGATATACATGAAACACGACAGACCACTGAAGCAAAGGTACTATCCGAAAAACCCGGCAATGCAGAAGATAATTCACGACCTAGTGGAGGAACTCCTACAACAAGACCTGATCGAACCCTCACACTCAGCATATAGCTCACCGGTAGTGCTCGTTAAAAAAAAGAACAACCAGTGGAGGCTATGTATTGACTACCGGCAGTTGAACACGCACTCGGAACGAGACGCATACCCAGTACCACGGATGGACCACATCCTTAACCAACTGAGAGAGGCAAAGTATATCAGCACACTGGACCTAAAGAACGGCTACTGGCAAATACCCATGGAAGAAACCAGCAAACAGTACACGGCATTTACAGTACCGGGACGAGGATTATTCCAATGGAAGGTCATGCCATTCGGTCTGCACACCGCACCAGCAACGTTCCAAAGGGCACTGGATTCAGTGATAGGCCCGGAGATGGAACCATTCGCGTTCGCCTACCTCGACGACATTGTAGTGATCGGTAGAACCAAGAGAGAACACCTGGAAAAGCTCCATGAGGTACTGGCAAGGCTACGGAAAGCGAACTTACGAATCAACCCGGAAAAGTGCCATTTCTTCCAGGACAAGTTGAAGTACCTAGGCCACGTAGTAAGCGCGAGGGGGATACACACAGACCCCGACAAAATAGCCGCAATCAAGGACCTGCCCGAGCCGACAACGACAAAACAAGTTCACAGCTTCCTGGGAGTCGCCTCATGGTACAGAAGGTTCGTACCCAGATTCACCGAAATCGCGAAGCCGTTGTTTGAGTTGATAAAGAAGAACGCGAAGTTCGAGTGGACAGAAGAACACGGAAGAGCAACAGAAGAACTGAAAAAGGCACTGACAGAAGCACCAGTACTCGCATGCCCAGATTTCACAAAGACATTCATATTGCAAACAGATGCAAGCAACTGCGGCTTAGGGGCAGTACTCACGCAAGAAGACGACGACGGAGAACACGTCATCTCATATGCGAGCCGCAAACTAAGGAAGGAGGAAATGAACTACTCAGCAACAGAAAAAGAATGCCTCGCGATACACTGGGGTATACACAAGATGAGGATGTACCTGGAAGGATACCACTTCGTGGTAATAACGGATCACCTGGCGTTAAAGTGGCTGAACTCCATAGAGAGTCCGTCAGGACGGGTGGCGAGATGGGCACTGGCACTACAACCATACTCATTCGAGGTACGATATCGGAAGGGTAAACTCAATGTAGTAGCCGATACACTGTCAAGACAACCTACCGAAGAGGCCCAAAGTGCCGAGATAGCGGAAGACAAATGGATTAGAGAAAAACTAATAGACATTGAGAAGAATCCGAGTCGGTGGCCAGACTACTGTGTCGAAAACAACAAATTATATAGACACCTACCGTCATGGGCAGCAGACGAAGACATACAACCCTGGAAACTCTGCGTAGGCAAACACCAACGAGCGAGAGTATTGGAAGAAAACCACAAAACAGCAACGGCAGGACACCTGGGAGTAAGAAAGACCAAGCACAGGATTGCTACGCGATACTACTGGCCAGGAATGCATCGGGAAGTCAAGAATTATATTGACCGATGCACGACATGCCAACAATACAAGGTGTCACAACAGCAGGCATCCGGAAGAATGCTCACACAGATAGCGGAGGCACCGGGTGAAACACTATGCGTCGATTTCGTGGGCCCATTACCAAGGTCAAGTCACGGCAACAATATGCTACTGGTATTCATTGACAAGTTCACAAAATGGGTAGAGCTGACAGCAATACGGAAAGCGACCACAGACGCAGTCCTCAAAACGTTTCGGGAGAAAATACTAGCACGCACCGGGGCTCCAAAGGTGTTAATCTCAGACAACGGAGTACAGTTCACAAGCCACAAATTCAGGATGCAGATGTCAAAATGGGGAGTACACCAGCAGTTCACGGCTCCATATACACCGCAAGAAAACCCGACTGAACGTGCGAACCGAACCGTAAAAACCATGATCGCACAGTTCGCGGGAGAAAGGCACGACCGATGGGACGACGTACTACCGGAGCTGACCCTAGCATTTAACAGCAGCCGATCGGAATCAACTGGATACAGCCCGGCATACCTCACGTACGGGAGAGAACCAAGGCTGCCGGGAAGTCTGTTCGATGAAACAACGAAAGGCTCAGCGATAAACGAGGAGACCACGGAAGAAAGAATGGCGCGAATCAAGGAAACATGTGAGCTAGCAAGAAAGAACATGGAAAAAGCAGCGCAGGATCAAGCCAGAACATATAACCTGAGGAAACGCGAATGGAAGCCGAAAAAGGGGGACATGGTGTGGGTTCGACAACACCCACTGTCAAAAGCGTACGACAAGTTCTCTGCCAAGCTCGCACCGAAGTTTGAGGGTCCATTCAGAGTCATAAAGCTAGAGTCCCCAGTAATAGCAGTAGTAAAAGAGATAGGGTCGGGCAAGACACAAAGAGCATATGTAAATAACATGAAGAAATACTTAGGAGAACAGGGAATAGCACTCGACAACACCGAACCTAATAACACAAATACACTCACACAGGAACACTAGCACAATGGTCAAATTCAATAACGGGTCAACCCAGCTAGATTGGCAGGAGAAGTCATCAGAACCACCTCGAAAATTTAAACTGGCAAAGGAGGGGGGAGTGCGACGACCCACGTCGCAACAACAAATATAATCCATAAGTAGAATTAAGCTTTCAAATAAGATTAAGAATAGTAGTGGCAACGCCGGCCAAGGAATAGCGCGTCCAGCCCTGAACAGCTGACGATAATCGAATGGATACGATCGATCTGGCAACGCCCTGCCCATCGGCCATCGGGGAATTATCGATTATCGATCGGGGGAGAACAGCTGTCGACCGGCTATATAAAGCGACGCACCGGCCAGTGCAACTTCACTTTTGCAGAGCAGCCGAGCAGTGAACTGGTGAGTTAACAAGTAGTACTAATCGTAGACTTAGCAGTAGAATAAGGTTTGGCCCTGGCGGCGGACCTTAATAGCCAAGAAGGTAGGAAAGGTGAAGGTAGCGATAGGTCTAGATCTGGCCCCTGCAGGCGGATCTAACGAAGTAGCTGGGAGGAGCGGAGTTTGGCCCTAGTTGGCGGACTTCGCACAGATAGTCAGCCGTGGGACGAGGTCGGGCCCTTGCATGGCAGATCTCGCGGAAACAGGGTATCGAGCGCGGTCCGTATGACCACGCCGTACAGGTAGTATAGACTTGGGGTTCTGACCTGGCCCTTGGATGGCAGATCAGGAATAGGGGAGGGCGTCGAATGAGGTTCGCCACATTCGCCCAGCAAGCATAGGAGGGGAGAAGATCTGGCCCTTGCCGGCGGATCTTGATAGCAGAAAGGCGTTAGGGACGGTGCGAGCTTAGGCACGACGATCGCTCACCGCGAGTGACGTCACCCGGACCCACCTATCGTGACCACGACAGCGGCCCACCGCACCAGTCACGCACCCTAATCGCGTCGCCCGAACAGGGTATCCTCAAGCCGACTACGATACAGTCGCATCGCCCGAACAGGGTATTTACAAGCCGACTACGATACAGTCGCATCGCCCGAACAGGGTATTTACAAGCCGACTACGATACAGTCGCATCGCCCGAACGGGGTATTTACAAGCCGACTACGATACAGTCGCATCGCCCGAACAGGGTATTTACAAGCCGACTACGATACAGTCGCATCGCCCGAACAGGGTATTTACAAGCCGACCACGAGACAGTCGCATCACCCGAACAGGGTACTCACAAGCCGATCACCGACGATCGCATCACCGATACAGGGTATCGCCACACCGACGATCAGCAGTCGCATCGCCCGAGCAGGGTAACCACAAGTCGACCCACTGGACCCTAGTCGCAACGTCGCATCACCCACCACCGGGTATCATCGTCAGCCAGCCGGCTGAACACCATCGAAGACCGGGACACGGATCTACCCGCAACCAGGGTATCAACAAGACACCCCCACAGCAGCAACCACACTGTATTCTTTCCACAGGTTTCACTATATATCTTGATCAATAAAGCTTGTATTAAAATTACCTCTCGCCTCTTGCCTATTTACTGATTATTGGGACACGAGGGACTCGGACACTACAAATTTTCTGTACGAACCCCGACTCCGGCGAGCTAGGCCGAGCACCCCAAAAGAGGGTCGTTACACTGCTCCACCTGCTTTTTGCGCTTGCGTCAGCCCGTCTCTCTAGCTCGCTCTGGAGCGTTCTTAGGGAGATAGGGACGTTTTCTGTTCTTTCACTCGCCAGTCCAACGCCTTCCTTTGCAAGTTCGTCCGTGGTTTCGTTACTGTCTATGCCTTGGTGGCTGGGAACCCAGTAGATCCTCACTGACTTAGCCGTGCTTAGGCTATCTAGTGACTCCCTGCTTGCCAGTACACTTTTGAAACTAACCGCTGATGATTGCATGGTCAGCCTGGTTTTGTTAATTTTCGGGGGGATCCATTGCGGCACCTTGTGTCTCTTGGTGAAGAGAATAAGGTCCGTCTTACCCGCATTGATATTGAGTCCTACCTTCTCCGCCCACTCACATATCTCCCTGAGTGTTGTTTCCAAGATCGAGCTGAGGGTCGATGGACAGACTCCCGTGATAATTATGCTTATGTCATCCGCATAAGCTTTTATCTTTGGTGCTTTCCTCTCAAATCTCTTGATTAGGTCGTCTACCACCAGATTCCATAGGAGGGGCGACACAACCCCACCTTGCGGCGTGCCTCTGTGCGCTCCTCTCACCATGGAAGCGGTGCCCCAATCTGATTGTACCCGCCGGAAACTTTGAAGATTTTTTATCCACAAGTGGACGAGTTGGTCGCTTCTAGGCGATCCATTATTGCATCCGTGTTAAAGTTGTTGAATGCCCCGGATATGTCCACGAACACTTCAAGTGCATATTCCTTATTGTTTAGGGCTCTCTCAATGGTGGCTACCAACGAATGTAGTGCCGTCTCCACTGATTTCCCCTCCGTGTAGGCGTGCTGGTTGGTCGACAGTTGTCTCCCTACATCGTTCCTGATGTATAGGTCCAGCAGCTTTTCCAGCGTTTTAAGTAGGAATGCTTAAACAAGCTGTATATATTGCGTAGAGCCATGGGGTGATCACTTCCTTGGTTGCCTGCAGCATCCATGAGTTTCTCTGCGCCTTGCGTATTTCTTTCTTGTAGTCCCTAAGTAGGACTTTGTATTCCTCATTGATGATGTCATCTTTCGCCTGCTTGGCGATTTTGAAGAATTTTTTGAGTTTGTTGCGTCGGAGTGAAAGGTCTTTATTCCACCACGGTGGCCTGGTCCTCTTTCTCGTGTCCGATATAGGCATGATGCATGGTACGCATCCAGCAGTTCTTTGGAGAGGGTCTCTAGGGACTTTTCTATGTCTTCCGCGGATTCTACTATGCCCGGAGAGATCGCGAGCCGTGTCGCGATAGTCTCCTTGAACTTTCCCCAGTTAGTATTCCGGGGGTTCCTGAAGACTGATTGTTTTGGAGAGTGTTCGAATGCGTATTGGAACCGTATGTACTTATGATCTGTGAAGGATGGTCTCTCAAGGACTCTCCATTCTGATACCAAAGTACCTTGTCCCCTTACCAGAGTAAGATCTAGCACGTTTGAGGAGGTGGGACCTACATAGGTGTGTTCCTCCCCCACGTTTGCTATACTCAGGGTGGTTGAGAGTATAAAGTCGAAGAGGGACTCACCTCTGTCGTTTATGTCGGGGCTCCCCCATACGCAGTGGTGCGCGTTGGCGTCTGCACCCACGAGCAGTTGCTGGTCCTTCGGGCTGGCTTCTACCAAGCTCATGAGTTCTTCTGGTGGGGCCGTCCTGTCGTGTGCCATGTAGCAGGAAGCGACCAAAAGCCGCTTTTTCCCGCTCTTTAGCATCACGGTGAGGTCATCAGAGCTGTAATGAGACATACGGTTAGCGTGTAGACCCTTCCGTACAAGTACGGCGGTTCTATTCCTGCTTACCGTTGGTGGATGGAGCAAATTGTAATTTGCGGACTTCAGTCCGGCGATGGCATTGCCTGAGGCGATCCATAGCTCCTGGACCAAAGCTATGTCGACGGATCCATGCTCCATGGCTATGAGGTGTTCCGCCGACGCGACCTTGCTCTTATGGAGGTTGAGCTGCAGCACCCTGTAAGTCATGGGTAGTGGGCTCACTTCCATACGACGGGTTGACTACTACGGTCAGGTCACCGTCCTCTCCTTCGTCGGACTCATCCAACGTCAATTCCCGGTCGGCATCCACGATGGTTTCCATGGTCCTTCTTCACCACATCTACCTTCAGGTTGTGAGCATCCTTATCCCCGGGGTGGTGCTTTTTGAGGCGCAGGTATATGCTACCCATGCCCCACGCCATCTTCCCGTATAAAGGGGATAAAGGATGTCCTCTGCCTTCTTGTTTATCTGAAGGACAGCACTTTGCCCCTTCCTCCTTGGGTGATGCGGCCGCAACGTGCAGAACCTTCCAGTCGCGATTGGGATATCCGGGTTCTGACGCTGAAGCAGCTTCAGCGCCCGGTCCGCTTGGATTGCGATGGGGAAGAATACCTTCGCTTTTGGAGTGGATGGGATTAGCTCCCGGTCCACCACCTCTAGCTTGGCTCCCTCCTACAGCGCCTCCACCTGGTAGACCGCTTGCGTTAGCCACTTTCTCGTCGGGTCATCCATGCACTTTAGGATTTTGACCCCATTTAGTCACCCAGCGCCATCGAAGGTGGGCATGGGAGCTTCGGGATCATCCTCCATCCGTGCGTACAATGACTCAACGAGCCGCGCATGCTCCATCTTCCACTGCGCCTCGGTCAGGTTGCCGGCTTCATCGCTTCTGTCAATGAGGGCCACGATCAAGTGTCGTTTGGTCACCTCACTAACTTTTGCGGTTTTTTTTAAGCTTTTTCGCCATTTGGGGAGGGCCTGCCTCCTTAGGCCCGCGTTGCCGCTTGCTCCCCGGTGCGTCCATAGAGGCGCTTTCGGTTGAGCGTTGGCTTTTGTTGGCAAGCGTCTCCTCCACCTTGTTGGCGAATCCGCCAGTCGATCTCATGTGGGGGAGTTTGGCGAAGTGAAGCCTCCCCTGAGCGATTTTCTCCTCAGCCCAGGTACGCTTTGCCTTCTCCTCTGGGGATAAGGCGGCTTTTTCCTGAAGCCGATCCTGGATGCGGAGGGCAGCCTTGTACAGCGCCTTGGCCTTCATTCCCTCGCTTGAATGCTTTGGCCCGTCCCTGCGCTGGGAGCTGGTGCCTGGTTTCGGTGAGTGGAGAAGCTGCACGCTCTCAAGGTCCGAGTCTGTATCGACTATGGCACGTGAGCGGCTCAACTTGCCCGGCGTAGTTTTTCGGCAGTAGCGTTGCAACTGACATGACCTGCTCCCTTCACATCAGAGGTGTAACCGCTGGCGACACGCAGAGAGGATTGCTCCCCCGGCGGGCACGGCCCGCCGGTGGTAGCGGTCACGCCTTTCACCGACGTTTGGGCTGACATTCCAGCCCTGGTTTCTTCCTTTAAACCCTCCAGAATGGTTTCTTCTTCAGGGGTACCACCCACTTGAGTTTTATGCCTTCCGCCAGGCACCTCCACCCATGGCTAACGGCTCACTTCCTTAGGCTTTTTAGGGCAGAAGGAGTTGAACCGCGGCCTTTGCTAGACACTGTATTATTGCGGACGGGGCAAGCAGCAATGCATTACCCGTGTCCGGGCTAATATAGTGCCCATTGCCCAGCCGGCACCCTCGGGGAGGGTTCAGATGGAGGATTTTTGCCAGGCCCTGCATATATAATAACACTAGTCACATAAAAAAAAAAATATAGAATTAACGAGCCAAAAACGCAACTAATTCTGAAAAATCTACCTTGCCAATTCGAAAACAAAAAGTTTCCATCTCCGTATAAAAAAACTAATTCTGTTGACATGTTAGTTTAATTAAGTATTATTTAGTTTTACAAAAAGTAATTTTGTTAATGACTCGCCGCGATGTTGCATCTTTGGTCCGTAAGCATAATTTTAAGAGCCTAAAAAAGGCCCTTTCAACGCTTACTTGTGTTTGTGGCCAGCTGTTAATAGTTTGGATACTGAAATTTCTTTTCCTCCCAATACTCCATAATATTGGAGATCGAGGAAATTGGCTTTGCACTATAGCCATCTTGTAAAAGATAACTATGTACATAAATGTGTTTTTTGAATTCGAATACGGTTACACTGATTTCAAAATGTAAAAAATAATACAATTTCTAATATATACATAAGTTTATTTCTGAAGTTGTTGTCCAAATATTCCGGCATTTATGTACATACATATGTGCAGGCCTTTAATTTATGTTTTAACCCATTTAAGCATAAAGATTTATAATTACACCTGATTGACACATCTTACTCCGATTACTATGCATCAATAATTATAAACATTGGTACTGTAGGGTAGCTTTGCGGTCAATATAAAAGATTATGAAATAATATCGGTGAAAAGTCTAACACGGAACTTGTGAAGTACGGTTGAGTTATATTTTGATAAAAATAACATAAAAATCATCAATAATCATTACATTTAAAATTTATTTTTTGATCAAAAAAATTTTTTATTGAAAATTTTATACGTTCTTACTTAAATTTAATAATTATCTTTAAAAATCAAAATAAATTTTTATTGAAAATTTTATATTTTCTTACTTATATCTAATGATTATCTTTAAAAATAAAATAAGAAATTTTAAACATAAACAAAACCAATTAATTTTTATAATATAACTTATAATGATTACGGTGCCTGATATATACATATACATAGCATATAACATTTACATTTTACCTATACTTACTCAGGCCTGCTCCGGTAATCGAAAACGAAAGATTTTTTTTCGATTTGAAAAACGGGCACCTTTTTTGACCGGAATAAAAAGTAAATGGCTTTTTTATATGAAATCAGATCTTATTTTTAAAAGAAAAAAAATAGTTTACTCAGTGGTCTATTGATGTTTATTCCACTTCACCATAAGATCATTCTGGCAGGTAGTTATTTTATAAAAAAATTATTTTTGACCCCACCTCAGATTTGACAAAAAATTTTTGCCGTGTTCCCCAAGTTTTCTCGTTTTGGCGATAGGTCGATAAGTCCATCGCAAAGAGTTATCGCCAAAGTTGCCATATTGTTGGAGGAACGAAACAGACAGTTAAAAATACTTATAAAATATAAATGAATACATTAACAACTTTAAAGGAGCGCCAAAATGGTTGTTTATAAATAATACTATTTAATTTGATTAATTAAATTATCAAAATTAACCAAATAATTAATTGAGACCACCAGAATTAAAACTGTGAAAAGTGTGGCAGCATTTTAGATGCCTAGATTTGCTTAACTCTAGCATTTTTGGCCTTTTTCTGGCTGAAAAAACGTCAATTGTAAATATAATAGGCAGTACTTTACGTTGTTTGCTTATTACCAAAAACACAAGTTATAGGGTCTTCCCACACACTGGCAAAGCACATTCACCGTCCGTTAAACAAACGGTCCATAAGGTTTTGCCGTTCCGAATTTTCCCAAATGGACCGCCGTTAGATCAACATTAAAATCTAAACACGGTTTTTTTGGCGATAGTTAGGCGACACTTTTTCGATGCAGCTCTGATTCAAATTATTTGACCATTCACCACGAAAATGTAAACAAACTTGACGAGGAACAAATGAGATATGGAATTTAAAACTTGGCGCCAAAGCTACAAGCATGCCCAAAATAGTTGTTGGCGTTTTTATACCCTTGCAGGGTATTATAATTTCAGTCAGAAGTTTGCAACGCAGTGAAGGAGACGTTTCCGACCCTATAAAGTATATATATTATTGATCAGCATCAACAGCCGAGTCGATCTAGCCATGTCCGTCTGTCCGTCCGTCTGTCCGTTTCTACGCAAATTAGTCCCTCAGTTTTAAAGCTATCTGAATGAAACTTTGCATATAGTCTTCTATATACTCTCACTGCTATATGTGTCGGAACGGGCCGGATCGGACGACTATATCATATAGCTGCCATACAAATGTTCGATAAATTTGTAGAAAAAACATTATAACTTTGCTGTTTTTCAATATTTTTGCACCATTTTTTAGATATGGCCGTTTTATATTATTGCTGAATTTTGGTAAAAATTTTATGAAAATCGGACGACTATATGATATAGCTGCCATAGGAACGATCGAGAAATAAATAGAAAAAAAATTATAGCTTCGTTGTTTTTCAACGTATGTTTATCTACTCTGATATATAAGCTTTTTTTATTATTCTAGAATTTTGGTATAAATTTCATAAAAATCGGGCAACTATATCATATAGCTGCCATAGAAGCGATCAGTAAATGTATAAAATATGTAAACCTGGGAATGTAAAACTGTTACTGTCAAACTGTAAACATAATAAGTATAGGTAAAATGTAATGAAACTCTTTTTTGTGAGTGTTTTCAGCATTTAAATCTATACTATGAACATCAAAACCAATCTGCAAGGGTATACAAACTTCGGCGTGCCGAAGTTAGCTTCCTTTCTTGTTTCTGTATATTCTTACCCCAATATGTCCCCAATTGTTACTATTTAATATAAACCGCCTACCTCTACCTTATTTTAAAGATTTTGGATGCCTATACCACCTATAGACACTCTTCGGGGAATTTGCTCTTTGTTAGAGAAAAACTAAAATTCCTTAGTTCATTTAAATTTAGTGCGGAATGTTGAATGTGCTTTGACGTTGTGTGGGAACACGAGTTTCACATTTGTGAAAAATCACAAACGTTCCTCACAAATGTGCTGTGTGGGAAGACAGTATTAGCTGCTAGAGCAGTGAGAAACGATGAGAAAACGAAACATTCCTATAGCAAAAATTGGCCGAAAACCGGAGCAGCTAAAAACGAAAACGGTTCGTTTTTGCCCAAAACGAAAACGAAAAAATTTTACAATTACCGGGGCAGGATTAAATATAAAATGTCCATATCTCAAAAACGATGCAAAAATTTTGATAAACAGCCAAATTGTAATTTTTTTCTTAAAATTTATCGAACATTTATATCAAGAATATATATACTTTATAGGGTCTCCACTGCGTTGCAAACATCTGACTGAAATTATAATACCCTGCAAGGGTATAAAAATTATCATTATTTACGGTTCCTGATATATATAAAAGTTTTATACTCAGGCCTGCTCCGGTAATCGAAAACGGCAAGATTTTTTCGTTTTCGTTTTTGAAAAGGAGAAATTGGTGCTCCGGTAATCGAACACTAAAGATTTTTTCGATTTGAAAAACGGGCACCTTTTTCTGGACGGAATGAAAAGTAAATGGCTTATATGAAATCAGATCTTATTTACAAAAGGAAAAAAATAGTTTACTCAGTGGTCTATTGATGTTTATTCCACACCACCACAAGATCATTCTGGCACGTAGTTATTTATTAAAAAATTTATTTCTGACCCCACCTCAGATTTAACAACAAAATTTTTGCCGTGTTCAACCAGTTTTCTCGTTTCGGCGATAGGTCGATAAGTTCACCGCAAAAAGTTATCGCCAAGGTTGCCATATTGTTGGTGGAACGAAACAGCCAGTTAAAAATACTTATAAAATATAAATGAATACATTAATAACTTTAAAGGACCGCCAAAATGGTTGTTTATAATGAATGATATTTAATGTAATTACTTAAATGGTCCAAATTAACCAAATAATTATTTGAGACCACCGGAATTAAAACTGTGAAAAATGTGGCAGCATCTTAGATGCCTAGATTTGCTTAACTCTAGCATTTTTGGCCTTTTTCGGTTCGTTTTCGCCCAAAACGACATCGAAAAAATTTTACAATTATCGGAGCAGGCCTGACTTTCTTTTATTTTTTTAAAATTTATTTAACCAAAATGGCTCGATTCTTAATGATTCAATTGCAATCTGCAAGGGTATACAAATTTCGGCGTGCCGAAGTTAGCTTCCGTTTCTTTTTCTATTAATTTGACCAGAATGAATCGATTCTTAATGATCCAATTGCAAACTGCAATTTATATATAATATTCTTAATTTAGAAATATTCCAAAACAAGAAAGAAAGCTGGGAATGTAAAACTGTAACTGTCAAACTGTAAACATAATAAGTATAGGTAAACTGTAATGAAACTCTGTTTTGTGTGTGTTTTCAGCATTATAATTTATAATATAAATATCAAAACCAATCTGCAAGGGTATAAAAACTTCGGCTTGCCGAAGTTAGCTTTCTTTTTTGTTGAATTGGCATGAAACTTAAGTAACAAATAAACTAATTTTTTTAAAACATATAAAATATTTTTATATATAATAATATTAAAGTAAATTTTTAGAATTAAAAAGAATGTCGGAAAAAAGGCGAATCGCACCAAAGAAAAAATCACTTACCACAAGCTTTTTTGATATTGGCAAAAAAGATGATCAGAGTAAGTAAAGTATCTTTCTCCCTTTGTTATACAATAAATACATTATTCGAATATAATCTTTTATTGACAAAGTCGGGCGAGAAATGGAACTGTTTGGAGTATCATTGGAATTGTGCTTGGCAAGGGACACTAAGCGTAATGTTTATTCGGAAAATGAGAATCATTCAAAGCGTTCCTTAATGTCAATGTTTCGTGGAAGCCGTAGTAATCCCGGAAGTGTTATCAAGCTAAGCGATAATGTAAGTTTGTCTAATTTTTATTATCGCGAATGTAAGCTATTTTCGTGAAGCAAATGTTTCTAAACCCGTACAATATTTATTTTATATTAATTTTATACCCTTGCAGGGTATTATAATTTCAGTCAGAAGTTTGCAACGCAGTGAAGGAGACCTTTCCGACCCTATAAAGTATATATATTATTGATCAGCATCAACAGCCGAGTCGATCTAGCCATGTCCGTCTGTCCGTTTCTACGCAAACTAGTCCCTCAGTATTAAAGCTATCTGAATGAAACTTTGCATAAAGTCTTCTATATACTCTCACTGCTATATATGTCGAAACGGGCCGGATCGGACGACTATATCATATAGCTGCCATACAAATGTTCGATATATCTTATAGCTGCAATAGGAACGATCGGGAAATTAATAGAAAATAATTATAACTTCGTTGTTTTTCAACCTATTTTTATCTTCTCTGAGATATAAGCTTATTTTATTAGTTCAAAATGTTGGTATAAATTTCATGAAAATCCGACAACTATATCATATAGCTGCCATATAAACCGATCGGCAGAAGTAGAGAAAATGTAAAACTGGGAATGTAAACCTGTAACTTTCAAACTCTCAACATAATAAGTATAGGTAAAATTTAATGAAATAATATCTGCAAGGGTAAACAACCCTAAAGAATTTTCAGAATTTGGGGTTAAATTTTATGAAAATATATATATCTATATCTTATAGCTGCCATAGGAACGATCGGGAAATTAGTAGAAAAAAAAATTATAAGTTCGTTGTTTCATCTACTTTGAGATATAGGCTTATTTTATTATCTGAATTTTGGTATACATTTTATGAAAATCGGACAACTATATCACATAGCTGCCATAGAAGCGGTCGGTAGATGTAGAGATAATGTAAAGCTGGGAATATAAAACTGTTACTGTCAAACTGTAAACAATAAGTACAGGTAACATGTATTGAAACTCTGTTTTGTGAGTGTTTTTAGTATTTAAATTTATAATATAAATATCAAAACCAAATTATTATATGCTAAGTATAAATATACAACTTTTATATATATTCTTTTATTTTTTTCGAATTATTTAACCAGAATGGCTCGATTCTTAATGATCCAATTGCAATCTGCAAGGGTATACAAACTTCGGCGTGCCGAAGTTAGCTTCCGTTCTTGTTTTTTTTTCTTAAATAGCAAAAATTGGGTTTCAGGAAAAGCAATTTAACTTGCGAAAGTAAGGTCCCTCATTGGTTGTTCTTTTTAACCCTAGACGGTCATGCTTCGTCGATTCGACAACAACAACATTATTGCAAATCCGCCGCCGCTGTTTCGTATTTGAGAGGGACTATTTAAGGGTTGTCAGCGTACAAAAAAATATGCGGTGGAATATGTTTCACGTTAATTTTAAACACTCGTTGTACTAATTGGTCTTTTATTACAAGAACTATTATTAACCTATGCTAAAAAAATAGTTTTGTTCAAAATATCTCCAAAATTATTGTACAAAACTGTGCGTGATGTGAAGGGTATTTTTTTCCTTGACCTCAGCAACTCTTTTATGAGCTGGAAAAAAGGCACCAAGGGGAAATTTTACAAAAGGTCCCTAAATCAACAAGGAAAATTCGCTTATGTTAAAGGGAAATCCGCAAATGTTATCAAATTCACTTCCGAGTGGAAACTAGAAAAGGCCTGTATACTTATTTTAAAATTGGCGTGGTCGATTCGACGAAGCATAACCTTAACTTAGGAAAAATAAGCACGACTGTCTAGGGTTAATATGAAAGTAGACAGAGAAAGGTTTAATTAAGCTCAATATCATTTATGGTATGCCAGCGGTTTTCAATTTTGACCGTGATTTTCTCGAAATTGATACATGATGGAGACTTTTCGTTTTCGAATTAGCAATGTACAGACTAAGATTTTTCAGAATTCGTCGCGCTTTATCTCTGATTTTTTTTCTCGACCTGTGTATCATAATTACTCAAAAAACGGAATATATATATTTTTAATTATATATTTTTTAGGTACGATCTTGTGAAAGTTTACCTACCAAGTCGTTGGAAAATGGGCCTTTGGAAAACTGCGAGCGATTCTGCGACCCTCTTAAAGCAGAGCAATCAGAACATAACTATAATAGACCCTATCAAGATCTTAAGGTGCCCATATTTGTTTACAGCTGTATCGAGCATTTAGAAGAAAATGGATTGCAGAAGGTCGGACTTTTTCGTGTAAGCTCATCTAAAAAGCGTATCAAGCAGGTATGTCTTCCTTCCTCTAAAATACTTTCACTATTTTTCAATTTTTACTGTAGTTGCGAGAAGAATTCGATAACGGTAATGGATATTTGAGAATTCCTGTCAATACATGTCCACACGATGTTGCCACCCTGCTTAAAGAATTTCTTAGAGATCTTCCCGAACCTCTTTTGTGCACGACGCTATATTCAACCTTCCTAGAAACCCAACGTGCGTAAAAACAAATTAAGTGTTTTATATGTTATAATTAAACAAGGAAAGAAGCCAGCTAGGGAAAGGCCAATTTTATAGTTATACCTTTGCAGTTTGCAGTTGGATCGATTCAATTGAGATGTATAAAATATTTATATATAAAAACAACAACCCCAACTACAATTCATCCATTGTACTAAGAAAATGTACATAAATAGGTCACACAGACGACACAATAGTCAGCTTTTGACCCCAAAAAGTAAAAAAAAAAGAATTATTTGTTAATGCTATTATCTAAATATATTGGACCTTTTATAGTTTCCAATTCCACAAACTCCCACCGACTCAGATTTGATAACATTTGCGAATTTCTCGTTATCCTAATAAGGGGATGATCAAATTTTACCCCGCTGTAGTTTCTAATTCATAGCTAGTAATTGTGCACTAATTAAATTTATAATATGTATACGATAATAATATATATTATAGGATAGAATTTTCAAGGTTGTGGAAAAAGGTCCCTTCGCATATAGTAATGTTTAGTTCAGCTTCTAGATTAATTTGGCTGGTGTTTTAAATAAAAACACTTTTTATAAACTTTAAGCTAATAGCTCTTTTAATGATCTTTAAATTTTTCTACAACCTCAGCCACTCTATTCTCCAGCATTTTGCCACCAGCACAGCTGACTGCAATTAAAAATATGTCATTACTAGCGAATCTCAGAAAAAGCTTACCCATTTGTTAAGAGCGGCCAACTTAAATTATTTGGGCATTTATCGGAAATTAAACAAAAGTGAAAGGGAAATCCGCAAATGTTATCAAATTCAAATATTTCTGGGGGAACATGTACATCCTAATATATTGTTAAAAATTTTATGAAAATCTGATGAATATATTATACTGCAAGAGCTACTGTATGGTATGCGAATCTGAGAAAATTATATCAGAAGTTTGGTCTTAAAATATGTATATACAATCTATACACCCCATTAAGGTTTTTGATTCCCAGTTCGATCCAATTGCCATCTGTAAGAGTGTCCAAGCTCAGGCTTCTCCAATTCAGCTACCATTCCCGGTTAATAATAATAACAAATTGAAATTTGCAGGTATACGAAATCGACGTTTGCAACTCGAGGCTATATCACATTTAATAAGACTACTTCCGATTCCCCATAGAGACACGCTTTATGTCCTACTCGTATTTCTTGCCAAAGTGGCAGCACACAGCGACGATGTATGCGATGCTGATGGAAATTGTTTAATAAATGGCAATAAAATGGATAGCAGTAATCTGGCAACAGTCTTTGCTCCGAATATTTTGCGCAACACAACATTAGCGTTAGATAAAACAAGAGAGCAACAGCAGATGAGCGATGCAATTAATGTAGTCAGGTATGTTTATTTTATGTAAGTTGCGCAGTTTTTTTTTTTTACATTTTGTAGATTTTTTATACCCTTGCATGGTAGGAGAATTTTAGGCAGAAGCTTGCAACGCAGTGAATATATATATAAATTTTTGATTAGCATCAACAGTAGAGTCGATTTAGCCATGTCCGTCTGTCCGTCTGTATGTCCGTTTCTACGCAAACTATCTGCAATGTTTCAACCAGACAGCTTGAGAACTGAGAGACTAGTTTTGAAGCTATCTGGATGAAACATTGCAGATAGTCTTCTGAATACTCTCACTGCTATATAATAGGGTTTTCCCACACACCGTCAAAGCGCATCCACCGTCCGTTAAACAAACGGTCCATAAGGTTTTGCCGTTCCGAATTTTCTCAAATGGACCGGAATCAAAGCGCATCTAAATCTAACGACCGTTTGTTTGGTGATGGTTAGGCGATAGTTTTTCGATGCAACTCTGATTTATTCTTCTTAACAGTGTAAATTTGACCAACACTACAAAAATGTAAACAAACTTGGCGAGGAACAAATGAAATATGGAATTTAAAATGTGGCGGTAAATGCTCCATTTCAATTTTGCAAAAGCCAATTCGACAGCCTTTGTTTACGTTTTCATGAGCCACAGCTGATCGATCAGCAGGATGCAGATGCACTTTAACGCAGCTTTGTGGGAACACGAGTTTCGCATCTGCGAAAAATCCCAACCGTTCCTCACAGATGCGCTGTGTGGGAAGACAGTATAAGTCGGAATGGGCCAGATCGAACGACTATATCATATATATAGATGCCATACAAATGATCGACAAATTTTTAGAAAAAATTATAACGCGTTTGTTTTTCAATATATTTTCAATATTTTTGAGATGTGGTCATTTTTTATTATTTCAGAATTTTGGTTTTAATTTTATGAAAATCGGACGTCTATATCTTATAGCTGACATAGGACCGATTAAAAAAAAATAATAGAAAAAAAATTATAACTTCGTTGTGTATCAACGTATTTTTATATTTTAGAAGTTTGGTATAAATTTTATGAAAATCTGACAGCTATATCATATAGCTACCATAGAAGCGATATGTAGCTATACAGAAAATGTAATGCTGGGAATGTGTAACTGTAACTGTCAAACTGTAAAAATAATAATTATAGGTAAAAGTAATGAAACTCTGTTTTGTGTGTGTTTTCAGCATTTAAATTTATAATATAAATATCAAAACCAAATTATGATATGCTATGTATAAATATACAACTTTTATATATTTTCTTATATATATTTTTTTCTATTAATTTAACTAGATTGGCTCGATTCCAATTGCAATCTGCAAGGGCGTGCCGAAGTTAGCTTCCTTTCTTGTTATATTCTTAAAATCTAACTACTACAGCAACTTTAGGCCTTAAGCTACTTTAAACGAAATGTTTTAAAATATACTTAATAAAATTTGGCATAACTTTGTTATAGTTTTTCTGCGAATTTGTTTTTGTTATCTCTTATAAATATTTGTAAAGTTCTGCAGGACTTGAGGTCTCAGTCAGCTTGGATTTAATAAAAATCAAAGGGACTTTGGTCAAAAACAACCAATTTGCAATAGTTATGGGGCTATGACATTGTAATGCAGTTTTCATTAATTTTCATTAATTAGCTTGAAACTTTGAAAGAGACAACTACAATATATGCTTTTGCTTGGATTATTTTGGTAACACGACTATGCAAGTGGTCTGCTGATTTCGGTAGCGCCAATGAAACGATCGTAACCACAGCTGCTACTTCTCTATTGACAAGTTCATTTTCTTGTTTTTGACCAAAGTCGCGCCTTTGATTTTAATTAAATTTAATTACTGCGCTTAGCTTGTTTCTTCTGTCTAATTTCATTATTTTTATACCCTTGCAGGGTATTATAATTTTAGTCAGAAGTTTGCAACTCAGTGAAGGAGACATTTCCGACCCTATAAAGTATATATATTCTTGATCAGCATCAACAGCCGAGTCGATCTAGCCATGTCCGTCTGTCCGTCTGTCCGTCTGTCTGTCTGTCCGTCTGTCTGTCTGTCCGTCTGTCTGTCTGTTTCTACGCAAACTAGTCCCTCAGTTTTAAAGCTATCTGAATGAAACTTTGCATATAGTCTTCTACTCTCACTGCTATATATGTCGGAAAGGCCGGATCGGACGACTATATCATATAGCTGCCATACAAATGTTCGAGAAATTTTTAGAAAAAAAATTATAACTTTGCTGTTTTTCAACATTTTTGCACCATTTTTTAGATATTGTCATTTAAAATTATTTCTAAATTTAAATCTATAATATAAACATCAAAACCAATCTGCAAGGGTATACAAAATTCGGTGTGCCGAAGTTAGCTTCCTTTCTTGTTATCAAATCAAGTAGAAATCCACTTGATCAACATGACCGGGAAACCCAAAAGACAATGTTTTTTCAACAGTAACTGATGATTCACCGAATCAAAGGCTTTGCTGAAATCTGTAAAGATAACATCGGTTTGGGTGTTATTTTTAAACGCGTTTCTAATGACTCAAGGAGATTTGTAGACGTTGATCTGCGTTTCATAAAGCCGTGCTGTGAGGGGGACATTCATTATTGAGCTACATTGGTGCTGAAGCTGAGTAGTGATTCGCACTAAGTATTGCTATACCTATATAGTGTTTAATATTAGATTTACTGTTCTTTTTATGAAGGGGAATGATAAAGGATTCTTTCCAAACTTCGGGGGAAAACGAATACTGAAGTGATAACTGAAAATGTCTAAAGAGTGGTCTACATAACGCGGTAGCACAATTTCTCAGAACTGAGCTAGGTACAAGATCTGAACCAAAGGAGAAGGATTGCGGGCATAAAAATGCAATTGGACGCGAAAAATTGCTTTGGATTAGCCTGAAAACCAATTTTGCACCGATTTAAGTAATTTCTGTAGCATTCAGAATTGTGTGTAAAAAAATTTAAACAAGCAATTAAATATCTCGAATGGTCGACTTGAAGACCAGTTGTACTATACTTCTTAGAGAGTCTGGATTTCAAATTTTTTAGATAAGAAAAGCATCAACAGACGAGCCGATATAGTCATGACCGTCTGTCTGTCTATCCACCTTTTCGTTTCTACGCAAGCTAGTTCCTCAGTTTTGAAGCTAGTCATTCAGTTTTAAAACTATCTGAATGAAACTGTGCAAAAAGTCTTCTGACTAATTTTACTACTTTTTATACCCTTGCAGGGTATTATAATTTCAGTCAGAAGTTTGCAACGCAGTGAAGGAGACGTTTCCGACCCTATAAAGTATATATATTCTTGATCAGCATCAACAGCCGAGTCGATCTAGACGTCCGTCTGTCTGTCTGTCCGTCTGCCTGTCTGTCTGTCTGTTTCTACGCAAACTAGTCCCTCAGTTTTAAAGCTATCTGAATGAAACTTTGCATATAGTCTTCTATATGCTCTCTCTATATATGTCGGAACGGGCCGGATCGGACGACTATATCATATAGCTGCCATACAAATGTTCGATATATTTTTAGAAAAAAAATTATAACTTTGCTGTTTTTCAACATTTTTGCACCATTTTTTAGATATTGCCGTTTTATATTATTCCAGATTTTTTGTAAAAATTTTATGAAAATCGGACGACTATATGATATAGCTGCCATAGGAACGATCGAGAAATAAATAGGAAAAAAATTATAGCTTCGTTGTTTTTCAACGTATGTTTATCTACTCTGAGATATAAGCTTTTTTTATTATTCTAGAATTTTGGTATAAATTTCATAAAAATCGGACAACTATATCTTATAGCTACCATAGAAGCGATCGGTAAATGTATAAATTATATAAAGTTGGGAATGTAAAACTGTAACTGTCAAACTGTAAACATAATAAGTATAGGTAAAATGTAATGAAACTATGTTTTGTGAGCGTTTTCAGCATTTAAATCTATAATATAAACATCGAAACCAATCTGCAAGGGTATACAAACTTCGGCGTGCCGAAGTTAGCTTCCTTTCTTGTTTTTTTTTTTTTTTGGTCAAAAAAAAAAAATAATGAAGTTTTATTAGACCAGTGCACCGTTACCTAAATATTTTGCAACTAAAGTAAATTCTATGTTTACAATGCTGAGTTATGGAGGAGTATTAAGTTAAGTTATGTTTACATAATTTGAAACGCTTTTCATGTTTTGTCTGATATGTTATGTCCAGACCCGGTCAGGGAAGTCTTGAAGGTGGTGACGCTTGAGTCTTCTTCTAACTCGTGTTCTATGTTCAGAGGTGGCTAAGCTTCTTGCCAGACTTTTAGGGTGATTGTTTAGTTTTTCCGTATATTTTGTTGAAATAGTGTGAAGATTGTCGCCAAGTTTGGGCACCTTCTGGTCTCGTTCTATGTCACTAGTCCGTATGTACCAAGGAGCCCCAGAGATCCCCCTTAACGTTTTTGCTTGAAGAATCCTAATCTTGTTCAAATGACATCTTGCAGGAATTCCATAAATTTGAAGGCCATAAAACAGGGAGGGGGCTAGAATTGACTTATATATCATGACCTTGGAGTAAAGCGATAGTTTGTTGCAGGATGCAAGGAGCCATGCCATCCGGGAAACCTTAGCCGTAAAAGCATGCTGAATATTCGCAACATGCCTGCCGAATGTAAGTTTACGGTCCAAGGTAACGCCAAGATATTTATAGGCTCTATGGTGGCCAATGACTCTACCATTAAGACTGACCCCAGGACAGCTAGCTGCACGGTTGGTGAAAGTCACATTCGCACATTTGTCCGCATTGATGCACACATTCCAGTTCACAGCCCATTCCTGAAAGGCATCAAGATATTCCTGCAAACCAAAGGAAGCAGCCAAAATACTTTTACTTTTACATCTACTTCCGCAACTTCAGTGACTGGTGAGTGACTAGGCATGTCCGAAGCAAAGACCGAATAGAGAGTAGGTCCTAGAACACTTCCTTGCGGAACTCCAGCTTCAATGACACTTGATTTATACCCATCAGCCGATACGTGTAATGTGCGATCATGCAGAAAACTTTTCACATCCAGGTACAGTTGAGGCGGAAAGAGTCGCTTCGCTTTGTACAGCAGCTCAGGGTGCCAGACTCTGTCAAATGCCTGTTGAATGTCCAGGAAGGCAGCTACAGCATGCTCCTTCTTCTCCAAGGCTTCTAAGGCTAAGTTAACCACTCTATACAGGTGCTCAGGAGTACCGTGCTGCAGATGGAAACCAAATTGAAATTTTGGGATCGCACTGGAAACTTCCTCGCAAGAGAGCAGCCTGTTTAGAACCAGCCTCTCCATAATTTTACCCAGAGATGGGAGACGGCTGATAGGCCTGAATGAATCCACATCTGACGGCGGTTTTCCAGGCTTGAGAACTAATCATGGTTTTCAAACTTTCGGAAAGTATCCAACTTCTAAAACGCCGTTGAAAACAGACACCGGGGTTTTTTTTGGGAGACAACTTGGCTACCAGAACTTTCACTTCTTGCAAAGAGACAGCGCTAGCAGGAAGGCACATTTGAAACGGCGACTCCAAATACTCTTCCACTTGAAGACACAAACTATCAGGGGCATAATCAAAGGGCTTATAACGTTTCTCAAGGTTATCCGCAAATACTTCAACTATTTCTAAGCTAGTGCGACACCAGCCCCCAGCCTGATTTCTGATTGCTGACTTTGGGGAGGACTGAGTTTTGAATCGTTTCGTGACACGCCAAAGAGAGTAATTTGCACTCATATCAGGACCCAGGTCTTCCAAAAAGTTGTCTATTTGAGTCTGTTTTCTACGAGCAAGAACCTTATGCAAGCGATTGGCAAGTCTTCTGTGGATCTGTTGTATACGAGGATCTCCTGTTCTAGCATATTCACTACGAACTCTTCGTTTAAGTCTAAGCAGCGCTTAAATTCTGGGAGGCAGTTGGGGAGGTCTAGGGCCCACTACTCCATGTCGATTTCTGGGGGCAGCAAGCTGGCAGCCTCAGATAATTTTGTCATAAAAAGATGTTGATGTTAGCATTATGGGCAAGTAGTCGTGGGCGATGAGGTTTCCACAACGGCGTGGAGTAGAGTTCAGGCAAGATAGGTACGTGATCCGACGAGACTTCATGTAGAGTATGCACGTGAAGTCTGCCTGAAGCAAATCCATTGGCAACGAAAAAGTCAAGCGCTGATGGAATTAATAGGGAATTGTAGGAGTAGAACGTAGGTTCGCCCGTAGCCAGAACCTGGTAATGCCCATTTGTGATGACTTCTTGCAAGCGTTTACCTCTAGTACTTTTACTTTTTTTTAGGACAATGATTGATCACTATGAGGAAATGTTTAAAATACCAGCAGAACTGCTAGATGTTCTTTATTCTCAAATGCTAGATGTATGTCCCGTTAAGTTGTATGAACTGATTTCCACAAAAACACAGCTTTTGAAATGGTAAGGATATTTAGTATGGTAAGGATATTATTATAATATACTAATCACTTATTTATAGGAATATGCATAACCATTTAGACGATATCCAAAATTGCAGTGAAGCAGCGAGTTTATCAGACGATGTTTTTGAAAATACCCCCCATGAAAGTCATCGGTTTGTATTATTGTTAATAATTACTATATAAAGACTAATAAGAATATAATGCAGATTAAACCATAGCAATCAAATACATGAAAACATAACACCCAAAAGTAAATATACCAATTATCGAGAAGAACTATGTGCTAATAAAAATTTACAAGGAGATAAGGATAGAGTTTTGACCGCAAGTTTAAAAATATCATTACCGGAAAAAATAAAATCCTTTGGAAATGGTGGTAAATATATACCTATAATTACTATAAATTCAAGTAATTAATCATTTCTTGTTTCTGTGTTCGATTTCCACTATATAGAAAACAGTAAAAAAACGCCCTTGAAAGATGTTGATAATTCTGAGCCACAAATTTCCAATAATTTGGTAGCAGAAAAACGAAAAGGAAAGCTACACAAGCGACAACATTTAATACCAAGTTCCATTCGGCTAAATAATAATTAAAAATTAATTGATTTTATTTTTGAGTCCACTTACACCAAAGTGTAATACCTTACTAACGTTAAAACTACCATTTAATAAGTATTATGTGCAGGCTAAGATATATAATTTTCATATATACAATTTATTTAAATAAATTTTGCAATACCTACTGAAACCATATGGGGAGATACACACCTCTTAAACCTATTTTTACAAATTAAAGACGGAACAAAAAAAATTAAATAAATTCGTTAAATTTAAATAAATCGTTTAATATTTCTTTAGAGTCGGAATATACTGGAGGAAGACTACTGTATCAGAAAGAAAAAATCATGCCCGACCCTATTTTATTAATATACTACTAATACTTACTTGCTAATTCTATTTCCACTACTTTATTACATTTTACACTTACTTTATGGGGTATAAAAATGTTCTTTTATTGGAGTACAAACTTATGATCAAAACATATTACCTTGTAATGGGATAAATATACATAAATGTAACGTCCGCTTATTATAATCGGTACATAAAGTCGCACACATTTTTAAAATATATTTGTACATACATAAATACTAATAATATAAATTTGAAATGACTGAAACTTTTATACTCTTCAAGTTGTATTGTTGTAATAATAAAAATAAGATATATTCATATGTATGTTTATAATTTTTATTGTTTATTAAATATCAAATATCGCTAAATTGAATTTTTTAAATTATATAAATCATCTAAAAAACATTAAAAAAGAACTGATATAAAGAACTGGAGTCTTTTATACCCAGTTATTACAATACAAGTATTCTTTTAAATGGGTCACATAATTGACAAGCGTTGGGGGACACCTACATACATACATATGTACATTTAAATCTAAGTACTGTAAACGCCAAGTAATATGAACGTCCCTGGCAAACACACGATGTTTGGTCCATTAATATCTAGCGAGAGCTGTGCCCGCATAACTAAACATGCAAATGCTTTTATAGGGGCTCGGACCCTCTTTCTAAATCATTATTAAATTAAATTGTTTGCACAAAATGTCAACGCAAGTGGGATAGTCCCCTTTAAATTTAAGCTGCGTGTATATGTGTGCGTGTGTATGTGTATAAACATAGCTTATATCACAGAGGGGAATTACCTTAACTGAAAGACACAATAAGCATATTCAGTTAGATGTTTGCTTTTGACCTGACAAGGTGACGACTCTTGTACTCTTTGATTTCTCGTCAACTTTAACGTAAAACGAGAACGAGGACGAGACAAATTCAAATAAACAGAGAGTCCTGGGACTCGGCGTTCCTATATTATTAGTAAATATTACTAAGTGAAAAAATGTACAGTACCAGCGATGCTGACGGTGGAGGTGGAGATGTGCGTAAAAGCGAAATTGAAATGTGCCAACACTTGGATCCTACCATTTCCCAGTCTAATCCACAAAAGACTTCGGACAAGTCAAAGCAGGTTTGTAATTGCTCATATTATCATACAACTTTAGTCGGACTTTTTTGACATAAAAAAAAAAACAAGAAAGAAGCTAACTTCGGCATGCCGAAGTTTGTGTACCCTTGCAGCTTGCAATTGGATCCATAAAAATTGATTCGATTTTGTCAAATGAAAAGAAAAAACTAACAAGTGATAAATGCAAAATATTCATATTTATCAATAGCATATAACAAATAGCATATATGTTATTTTATACAATTTCATTCACATATTATATTTACAGTTTTACAGTTACAGTTTTCATTCAAAGCTTTAAATTTTTCCTACGTCTACTGAGATTTCATATGGTAACTATATGATATAGTCGTCCAATTTACATAAAATTGAAACCAAAAATGTGACATAATCCAAAAGTGCTATATAATAAATGAAAATGTTAAAAAATATCAAAGTTATAATTTTTATTTCCTAAAATTTTCGATTGTTTCTATGGCAGCTATATGATATAGTCGTCCGGTCCGGCTTTTGATGCTGATCAAGAGTGTATACAGATAGTTTTTACGCTCGGAAATGACTCCTTTACTGCCTTGCAAAGTTCTGATTAAAATTATAATACCCTGCAAGTATATAACAAAAAAGGAAGGCACGCCGAAGTTTGAAGTTTGCAATTGGATCATTAATACAAAAACTAGCAGGAAATATATAATAGTTGTAAATTTATACATAGCATATAAATATTTGATATTGATCAATAATTTTAATAAAATTAAAAAAAAAAAGTTTAATCGTATAAAATAATTATATTATAGATTTGAAATATCTAATATAAAAAACATTTATATATATATATATATATATATATATATATATGTAGATATACACATATATATATACCGATTAACAGTTACGGAAACGAAAATTCTTAAACAAATAAAAAAGGCTCATAATCTTAGAGTAGATAAAAATACGTTGAAAACAATGAAGCTATAACTTTTTCTATTAATTTTCCGATCGTTCGTATGGCAGCTATATAATATAGTCGTCCGATTCAGCGCGTTCCGACATACATATATAGTATCAGAAACATTCAGAAGACTATGGGCAAAGTTTCATTCAGATTCAAATTAGAGGTTTACGCCGATGGTTAAAGGCATCGGCGGCGGCGTAGAGGTCAAAATGACTCGGCGGCGGCGGCGTAGTAGTCAGAAAGAACCGGCGGCGGCGGCGCGTCAAATAAGGCAAAAAGGCCATTTTAATGAGTTATTTATTTTTTTTTAAGTTTTATAAAGAACAATGACACTGAAGGCCGCGCTGAAGCTGCGCCGATGCCGCACCAGCGGCGCGCCGCGGCGCGCCGTTATTTTCATAATTTGGCGGCGGCGCGTCAAATAAGGCAAAAATCGGCGGCGGCGGCGGCGTGGCGCGGCGGCGTATATGTCTAATTCAAATGTAGTTGCATTAAAAAATGGTCTCTGGATTCGCAGAAATTTTGCGATTGAATTGGTCGACTTGGTTTTTTGCGCAGTGCGAATTACTTGAATTTTGTAACTATCTTACATTTTTATTTTTATTTTTAATGCATACAAATATCGGTGCGCAATTTTGGAAATGCCCATACCCTTTCATTTTTTTTATCTTATCATTTTGTTACTCAATCCTTTTCTGTGTAAAAATTTCAGATGGTTCAAATTGATATACCGGAGCGTGGATCTTGGTCTTCAAAAATGGATTTCATACTCTCTGTAGTTGGACTAGCAATTGGCTTGGGAAATGTGTGGCGCTTTCCGTATTTGTGCTATAAAAATGGTGGCGGCGCCTTTATTTTGCCATATATATTGACTTTGTTTTTGGCCGGAATACCTATGTTTTTTATGGAGTTGGCATTAGGTCAGATGCTGACCATCGGTGGCTTGGGTGTATTCAAAATTGCGCCAATATTTAAAGGTAAGATTTTAAAGACTTAAAAAAATGGGTAAGAATATTTTTGTATTGATATTTATGTTATAGTTTAATCAAATTTCATTGGATTATTATACCCTTAGACATATGTTACTCTAAGAGAAATATATTTTTCTGCTCAGAATCAACATCCGAGTTGTCAGTATGTCCGTTTCTACGCAAAATATCTAGTATCTAATTTTCATATAGTTTTTAGCTATTTTCTTAAAGGGACCTGAGATAAAAAGGGATACCGTTGTTGTTTTTCAATGTTTACCTTAACCATTCATAGTCGATCAAAGTCGATTAAAACTATGTTTCTTATTAATCTATTTAATTGTGTTATATTTTTCATTTAAGGAATTGGATATGCTGCTGCCGTCATGTCCTGTTGGATGAATGTATATTACATTGTCATTCTGGCCTGGGCAGTATTTTATTTCTTTATGTCCATGAAATCGGGTATGTTTTTGCAAGAGACAAAAATTGGTTCTGAATAATTAATATTCCTAAAATCTCTATAAGTAAAAGATTCTTCAGAATCGTCCAACAAGAAAGGAAGTTAATTTCGTCTCGTCGATGTTTGTATACCCTTGCAGTTTGCAAGTATATAAACATAAGCAAAGCAATAACAACTGTTGCCTTTCTAGTCGGAATGGGCTGGAGGACTATTGATATATCGATAGAGGTAGGATCGGTGGGACCAGGGGGGCACGGATTTGAATGGAGCGAACCGGGAAACTAAGAGAAAGGGTTTTTATCCTTGCACTCGGCCGTTGCCCTCGGGCAACGGATGGAGCCTATATAGGTAGGCAGATGGCAGGAAAGACAAAGAATTAGCGAGACGAAGCGGTTAGCAGCAGTAAAAGAAGCTGTGAGTTGAAAAAAAATAAAAACGTGAAAAACGTGATGTAATACTAAAACCAAATTATTTTTAATAACAGGAAGTTTCCATCCAGCGGTGAATATAGCGCTGCCCAGGCAAGCTTCATAGAATCTATATAGAATTCATTAGTAAAACTTTTGTGTTCTTTGTTATATAAGCCTATTTTGTCACTTTAATCCCAAATATTAAAAAAAAAAAAAAAACTACGCCAAACGTATTTTTTGCCAAAGCAGTCAGATCCTCTTTTGGTACTCTAAATACCTCTGCAACGCCGAAACTTAAGGAAAAGGTATGAAGAAAACAGCAAAAGATGTTAAATAACAGCGAAGTTATAATTTGTTCCATTAATTTCCAGACCGCTCCAATGACAGCTGTACTATATAGTAGTCCGTTAAAGATCAACTTGCCTCTTTATGCTGATCATGAATATATATATACCCTATAAGGTCGAAAATTACTCTTTCACTGCGTTGCAAACTTCTGACTTTAATTATATTACCCTGCATGGGAGTAACGATAATAGGATAAAAATTGACACTACTCTCTATACTATTATCGAAATAAGCTTATTCTGTTTTAAACTCCGACGCTCGTTTTTATCATTTTAAAACTTTAAAAATTCCTAAATATTACTCTTAATTACATGTTTAAACAATACACAGTATTTTTTAGTACAGTTATTTTTACGGTTTAAAATATAAATGCTTGTTTTTTTTTACTAACTCTTCGTTACATAAAATTGGTGAAAGTCATGCAAGCGTTAGGATCGAACGGCAAACAGCAAGGGTATACAAAGTTTGGCTTACAAAAATTAGCCTTTTGTGTCGTTTTATAAAATACTTATAATTTTACTGGTATATGTATTGTTAATTATTTAGATGTCCCGTGGCGATCTTGCAACAATTGGTGGAATACCGTCAACTGTGTCAGTCAATACGAACGAAAAAATCTAAATTGTTGGGATAAAATAATTAATGGAACAGCAAAAAAAGTCTGCTCTGTAGCTGCTACAAACATTACATCATCTGAGCTTACGGATCCAGTTAAAGAGTTTTGGGAGTAAGTAGCACTACAATATTTGTTTAACATTTACTATTTATAATATATTGCTAGTATTTCTGTCGAAAGCAACGTAGAATATTGTATATTATTTAAACGCGAAAGAGTACTTACTACACCCAAAAAATCAAAAATGATTTTAGTCATTTTGACAGCAGTAAAAATAATTTGTTTTTTTTTTCAGACGACGCGCTCTTCAAATATCGCATGGCATTGAAGAAATTGGTAATATTCGTTGGGAATTGGCCGGAACTTTGCTGCTTGTTTGGATTCTATGCTATTTCTGCATCTGGAAGGGTGTCAAGTGGACGGGGAAAGTCGTATATTTCACAGCTCTATTTCCTTACGTTCTGCTGACAGTTTTACTGATTCGGGGCATAACCTTGCCTGGTGCTTTCGAGGGTATCAAGTTTTATGTGATACCTAACTTCACCAAGTTGGGTCACTCGGAGGTTAGTACACATATAAAATTCCTGCAGTAAATCCAATAAGTTTTGCACTAAAATTGCCCCAACCCATAATCTTGGATTGATATTACTGTTAACTACAGTATAACGACGTAATGCGTTCCGTCATATGACTGCTCTATAGTAAATCAAACCACGAATTTGCAGTAAAAATGACCCAGTCTAAAAAGTGAACCAGTATTTTACAGTTTTACTGTATAAAAACTAAAGGTTGGCCCACGATTGCAATATAGAGTACAGATGCCGTTAAATACCTTAAATTACCACCCAAATAAATCCCGAAATTCTTTTTAAAATAAACTAAAATATGTAATCCCAACTTGACCGAGCTTAATTAATTCTTAACATTCTTAGTTAAATTAAATTTTTATTTTTCTTTAACTTTTTGTTAACATATTTTTTATTTAATCTGTAATTATAGAGCTAACAAGAAAGGAAGCTAACTTCGGCACGCCGAAGTTTGTATACCCTTGCAGATTGGTTTCGATGTTTATATTATAGATTTAAATGCTGAAAACACTCACAAAACAGAGTTTCATTACATTTTACTTATACTTATTATGTCTACAGTTACAGTTTTACATTCCCAGTTTTACATTTTCTCTACATCTACCGATCGGTTTATATGGCAGCTATATGATATAGTTGTCAGATTTTTATGAAATTTATTCAATAATTCTAGAATAATAAAAAAAGCTTATATCTCAGAGTAGATAAACATACGTTGAAAAACAACGAAACTATAATTTTTTTTCCTATTTATTTCTCGACCGTTCCTATGGCAGCTATATCATATAGTCGTCCGATTTTCATAAAATTTTAACCAAAATTCTGAAATAATATAAAATGGCCATATCTAAAAAATGGTGCAAAAATGTTGAAAAACAGCAAAGTTATAATTTTTTTCTACAAATATATCGAACATTTGTATGGCAGCTATATGATATAGTCGTCCGATCCGGCCCGTTCCGACATATATAGCAGTGAAAGCATACAGAAGACTATATGCAAAGTTTCATTCAGATAGCTTTAAAACTGAGGGACTAGTTTGCGTAGAAACAGACAGACGGACAGACAGACAGACAGACAGACAGACAGACAGACAGACAGACAGACAGACGGACAGACGGACAGACGGACAGACGGACATGGTTAGATCGACTCGGCTGTTGATGCTGATCAAGAATATATATACTTTATAGGGTCGGAAACGTCTCCTTCACTGCGTTGCAAACTTCTGACTGAAATTATAATACCCTGCAAGGGTATAAAAATGCTTATTAAATCACTTAAATTAGTATATAAATCTTAGATTAGCAGACCGTCTGCTTACCAACTGGGCTACTAAAGCAAATTAAACACTAATGTCGGTAACGTGAATACAAACGATTCCAGAGAGAATGAGAGCATAATAAAATGTATATATTTCTCCCCTTTCTAAACTAAAAACATAACTTTTAGGAATGGCTTGCAACGCCAACTTGAATTTTTTTTATCAGTGTACACGAGACCAAACTAGAACAAGAAATACCTAAAAACTTAAACGATACTGTACGTTTTACAGTATCTTGACATGCAGCTGATAGTAATTTACAGTCCCTAAAGTCAACAACAAAATACACAAATAACTTCGAACGTAATACTGTCTTCCCACTCAGCGCATTTGTGAGGAACGGTTGGGATTTTTCACAAATGCTAAACTCGTGTTCCCACAGAGCTGCGTTAATGTGCATCCGCATCCAATAACAGCTGATCGATCAGCTGTGGCTCATTAAAACGTAAACAAAGATGGCTGAAGCGGCCGATGTGGGAGTAAAATGAATAGATTATCAACTATTTAGGCTGTTTAACAACAGCAAAAGCACTAACTTAAAATGAATTAGATGACGATTAATTTGAGTTTCTCTAATGATTTTTCTCTAACAAAGAGCAAATTCCCCGAAGAGTGTGTATAGGTGGTAAGGCTTCCCAAATCTATAACATAAAGTAGAGGTAGGCATTTTATATTAATTAGTAGCAATTGGGAACACTTGGGGGAAAGAATATAAAAAAAAACGCCAACAACTTTTGGGCATGCTTGTAGCTTTTTGCGCCACATTTTAAATTCCATATTTCATTTGTTCCTCGCCAAGTTTGTTTACATTTTCGTAGTATTGGTCAAATTTTTCAATTTGAAAACACGGTCAACATTTTTTCAAGGTCTGGATTGATGCTGTCACCCAAATATTTTTCTCCTATGGACTGGGACTTGGTACTCTGGTGGCCTTGGGAAGTTACAACAAATTTACAAATAATGTTTACAAGTAGGTTGGTTTCAATGGATTATAGGGATAAATATACTATTCATAAATCTTTTTTCAGAGACGCCCTAATAGTCTGTACAGTTAATTCAAGTACAAGCATGTTTGCTGGATTTGTAATATTTTCAGTCATTGGATTTATGGCTCACGAACAGCAGCGACCAGTGGCTGAAGTGGCAGCATCAGGTGCGCATAAAAAATAAACATTATTTTTAAAAACTTTTCAAATACCATAAAATATTTTATTTAGGTCCTGGGCTTGCTTTCTTGGTCTATCCATCAGCGGTTTTACAGTTACCGGGGTCTCCCATGTGGTCTTGTTTGTTCTTTTTCATGCTGCTACTTATCGGTTTGGACTCACAATTTTGTACAATGGAGGGATTTATAACCGCAATAATTGATGAATGGCCACAATTATTGCGAAAACGAAAAGAAATATTTATTGCCGTTGTCTGTGCGCTGAGTTACTTGGTTGGATTAACCTGTATTACTCAAGTAAGTTTGGATATCAACAGATATATTGCACTTAATATTATATTAAAACCAGAAGGGAAGCTAACTTCGGCACTCCGAAGTTTATATACCCTTGCAGTTTGCAATTGGATCATTAACAAGAAAGGAAGCTAACTTCGGCACGCCGAAGTTTGTATACCCTTGCAGATTGGTTTCGATGTTTATATTATAGATTTAAATGCTGAAAACACTCACAAAACAGAGTTTCATTACATTTTACCCATACTTATTATGTTTACAGTTTGACAGTTACAGTTTTACATTCCCAGTTTTACATTTTCTCTACATCTACCGATCGGTTTATATGGCAGCTATATGATATAGTTGTCCGATTTTTATGAAATTTATACCATAATTCTAGAATAATAAAAAAAGATTATATCTCAGAGTAGATAAACATACGTTGAAAAACAACGAAACTATAATTTTTTTTCCTATTTATTTCTCGACCGTTCCTATGGCAGCTATATGATATAGTCGTCCGATCCGGCCCGTTCCGACATATATAGCAGTGAGAGCATATAGAAGACTATATGCAAAGTTTCATTCAGATAGCTTTAAAACTGAGAGACTAGTTTGCGTAGAAACGGACAGACGGACGGACGGACAGACGGACAGACGGACATGGCTAGATCGACTCGGCTGTTGATACTGATCAAGAATATATATACTTTATAGGGTCGGAAAGGTCTCCTTCACTGCGTTGCAAACTTCTGACTGAAATTATAATACCCTGCAAGGGTATAAAAATCGACCTTTCTGGTCAAACTTATAGACAAAATAAAAGGAAATATATATAAGTTGTATATTATACATACCATTAAATAATTTTGTTTTGATAAAATTAACAAAAAACAAGAAAGGAAGCTAACTTCGGCACGCCGAAGTTTGTATACCCTTGCAGATATTATTTCATTAAATTTTACCTATACTTATTGTTTAGAATTTGACAGTTACAGTTTTACATTCCCAGTTTTACATTTTCTCTACATCTACCGATTGGTTTATATGGCAGCTATATGATATAGTTGTCCGATTTTCATAAAATGTATACCAAAATTCTGAACTAATAAAATAAGCTTATATCTCAGAGTAGATAAAAATAGGTTGAAAAACAACGAAGTTATATGTTTTTTCTATTAATTTCCCGATCGTTCCTATGACAGCTATATGATATAGTCGTCCGATTTTCATAAAATTATTACCGAAATTCTGAAATAATATAAAACGGCATCTAAGAAATGGTGCAAAAATGTTGAAAAACAGCAAAGTTATAATTTTTTTTCTAAAAATTTATCGATCATTTTTATGGGAGCTATATGATATAGTCGTCCGATCCGGCCCGTTCCGACATATATAGCAGTGAGAGTATATAGAAGGCTATATGCAAAGTTTCATTCAGATAGCTTTAAAACTGAGAGACTAGTTTGCGTAGAAACGGACAGACGGACAGACGGACGGACAGACGGACAGACGGACATGGCTAGATCGACTCGGCTGTTGATGCTGATCAAGAATATATATACTTTATAGGGTCGGAAAGGTCACCTTCACTGCGTTGCAAACTTTTGACTGAAATTATAATACCCTGCAAGGATATAAAAAAAAGTTTAATCGTATAAGATACATTTTAGATTTAAATATCTAATATAATATAACATTATAAATTTAAATGATTAAACACATACAACAAATTTCATTACAGTTACAGTTTTGAATTCGCAGCTTTACATTTTCTCTACATCTACGGATCGCTTCTATGGCAGCTATATGATATAGTTGTCCGATTTTAATAATATTGTTACCAAAATTCTGAAATAATACTAAAAGCTCATGTCTCAAAGTAGATTAAAATATGTTGAAAAACAACGAAGTTATAATTTTTTTTCAATTCATTTCCCGATCGTTCATATGGCTGCTATAAGATATAGTGGTCCGATTTTCATAAAATTTTTACCAAAATTCTGGAATAATATAAAATGGCTAGTTTGCGTAGAAACGGACAGACGGACATGGCTAGATCGACTCGGCTGTTGATGCTGATCAAGAATATATATACTTTAAAGGGTCGGAAACGTCTCCTTCACTGCGTTGCAAACTTCTGACTGAAATTATAATACCCTGCAAGGGTATAAAAAAACTGTGTGAAAAAAGGAAGAAGAAGAAAATTATGCCTTGTCGATTTTGCCGGTACTCTGACGACGAAAATCAAAATATTCCATATGATGAATACCGATGTTTCGCACATAATCCGCCAAGTTATTACATTGTTTTATATATCTGTCATCGCGGCTATAACTATGCTATAACAGTGCATTTTGGTTTGATGTAAAAAATTGTATAGTCCGGTGTGGTTTTCTGAAAATTAGTCTAATCGTTTAATTACGCTGAACAGCTGATCGATCTGCTGTAATCGGATGCAGAAGCAAGCTCTGTGGCAGCATGACTTTCACATTTGTGAAAAATCCCAACTGTTCCACATAAATGCACAGAGTGGGAAGGCAGTATTCGACTATGGACATTTGCTGAACTGGGCCGAAGGCCTAAGATGCTAAGGCTCTTAAATAAGATAAAATAATTTTTAACTTTAGATTATAGCACTAACCATACAAAATGTTGTATGGTTAGTGATTATAGACAGGCACGCAATGGCTCAGTTCTGGACGGATCGGAACTGTCTCCTTCTCAGCGTTACAAACTTCTGACTAAAATTGATCAATTTTATTTATATCCATAAAAATATCCATTTCCCTTCAAATAAAAAAAAACAAAATTCTTTGCACACAGCGTATCCCACAATCGTCACACTAGACTGTACCGATATTACTAATTTTATTTTCTTTAAGCCCTTACTTCGAAAATTTAATTTTATTTGACTCAAATTTGGTTCTTTTATTTCTTCTAGGGCGGCATGTATATATTCCAAATTTTGGATTCATATGCTGTTAGCGGCTTTTGCTTGCTTTGGCTCATATTTTTTGAATGCGTTTCTATATCGTGGTGTTATGGGGTGGATCGTTTCTATGATGGTATCAAGGATATGATTGGTTACTATCCAACAGTTTGGTGGAAGTTCTGTTGGTGTGTCACCACACCAGCTATATGTGTGGTAGGTATTTTTTGGATAATCTATAAAGTACATACATATATTTTATTTCTTCTGTATAGGGCGTATTTTTCTTTAATATTGTACAATGGACGCCTATAAAGTACTTGGACTATAGCTATCCATGGTGGGCGCATGCCTTTGGTTGGTTCACAGCGTTGTCATCTATGCTCTATATACCAGTTTATATGTTTTGGTTATGGAAACGTACACCTGGTGATCTAAGTGAGGTAATATATCCATAGAAATATATTTGTGCCATTATTTATTTATTAATTGTCATCATTAATTTCATCATAGAAAATCCGTGCTATTGTACGGATAGATGAAGATGTCTCACGTTTACGAGAGAAAATGCAAAGAGAAGCTTATGCCAAGGAGGCTGATTTCTCTTTATAAATATTTATTAATCCTAAGCTAAGCTAAACTTATATAAATTATTTAAATTACTAATTCGTTTAGCATTTTATTTTCATGTTTATTATAAATTGGTCAATTTAAGTAAAATTGCGTTGTCTTCTTGATATTGTTGGAATCAAGTTTTTCTTTTTTTGATCTAAAAAAACCTTTTAACTAGTCTAAATGAAGAGAGTTTTAGGTGTTTTTTTATGGAGTACTTACTCAAAAAGTAGAACAACGTTTACACCATATCTAAAGTGATAAGAATATTCTGTTAGTAAACAAATTATCCCCATCATATTGTCATACATTCATCATACGTTCTTAACTGACAAGAGTCCTGTTTTCATCCATTAGTTTAGGTTAAATACAAATTAAATAAGAAATTAAAACATGTACCGAATCCTAAAAATTAATAATATAAGTAAGTCTTGGAGTTTATTTAGTTATTTAATAAACTTTTGTAATAACTTAAAATAAACGATAGAAGAATAAGAAACACAGTTCTAATGTAATATAAAAATATGTCTTTATATTACATATGTTATACATAATATACTTATAGAGTTTCTGAGCAGAGAGAGCTTCTCTAATGTTATCATAAAAATGTCCCATTGTTGCTTTGTTGTGTCAAATAAAATAAGAATATGAAACTGAATTTTAATTATGACAGGGAAATAAACTTATCACGTTGTTCTCCTTACAAAAGAAACATTATGCCCAATAATGAAACTACCAACATTAACAACAAGAAATTATGATGCATGTTCACCTACTACCCTTCACATATAAAGAGTACAGACTGAGATTTCACTGTGAGATGTATAACTTGTAAAACGTAAATTGATTACGATAACATCCCATTGATGGTCAGTCGCCCAAGATGTCTTAAGAAAAATTTAAACGATTCGTAATATGAACGATTCGGATCGATCGTTCCTATGACAGCTATATAATATCAGACTTATATACTAGTGTTAGATGTCAGAAAACTATTTGCAAAGTTTCATCAAGATAGCTTTAAAACTGTTAGACTAGTTTGCATAGAAACCGTTAGACAAACGGATGTGGCTAGATCGAGTCGGCTTTAAATGCTGATCAAGAATATGTATAGATTATATGGTCAGAAATGTCTCTTTCACTTTGTCGCAAACTTCTGACTAAAATCAGAAAACCTGCAATGAAAGAAAGCTAACTTCAGTACGCCAAAGTTGGTTTACCTTTAATGAATTTTGGGATTAGATATGGACTTTTAAATTTTGTAAAATTATAGGCAAGTATTTAAATTAAATTCAGCAGTATTATTAACCTTCTAAAAACGAACTTAAAGTAGCTTTCTGAATTAAATTTAATGCATTTTTATTTATTGACGCCGCACAGTAGCGCCTTTTCTCATTTAGCGTTGCAAAAATCATATCATTTGCACCAAATAAGGTAATCGAATAATTTAAGCGGCATTGGACAGGTAATTGTTGTAAAATGTATATATGTACTGCATAATGTACCACGCCCACAAATTCCTCTTTTTAAAGGTTTTCAAAGTGAAAAAAAAATTTTATTTTAATGAAAAACAAAAAAAAAATTTTTTTTTAAGTTTTTATGGTTTTCGTGTAATATTACCGGAAAGTTGACCAATTTACCAATTTTTGTTGTATGATGCAAAAAACGAAAGAAAGAAAGTTGAACTTTAAATGCTCATATCTTCTAGAAAAAAATCGTAAAATAGATTTTATTGCAGATTCTGAATTCTTGGACAATTTTCTATCGAATAAGTATAGTTAAAATCGTTTTTGCGAACATGACTTTTGCAACGCTAATTGTTTGAGAGGCGCTACTGTGCGTCGTCTCGTTCGTGTTCTGGTCAGCCTTCTGGCCAGCTTATGCGTCTGGCGGTGTTCTGCAGCTTAGCCCTTGTCTGCTTTACGTGGGAGGCAAACGTCAGCCTCTTGTCCAGAGCCAGTCCCAGGTAGGTGTGCTCCATGTGTTGTGGCAATAGCTGTCTGTGAAGAAAGACACCTGGACAGGTGCCTCTCCTCAGGGTATACGTGACCACCGCACACTTATCTGTGTTGATGGCCACGTTTCATCTACAGGACCATTTCTCAAACGTCTTCAGGAGCATCTGAAGTTTGTCTGTGGCGCTGTAGACGCAGCTGGATTTTGCCAGCATTGCAGTATCGTCTGCATAGGTGGCAACACATGTGCGCTCCGAGCTCAGGTGCAGCGGCGCATCGTGCGCGAAGAGGATGTACAGCGTTGGGCCAAGCACGCTTTCTTCTGGTGGTGGAAACAACTCCATCCTGGACCACTACCTTCTATCCGTGAGGTAGATGCGAATAGCCTCGTAGAGCTGTGATGACAGAAGCTCTTTGACCTTGGATAGGAGTCCCTTCTATTCCCTTCTGAGTCTATGCTTTTCTCGATGAGTGCCTTTATGTCCGGTGGTAGAGAAGGGCGGGTGACTGTGGAGTGATTGCTGTTGGAGGGCGCTGCGAGTTCCGCTGCAACCTTGATTTTTCCCTACATCCTACGACCTTGGAGTCCTTTGAGTAGTGCAAAATCCAGAGCAGAGGGGTTCTGCCGTTGCAGGGAATGCACGTGGGTCTCCCTGAGACCAAGATTTGTGTGTTTGTGCTTTCCAGGGCCTCCACTAGCGATGCACCTCGTCTGTCTGCTCTGTAGTTGCCCCAGTTGCGGTGCTTGGCGTTAAAGTCTCCACCTAGGATGGCTTTATCTCCACAGAGGTTGAGTAGAGCTTCAAAGCCATCACGGGACCAGGTGGAACGAGGGGGCAGCAGCTTGCTGCTATGTCCAGGTCTCCAATGGGAGAGTTCAATGTAACCATCGCCACCTGTGCTATCTCCAGACGTATCGGGTTGTGCTGATAATAAGTCAGTCCTCTTCTGACTAGGATCGCTGCTCCGCCTCTAGTTGACCTACTACGAAAGTCTGCTCTGTGTAGGGAGTACCCTGGGATCCTGATGAATACCCCGTGCTTAAGGTAGGTCTCAGACACAAGCATAATGTCGATGCTGTGCCTTGAGAGGTACACCAGGAGCTTCTCCCGGTTGGCAAGGAAACTCCTGGCATTCCAAATACTCACCTTAAGGGTACCCATGAGTCTTAGGCATACCTCTTTGCAGTTCTCTCACCACCAGAGATATCGTGGCTAAGGAGCTTGGCACCTGCTCTACTGTAGCCTTGAGGCTGGAGAGCATAGCCACAACCCTTGACATATCCCAGTAAGGGTCAGTGTTGGGTACTGAGGAGCGTTGCCAGACCTGCCTCGGCTTCCTAGCGCTGGGAAATCGTCGTGCAGGTTTTAGGTTGCCTGCCTGAATCCAGGTAGAGTGTTGTAGACGCCCATAGGCGTAGGTGGTTGGTGCTGCTGGGTTCTCGTCCTTCAGGCGTATGACATCCCTGGCTGGAGCATGGCCGGCTGCGGGCATCCCTCGCTGGATAACTTCTCCTCAGAGGCACCTTAGGGAGAATTCCCTTGAGTTTCAGGGCGAAAATGCGACATTTTTTTTCGTAAGCCGCATGATTGTCTCTACAGTTGGCACAGCAGAGGTTGGCAATGGTGGCAGCCTTGCAGGTCTCCGAACCCGTCCAGTGCTGCTCCGAACATATACTACAAACTGGCGGCTTTAGGCAGTAGTTTTTTGTGTGGTAGAAGCCAAAGCACCTGTAGCACTGCTTCAACCTGTTGCTGTCGTTCTTGAGCTCCACAGGCACTCGGTGTCTGCCAATCTTGGTAATCTTGTTATTGGGAGCCTGCTTGAGGTCAACGAACCAGACGTTCTGCTTGGTCTGGTCCTTGGGTTCCTCCTGACCCTCTTGGTGCCGAACTCGGGACGGGGGGTTGTACAGGGTAACAACCGTGTGCCCCTGCTTGAAGAACTCCTGGGTAATAAAGTTCTGCGGGGTTGTGCTAGCCAGATTTTTAACAAAAAACCTGAAGCTTCTGTCTTCCTTCAGGTAGAAATGTGTGTATACCACATTTTTGGAGGACAGGTATCTTGTGACGGCACGGTGAGTGGTGGAGTCCTTGGCGTATATTTGCAAGTCTCCTGATCGAGCAGTGCGGAGCTCAAATTCATCCTCTTCGATCTCCTGGAGGAGCGCCTTTTCCATCGCCTCAACATTATTTACATTGGGGACAGTAATCGGCCTCGGATTGGCGGTGGGTTTGGCAGCTGGCTGAGTGGCTGTATCCCTCTGCTCTGTTTCAGAAGTGTCCTCCTCATCAGAATCATCCTCGCAGTCCATGTCCAGCGTGAGGTCGATGTGTTCAAGTGGGGCAAATTTATTTGCCGATTGTGGCCTACTGGCTTTGGCCTTAGTAGCCGCATCAGCAGAAGCTGGGGTACGTCTTTTGTTGTTCGCCCTCCTCTGGACAGTCTGCCAGCTCGTCTGGGGGTGGAGCTTGTCGTCGTCGTCACCGTTGCTGGTCTCCCAAGATGGAACATAATTTCTATTTGGGGTTGCGGGGTCTGGGATGCCGATCTGTTGCTCTCCAGGGCGTTGATTATTGCTCCCCATTTTTTAATTAATTAAAAATTGTGTGGAGCAGTACACAAAATGGAGTAATGAGTTCAGTTTAATTTTCTCACAGAAATTATACGAATCGTCAAAATGATGGTTTTTAACTTTTTTGGCACTTATTTAGGCTTTACGTTAATATTTAAATTGAAATTAAAAATTTGGCGGTTAAATTAATTTATTGACTGTGACCGATCTGGCAACCTCAATATTTAAATGGCGACACCAGTATTGCCAGACTAATATTTAAATTTAAATTCAAAATTTGGCGGTTAAAATAATTTATAGTATTTTTAAATCGTGATATATTATAATCGATATATTTGAAGAAGAACCTTAAGCCTAGTACTCTGACGAGAAAAACCCGCTGTATAAATTAGACAGCGGAATCGCTGTTTATTTCGCTACCGAGCTAGTGTGACCAAAAAAAATTAAGGAAAATCCGGAAATGCCATGAAAATGTACTTTTTATGGCGTTTAAGGATTTTCTGTGGTCACACTGGACAGCTGTTTGTAAACAAATATTCAAAAAAATATTAAAAATATTAATAAATATGGCATTAAAATGTCCTTTGTGGGTTAAATTCCATATTATGGGCTTCCCCTTGACAGCCCCTATCAATGCCACCTTTTTCCTTCAACTTTCCCTCCATTAGGGGTGTCTAAATAAATCAAATGAATTATTTAGACAGCGCGATATCAGCTGTTTACTATCTTGATCTGGCAACGCCATTCAATTTTCGCAGGCTTCATTTTCGTCGTCAGAGTACCGAAAAAAACGACGTGTCTAAAAGTTCTTCTTCTTTTTTTTCGACACCGTTGTTTTTTATATGGAGTTTGGCCGCTGTCTAAATTTATACAGCGGATTTTTCTCGTCAGAGTACTAGGCTTTAACATTTAAATTGAAATTAAAAATTTGTCGGTTAAATTAATTTATTGACTGTAACCGATCTGGCAACCTCAATATTTAAATGGCGACACCAGTATTGCCAGACTAATATTTAAATTTAAATTCAAAATTTGGCGGTTAAAATAATTTATAGTATTTTTACATCCTGATATATTATTATCGATATATTTGAAGAAGTACCTTAACATTTAAATTTAAATTCAAAATTGGTGGGTAATATAATATATTGACTGTGATCGATCTGGCAACCTTAATATTTACTTAGCGACACCAGTATTGCTAGAATTTGCGTCCCGAGCGACCAATAGTACCAAATCGTCAGAAATATATATCGGCAAAAAATACCAGAAATTAGTTGGCTATGAAAATATCGTGGCTTGGTATTTCTCAAATATATTCTCTTGGTCACACTAAGCCTCGCCCTATATAAGACGGGCCGCAGCAGTGGCGAAGCCAGTAGGATGTTGACCGGCGAGCGGTCAAGTACTCCGGGGAGGAGTGGCTGCAATCCTCCCCCGGATGGAACGACGGGTCGTCGCGTCTGTGCCCCGGGCGTCTTCTCGGCGCCGGCACTGTACGCAACCCCGGGCTCAAGGAGATTCCACCGGCACTGGACGCCACCGCGGGCTCTAGGCGCTTCCACCGGCACTGGACGCCTCAGCCGGCACTGGACGCCACCACGTGCTCTAGGCGCTTCCACCGGCACTGGACGCCACCACGTGCTCTAGGCGCTTCCACCGGCACTGGACGCCACCACGTGCTCTAGGCGCTTCCACCGGCACTGGACGCCACCACAGGCGCCGGGCGGTTCTGTGCGTCCGTGTGGGCTTCCGGCACCTCCGCGGTAACCGGGAGGTTCCGTGCGTTCGTGTAAGCTCCGGGCGCCTCCACTGGAACCGGGCATCCATGTGGTCTCCGGGCGCCTTTTCGAATATCGGGCGGTAGTGTGCGCGCGTGTGGGCTCCGGGAGCCTTTACGGAAATCGGGCGGTAGTGTGCGCGCGTGTGGTCTCACGACGCCTCGGCCGGAACCGGCCGTCTGTGTGGGCTCCAAGCGCCTCTTTTTTTCCCAGGCGGCCGACCGCGCGACTTTTCTGAGTCGTGGCGACCAATTTTATTACGTGGGTTGCCACCAGAAGGGCGTTTAACCAGGTGGAGTCACCCGACAACTGACAACATATGTGGACTTAGAAAACTAACAATTAACATTTAACAATAATACAACTTTTTGTTCTAACAATGCTGCGCCGGTACGTTGTTCGGGCTCTGGACGAGCTGCGGCGGTATCTACGTCGGGCTCTTGAGCTGCGGCGATATTTTCGGTGGGCTCTTGATTCTTATATATCATAAAAAAAAGAATGGCCATAACCCCTATCGTGACCACCGGCAAGCGACATATCTATAAAAAAAACACGAAGATGAGACGAGATGATGAAGATATACAGTAGAGTCCGGTTATAGCGACTTTCAAGGGACCGACGATTTTACGTCGTTATACCCGGAAGACGCACTAACCCGTAACGCGAGAGCCGGAGAGGGCACCCCTAGGTCCTAGGTAAAGGAAAAAATGACAACCTTACAAAATATATATTTTACACTTCATATTTACAGACAGATACAATTAACATATATATACATAACAAAAAAAAAAAGACAATTAATTTTCGAAGTGAATGCTGGAAATCTCCGACCATTCCATTTCCAGTTGGTGTTGGTCGAACTCCTCGTCGCACAGGTCCGACCCTCCCTGCGCGAACACCAACAGCCGCCCTGGGTTGCTCATTCTACCAGCTAGGTCTATAAAATTTGTGGCAGAACTGTTTAGGTGCCGCCGCAGCTCGTCAAGAGCTTCAGCGGTAATGTTTTCCGGCACTTGAAGAGCTGCGCCGGTACGCTGTTCGGGCTCTGGACGAGCTGCGGCGGTATCTACGTCGGGCTCTTGAGCTGCGGCGATATTTTCGGTGGGCTCTTGATTCTTATATATCATAAAAAAAAGAATGGCCATAACCCCTATCGTGACCACCGGCTAGCGACATATCTATAAAAAAAACACGAAGATGAGACGAGATGATGAAGATATACAGTAGAGTCCGGATATAGCGACTTTCAAGGGACCGACGATTTTACGTCGTTATACCCGGAAGACGCACTAACCCGTAACGCGACAGGCCGGAGAGGGCGCCCCTAGGTCCTAGGTAAAGGAAAAAATGACAACCTTACAAAATATATATTTTACACTTCATATTTACAGACAGATACAATTAACATATATATACATAACAAAAAAAAAAAGACAATTAATTTTCGAAGTGAATGCTGGAAATCTCCGACCATTCCATTTCCAGTTGGTGTTGGTCGAACTCCTCGTCGCACAGGTCCGACCCTCCCTGCGCGAACACCAACAGCCGCCCTGGGTTGCTCATTCTACCAGCTAGGTCTATAAAATTTGTGGCAGAACTGTTTAGGTGCCGCCGCAGCTCGTCAAGAGCTTCAGCGGTAATGTTTTCCGGCACTTGAAGAGCTGCGCCGGTACGCTGTTCGGGCTCTGGACGAGCTGCGGCGGTATCTACGTCGGGCTCTTGAGCTGCGGCGATATTTTCGGTGGGCTCTTGATTCTTATATATCATAAAAAAAAGAATGGCCATAACCCCTATCGTGACCACCGGCTAGCGACATATCTATAAAAAAAACACGAAGATGAGACGAGATGATGAAGATATACAGTAGAGTCCGGATATAGCGACTTTCAAGGGACCGACGATTTTACGTCGTTATACCCGGAAGACGCACTAACCCGTAACGCGACAGGCCGGAGAGGGCGCCCCTAGGTCCTAGGTAAAGGAAAAAATGACAACCTTACAAAATATATATTTTACACTTCATATTTACAGACAGATACAATTAACATATATATACATAACAAAAAAAAAAGACAATTAATTTTCGCAGTGAATGCTGGAAATCTCCGACCATTCCATTTCCAGTTGGTGTTGGTCGAACTCCTCGTCGCACAGGTCCGACCCTCCCTGCGCGAACACCAACAGCCGCCCTGGGTTGCTCATTCTACCAGCTAGGTCTATAAAATTTGTGGCAGAACTGTTTAGGTGCCGCCACAGCTCGTCAAGAGCTTCAGCGGTAATGTTTTCCGGCACTTGAAGAGCTGCGCCGGTACGCTGTTCGGGCTCTGGACGAGCTTCGGCGGTATCTACGTCGGGCTCTTGAGCTGCGGCGATATTTTCGGTGGGTTCTTAATTCTTATATATCATAAAAAAAAAGAATGGCCATAACCCCTATCGTGACCACCGGCAAGCGACATATCTATAAAAAAAACACGAAGATGAGACGAGATGATGAAGATATACAGTAGAGTCCGGATATAGCGACTTTCAAGGGACCGACGATTTTACGTCGTTATACGCGGAAGACGCACTAACCCGTAACGCGACAGGCCGGAGAGGGCACCCCTAGGTCCTAGGTAAAGGAAAAAATGACAACCTTACAAAATATATATTATACACTTCATATTTACAGACAGATACAATTAACATATATATACATAACAAAAAAAAAAGACAATTAATTTTCGAAGTGAATGCTGGAAATCTCCGACCATTCCATTTCCAGTTGGTGTTGGTCGAACTCCTCGTCGCACAGGTCCGACCCTCCCTGCGCGAACACCAACAGCCGCCCTGGGTTGCTCATTCTACCAGCTAGGTCTATAAAATTTGTGGCAGAACTGTTTAGGTGCCGCCGCAGCTCGTCAAGAGCTTCAGCGGTAATGTTTTCCGGCACTTGAAGAGCTGCGCCGGTACGCTGTTCGGGCTCTGGACGAGCTGCGGCGGTATCTACGTCGGGCTCTTGAGCTGCGGCGATATTTTCGGTGGGCTCTTGATTCTTATATATCATAAAAAAAAGAATGGCCATAACCCCTATCGTGACCACCGGCAAGCGACATATCTATAAAAAAACACGAAGATGAGACGAGATGTTGAAGATATACAGTAGAGTCCGGTTATAGCGACTTTCAAGGGACCGACGATTTTACGTCGTTATACACGAAAGACGCACTAACCCGTAATGCGACAGGCCGGAGAGGGCGCCCCTAGGTCCTAGGTAAAGGAAAAAATGACAACCTTACAAAATATATATTTTACACTTCATATTTACAGACAGATACAATTAACATATATATACATAACAAAAAAAAAAGACAATTAATTTTCGCAGTGAATGCTGGAAATCTCCGACCATTCCATTTCCAGTTGGTGTTGGTCGAACTCCTCGTCGCACAGGTCCGACCCTCCCTGCGCGAACACCAACAGCCGCCCTGGGTTGCTCATTCTACCAGCTAGGTCTATAAAATTTGTGGCAGAACTGTTTAGGTGCCGCCACAGCTCGTCAAGAGCTTCAGCGGTAATGTTTTCCGGCACTTGAAGAGCTGCGCCGGTACGCTGTTCGGGCTCTGGACGAGCTTCGGCGGTATCTACGTCGGGCTCTTGAGCTGCGGCGATATTTTCGGTGGGTTCTTGATTCTTATATATCATAAAAAAAAAGAATGGCCATAACCCCTATCGTGACCACCGGCAAGCGACATATCTATAAAAAAAACACGAAGATGAGACGAGATGATGAAGATATACAGTAGAGTCCGGATATAGCGACTTTCAAGGGACCGACGATTTTACGTCGTTATACGCGGAAGACGCACTAACCCGTAACGCGACAGGCCGGAGAGGGCACCCCTAGGTCCTAGGTAAAGGAAAAAATGACAACCTTACAAAATATATATTATACACTTCATATTTACAGACAGATACAATTAACATATATATACATAACAAAAAAAAAAGACAATTAATTTTCGAAGTGAATGCTGGAAATCTCCGACCATTCCATTTCCAGTTGGTGTTGGTCGAACTCCTCGTCGCACAGGTCCGACCCTCCCTGCGCGAACACCAACAGCCGCCCTGGGTTGCTCATTCTACCAGCTAGGTCTATAAAATTTGTGGCAGAACTGTTTAGGTGCCGCCGCAGCTCGTCAAGAGCTTCAGCGGTAATGTTTTCCGGCACTTGAAGAGCTGCGCCGGTACGCTGTTCGGGCTCTGGACGAGCTGCGGCGGTATCTACGTCGGGCTCTTGAGCTGCGGCGATATTTTCGGTGGGCTCTTGATTCTTATATATCATAAAAAAAAGAATGGCCATAACCCCTATCGTGACCACCGGCAAGCGACATATCTATAAAAAAAAACACGAAGATGAGACGAGATGATGAAGATATACAGTAGAGTCCGGTTATAGCGACTTTCAAGGGACCGACGATTTTACGTCGTTATACCCGGAAGACGCACTAACCCGTAACGCGACAGGCCGGAGAGGGCGCCCCTAGGTCCTAGGTAAAGGAAAAAATGACAACCTTACAAAATATATATTTTACACTTCATATTTACAGACAGATACAATTAACATATATATACATAACAAAAAAAAAAAGACAATTAATTTTCGAAGTGAATGCTGGAAATCTCCGACCATTCCATTTCCAGTTGGTGTTGGTCGAACTCCTCGTCGCACAGGTCCGACCCTCCCTGCGCGAACACCAACAGCCGCCCTGGGTTGCTCATTCTACCAGCTAGGTCTATAAAATTTGTGGCAGAACTGTTTAGGTGCCGCCGCAGCTCGTCAAGAGCTTCAGCGGTAATGTTTTCCGGCACTTGAAGAGCTGCGCCGGTACGCTGTTCGGGCTCTGGACGAGCTGCGGCGGTATCTACGTCGGGCTCTTGAGCTGCGGCGATATTTTCGGTGGGCTCTTGATTCTTATATATCATAAAAAAAAGAATGGCCATAACCCCTATCGTGACCACCGGCAAGCGACATATCTATAAAAAAACACGAAGATGAGACGAGATGTTGAAGATATACAGTAGAGTCCGGTTATAGCGACTTTCAAGGGACCGACGATTTTACGTCGTTATACCCGAAAGACGCACTAACCCGTAATGCGACAGGCCGGAGAGGGCGCCCCTAGGTCCTAGGTAAAGGAAAAAATGACAACCTTACAAAATATATATTTTACACTTCATATTTACAGACAGATACAATTAACATATATATACATAACAAAAAAAAAAGACAATTAATTTTCGCAGTGAATGCTGGAAATCTCCGACCATTCCATTTCCAGTTGGTGTTGGTCGAACTCCTCGTCGCACAGGTCCGACCCTCCCTGCGCGAACACCAACAGCCGCCCTGGGTTGCTCATTCTACCAGCTAGGTCTATAAAATTTGTGGCAGAACTGTTTAGGTGCCGCCACAGCTCGTCAAGAGCTTCAGCGGTAATGTTTTCCGGCACTTGAAGAGCTGCGCCGGTACGCTGTTCGGGCTCTGGACGAGCTTCGGCGGTATCTACGTCGGGCTCTTGAGCTGCGGCGATATTTTCGGTGGGTTCTTGATTCTTATATATCATAAAAAAAAGAATGGCCATAACCCCTATCGTGACCACCGGCAAGCGACATATCTATAAAAAAAACACGAAGATGAGACGAGATGATGAAGATATACAGTAGAGTCCGGATATAGCGACTTTCAAGGGACCGACGATTTTACGTCGTTATACGCGGAAGACGCACTAACCCGTAACGCGACAGGCCGGAGAGGGCACCCCTAGGTCCTAGGTAAAGGAAAAAATGACAACCTTACAAAATATATATTATACACTTCATATTTACAGACAGATACAATTAACATATATATACATAACAAAAAAAAAAGACAATTAATTTTCGCAGTGAATGCTGGAAATCTCCGACCATTCCATTTCCAGTTGGTGTTGGTCGAACTCCTCGTCGCACAGGTCCGACCCTCCCTGCGCGAACACCAACAGCCGCCCTGGGTTGCTCATTCTACCAGCTAGGTCTATAAAATTTGTGGCAGAACTGTTTAGGTGCCGCCGCAGCTCGTCAAGAGCTTCAGCGGTAATGTTTTCCGGCACTTGAAGAGCTGCGCCGGTACGCTGTTCGGGCTCTGGACGAGCTGCGGCGGTATCTACGTCGGGCTCTTGAGCTGCGGCGATATTTTCGGTGGGCTCTTGATTCTTATATATCATAAAAAAAAGAATGGCCATAACCCCTATCGTGACCACCGGCAAGCGACATATCTATAAAAAAAAACACGAAGATGAGACGAGATGATGAAGATATACAGTAGAGTCCGGTTATAGCGACTTTCAAGGGACCGACGATTTTACGTCGTTATACCCGAAAGACGCACTAACCCGTAATGCGACAGGCCGGAGAGGGCGCCCCTAGGTCCTAGGTAAAGGAAAAAATGACAACCTTACAAAATATATATTTTACACTTCATATTTACAGACAGATACAATTAACATATATATACATAACAAAAAAAAAAGACAATTAATTTTCGCAGTGAATGCTGGAAATCTCCGACCATTCCATTTCCAGTTGGTGTTGGTCGAACTCCTCGTCGCACAGGTCCGACCCTCCCTGCGCGAACACCAACAGCCGCCCTGGGTTGCTCATTCTACCAGCTAGGTCTATAAAATTTGTGGCAGAACTGTTTAGGTGCCGCCACAGCTCGTCAAGAGCTTCAGCGGTAATGTTTTCCGGCACTTGAAGAGCTGCGCCGGTACGCTGTTCGGGCTCTGGACGAGCTTCGGCGGTATCTACGTCGGGCTCTTGAGCTGCGGCGATATTTTCGGTGGGTTCTTGATTCTTATATATCATAAAAAAAAAGAATGGCCATAACCCCTATCGTGACCACCGGCAAGCGACATATCTATAAAAAAAACACGAAGATGAGACGAGATGATGAAGATATACAGTAGAGTCCGGATATAGCGACTTTCAAGGGACCGACGATTTTACGTCGTTATACGCGGAAGACGCACTAACCCGTAACGCGACAGGCCGGAGAGGGCACCCCTAGGTCCTAGGTAAAGGAAAAAATGACAACCTTACAAAATATATATTATACACTTCATATTTACAGACAGATACAATTAACATATATATACATAACAAAAAAAAAAGACAATTAATTTTCGAAGTGAATGCTGGAAATCTCCGACCATTCCATTTCCAGTTGGTGTTGGTCGAACTCCTCGTCGCACAGGTCCGACCCTCCCTGCGCGAACACCAACAGCCGCCCTGGGTTGCTCATTCTACCAGCTAGGTCTATAAAATTTGTGGCAGAACTGTTTAGGTGCCGCCGCAGCTCGTCAAGAGCTTCAGCGGTAATGTTTTCCGGCACTTGAAGAGCTGCGCCGGTACGCTGTTCGGGCTCTGGACGAGCTGCGGCGGTATCTACGTCGGGCTCTTGAGCTGCGGCGATATTTTCGGTGGGCTCTTGATTCTTATATATCATAAAAAAAAGAATGGCCATAACCCCTATCGTGACCACCGGCAAGCGACATATCTATAAAAAAAACACGAAGATGAGACGAGATGATGAAGATATACAGTAGAGTCCGGTTATAGCGACTTTCAAGGGACCGACGATTTTACGTCGTTATACCCGGAAGACGCACTAACCCGTAACGCGACAGGCCGGAGAGGGCACCCCTAGGTCCTAGGTAAAGGAAAAAATGACAACCTTACAAAATATATATTTTACACTTCATATTTACAGACAGATACAATTAACATATATATACATAACAAAAAAAAAAAAGACAATTAATTTTCGAAGTGAATGCTGGAAATCTCCGACCATTCCATTTCCAGTTGGTGTTGGTCGAACTCCTCGTCGCACAGGTCCGACCCTCCCTGCGCGAACACCAACAGCCGCCCTGGGTTGCTCATTCTACCAGCTAGGTCTATAAAATTTGTGGCAGAACTGTTTAGGTGCCGCCGCAGCTCGTCAAGAGCTTCAGCGGTAATGTTTTCCGGCACTTGAAGAGCTGCGCCGGTACGCTGTTCGGGCTCTGGACGAGCTGCGGCGGTATCTACGTCGGGCTCTTGAGCTGCGGCGATATTTTCGGTGGGCTCTTGATTCTTATATATCATAAAAAAAAGAATGGCCATAACCCCTATCGTGACCACCGGCAAGCGACATATCTATAAAAAAACACGAAGATGAGACGAGATGTTGAAGATATACAGTAGAGTCCGGTTATAGCGACTTTCAAGGGACCGACGATTTTACGTCGTTATACCCGAAAGACGCACTAACCCGTAATGCGACAGGCCGGAGAGGGCGCCCCTAGGTCCTAGGTAAAGGAAAAAATGACAACCTTACAAAATATATATTTTACACTTCATATTTACAGACAGATACAATTAACATATATATACATAACAAAAAAAAAAGACAATTAATTTTCGCAGTGAATGCTGGAAATCTCCGACCATTCCATTTCCAGTTGGTGTTGGTCGAACTCCTCGTCGCACAGGTCCGACCCTCCCTGCGCGAACACCAACAGCCGCCCTGGGTTGCTCATTCTACCAGCTAGGTCTATAAAATTTGTGGCAGAACTGTTTAGGTGCCGCCACAGCTCGTCAAGAGCTTCAGCGGTAATGTTTTCCGGCACTTGAAGAGCTGCGCCGGTACGCTGTTCGGGCTCTGGACGAGCTTCGGCGGTATCTACGTCGGGCTCTTGAGCTGCGGCGATATTTTCGGTGGGTTCTTGATTCTTATATATCATAAAAAAAAAGAATGGCCATAACCCCTATCGTGACCACCGGCAAGCGACATATCTATAAAAAAAACACGAAGATGAGACGAGATGATGAAGATATACAGTAGAGTCCGGTTATAGCGACTTTCAAGGGACCGACGATTTTACGTCGTTATACCCGGAAGACGCACTAACCCGTAACGCGACAGGCCGGAGAGGGCGCCCCTAAGTCCTAGGTAAAGGAAAAAATGACAACCTTACAAAATATATATTTTACACTTCATATTTACAGACAGATACAATTAACATATATATACATAACAAAAAAAAAAAAGACAATTAATTTTCGAAGTGAATGCTGGAAATCTCCGACCATTCCATTTCCAGTTGGTGTTGGTCGAACTCCTCGTCGCACAGGTCCGACCCTCCCTGCGCGAACACCAACAGCCGCCCTGGGTTGCTCATTCTACCAGCTAGGTCTATAAAATTTGTGGCAGAACTGTTTAGGTGCCGCCGCAGCTCGTCAAGAGCTTCAGCGGTAAAGTTTTCCGGCACTTGAAGAGCTGCGCCGGTACGCTGTTCGGGCTCTGGACGAGCTGCGGCGGTATCTACGTCGGGCTCTTGAGCTGCGGCGATATTTTCGGTGGGCTCTTGATTCTTATATATCATAAAAAAAAGAATGGCCATAACCCCTATCGTGACCACCGGCAAGCGACATATCTATAAAAAAAACACGAAGATGAGACGAGATGATGAAGATATACAGTAGAGTCCGGTTATAGCGACTTTCAAGGGACCGACGATTTTACGTCGTTATACGCGGAAGACGCACTAACCCGTAACGCGACAGGCCGGAGAGGGCACCCCTAGGTCCTAGGTAAAGGAAAAAATGACAACCTTACAAAATATATATTATACACTTCATATTTACAGACAGATACAATTAACATATATATACATAACAAAAAAAAAAGACAATTAATTTTCGAAGTGAATGCTGGAAATCTCCGACCATTCCATTTCCAGTTGGTGTTGGTCGAACTCCTCGTCGCACAGGTCCGACCCTCCCTGCGCGAACACCAACAGCCGCCCTGGGTTGCTCATTCTACCAGCTAGGTCTATAAAATTTGTGGCAGAACTGTTTAGGTGCCGCCGCAGCTCGTCAAGAGCTTCAGCGGTAATGTTTTCCGGCACTTGAAGAGCTGCGCCGGTACGCTGTTCGGGCTCTGGACGAGCTGCGGCGGTATCTACGTCGGGCTCTTGAGCTGCGGCGATATTTTCGGTGGGCTCTTGATTCTTATATATCATAAAAAAAAGAATGGCCATAACCCCTATCGTGACCACCGGCAAGCGACATATCTATAAAAAAAACACGAAGATGAGACGAGATGATGAAGATATACAGTAGAGTCCGGTTATAGCGACTTTCAAGGGACCGACGATTTTACGTCGTTATACCCGGAAGACGCACTAACCCGTAACGCGACAGGCCGGAGAGGGCACCCCTAGGTCCTAGGTAAAGGAAAAAATGACAACCTTACAAAATATATATTTTACACTTCATATTTACAGACAGATACAATTAACATATATATACATAACAAAAAAAAAAAAGACAATTAATTTTCGAAGTGAATGCTGGAAATCTCCGACCATTCCATTTCCAGTTGGTGTTGGTCGAACTCCTCGTCGCACAGGTCCGACCCTCCCTGCGCGAACACCAACAGCCGCCCTGGGTTGCTCATTCTACCAGCTAGGTCTATAAAATTTGTGGCAGAACTGTTTAGGTGCCGCCGCAGCTCGTCAAGAGCTTCAGCGGTAATGTTTTCCGGCACTTGAAGAGCTGCGCCGGTACGCTGTTCGGGCTCTGGACGAGCTGCGGCGGTATCTACGTCGGGCTCTTGAGCTGCGGCGATATTTTCGGTGGGCTCTTGATTCTTATATATCATAAAAAAAAGAATGGCCATAACCCCTATCGTGACCACCGGCAAGCGACATATCTATAAAAAAACACGAAGATGAGACGAGATGTTGAAGATATACAGTAGAGTCCGGTTATAGCGACTTTCAAGGGACCGACGATTTTACGTCGTTATACCCGAAAGACGCACTAACCCGTAATGCGACAGGCCGGAGAGGGCGCCCCTAGGTCCTAGGTAAAGGAAAAAATGACAACCTTACAAAATATATATTTTACACTTCATATTTACAGACAGATACAATTAACATATATATACATAACAAAAAAAAAAGACAATTAATTTTCGCAGTGAATGCTGGAAATCTCCGACCATTCCATTTCCAGTTGGTGTTGGTCGAACTCCTCGTCGCACAGGTCCGACCCTCCCTGCGCGAACACCAACAGCCGCCCTGGGTTGCTCATTCTACCAGCTAGGTCTATAAAATTTGTGGCAGAACTGTTTAGGTGCCGCCACAGCTCGTCAAGAGCTTCAGCGGTAATGTTTTCCGGCACTTGAAGAGCTGCGCCGGTACGCTGTTCGGGCTCTGGACGAGCTTCGGCGGTATCTACGTCGGGCTCTTGAGCTGCGGCGATATTTTCGGTGGGTTCTTGATTCTTATATATCATAAAAAAAAAGAATGGCCATAACCCCTATCGTGACCACCGGCAAGCGACATATCTATAAAAAAAACACGAAGATGAGACGAGATGATGAAGATATACAGTAGAGTCCGGTTATAGCGACTTTCAAGGGACCGACGATTTTACGTCGTTATACCCGGAAGACGCACTAACCCGTAACGCGACAGGCCGGAGAGGGCGCCCCTAAGTCCTAGGTAAAGGAAAAAATGACAACCTTACAAAATATATATTTTACACTTCATATTTACAGACAGATACAATTAACATATATATACATAACAAAAAAAAAAAAGACAATTAATTTTCGAAGTGAATGCTGGAAATCTCCGACCATTCCATTTCCAGTTGGTGTTGGTCGAACTCCTCGTCGCACAGGTCCGACCCTCCCTGCGCGAACACCAACAGCCGCCCTGGGTTGCTCATTCTACCAGCTAGGTCTATAAAATTTGTGGCAGAACTGTTTAGGTGCCGCCGCAGCTCGTCAAGAGCTTCAGCGGTAAAGTTTTCCGGCACTTGAAGAGCTGCGCCGGTACGCTGTTCGGGCTCTGGACGAGCTGCGGCGGTATCTACGTCGGGCTCTTGAGCTGCGGCGATATTTTCGGTGGGCTCTTGATTCTTATATATCATAAAAAAAAGAATGGCCATAACCCCTATCGTGACCACCGGCAAGCGACATATCTATAAAAAAAACACGAAGATGAGACGAGATGATGAAGATATACAGTAGAGTCCGGTTATAGCGACTTTCAAGGGACCGACGATTTTACGTCGTTATACGCGGAAGACGCACTAACCCGTAACGCGACAGGCCGGAGAGGGCACCCCTAGGTCCTAGGTAAAGGAAAAAATGACAACCTTACAAAATATATATTATACACTTCATATTTACAGACAGATACAATTAACATATATATACATAACAAAAAAAAAAGACAATTAATTTTCGAAGTGAATGCTGGAAATCTCCGACCATTCCATTTCCAGTTGGTGTTGGTCGAACTCCTCGTCGCACAGGTCCGACCCTCCCTGCGCGAACACCAACAGCCGCCCTGGGTTGCTCATTCTACCAGCTAGGTCTATAAAATTTGTGGCAGAACTGTTTAGGTGCCGCCGCAGCTCGTCAAGAGCTTCAGCGGTAATGTTTTCCGGCACTTGAAGAGCTGCGCCGGTACGCTGTTCGGGCTCTGGACGAGCTGCGGCGGTATCTACGTCGGGCTCTTGAGCTGCGGCGATATTTTCGGTGGGCTCTTGATTCTTATATATCATAAAAAAAAGAATGGCCATAACCCCTATCGTGACCACCGGCAAGCGACATATCTATAAAAAAAACACGAAGATGAGACGAGATGATGAAGATATACAGTAGAGTCCGGTTATAGCGACTTTCAAGGGACCGACGATTTTACGTCGTTATACCCGAAAGACGCACTAACCCGTAATGCGACAGGCCGGAGAGGGCGCCCCTAGGTCCTAGGTAAAGGAAAAAATGACAACCTTACAAAATATATATTTTACACTTCATATTTACAGACAGATACAATTAACATATATATACATAACAAAAAAAAAAGACAATTAATTTTCGCAGTGAATGCTGGAAATCTCCGACCATTCCATTTCCAGTTGGTGTTGGTCGAACTCCTCGTCGCACAGGTCCGACCCTCCCTGCGCGAACACCAACAGCCGCCCTGGGTTGCTCATTCTACCAGCTAGGTCTATAAAATTTGTGGCAGAACTGTTTAGGTGCCGCCACAGCTCGTCAAGAGCTTCAGCGGTAATGTTTTCCGGCACTTGAAGAGCTGCGCCGGTACGCTGTTCGGGCTCTGGACGAGCTTCGGCGGTATCTACGTCGGGCTCTTGAGCTGCGGCGATATTTTCGGTGGGTTCTTGATTCTTATATATCATAAAAAAAAAGAATGGCCATAACCCCTATCGTGACCACCGGCAAGCGACATATCTATAAAAAAAACACGAAGATGAGACGAGATGATGAAGATATACAGTAGAGTCCGGATATAGCGACTTTCAAGGGACCGACGATTTTACGTCGTTATACGCGGAAGACGCACTAACCCGTAACGCGACAGGCCGGAGAGGGCACCCCTAGGTCCTAGGTAAAGGAAAAAATGACAACCTTACAAAATATATATTATACACTTCATATTTACAGACAGATACAATTAACATATATATACATAACAAAAAAAAAAGACAATTAATTTTCGAAGTGAATGCTGGAAATCTCCGACCATTCCATTTCCAGTTGGTGTTGGTCGAACTCCTCGTCGCACAGGTCCGACCCTCCCTGCGCGAACACCAACAGCCGCCCTGGGTTGCTCATTCTACCAGCTAGGTCTATAAAATTTGTGGCAGAACTGTTTAGGTGCCGCCGCAGCTCGTCAAGAGCTTCAGCGGTAATGTTTTCCGGCACTTGAAGAGCTGCGCCGGTACGCTGTTCGGGCTCTGGACGAGCTGCGGCGGTATCTACGTCGGGCTCTTGAGCTGCGGCGATATTTTCGGTGGGCTCTTGATTCTTATATATCATAAAAAAAAGAATGGCCATAACCCCTATCGTGACCACCGGCAAGCGACATATCTATAAAAAAACACGAAGATGAGACGAGATGATGAAGATATACAGTAGAGTCCGGTTATAGCGACTTTCAAGGGACCGACGATTTTACGTCGTTATACCCGGAAGACGCACTAACCCGTAACGCGACAGGCCGGAGAGGGCACCCCTAGGTCCTAGGTAAAGGAAAAAATGACAACCTTACAAAATATATATTTTACACTTCATATTTACAGACAGATACAATTAACATATATATACATAACAAAAAAAAAAAAGACAATTAATTTTCGAAGTGAATGCTGGAAATCTCCGACCATTCCATTTCCAGTTGGTGTTGGTCGAACTCCTCGTCGCACAGGTCCGACCCTCCCTGCGCGAACACCAACAGCCGCCCTGGGTTGCTCATTCTACCAGCTAGGTCTATAAAATTTGTGGCAGAACTGTTTAGGTGCCGCCGCAGCTCGTCAAGAGCTTCAGCGGTAATGTTTTCCGGCACTTGAAGAGCTGCGCCGGTACGCTGTTCGGGCTCTGGACGAGCTGCGGCGGTATCTACGTCGGGCTCTTGAGCTGCGGCGATATTTTCGGTGGGCTCTTGATTCTTATATATCATAAAAAAAAGAATGGCCATAACCCCTATCGTGACCACCGGCAAGCGACATATCTATAAAAAAACACGAAGATGAGACGAGATGTTGAAGATATACAGTAGAGTCCGGTTATAGCGACTTTCAAGGGACCGACGATTTTACGTCGTTATACCCGAAAGACGCACTAACCCGTAATGCGACAGGCCGGAGAGGGCGCCCCTAGGTCCTAGGTAAAGGAAAAAATGACAACCTTACAAAATATATATTTTACACTTCATATTTACAGACAGATACAATTAACATATATATACATAACAAAAAAAAAAGACAATTAATTTTCGCAGTGAATGCTGGAAATCTCCGACCATTCCATTTCCAGTTGGTGTTGGTCGAACTCCTCGTCGCACAGGTCCGACCCTCCCTGCGCGAACACCAACAGCCGCCCTGGGTTGCTCATTCTACCAGCTAGGTCTATAAAATTTGTGGCAGAACTGTTTAGGTGCCGCCACAGCTCGTCAAGAGCTTCAGCGGTAATGTTTTCCGGCACTTGAAGAGCTGCGCCGGTACGCTGTTCGGGCTCTGGACGAGCTTCGGCGGTATCTACGTCGGGCTCTTGAGCTGCGGCGATATTTTCGGTGGGTTCTTGATTCTTATATATCATAAAAAAAAAGAATGGCCATAACCCCTATCGTGACCACCGGCAAGCGACATATCTATAAAAAAAACACGAAGATGAGACGAGATGATGAAGATATACAGTAGAGTCCGGTTATAGCGACTTTCAAGGGACCGACGATTTTACGTCGTTATACCCGGAAGACGCACTAACCCGTAACGCGACAGGCCGGAGAGGGCGCCCCTAAGTCCTAGGTAAAGGAAAAAATGACAACCTTACAAAATATATATTTTACACTTCATATTTACAGACAGATACAATTAACATATATATACATAACAAAAAAAAAAAAGACAATTAATTTTCGAAGTGAATGCTGGAAATCTCCGACCATTCCATTTCCAGTTGGTGTTGGTCGAACTCCTCGTCGCACAGGTCCGACCCTCCCTGCGCGAACACCAACAGCCGCCCTGGGTTGCTCATTCTACCAGCTAGGTCTATAAAATTTGTGGCAGAACTGTTTAGGTGCCGCCGCAGCTCGTCAAGAGCTTCAGCGGTAAAGTTTTCCGGCACTTGAAGAGCTGCGCCGGTACGCTGTTCGGGCTCTGGACGAGCTGCGGCGGTATCTACGTCGGGCTCTTGAGCTGCGGCGATATTTTCGGTGGGCTCTTGATTCTTATATATCATAAAAAAAAGAATGGCCATAACCCCTATCGTGACCACCGGCAAGCGACATATCTATAAAAAAAACACGAAGATGAGACGAGATGATGAAGATATACAGTAGAGTCCGGTTATAGCGACTTTCAAGGGACCGACGATTTTACGTCGTTATACGCGGAAGACGCACTAACCCGTAACGTGACAGGCCGGAGAGGGCACCCCTAGGTCCTAGGTAAAGGAAAAAATGACAACCTTACAAAATATATATTATACACTTCATATTTACAGACAGATACAATTAACATATATATACATAACAAAAAAAAAAGACAATTAATTTTCGAAGTGAATGCTGGAAATCTCCGACCATTCCATTTCCAGTTGGTGTTGGTCGAACTCCTCGTCGCACAGGTCCGACCCTCCCTGCGCGAACACCAACAGCCGCCCTGGGTTGCTCATTCTACCAGCTAGGTCTATAAAATTTGTGGCAGAACTGTTTAGGTGCCGCCGCAGCTCGTCAAGAGCTTCAGCGGTAATGTTTTCCGGCACTTGAAGAGCTGCGCCGGTACGCTGTTCGGGCTCTGGACGAGCTGCGGCGGTATCTACGTCGGGCTCTTGAGCTGCGGCGATATTTTCGGTGGGCTCTTGATTCTTATATATCATAAAAAAAAGAATGGCCATAACCCCTATCGTGACCACCGGCAAGCGACATATCTATAAAAAAAACACGAAGATGAGACGAGATGATGAAGATATACAGTAGAGTCCGGTTATAGCGACTTTCAAGGGACCGACGATTTTACGTCGTTATACCCGAAAGACGCACTAACCCGTAATGCGACAGGCCGGAGAGGGCGCCCCTAGGTCCTAGGTAAAGGAAAAAATGACAACCTTACAAAATATATATTTTACACTTCATATTTACAGACAGATACAATTAACATATATATACATAACAAAAAAAAAAGACAATTAATTTTCGCAGTGAATGCTGGAAATCTCCGACCATTCCATTTCCAGTTGGTGTTGGTCGAACTCCTCGTCGCACAGGTCCGACCCTCCCTGCGCGAACACCAACAGCCGCCCTGGGTTGCTCATTCTACCAGCTAGGTCTATAAAATTTGTGGCAGAACTGTTTAGGTGCCGCCACAGCTCGTCAAGAGCTTCAGCGGTAATGTTTTCCGGCACTTGAAGAGCTGCGCCGGTACGCTGTTCGGGCTCTGGACGAGCTTCGGCGGTATCTACGTCGGGCTCTTGAGCTGCGGCGATATTTTCGGTGGGTTCTTGATTCTTATATATCATAAAAAAAAAGAATGGCCATAACCCCTATCGTGACCACCGGCAAGCGACATATCTATAAAAAAAACACGAAGATGAGACGAGATGATGAAGATATACAGTAGAGTCCGGATATAGCGACTTTCAAGGGACCGACGATTTTACGTCGTTATACGCGGAAGACGCACTAACCCGTAACGCGACAGGCCGGAGAGGGCACCCCTAGGTCCTAGGTAAAGGAAAAAATGACAACCTTACAAAATATATATTATACACTTCATATTTACAGACAGATACAATTAACATATATATACATAACAAAAAAAAAAGACAATTAATTTTCGAAGTGAATGCTGGAAATCTCCGACCATTCCATTTCCAGTTGGTGTTGGTCGAACTCCTCGTCGCACAGGTCCGACCCTCCCTGCGCGAACACCAACAGCCGCCCTGGGTTGCTCATTCTACCAGCTAGGTCTATAAAATTTGTGGCAGAACTGTTTAGGTGCCGCCGCAGCTCGTCAAGAGCTTCAGCGGTAATGTTTTCCGGCACTTGAAGAGCTGCGCCGGTACGCTGTTCGGGCTCTGGACGAGCTGCGGCGGTATCTACGTCGGGCTCTTGAGCTGCGGCGATATTTTCGGTGGGCTCTTGATTCTTATATATCATAAAAAAAAGAATGGCCATAACCCCTATCGTGACCACCGGCAAGCGACATATCTATAAAAAAAACACGAAGATGAGACGAGATGATGAAGATATACAGTAGAGTCCGGTTATAGCGACTTTCAAGGGACCGACGATTTTACGTCGTTATACCCGGAAGACGCACTAACCCGTAACGCGACAGGCCGGAGAGGGCACCCCTAGGTCCTAGGTAAAGGAAAAAATGACAACCTTACAAAATATATATTTTACACTTCATATTTACAGACAGATACAATTAACATATATATACATAACAAAAAAAAAAAAGACAATTAATTTTCGAAGTGAATGCTGGAAATCTCCGACCATTCCATTTCCAGTTGGTGTTGGTCGAACTCCTCGTCGCACAGGTCCGACCCTCCCTGCGCGAACACCAACAGCCGCCCTGGGTTGCTCATTCTACCAGCTAGGTCTATAAAATTTGTGGCAGAACTGTTTAGGTGCCGCCGCAGCTCGTCAAGAGCTTCAGCGGTAATGTTTTCCGGCACTTGAAGAGCTGCGCCGGTACGCTGTTCGGGCTCTGGACGAGCTGCGGCGGTATCTACGTCGGGCTCTTGAGCTGCGGCGATATTTTCGGTGGGCTCTTGATTCTTATATATCATAAAAAAAAGAATGGCCATAACCCCTATCGTGACCACCGGCAAGCGACATATCTATAAAAAAACACGAAGATGAGACGAGATGTTGAAGATATACAGTAGAGTCCGGTTATAGCGACTTTCAAGGGACCGACGATTTTACGTCGTTATACCCGAAAGACGCACTAACCCGTAATGCGACAGGCCGGAGAGGGCGCCCCTAGGTCCTAGGTAAAGGAAAAAATGACAACCTTACAAAATATATATTTTACACTTCATATTTACAGACAGATACAATTAACATATATATACATAACAAAAAAAAAAGACAATTAATTTTCGCAGTGAATGCTGGAAATCTCCGACCATTCCATTTCCAGTTGGTGTTGGTCGAACTCCTCGTCGCACAGGTCCGACCCTCCCTGCGCGAACACCAACAGCCGCCCTGGGTTGCTCATTCTACCAGCTAGGTCTATAAAATTTGTGGCAGAACTGTTTAGGTGCCGCCACAGCTCGTCAAGAGCTTCAGCGGTAATGTTTTCCGGCACTTGAAGAGCTGCGCCGGTACGCTGTTCGGGCTCTGGACGAGCTTCGGCGGTATCTACGTCGGGCTCTTGAGCTGCGGCGATATTTTCGGTGGGTTCTTGATTCTTATATATCATAAAAAAAAAGAATGGCCATAACCCCTATCGTGACCACCGGCAAGCGACATATCTATAAAAAAAACACGAAGATGAGACGAGATGATGAAGATATACAGTAGAGTCCGGATATAGCGACTTTCAAGGGACCGACGATTTTACGTCGTTATACGCGGAAGACGCACTAACCCGTAACGCGACAGGCCGGAGAGGGCACCCCTAGGTCCTAGGTAAAGGAAAAAATGACAACCTTACAAAATATATATTATACACTTCATATTTACAGACAGATACAATTAACATATATATACATAACAAAAAAAAAAGACAATTAATTTTCGAAGTGAATGCTGGAAATCTCCGACCATTCCATTTCCAGTTGGTGTTGGTCGAACTCCTCGTCGCACAGGTCCGACCCTCCCTGCGCGAACACCAACAGCCGCCCTGGGTTGCTCATTCTACCAGCTAGGTCTATAAAATTTGTGGCAGAACTGTTTAGGTGCCGCCGCAGCTCGTCAAGAGCTTCAGCGGTAATGTTTTCCGGCACTTGAAGAGCTGCGCCGGTACGCTGTTCGGGCTCTGGACGAGCTGCGGCGGTATCTACGTCGGGCTCTTGAGCTGCGGCGATATTTTCGGTGGGCTCTTGATTCTTATATATCATAAAAAAAAGAATGGCCATAACCCCTATCGTGACCACCGGCAAGCGACATATCTATAAAAAAAAAACACGAAGATGAGACGAGATGATGAAGATATACAGTAGAGTCCGGTTATAGCGACTTTCAAGGGACCGACGATTTTACGTCGTTATACCCGGAAGACGCACTAACCCGTAACGCGACAGGCCGGAGAGGGCGCCCCTAGGTCCTAGGTAAAGGAAAAAATGACAACCTTACAAAATATATATTTTACACTTCATATTTACAGACAGATACAATTAACATATATATACATAACAAAAAAAAAAAGAATTAATTTTCGAAGTGAATGCTGGAAATCTCCGACCATTCCATTTCCAGTTGGTGTTGGTCGAACTCCTCGTCGCACAGGTCCGACCCTCCCTGCGCGAACACCAACAGCCGCCCTGGGTTGCTCATTCTACCAGCTAGGTCTATAAAATTTGTGGCAGAACTGTTTAGGTGCCGCCGCAGCTCGTCAAGAGCTTCAGCGGTAATGTTTTCCGGCACTTGAAGAGCTGCGCCGGTACGCTGTTCGGGCTCTGGACGAGCTGCGGCGGTATCTACGTCGGGCTCTTGAGCTGCGGCGATATTTTCGGTGGGCTCTTGATTCTTATATATCATAAAAAAAAGAATGGCCATAACCCCTATCGTGACCACCGGCAAGCGACATATCTATAAAAAAAACACGAAGATGAGACGAGATGATGAAGATATACAGTAGAGTCCGGATATAGCGACTTTCAAGGGACCGACGATTTTACGTCGTTATACCCGGAAGACGCACTAACCCGTAACGCGACAGGCCGGAGAGGGTGCCCCTAGGTCCTAGGTAAAGGAAAAAATGACAACCTTACAAAATATATATTTTACACTTCATATTTACAGACAGATACAATTAACATATATATACATAACAAAAAAAAAGACAATTAATTTTCGCAGTGAATGCTGGAAATCTCCGACCATTCCATTTCCAGTTGGTGTTGGTCGAACTCCTCGTCGCACAGGTCCGACCCTCCCTGCGCGAACACCAACAGCCGCCCTGGGTTGCTCATTCTACCAGCTAGGTCTATAAAATTTGTGGCAGAACTGTTTAGGTGCCGCCACAGCTCGTCAAGAGCTTCAGCGGTAATGTTTTCCGGCACTTGAAGAGCTGCGCCGGTACGCTGTTCGGGCTCTGGACGAGCTTCGGCGGTATCTACGTCGGGCTCTTGAGCTGCGGCGATATTTTCGGTGGGTTCTTAATTCTTATATATCATAAAAAAAAAGAATGGCCATAACCCCTATCGTGACCACCGGCAAGCGACATATCTATAAAAAAAACACGAAGATGAGACGAGATGATGAAGATATACAGTAGAGTCCGGATATAGCGACTTTCAAGGGACCGACGATTTTACGTCGTTATACGCGGAAGACGCACTAACCCGTAACGCGACAGGCCGGAGAGGGCACCCCTAGGTCCTAGGTAAAGGAAAAAATGACAACCTTACAAAATATATATTATACACTTCATATTTACAGACAGATACAATTAACATATATATACATAACAAAAAAAAAGACAATTAATTTTCGAAGTGAATGCTGGAAATCTCCGACCATTCCATTTCCAGTTGGTGTTGGTCGAACTCCTCGTCGCACAGGTCCGACCCTCCCTGCGCGAACACCAACAGCCGCCCTGGGTTGCTCATTCTACCAGCTAGGTCTATAAAATTTGTGGCAGAACTGTTTAGGTGCCGCCGCAGCTCGTCAAGAGCTTCAGCGGTAATGTTTTCCGGCACTTGAAGAGCTGCGCCGGTACGCTGTTCGGGCTCTGGACGAGCTGCGGCGGTATCTACGTCGGGCTCTTGAGCTGCGGCGATATTTTCGGTGGGCTCTTGATTCTTATATATCATAAAAAAAAGAATGGCCATAACCCCTATCGTGACCACCGGCAAGCGACATATCTATAAAAAAAAACACGAAGATGAGACGAGATGATGAAGATATACAGTAGAGTCCGGTTATAGCGACTTTCAAGGGACCGACGATTTTACGTCGTTATACCCGGAAGACGCACTAACCCGTAACGCCACAGGCCGGAGAGGGCGCCCCTAGGTCCTAGGTAAAGGAAAAAATGACAACCTTACAAAATATATATTTTACACTTCATATTTACAGACAGATACAATTAACATATATATACATAACAAAAAAAAAAAGACAATTAATTTTCGAAGTGAATGCTGGAAATCTCCGACCATTCCATTTCCAGTTGGTGTTGGTCGAACTCCTCGTCGCACAGGTCCGACCCTCCCTGCGCGAACACCAACAGCCGCCCTGGGTTGCTCATTCTACCAGCTAGGTCTATAAAATTTGTGGCAGAACTGTTTAGGTGCCGCCGCAGCTCGTCAAGAGCTTCAGCGGTAATGTTTTCCGGCACTTGAAGAGCTGCGCCGGTACGCTGTTCGGGCTCTGGACGAGCTGCGGCGGTATCTACGTCGGGCTCTTGAGCTGCGGCGATATTTTCGGTGGGCTCTTGATTCTTATATATCATAAAAAAAAGAATGGCCATAACCCCTATCGTGACCACCGGCAAGCGACATATCTATAAAAAAAAACACGAAGATGAGACGAGATGATGAAGATATACAGTAGAGTCCGGTTATAGCGACTTTCAAGGGACCGACGATTTTACGTCGTTATACCCGGAAGACGCACTAACCCGTAACGCGACAGGCCGGAGAGGGCGCCCCTAGGTCCTAGGTAAAGGAAAAAATGACAACCTTACAAAATATATATTTTACACTTCATATTTACAGACAGATACAATTAACATATATATGTAAGATAATTGGATTATCTGTTTATTATATTTATATGTTTATAAGGATTATATTTAGGTTTACAAAGTATTAGGCGATTGATTAGAATATTGACAGCTTATTATCGCGACTTTTGAAGGGTTATACAACTTATTTTAGCTGCTCTATAAACGACGCTACGACTTCTGCAACTTTTCTCGACGGCTTCTCTCTCTCTAGTGATGTACGATAGCGACTCCCTCTTGAAGACACGACTCCTGCCGATATTTGTATGGGCTGCCAACTGATGCCCATAACACCTCCTTACATTCGGCCATCCTGCAAAACATCTGCCCCAGATGTATCATCCTCCTCAGCACTCAGATCGTCATCTTCTTCGTAGTAAGAATAGCGCCACAGCTTCATAAAATCAACGCTTGTAGATGTTTGTAGTGGACCCTCAAATTCTGCTGCTTTTTTGACATCGTATCTGCCATTTCGTTTTACTTGAGTTACTTCATATGGTCCGATGTATTTATTAGCCAACTTTCTTCCGGTTATGAACTGCGTTGCTTTGATGGCTACTAGATCACCCAACTGATAGCCATGATGTCCCTTTCTCTTCTTGTCGTAGTTCTTCTTATAGGTTTCTTGAGCTTTTTCGATTTGTAGCCTAGTTTCTTGCCAAATTCGATTGCGTTCGTCTTGTAGGTTTAAAAGCATTTCATCCTGTAGGATCCTCATAAGCTCTGGACTGGAGTTATTCCTCATTCGTTGACCAAACATAACTTCAAAGGGTGTGAAGCTAGTCGATGCGTGGACATGTGCGTTTATAGCCTGCTGCACTTGTGATGTGTATTTATACCATTTTGCTGGTTCCGCTGCTGACATCTTTGAGAGTACAGAAATAATAACTCTGTTGACCCGTTCGATTTGGCCATTGCCAGTTGGTACGCCTGCTGTAGTCTCGATATGTTCAATCTTGTTGTTAGTGCAAAATTCTCTAAAAGAATGTGATGTAAACGCAGCTCCTTTATCGCTGATTATTCTTTGAGGACTGCCAAATATTAAAATCCACGATTCCAGATGGCGGATAGCTTCTTCTGCGTTTGTCGACTTAGTAGGGAATATCCACGTATATTTCGAAAAACCATCGACAACTGCGAAAATATACTTGTAGCTTTTCGACGTCAAGTCCAACGAACCTAAGTGATCAATGTGCAATGTTGAAAGTGGTATGTCGCCTTTATCTATTGCGTGTAGAAAATCCTCTTGTTTACCCAGCTTTTGGTTGTGAGTGATACATTCAATGCAGTTCGAAATTACCTGCTTTACTTTCTTTTCCAAGTGTGGTATATAAAAATCCTGCTGAACTGCGTGTATGGTCTTCTGAGTTCCCATGTGGCCAAAGTTATGTGCATTCTGAATTATCTCCTTCTCCATACATTTTGGTACTGCCAGCAAATCTTGTCCATTTATTTGTTTAAAAATTATGTCGTTCTTGATTACATAATCTGCATACGCCTTCTGCTTCAAAATTTCCCTCACTGTTGTTAGATGTTCATCATTCTGCTGCGCTCTTCTGATCTGTGCGTGCACCTCCGACGTAACGATCATCACAGGAAAACGACTCAGGCTATCGACATGCTGCATTCTGGTTCCTGCTCGGTGCTCTGCATTGAAGGTAAAATCTTGTAGATACATCAGCCACGGCGTCACTTCTCGAGGAATATCTTTCTTGGAGATTGTCTGTTTAAATGCTGCACAGTCAGTGACTAAATCAAAGTGTGTTCCCAACAAGTAATGTCGAAGTCTCTTCGTTGCTAGGTAAGCTGCCTTTACTTCAAGTACGTAACTTGTAAGCCTTTCTTCTTGTGGCGTTGTTTTCTTGCTCCAGTAAAAAACAGGGTGCCATTTGCCATCGTGTTGCTGCAGTAGCGTTCCACCAAATCCATGCTTAGATGCATCCACATGCAATTGTGTTTTAGCGCTTTGGCTCCAAATCTTGAGAACAGGTTCATCTATTAGGGCTGCTTTTAGTTGTTCTATTGCTTGCTTCTGTTCTCCCTCTATTTTAAAAGCCGAATCTTTTTTCAACAGCTGCGTTAGGGGTTTAGCGATGAGGGCGTAATTCTTAATAAACTTACGGAAGTAGCCCGTCAAACCAAGAAAAGCTTGAATACCTCTGATATTTATCGGCATTGGAAAATTTTTAACGGCTTTAACCTTCTCTTTCCCAGGCCAAATCTCTCCATTTTCCACCTCGTAGCCAAGGAAATTAATACGCTCTTTTAAAAAGTGGCATTTCGACCATTTAATATCGAGGCCGTACTGCTCTGCCTGCTTTAGGACTCGCTGCATGTTGTTAAGACATTCTTCGACTGTACGTCCAAAAACAACAATGTCGTATATGTACATCTCCATAATACCTTCATTGATCAGCTGCTGGAAAATATATGTAACATACCTCACGAATACTGCTGGCGAATTACAAAATCCAAATGGAGCTCTGTTAAATTCGAAAAGTCCCTCCTTTGTCACAAACGCTGTGTATTTTCGGCTCGGTTCATCAATTTCGACGTGGAAGAAACCATTCTTGAGGTCAAAGACTGAAAAATATTTCGCACCTTGCATTTTATCAAGCACTTCTTCTATGAGTGGAACTGGGAATCGATCTTTCAGAACCATTGTGTTCAAAACGCGGTAGTCTATGCAAAGCCTGTATGTGTTATCCTTCTTCTTAGCTAGGACAACTTTACTCGCAACATCAGAATGGGATTCACGTACGATACCCTGCTGTAACCATTCCACGACCTGTTTGCGAATTATCTCTCGTTCTGCTGCTGATGATCGGCTAGGCTGCTCCCTAAATGCCATTTTGTTGCAATTCGGTATTATTGTCATCTTTACTGGACAGGTTAGCTCCTTCGACGGTTTGTAATTATCAACTAGCTGCTTGACGACTGCTTTGTATTTGTGTGGAACATCTAGTTCTGTATCCTGACTTACAACGTTGTAGACATTATGTTGTACACGAGCTTCTTCGGCATCATCTCCTCCAGTGAAAGCATATTTGCCTTTCTCCAGCACAACTGTGAACTTCTTCAAGAAATCAAAGCCGATGATTACGTTGACATTGACTTTGGAATCAGGGACGATGAGAAACTTATGATGAGTAGCCATTCCATCCACCTCCACTTGCGCATTCAACGCACCTAGTACAGTTGTCGCAATATTTCCGAGACCGTACAGTTTAGCAAAACTTTTCTGCAGTGGATTTTCAGCGAACTTCTCCTTATATGTCCTGAATCGCATAAGGGACACGTCAGCACCAGTGTCGACTAGACAGGAAACGCTTTTGTTGTTGATGGTAAGGGTCTTCTCCCTTGACTCGCTGATCACACCGATGTTTGGATTTTCTCCTCTACAATTGCGTGATGTGTGCCCACTGCCGCTGCACTTAAAACATTTAGTCTCCTCTTTGCATTCAGCTCTCATATGCTCGGGTGAGCCGCAGTTAAAACAATACCTTTTGTTTTGGTTTTGTTGGTGCTCGAATCGCCTCCCTGGTTTTACTGCTTTGCCGGCGTCACTCTGCTGCACTACTTGCTTTCGTCCGGCTGTTGGTTTGTCATCATTTCGATCGTTTCAAATCGGCTGCGCAACTCCTTAAAACTGGGCGCACTGTAAAGAGGATATTTAAGATCGTTACTCAGCTTTAGTCCATCTGCAATATAACGGATCACCGATTCATCTTCAACCAATCCTTGAGCTGCTATCTTTCGCATATGCAATACGTATTCATGAAAGTTCTCGTTCTCATTTTTCTTTCGTTCTCCCAACTGCTTGTGCACTTCAGCACTGCTTAGCGATTTATCAAATTCATCCAACAATACAGCAGTTAAATTCTCATACGTTGACACGGTTGTAGATTCGAGAAATAACTTAGCTGTGCCCTTCATCTTCATACGTGCGTTCACATATTTCTGCTTGGTGGTCAGCTCATAGGCATCCGCGTTCTCGTCAAAACATTTTAGCCACTGCTTAATTGGGATTGAAACTCCATCAAAATCTGGCACAACTTTAGAGAAGCTTTCAATTGGAATGGCATTCCTGTTGGAATCGCTTTGTCCAATTTTCGCTGCAAGTAGTTTGAGCACTTCGCTCAGTTCGTTGTTGTTGGGTACTTCTCCATGGCCTGTTGTGAATTTCAGCGTGTGGTGAAATTCTGAATTTGCTGCTCCGCCACCTGCAAAGTTTTCAATCTCATTCCTGCCGATTTCATCCCTTTCGCTTTGGTCTTCTACTTCGTTCGGCGGCAAGAAAAATGTTGTATTCAAATCCATCTCTTTGACTTCTGCGTTTACTGGATCTTGAGATACATGCTGTTGTCCACTTCGGGTTTTGGGTTGATTATTCTGGTTGTGATTTTTGTTCTTCTTCGCAGACCGAATCATTATTACAACGTTTTATTAAACTGCAACTTGATCGTTCTTGTTATGTCTCTGTCCTCTGTATTCGACTGACGCTCACACACACAACTGTACTTTTTTCGACTCTTTCAATTGCTGCTTCGGTTGAGCCCCCATGTAAGATAATTGGATTATCTGTTTATTATATTTATATGTTTATAAGGATTATATTTAGGTTTACAAAGTATTAGGCGATTGATTAGAATATTGACAGCTTATTATCGCGACTTTTGAAGGGTTATACAACTTATTTTAGCTGCTCTATAAACGACGCTACGACTTCTGCAACTTTTCTCGACGGCTTCTCTCTCTCTAGTGATGTACGATAGCGACTCCCTCTTGAAGACACGACTCCTGCCGATATTTGTATGGGCTGCCAACTGATGCCCATAACACCTCCTTACATATATACATAACAAAAAAAAAAAGACAATTAATTTTCGAAGTGAATGCTGGAAATCTCCTCCCATTCCATTTCCAGTTGGTGTTGGTCGAACTCCTCGTCGCACAGGTCCGACCCTCCCTGCGCGAACACCAACAGCCGCCCTGGGTTGCTCATTCTAACAGCTAGGTCTATAAAATTTGTGGCAGAACTGTTTAGGTGCCGCCGCAGCTCGTCAAGAGCTTCAGCGGTAATGTTTTCCGGCACTTGAAGAGCTGCGCCGGTACGCTGTTCGGGCTCTGGACGAGCTGCGGCGGTATCTACGTCGGGCTCTTGAGCTGCGGCGATATTTTCGGTGGGCTCTTGATTCTTATATATCATAAAAAAAAGAATGGCTGTTTGTATGAGTGTTTGTTAGTGTGAGTAGGCTTCGATGCCTGGCAAAATAGCACATAAACTAATTGCCTTGTTTGTGTCGCACCCAGCACTTGAACTAGGTGGACTGCAGTTGGAGGAGTAAAGATCTCTTTGAATTGCAGATGATTACTGGTTTTATTGATTCAAACTTAACGATATTTATAGCTAACAAATGTGCTTGCATTTACGAATATTAATGATAAAGAATAATGTAGGTTGCTAGTGAATGCGGAAACGAATATGCTTCTGGTTACAAATGTTGATGTGCAAGAATAATGTAGGTTGTATTGCTCCATTCCACTTCATCGTCGTCAGCAGAATCTACATATGCGCTTGACCTGGTAATCTATACTTTATTTTGGCTGCATATGAGAGTGCTGTGACTGACGAATTACAGATTATGTAATGTTATGATTATGAATTATATATATATTGCAGCGACTGAACATTCTCCCGGCCGTTGAACGGGTGTTCAACCTTCAGTAATGTCGAACGAAAAACTCCGTGGGGTAGGTTCGGGTGCTGGCTGGTCACTTGTTGTCCGGGGATTGGGGCCGCATTGTGGTGTTCTCCAATTGCCTCGTCGATATCGTAGACTCAGGGTCACGATCAGTAGTATTGATATTGATAGTGCCACATAGGAGGCTACTTGATGATGGTGTACAACGCTGACTTGATTTTCGTACTTCGCATCTTTTAGTTTGGCCAGTTGTTGTTGTAGGGCATCTAATTCGCGTAATTCGGCGTCGGCTGTCTTGGTCGTCGATTCTACGCCTGGTTTCGGTGTCTCTTCTATGTTTATCTTGGTGATGTTGCCAAAACGAACATATGCTGCTTTTGTCTCGCTGCGGCTTGTGCTACATGTACTAACGCTGATTTTTGAGTTGCGTGCCGTGCAACCTGCGGCGAGTGATAGTAAGCCTGTTCCTTCCATTTGTACTGTGGAGGGAACTCCCGTGCATACCGCCTGCAGTTCGATCGGACTGTGGGTTGCAAACATCCATCTGTTTCGTTGATGTGTTGCTGACCACATTAAATCGGACTTCGATTTAGCAGTCTCACATTCCGTTTCAGTCTTGTTATTGAACAACTGAAATTCACATCGATTATCTACGCTAAACGTAGCTTGATGATTGACGCATATGTGTTCATCCTTTGGCAATTGTAGACATTGATCAAACTCGTCAGTAGTTAGTCCCATGAATTGATCTCTATGGGCATTGACAGTTATGATCCTTGTTTTGAGCTTGAATTCATGCCAGCTTCCTGCCTTCCATGCAGGGATGGGGATGACGCTGAAAACTTCTTGCTGCGCTGTGGATACTAATGGCAGCGTTATTTTGAAGATAACATGGTCAGTGGTTGTTGTTCCCTCGGCATGCATGATTCGATAGAGTTGTATTACGTCATTTGAAGAGACTGGCAGCTGTTGATCCGGTGGGATGTGCTCCCTAATCTGATCAAGTTGATCCCTTAATTGTTGGGGAGAAACTAGCATGGGACTAATTGTTCGGTGGCGAATGTCGGTAAGGACGTTGGTTATCTCATTTTGCATTCGCTGCATTCCATTTGCCAGTAGAGTGAGCTGGGCTGTCAGGATCATGAATGCTTGTTGCAGATAATTGCCTTGATATTTTCCTCGTTCTCTGGTGAGAGCATCTATTTGTTGTTCTATGTTTCGTATGCGGTCGTTGGTAGCTGAATTGCTTTTCCTTACCACATTTATAGTGGAATCCAAGATTGATGTTTGGTTCTTCAATAGCATCATGAGTACGTCCTCGTTTGATTTGACATCGTTTATGACCTTGGACATATCTTCAGCATATTTGGAATCCAGCACGCCAAATAATGAGTTCGCCACATTACCGACTATATCTAGCGGTGATCTTCGCTGCCGTGAGTGGTTAATAAGCTCATTTCCGGCTTGCAATTCGGCATGTACGTGCAGAAAGTGTGCATATATAGAGTTACATGCATTGACGTTTTGTAATTCTGAACACTTGTGCTTGAGTTCAGTTATCCCGGCAGCCAATACTCTCATGTCACTCCAATATGGTTGCAAGTCGTAATATACAATGATGGTCCAGTCTGAAATTGCCATTCTAGAGGTCCCGATTCTTTCATAGAACAGTCCTGGCTGATTTGTGAAATGCGTGACCTTTGTTTGTTGTCCTACGCTAGTGGCAGAATGAGTAACATTGCCAGCAGGGTTGGAAGGATCGAAGGTGATATCTTCCTCCTCTGTGTAGGCATTTCATCCTTTGCCGTTGTATCTTCGATGGAACTGTGCGGACGTTTAACGGCTGTTTCTTCTTTTAACAGTGGCGCGAGACGAGTTACTGACCGTTTGAAGATCCCAGATGCAGTCTTTACATCTACTACTCGGACATGGTCGTCCTTACCGGGATATGTCTTCACTATTCGTCCCATTGGCCAACTCATCACAGGCACGTTGTCTTCCTTGACTAGCACAAGTAGTCCCTCTTTCACGTTTTGTGATGCGGTTTTCCACTTGTTGCGCATTTGAAGCTCTTGTAGATACTCCATAGACCATTGGTCCCAGAACATTTGTTTTAATCTGGACACTAATTCCCATCTTTTCACCAACGTTTTCCCTGGTGAGGCTAGATTTGCATCGGGAGCGGCGGTCAACGGTTCACCAATCAAAAAATGGCCAGGAGTCAGAGCTGATGTATCTGTTGGATCAGATGACATTGGTGTCAGCGGTCGGGAATTGAGGATTGCTTCGACTTCCACGATTACGGTGTTAAGCTCCTCAAATGTTAATGACGCTGTGGCTGTGACTGATACTAGAAGCCGCTTCGCAGATTTCACCGCAGCTTCCCAAAGCCCGCCAAACGATGGTGCTCGGGGCGGTATGAACTTAAACTCCACTTGCTTTTTATTGCAATGGTTTATAATCTGTTCTTGAGCCTTGTCGGTGGATATAGCTCCCTCTAGGGCCTTCAATTGATTATTGGCACCGACAAAGTTTGTTGCGTTGTCACAGTGAATAGTCTGACATTTTCCGCGTCGACCCAAAAATCGTCGAAGAGCAGCTAAAAATGCATGCATGTTGTCAAGTCACTTACTAACTCCAGATGAACTGCCTTTGTTGCAAAACAGCAGAAGACTGCAATGTATGCCTTATCAGGTCTTTTCCACGTAGTTTGTGATGAATCCAAATCGGTCCACAGTAGTCAACACCAGAGTTAAAGAATGACCGAGCTTGTGTTACTCGGTCAGCTGGTAGGTTGCCCATGATTTGTTGCATCAACTTGGGCCGTGCCTTTGTACATCTGACACAGCTGTGAATTATGCTTTTTGCCATTGTTTTATCATTGAGAATCCAATATTGTTGTCTGGCAATGGCTCTTAGAGCTTGAGCCCCGCAATGCATGTTCTCTTCATGCATCTCTCGCAGTAGCATTTTCACAAGTGGATCGTTGTATGGAAGCAAAATTTGATGCTTCGCGTTATATGGAAGGCTAGATTCTTCTAATCTACCTCCGACTCTGATCAGTCCGTCGTTTCCGATTATAGGACATAGGGAGACAATCGAGCTCTTTTTGTCCAATGTTTTGTGGATTCGGAGTTGTTTGTATTCAGCACTAAAATCAATTTGCTGGATAGTTCGCAGGATGATGGTCCTTGCATTGGTTAACTCACCGACACACAATGTAGTTGTGGGTGATCTGTTTTTCTTGTTACAGAACCGCATCATATATGCTACAATACGTTGTAGCTTATTGAAGGAGTTGCTGTGGTTGCACTTGTAGAGTACACTGCCAATTTCATTTTGACATGTGGGCAAGCTTATGTGATTGAGCCTGCGTTCTAGATCGCTGGGGGTGGTAGTTGGTACCTGAGCCCACTTGTCCCGAGAGCCATGTAGAAATAGAGGTCCATATAGCCATAGATTGTGTTCTGCTAACCTGCTGGCGGCAATTCCTCTTGATAGTACATCTGCTGGATTGTTAGCTGATGACACGTGACGCCACTGAGATTGGTCTGAAACAGCTTGGATTTTTGCGATTCGATTTGCCACAAACGTGTGATATGATGATGCTGATGCGTTTATCCAGGACAGCACCACAGTCGAATCTGACCATAAGTATCCAGGTACCTTATACGTAAATCCTTCCTCACCCTGTGGGTTAGCTCTGCTCCCAATACTGCGGCGCATAGTTCCAGGCGAGGCAGCGTCTCTTTTGCTGTCGGCGCTACTCTTGACTTTGAGCACAGTAGCCGAACAGACACTTGATTGTTCTTATATGTGGCTCGGACATAGATTGCTGCTCCGTATGCCCGCTCTGACGCATCGACAAACGTGTGAATTTCCTGATTAATGGGCACCTTTCCGTCAAAGATGTGCCGTGGAATTTGCAAATTGTTCAATGCTTGTAGATCAGCACGATAATTTTTCCACTCAGTTTGCAGCAGTTGAGGAAGCTCGTCGTCCCAGCCCATCTTCAGCTCCCACAGGCTTTGCATGAATATCTTAGCCTTTACCACAACAGGAGCGAATAGTCCTAGTGGATCGAAAATTTGTGATGCCTCCGAGCTCACCACTCGTTTGGTGATGGTTGACGCTTCACTTTTTTGGGATCACCCACATAGCTGATCCTTATTTGGTACCCAGATCAAACCCAATGTTTTCACACTGTAGTGTTGAAGGGTTTCGTCTAATTTGACGTGGTTGACTATGTCTTCCTTTGGAATTTGTGCAAGAACTTCGTCATTGTTGGAGCACCACTTTCGGAGCTTGAATCCGGCTGGTAGCAGTATTTTGTTTAGCTCTTGTTGAATCTGAACTGCTTCTGGGATGCTATTTGCTCCTGTGAGACAGTCGTCAACATAAAAATCATGCTTGAGCACGGCTGCTCCAAGCGGTAAATTCTTTTTGGTTTTCTCAGCCAAGTAATCCAAGCATTTTGTAGCTAGGAATGGAGCTGATGTTGTACCGTATGTTACGGTTTTAAGTCGATAATACTTGAGTTCGTCTGATGGATTCTTTCGCCAGACGATTAATTGATAAAATTGATTATCAGGATGTATCCATACCTGGCGATACATTTTCTCTATATCGGCTGTGAACACGTACTTGTGAGTGCGGAACCGTAGTAAAATTGCAAACAGTTCGCTCTGTACGGTGGGTCCAGCATACAAAATATCATTTAACGACTTGTTGCTGGTGGTCTTGCAGGAAGCATCGAACACTACCCGTAGTTTTGTAGTGCTGCTTTCGGGTTTTAGCACACAGTGGTGCGGAATAAAGTAGTGATCCGTAGGTATCCTTGTGGGAGGCACTTCTTTCATGTGTCCAAGGCTTTCATACTCGTCCATAAAATCTACGTAACCTTTCCAGACTTCAGGTGATGTTCTGCGCTCTAGTGCCAGGAACCTGTTAGTTGCAGTTTTCTGCGATGCCCCCAGGGCTGATGATTGCTCAGAAAAGGGAAGCTTTACTATGAACCTTCCATCTGCTGCGAATTGGAGATTTCCTAGGAAGTGTCTTTCGCAATGAGCCTCTATCGGTGATTTTGGTTTCTCTTCCGTTTCTAGGTTTTCCAAAGTCCAGAAACGTTCCAAAAGCGTGTCGATTTGGTCCTCTGTGGTTACAGGCGCGCAAATTGCTGCTTGGTTGTTTTCTGCAGATACTTTCCCGGCGACAATCCAACCAAGTTTAGTATTCTGTAGGACCGGGCCGCCTGGTTTTAACATCATCTGGTTTGGCAGTAGTAACGAATAGTAGTGCTCAGCTCCGATAAGCATGTCAATTTTTCCTGGCTTATCAAAGTTTGCATCTGCCAAAGCGATGTTTTGAGGGAGTCGTAGATTTGTTGGATCTAGCTGATGAGCCGGTTGATCGGCTATAATGTGTGGTAACACGAAAGCCTCGACTTGCTGAGTAAAGTCGTTATGCATTGATTTCATTTGCACATTTACTCTAGCTCGACTAGTCTTAGGATTGCCTCCAATACCTTCGATACGTAATGAAGTACCGTGGAGCCTTAATGATAGCTTTGAAGCCATTCGTTCAGAGATCAAGTTTATTTGTGATCCTGAATCAAGCAGAGCTCTGAAAGTGGCCACCTGACCATTGCTTGCTTTCACTGATACCTTGACTGTGGCCAGCAGATTGTAACTCTTGTTACTTGCTGCCCCTACAGAAGGTGATTGTGGTTCAGTTGCTGCACCTGATGACGTTTCAAGATGCAGCAGTGTATGGTGTTTTTTATCGCATTTAAAACACAAACGGCCTCGGCATTCCTTTGCCTTGTGGTCGCTGCTGAAGCAGTTGACACACATTCGTTGTTTTTGTACCCAATTGAGTCGTTCGGGTATTGGTTTATTACGGAAGTCATCACATTTGTATAGCCAATGATTCCGTTTGCAAAATGGGCAGCTTGGAAATTTTCCAGCGCTGGCAGAAGTGCATGTTGGCCCCTTCTGATCCCTTTTTGCTTGTTGACTTCTTTTTCCTGTTCCCAGTACGCGAATTCTCTGGTCGAGGAAGTTAAGTATTGTGTCGAGACCTTGCAGTTGTCGAGAACCATCCAACGACTGTTCGTACAAGGCTCTATTAGTAATATCCAATTTTTGCTTGATGATAGCAATCAATATTGTATCCCAGCTGGATACATCGATTCCTAGTCCCCTTAATGATGCCAGGGACTCGATAGTTGTTATATACAACTCTTTCAGTGATTTCGGATCGTCACTATTCGTGTGGTGTTGCAAGAGCCGATTAAGAATCGTGTCGGCTACGTGTCGGGGATTGTTGTATTCATCAACCAATATGCCCCATGCGCTTGCGTAATTTTCTTCTTTTAGATCGATGTGTCTTATCAATCTCTCTGCCTCTCCAGTTACGGTGGTTTTTAGATACCACATTTTCCGTACTGTCGGCATGTTGGTGTCATGGACCATGCATTTGAATAAATCAAAAAACTGCGTCCATTTGAGTAGATCCCCATCGAATTTGGGGATGCTAACTCTGGGCAAGTGTACATCTTCATTGCTCGATGCATTAGTTTTTGCCCCTAACACCTTTTGGATATCCCTTTCCAGTCGGAGAAATGACTGCATGTCGTATCCTCCCCTGACCGGGTCTTCGTGTTCCTCATGAACAGCGAAGTGGATCTCCTGAACTTGTGACCATAGTGATTTTATCAAATCACTTGTAATGGTTTTTCCAGTCTCTGAAAATTCTTTCAGAGCCCGATGGATAGAGTCTGATATGGCTCTTTGTCGGCGACATGCCGACATGAGTTTGCCCACAGGCTGCTGTATGCTTGCAGCGTCTGCGTTTCCTTGGGCATGGCTCGTAGTTTGAGCCATTGCGTCAGTTATGGCGCTTCGATACTTGTCGCATGAGTCACGACAGTCTTTGTAAAAATTTAGATATTCCGAGGTTCTATATTTCTCCAGAACATTACGGTCATTTTCCGCAAATCGATTCCACGCTTCATCGATTGCGGCCAACTTAGATTGAAAGTATGTTGGGTTTTGTTTCCTCTCCGCAGAATCTTTCTTGAAATTGCGGATCAGTTTTGAGATCTCTTGACTGATCTCTTCCTGCAAGTCTAACGCCTCTGTGGCTGCTCGCTCCTCCATGCTAGTCATGTTGAAAAGTGCTATATTCTTGACCCGTTGGGAGTGTTTTATTCGCTTTTAAGCTGGATACGCTCCGTTTCGCAACCGTTTGTGGTCTAAAAAATTAGCACTTGTTCAATTGACTTGGAGAACACACTAGACTCTGAGTTCTAGTGGAAGGATTATTTCAATGGATGCCCAGGATTGTTCCAAGAGTTGGGGAACTTGACTCGTGGGACTTGAATTTTCCTTAGGACTTGATCGTCAGGACCTGAATTGTCCTTAGGATTTGATCGTTAGGATGTGAATTGTCGTCAGGACGTGAATTGTCGTCAGGACGTGAATTGTCGGCAGGACGTCAGGACGTGAATTGTCGGCAGGACGTGAACTGTCGGGGTCACCAAAATGTTTGTATGAGTGTTTGTTAGTGTGAGTAGGCTTCGATGCCTGGCAAAATAGCACATAAACTAATTGCCTTGTTTGTGTCGCACCCAGCACTTGAACTAGGTGGACTGCAGTTGGAGGAGTAAAGATCTCTTTGAATTGCAGATGATTACTGGTTTTATTGATTCAAACTTAACGATATTTATAGCTAACAAATGTGCTTGCATTTACGAATATTAATGATAAAGAATAATGTAGGTTGCTAGTGCATGCGGAAACGAATATGCTTCTGGTTACAAATGTTGATGTGCAAGAATAATGTAGGTTGTAATGGTATATGCAGAATGAGGCTATTGCTCCATTCCAATTCATCGTCGTCAGCAGAATCTACATATGCGCTTGACCTGGTAATCTATACTTTATTTTGGCTGCATATAAGAGTGCTGTGACTGACGAATTACAGATTATGTAATGTTATGATTATGAATTATATATATATTGCAGCGACTGAACAATGGCCATAACCCCTATCGTGACCACCGGCAAGCGACATATCTATAAAAAAAACACGAAGATGAGACGAGATGATGAAGATATACAGTAGAGTCCGGTTATAGCGACTTTCAAAGGACCGACGATTTTACGTCGTTATACCCGGAAGACGCACTAACCCGTAACGCGACAGGCCGGAGAGGGCGCCCCTAGGTCCTAGGTAAAGGAAAAAATGACAACCTTACAAAATATATATTTTACACTTCAGATTTACAGACAGATACAATTAACATATATATACATAACAAAAAAAAAAAGACAATTAATTTTCGAAGTGAATGCTGGAAATCTCCGACCATTCCATTTCCAGTTGGTGTTGGTCGAACTCCTCGTCGCACAGGTCCGACCCTCCCTGCGCGAACACCAACAGCCGCCCTGGGTTGCTCATTCTACCAGCTAGGTCTATAAAATTTGTGGCAGAACTGTTTAGGTGCCGCCGCAGCTCGTCAAGAGCTTCAGCGGTAATGTTTTCCGGCACTTGAAGAGCTGCGCCGGTACGCTGTTCGGGCTCTGGACGAGCTGCGGCGGTATCTACGTCGGGCTCTTGAGCTGCGGCGATATTTTCGGTGGGCTCTTGATTCTTATATATCATAAAAAAAAGAATGGCCATAACCCCTATCGTGACCACCGGCAAGCGACATATCTATAAAAAAAAAACACGAAGATGAGACGAGATGATGAAGATATACAGTAGAGTCCGGTTATAGCGACTTTCAAGGGACCGACGATTTTACGTCGTTATACCCGGAAGACGCACTAACCCGTAACGCGACAGGCCGGAGAGGGCGCCCCTAGGTCCTAGGTAAAGGAAAAAATGACAACCTTACAAAATATATATTTTACACTTCATATTTACAGACAGATACAATTAACATATATATACATAACAAAAAAAAAAAGACAATTAATTTTCGAAGTGAATGCTGGAAATCTCCGACCATTCCATTTCCAGTTGGTGTTGGTCGAACTCCTCGTCGCACAGGTCCGACCCTCCCTGCGCGAACACCAACAGCCGCCCTGGGTTGCTCATTCTACCAGCTAGGTCTATAAAATTTGTGGCAGAACTGTTTAGGTGCCGCCGCAGCTCGTCAAGAGCTTCAGCGGTAATGTTTTCCGGCACTTGAAGAGCTGCGCCGGTACGCTGTTCGGGCTCTGGACGAGCTGCGGCGGTATCTACGTCGGGCTCTTGAGCTGCGGCGATATTTTCGGTGGGCTCTTGATTCTTATATATCATAAAAAAAAGAATGGCCATAACCCCTATCGTGACCACCGGCAAGCGACATATCTATAAAAAAAAACACGAAGATGAGACGAGATGATGAAGATATACAGTAGAGTCCGGTTATAGCGACTTTCAAGGGACCGACGATTTTACGTCGTTATACCCGGAAGACGCACTATCCCGTAACGCGACAGGCCGGAGAGGGCGCCCCTAGGTCCTAGGTAAAGGAAAAAATGACAACCTTACAAAATATATATTTTACACTTCATATTTACAGACAGATACAATTAACATATATATACATAACAAAAAAAAAAAGACAATTAATTTTCGAAGTGAATGCTGGAAATCTCCTCCCATTCCATTTCCAGTTGGTGTTGGTCGAACTCCTCGTCGCACAGGTCCGACCCTCCCTGCGCGAACACCAACAGCCGCCCTGGGTTGCTCATTCTACCAGCTAGGTCTATAAAATTTGTGGCAGAACTGTTTAGGTGCCGCCGCAGCTCGTCAAGAGCTTCAGCGGTAATGTTTTCCGGCACTTGAAGAGCTGCGCCGGTACGCTGTTCGGGCTCTGGACGAGCTGCGGCGGTATCTACGTCGGGCTCTTGAGCTGCGGCGATATTTTCGGTGGGCTCTTGATTCTTATATATCATAAAAAAAAGAATGGCCATAACCCCTATCGTGACCACCGGCAAGCGACATATCTATAAAAAAAACACGAAGATGAGACGAGATGATGAAGATATACAGTAGAGTCCGGTTATAGCGACTTTCAAAGGACCGACGATTTTACGTCGTTATACCCGGAAGACGCACTAACCCGTAACGCGACAGGCCGGAGAGGGCGCCCCTAGGTCCTAGGTAAAGGAAAAAATGACAACCTTACAAAATATATATTTTACACTTCAGATTTACAGACAGATACAATTAACATATATATACATAACAAAAAAAAAAAGACAATTAATTTTCGAAGTGAATGCTGGAAATCTCCGACCATTCCATTTCCAGTTGGTGTTGGTCGAACTCCTCGTCGCACAGGTCCGACCCTCCCTGCGCGAACACCAACAGCCGCCCTGGGTTGCTCATTCTACCAGCTAGGTCTATAAAATTTGTGGCAGAACTGTTTAGGTGCCGCCGCAGCTCGTCAAGAGCTTCAGCGGTAATGTTTTCCGGCACTTGAAGAGCTGCGCCGGTACGCTGTTCGGGCTCTGGACGAGCTGCGGCGGTATCTACGTCGGGCTCTTGAGCTGCGGCGATATTTTCGGTGGGCTCTTGATTCTTATATATCATAAAAAAAAGAATGGCCATAACCCCTATCGTGACCACCGGCAAGCGACATATCTATAAAAAAAAACACGAAGATGAGACGAGATGATGAAGATATACAGTAGAGTCCGGTTATAGCGACTTTCAAGGGACCGACGATTTTACGTCGTTATACCCGGAAGACGCACTAACCCGTAACGCGACAGGCCGGAGAGGGCGCCCCTAGGTCCTAGGTAAAGGAAAAAATGACAACCTTACAAAATATATATTTTACACTTCATATTTACAGACAGATACAATTAACATATATATACATAACAAAAAAAAAAAAGACAATTAATTTTCGAAAAGAATGCTGGAAATCTCCTCCCATTCCATTTCCAGTTGGTGTTGGTCGAACTCCTCGTCGCACTGGTCCGACCCTCCCTGCGCGAACACCAACAGCCGCCCTGGGTTGCTCATTCTACCAGCTAGGTCTATAAAATTTGTGGCAGAACTGTTTAGGTGCCGCCGCAGCTCGTCAAGAGCTTCAGCGGTAATGTTTTCCGGCACTTGAAGAGCTGCGCCGGTACGCTGTTCGGGCTCTGGACGAGCTGCGGCGGTATCTACGTCGGGCTCTTGAGCTGCGGCGATATTTTCGGTGGGCTCTTGATTCTTATATATCATAAAAAAAAGAATGGCCATAACCCCTATCGTGACCACCGGCAAGCGACATATCTATAAAAAAAAACACGAAGATGAGACGAGATGATGAAGATATACAGTAGAGTCCGGTTATAGCGACTTTCAAGGGACCGACGATTTTACGTCGTTATACCCGGAAGACGCACTAACCCGTAACGCGACAGGCCGGAGAGGGCGCCCCTAGGTCCTAGGTAAAGGAAAAAATGACAACCTTACAAAATATATATTTTACACTTCATATTTACAGACAGATACAATTAACATATATATACATAACAAAAAAAAAAAGACAATTAATTTTCGAAGTGAATGCTGGAAATCTCCGACCATTCCATTTCCAGTTGGTGTTGGTCGAACTCCTCGTCGCACAGGTCCGACTCTCCCTGCGCGAACACCAACAGCCGCCCTGGGTTGCTCATTCTACCAGCTAGGTCTATAAAATTTGTGGCAGAACTGTTTAGGTGCCGCCGCAGCTCGTCAAGAGCTTCAGCGGTAATGTTTTCCGGCACTTGAAGAGCTGCGCCGGTACGCTGTTCGGGCTCTGGACGAGCTGCGGCGGTATCTACGTCGGGCTCTTGAGCTGCGGCGATATTATCGGTGGGCTCTTGATTCTTATATATCATAATAAAAAGAATGGCCATAACCCCTATCGTGACCACCGGCAAGCGACATATCTACAAAAAAAACACGAAGATGAGACGAGATGATGAAGATATACAGTAGAGTCCGGTTATAGCGACTTTCAAAGGACCGACGATTTTACGTCGTTATACCCGGAAGACGCACTAACCCGTAACGCGACAGGCCGGAGAGGGCGCCCCTAGGTCCTAGGTAAAGGAAAAAATGACAACCTTACAAAATATATATTTTACACTTCAGATTTACAGACAGATACAATTAACATATATATACATAACAAAAAAAAAAAGACAATTAATTTTCGAAGTGAATGCTGGAAATCTCCGACCATTCCATTTCCAGTTGGTGTTGGTCGAACTCCTCGTCGCACAGGTCCGACCCTCCCTGCGCGAACACCAACAGCCGCCCTGGGTTGCTCATTCTACCAGCTAGGTCTATAAAATTTGTGGCAGAACTGTTTAGGTGCCGCCGCAGCTCGTCAAGAGCTTCAGCGGTAATGTTTTCCGGCACTTGAAGAGCTGCGCCGGTACGCTGTTCGGGCTCTGGACGAGCTGCGGCGGTATCTACGTCGGGCTCTTGAGCTGCGGCGATATTTTCGGTGGGCTCTTGATTCTTATATATCATAAAAAAAAGAATGGCCATAACCCCTATCGTGACCACCGGCAAGCGACATATCTATAAAAAAAAACACGAAGATGAGACGAGATGATGAAGATATACAGTAGAGTCCGGTTATAGCGACTTTCAAGGGACCGACGATTTTACGTCGTTATACCCGGAAGACGCACTAACCCGTAACGCGACAGGCCGGAGAGGGCGCCCCTAGGTCCTAGGTAAAGGAAAAAATGACAACCTTACAAAATATATATTTTACACTTCATATTTACAGACAGATACAATTAACATATATATACATAACAAAAAAAAAAAGACAATTAATTTTCGAAGTGAATGCTGGAAATCTCCGACCATTCCATTTCCAGTTGGTGTTGGTCGAACTCCTCGTCGCACAGGTCCGACTCTCCCTGCGCGAACACCAACAGCCGCCCTGGGTTGCTCATTCTACCAGCTAGGTCTATAAAATTTGTGGCAGAACTGTTTAGGTGCCGCCGCAGCTCGTCAAGAGCTTCAGCGGTAATGTTTTCCGGCACTTGAAGAGCTGCGCCGGTACGCTGTTCGGGCTCTGGACGAGCTGCGGCGGTATCTACGTCGGGCTCTTGAGCTGCGGCGATATTTTCGGTGGGCTCTTGATTCTTATATATCATAAAAAAAAGAATGGCCATAACCCCTATCGTGACCACCGGCAAGCGACATATCTATAAAAAAAAACACGAAGATGAGACGAGATGATGAAGATATACAGTAGAGTCCGGTTATAGCGACTTTCAAGGGACCGACGATTTTACGTCGTTATACCCGGAAGACGCACTAACCCGTAACGCAACAGGCCGGAGAGGGCGCCCCTAAGTCCTAGGTAAAGGAAAAAATGACAACCTTACAAAATATATATTTTACACTTCATATTTACAGACAGATACAATTAACATATATATACATAACAAAAAAAAAAAAGACAATTAATTTTCGAAGTGAATGCTGGAAATCTCCGACCATTCCATTTCCAGTTGGTGTTGGTCGAACTCCTCGTCGCACAGGTCCGACCCTCCCTGCGCGAACACCAACAGCCGCCCTGGGTTGCTCATTCTACCAGCTAGGTCTATAAAATTTGTGGCAGAACTGTTTAGGTGCCGCCGCAGCTCGTCAAGAGCTTCAGCGGTAATGTTTTCCGGCACTTGAAGAGCTGCGCCGGTACGCTGTTCGGGCTCTGGACGAGCTGCGGCGGTATCTACGTCGGGCTCTTGAGCTGCGGCGATATTTTCGGTGGGCTCTTGATTCTTATATATCATAAAAAAAAGAATGGCCATAACCCCTATCGTGACCACCGGCAAGCGACATATCTATAAAAAAAACACGAAGATGAGACGAGATGATGAAGATATACAGTAGAGTCCGGTTATAGCGACTTTCAAAGGACCGACGATTTTACGTCGTTATACCCGGAAGACGCACTAACCCGTAACGCGACAGGCCGGAGAGGGCGCCCCTAGGTCCTAGGTAAAGGAAAAAATGACAACCTTACAAAATATATATTTTACACTTCAGATTTACAGACAGATACAATTAACATATATATACATAACAAAAAAAAAAAGACAATTAATTTTCGAAGTGAATGCTGGAAATCTCCGACCATTCCATTTCCAGTTGGTGTTGGTCGAACTCCTCGTCGCACAGGTCCGACCCTCCCTGCGCGAACACCAACAGCCGCCCTGGGTTGCTCATTCTACCAGCTAGGTCTATAAAATTTGTGGCAGAACTGTTTAGGTGCCGCCGCAGCTCGTCAAGAGCTTCAGCGGTAATGTTTTCCGGCACTTGAAGAGCTGCGCCGGTACGCTGTTCGGGCTCTGGACGAGCTGCGGCGGTATCTACGTCGGGCTCTTGAGCTGCGGCGATATTTTCGGTGGGCTCTTGATTCTTATATATCATAAAAAAAAGAATGGCCATAACCCCTATCGTGACCACCGGCAAGCGACATATCTATAAAAAAAACACGAAGATGAGACGAGATGATGAAGATATACAGTAGAGTCCGGTTATAGCGACTTTCAAGGGACCGACGATTTTACGTCGTTATACCCGGAAGACGCACTAACCCGTAACGCGACAGGCCGGAGAGGGCGCCCCTAGGTCCTAGGTAAAGGAAAAAATGACAACCTTACAAAATATATATTTTACACTTCATATTTACAGACAGATACAATTAACATATATATACATAACAAAAAAAAAAAGACAATTAATTTTCGAAAAGAATGCTGGAAATCTCCTCCCATTCCATTTCCAGTTGGTGTTGGTCGAACTCCTCGTCGCACTGGTCCGACCCTCCCTGCGCGAACACCAACAGCCGCCCTGGGTTGCTCATTCTACCAGCTAGGTCTATAAAATTTGTGGCAGAACTGTTTAGGTGCCGCCGCAGCTCGTCAAGAGCTTCAGCGGTAATGTTTTCCGGCACTTGAAGAGCTGCGCCGGTACGCTGTTCGGGCTCTGGACGAGCTGCGGCGGTATCTACGTCGGGCTCTTGAGCTGCGGCGATATTTTCGGTGGGCTCTTGATTCTTATATATCATAAAAAAAAGAATGGCCATAACCCCTATCGTGACCACCGGCAAGCGACATATCTATAAAAAAAAACACGAAGATGAGACGAGATGATGAAGATATACAGTAGAGTCCGGTTATAGCGACTTTCAAGGGACCGACGATTTTACGTCGTTATACCCGGAAGACGCACTAACCCGTAACGCGACAGGCCGGAGAGGGCGCCCCTAGGTCCTAGGTAAAGGAAAAAATGACAACCTTACAAAATATATATTTTACACTTCATATTTACAGACAGATACAATTAACATATATATACATAACAAAAAAAAAAAGACAATTAATTTTCGAAGTGAATGCTGGAAATCTCCGACCATTCCATTTCCAGTTGGTGTTGGTCGAACTCCTCGTCGCACAGGTCCGACTCTCCCTGCGCGAACACCAACAGCCGCCCTGGGTTGCTCATTCTACCAGCTAGGTCTATAAAATTTGTGGCAGAACTGTTTAGGTGCCGCCGCAGCTCGTCAAGAGCTTCAGCGGTAATGTTTTCCGGCACTTGAAGAGCTGCGCCGGTACGCTGTTCGGGCTCTGGACGAGCTGCGGCGGTATCTACGTCGGGCTCTTGAGCTGCGGCGATATTATCGGTGGGCTCTTGATTCTTATATATCATAAAAAAAAGAATGGCCATAACCCCTATCGTGACCACCGGCAAGCGACATATCTATAAAAAAAACACGAAGATGAGACGAGATGATGAAGATATACAGTAGAGTCCGGTTATAGCGACTTTCAAAGGACCGACGATTTTACGTCGTTATACCCGGAAGACGCACTAACCCGTAACGCCACAGGCCGGAGAGGGCGCCCCTAGGTCCTAGGTAAAGGAAAAAATGACAACCTTACAAAATATATATTTTACACTTCAGATTTACAGACAGATACAATTAACATATATATACATAACAAAAAAAAAAGACAATTAATTTTCGAAGTGAATGCTGGAAATCTCCGACCATTCCATTTCCAGTTGGTGTTGGTCGAACTCCTCGTCGCACAGGTCCGACCCTCCCTGCGCGAACACCAACAGCCGCCCTGGGTTGCTCATTCTACCAGCTAGGTCTATAAAATTTGTGGCAGAACTGTTTAGGTGCCGCCGCAGCTCGTCAAGAGCTTCAGCGGTAATGTTTTCCGGCACTTGAAGAGCTGCGCCGGTACGCTGTTCGGGCTCTGGACGAGCTGCGGCGGTATCTACGTCGGGCTCTTGAGCTGCGGCGATATTTTCGGTGGGCTCTTGATTCTTATATATCATAAAAAAAAGAATGGCCATAACCCCTATCGTGACCACCGGCAAGCGACATATCTATAAAAAAAAACACGAAGATGAGACGAGATGATGAAGATATACAGTAGAGTCCGGTTATAGCGACTTTCAAGGGACCGACGATTTTACGTCGTTATACCCGGAAGACGCACTAACCCGTAACGCAACAGGCCGGAGAGGGCGCCCCTAAGTCCTAGGTAAAGGAAAAAATGACAACCTTACAAAATATATATTTTACACTTCATATTTACAGACAGATACAATTAACATATATATACATAACAAAAAAAAAAAAGACAATTAATTTTCGAAGTGAATGCTGGAAATCTCCGACCATTCCATTTCCAGTTGGTGTTGGTCGAACTCCTCGTCGCACAGGTCCGACCCTCCCTGCGCGAACACCAACAGCCGCCCTGGGTTGCTCATTCTACCAGCTAGGTCTATAAAATTTGTGGCAGAACTGTTTAGGTGCCGCCGCAGCTCGTCAAGAGCTTCAGCGGTAATGTTTTCCGGCACTTGAAGAGCTGCGCCGGTACGCTGTTCGGGCTCTGGACGAGCTGCGGCGGTATCTACGTCGGGCTCTTGAGCTGCGGCGATATTTTCGGTGGGCTCTTGATTCTTATATATCATAAAAAAAAGAATGGCCATAACCCCTATCGTGACCACCGGCAAGCGACATATCTATAAAAAAAAACACGAAGATGAGACGAGATGATGAAGATATACAGTAGAGTCCGGTTATAGCGACTTTCAAGGGACCGACGATTTTACGTCGTTATACCCGGAAGACGCACTAACCCGCAACGCGACAGGCCGGAGAGGGCGCCCCTAGGTCCTAGGTAAAGGAAAAAATGACAACCTTACAAAATATATATTTTACACTTCATATTTACAGACAGATACAATTAACATATATATACATAACAAAAAAAAAAGACAATTAATTTTCGAAGTGAATGCTGGAAATCTCCGACCATTCCATTTCCAGTTGGTGTTGGTCGAACTCCTCGTCGCACAGGTCCGACCCTCCCTGCGCGAACACCAACAGCCGCCCTGGGGTGCTCATTCTACCAGCTAGGTCTATAAAATTTGTGGCAGAACTGTTTAGGTGCCGCCACAGCTCGTCAAGAGCTTCAGCGGTAATGTTTTCCGGCACTTGAAGAGCTGCGCCGGTACGCTGTTCGGGCTCTGGACGAGCTTCGGCGGTATCTACGTCGGGCTCTTGAGCTGCGGCGATATTTTCGGTGGGCTCTTGATTCTTATATATCATAAAAAAAAGAATGGCCATAACCCCTATCGTGACCACCGGCAAGCGACATATCTATAAAAAAAACACGAAGATGAGACGAGATGATGAAGATATACAGTAGAGTCCGGTTATAGCGACTTTCAAGGGACCGACGATTTTACGTCGTTATACCCGGAAGACGCACTAACCCGTAACGCGACAGGCCGGAGAGGGCGCCCCTAGGTCCTAGGTAAAGGAAAAAATGACAACCTTACAAAATATATATTTTACACTTCATATTTACAGACAGATACAATTAACATATATATACATAACAAAAAAAAAAAGACAATTAATTTTCGAAGTGAATGCTGGAAATCTCCGACCATTCCATTTCCAGTTGGTGTTGGTCGAACTCCTCGTCGCACAGGTCCGACCCTCCCTGCGCGAACACCAACAGCCGCCCTGGGTTGCTCATTCTACCAGCTAGGTCTATAAAATTTGTGGCAGAACTGTTTAGGTGCCGCCGCAGCTCGTCAAGAGCTTCAGCGGTAATGTTTTCCGGCACTTGAAGAGCTGCGCCGGTACGCTGTTCGGGCTCTGGACGAGCTGCGGCGGTATCTACGTCGGGCTCTTGAGCGGCGGCGATATTTTCGGTGGGCTCTTGATTCTTATATATCATAAAAAGAAGAATGGCCATAGCCCCTATCGTGACCACCGGCAAGCGACATATCTATAAAAAAAACACGAAGATGAGACGAGATGATGAAGATATACAGTAGAGTCCGGTTATAGCGACTTTCAAGGGACCGACGATTTTACGTCGTTATACCCGGAAGACGCACTAACCCGTAACGCGACAGGCCGGAGAGGGCGCCCCTAAGTCCTAGGTAAAGGAAAAAATGACAACCTTACAAAATATATATTTTACACTTCATATTTACAGACAGATACAATTAACATATATATACATAAAAAAAAAAAAAAGACAATTAATTTTCGAAGTGAATGCTGGAAATCTCCGACCATTCCATTTCCAGTTGGTGTTGGTCGAACTCCTCGTCGCACAGGTCCGACCCTCCCTGCGCGAACACCAACAGCCGCCCTGGGTTGCTCATTCTACCAGCTAGGTCTATAAAATTTGTGGCAGAACTGTTTAGGTGCCGCCGCAGCTCGTCAAGAGCTTCAGCGGTAATGTTTTCCGGCACTTGAAGAGCTGCGCCGGTACGCTGTTCGGGCTTTGGACGAGCTGCGGCGGTATCTACGTCGGGCTCTTGAGCTGCGGCGATATTTTCGGTGGGCTCTTGATTCTTATATATCATAAAAAAAAGAATGGCCATAACCCCTATCGTGACCACCGGCAAGCGACATATCTATAAAAAAAAACACGAAGATGAGACGAGATGATGAAGATATACAGTAGAGTCCGGTTATAGCGACTTTCAAGGGACCGACGATTTTACGTCGTTATACCCGGAAGACGCACTAACCCGTAACGCGACAGGCCGGAGAGGGCGCCCCTAAGTCCTAGGTAAAGGAAAAAATGACAACCTTACAAAATATATATTTTACACTTCATATTTACAGACAGATACAATTAACATATATATACATAACAAAAAAAAAAAAGACAATTAATTTTCGAAGTGAATGCTGGAAATCTCCGACCATTCCATTTCCAGTTGGTGTTGGTCGAACTCCTCGTCGCACAGGTCCGACCCTCCCTGCGCGAACACCAACAGCCGCCCTGGGTTGCTCATTCTACCAGCTAGGTCTATAAAATTTGTGGCAGAACTGTTTAGGTGCCGCCGCAGCTCGTCAAGAGCTTCAGCGGTAATGTTTTCCGGCACTTGAAGAGCTGCGCCGGTACGCTGTTCGGGCTCTGGACGAGCTGCGGCGGTATCTACGTCGGGCTCTTGAGCTGCGGCGATATTTTCGGTGGGCTCTTGATTCTTATATATCATAAAAAAAAGAATGGCCATAACCCCTATCGTGACCACCGGCAAGCGACATATCTATAAAAAAAACACGAAGATGAGACGAGATGATGAAGATATACAGTAGAGTCCGGTTATAGCGACTTTCAAGGGACCGACGATTTTACGTCGTTATACCCGGAAGACGCACTAACCCGTAACGCGACAGGCCGGGGAGGGCGCCCCTAGGTCCTAGGTAAAGGAAAAAATGACAACCTTACAAAATATATATTTTACACTTCATATTTACAGACAGATACAATTAACATATATATACATAACAAAAAAAAAGACAATTAATTTTCGAAGTGAATGCTGGAAATCTCCGACCATTCCATTTCCAGTTGGTGTTGGTCGAACTCCTCGTCGCACAGGTCCGACCCTCCCTGCGCGAACACCAACAGCCGCCCTGGGTTGCTCATTCTACCAGCTAGGTCTATAAAATTTGTGGCAGAACTGTTTAGGTGCCGCCGCAGCTCGTCAAGAGCTTCAGCGGTAATGTTTTCCGGCACTTGAAGAGCTGCGCCGGTACGCTGTTCGGGCTCTGGACGAGCTGCGGCGGTATCTACGTCGGGCTCTTGAGCTGCGGCGATATTTTCGGTGGGCTCTTGATTCTTATATATCATAAAAAAAAGAATGGCCATAACCCCTATCGTGACCACCGGCAAGCGACATATCTATAAAAAAAACACGAAGATGAGACGAGATGATGAAGATATACAGTAGAGTCCGGTTATAGCGACTTTCAAGGGACCGACGATTTTACGTCGTTATACCCGGAAGACGCACTAACCCGTAACGCGACAGGCCGGAGAGGGCGCCCCTAGGTCCTAGGTAAAGGAAAAAATGACAACCTTACAAAATATATATTTTACACTTCATATTTACAGACAGATACAATTAACATATATATACATAACAAAAAAAAAAGACAATTAATTTTCGAAGTGAATGCTGGAAATCTCCGACCATTCCATTTCCAGTTGGTGTTGGTCGAACTCCTCGTCGCACAGGTCCGACCCTCCCTGCGCGAACACCAACAGCCGCCCTGGGTTGCTCATTCTACCAGCTAGGTCTATAAAATTTGTGGCAGAACTGTTTAGGTGCCGCCGCAGCTCGTCAAGAGCTTCAGCGGTAATGTTTTCCGGCACTTGAAGAGCTGCGCCGGTACGCTGTTCGGGCTCTGGACGAGCTGCGGCGGTATCTACGTCGGGCTCTTGAGCTGCGGCGATATTTTCGGTGGGCTCTTGATTCTTATATATCATAAAAAAAAGAATGGCCATAACCCCTATCGTGACCACCGGCAAGCGACATATCTATAAAAAAAACACGAAGATGAGACGAGATGATGAAGATATACAGTAGAGTCCGGTTATAGCGACTTTCAAGGGACCGACGATTTTACGTCGTTATACCCGGAAGACGCACTAACCCGTAACGCGACAGGCCGGAGAGGGCGCCCCTAGGTCCTAGGTAAAGGAAAAAATGACAACCTTACAAAATATATATTTTACACTTCATATTTACAGACAGATACAATTAACATATATATACATAACAAAAAAAAAAGACAATTAATTTTCGAAGTGAATGCTGGAAATCTCCGACCATTCCATTTCCAGTTGGTGTTGGTCGAACTCCTCGTCGCACAGGTCCGACCCTCCCTGCGCGAACACCAACAGCCGCCCTGGGTTGCTCATTCTACCAGCTAGGTCTATAAAATTTGTGGCAGAACTGTTTAGGTGCCGCCGCAGCTCGTCAAGAGCTTCAGCGGTAATGTTTTCCGGCACTTGAAGAGCTGCGCCGGTACGCTGTTCGGGCTCTGGACGAGCTGCGGCGGTATCTACGTCGGGCTCTTGAGCTGCGGCGATATTTTCGGTGGGCTCTTGATTCTTATATATCATAAAAAAAAGAATGGCCATAACCCCTATCGTGACCACCGGCAAGCGACATATCTATAAAAAAAACACGAAGATGAGACGAGATGATGAAGATATACAGTAGAGTCCGGTTATAGCGACTTTCAAGGGACCGACGATTTTACGTCGTTATACCCGGAAGACGCACTAACCCGTAACGCGACAGGCCGGAGAGGGCGCCCCTAGGTCCTAGGTAAAGGAAAAAATGACAACCTTACAAAATATATATTTTACACTTCATATTTACAGACAGATACAATTAACATATATATACATAACAAAAAAAAAGACAATTAATTTTCGAAGTGAATGCTGGAAATCTCCGACCATTCCATTTCCAGTTGGTGTTGGTCGAACTCCTCGTCGCACAGGTCCGACCCTCCCTGCGCGAACACCAACAGCCGCCCTGGGTTGCTCATTCTACCAGCTAGGTCTATAAAATTTGTGGCAGAACTGTTTAGGTGCCGCCGCAGCTCGTCAAGAGCTTCAGCGGTAATGTTTTCCGGCACTTGAAGAGCTGCGCCGGTACGCTGTTCGGGCTCTGGACGAGCTGCGGCGGTATCTACGTCGGGCTCTTGAGCTGCGGCGATATTTTCGGTGGGCTCTTGATTCTTATATATCATAAAAAAAAGAATGGCCATAACCCCTATCGTGACCACCGGCAAGCGACATATCTATAAAAAAAACACGAAGATGAGACGAGATGATGAAGATATACAGTAGAGTCCGGTTATAGCGACTTTCAAGGGACCGACGATTTTACGTCGTTATACCCGGAAGACGCACTAACCCGTAACGCGACAGGCCGGAGAGGGCGCCCCTAGGTCCTAGGTAAAGGAAAAAATGACAACCTTACAAAATATATATTTTACACTTCATATTTACAGACAGATACAATTAACATATATATACATAACAAAAAAAAAGACAATTAATTTTCGAAGTGAATGCTGGAAATCTCCGACCATTCCATTTCCAGTTGGTGTTGGTCGAACTCCTCGTCGCACAGGTCCGACCCTCCCTGCGCGAACACCAACAGCCGCCCTGGGTTGCTCATTCTACCAGCTAGGTCTATAAAATTTGTGGCAGAACTGTTTAGGTGCCGCCGCAGCTCGTCAAGAGCTTCAGCGGTAATGTTTTCCGGCACTTGAAGAGCTGCGCCGGTACGCTGTTCGGGCTCTGGACGAGCTGCGGCGGTATCTACGTCGGGCTCTTGAGCTGCGGCGATATTTTCGGTGGGCTCTTGATTCTTATATATCATAAAAAAAAGAATGGCCATAACCCCTATCGTGACCACCGGCAAGCGACATATCTATAAAAAAAAACACGAAGATGAGACGAGATGATGAAGATATACAGTAGAGTCCGGTTATAGCGACTTTCAAGGGACCGACGATTTTACGTCGTTATACCCGGAAGACGCACTAACCCGTAACGCGACAGGCCGGAGAGGGCGCCCCTAGGTCCTAGGTAAAGGAAAAAATGACAACCTTACAAAATATATATTTTACACTTCATATTTACAGACAGATACAATTAACATATATATACATAACAAAAAAAAAGACAATTAATTTTCGAAGTGAATGCTGGAAATCTCCGACCATTCCATTTCCAGTTGGTGTTGGTCGAACTCCTCGTCGCACAGGTCCGACCCTCCCTGCGCGAACACCAACAGCCGCCCTGGGTTGCTCATTCTACCAGCTAGGTCTATAAAATTTGTGGCAGAACTGTTTAGGTGCCGCCGCAGCTCGTCAAGAGCTTCAGCGGTAATGTTTTCCGGCACTTGAAGAGCTGCGCCGGTACGCTGTTCGGGCTCTGGACGAGCTGCGGCGGTATCTACGTCGGGCTCTTGAGCTGCGGCGATATTTTCGGTGGGCTCTTGATTCTTATATATCATAAAAAAAAGAATGGCCATAACCCCTATCGTGACCACCGGCAAGTGACATATCTATAAAAAAAAACACGAAGATGAGACGAGATGATGAAGATATACAGTAGAGTCCGGTTATAGCGACTTTCAAGGGACCGACGATTTTACGTCGTTATACCCGGAAGACGCACTAACCCGTAACGCGACAGGCCGGAGAGGGCGCCCCTAAGTCCTAGGTAAAGGAAAAAATGACAACCTTACAAAATATATATTTTACACTTCATATTTACAGACAGATACAATTAACATATATATACATAACAAAAAAAAAAAGACAATTAATTTTCGAAGTGAATGCTGGAAATCTCCGACCATTCCATTTCCAGTTGGTGTTGGTCGAACTCCTCGTCGCACAGGTCCGACCCTCCCTGCGCGAACACCAACAGCCGCCCTGGGTTGCTCATTCTACCAGCTAGGTCTATAAAATTTGTGGCAGAACTGTTTAGGTGCCGCCGCAGCTCGTCAAGAGCTTCAGCGGTAATGTTTTCCGGCACTTGAAGAGCTGCGCCGGTACGCTGTTCGGGCTCTGGACGAGCTGCGGCGGTATCTACGTCGGGCTCTTGAGCTGCGGCGATATTTTCGGTGGGCTCTTGATTCTTATATATCATAAAAAGAAGAATGGCCATAACCCCTATCGTGACCACCGGCAAGCGACATATCTATAAAAAAAACACGAAGATGAGACGAGATGATGAAGATATACAGTAGAGTCCGGTTATAGCGACTTTCAAGGGACCGACGATTTTACGTCGTTATACCCGGAAGACGCACTAACCCGTAACGCGACAGGCCGGAGAGGGCGCCCCTAAGTCCTAGGTAAAGGAAAAAATGACAACCTTACAAAATATATATTTTACACTTCATATTTACAGACAGATACAATTAACATATATATACATAACAAAAAAAAAAAGACAATTAATTTTCGAAGTGAATGCTGGAAATCTCCGACCATTCCATTTCCAGTTGGTGTTGGTCGAACTCCTCGTCGCACAGGTCCGACCCTCCCTGCGCGAACACCAACAGCCGCCCTGGGTTGCTCATTCTACCAGCTAGGTCTATAAAATTTGTGGCAGAACTGTTTAGGTGCCGCCGCAGCTCGTCAAGAGCTTCAGCGGTAATGTTTTCCGGCACTTGAAGAGCTGCGCCGGTACGCTGTTCGGGCTCTGGACGAGCTGCGGCGGTATCTACGTCGGGCTCTTGAGCTGCGGCGATATTTTCGGTGGGCTCTTGATTCTTATATATCATAAAAAAAAGAATGGCCATAACCCCTATCGTGACCACCGGCAAGCGACATATCTATAAAAAAAAACACGAAGATGAGACGAGATGATGAAGATATACAGTAGAGTCCGGTTATAGCGACTTTCAAGGGACCGACGATTTTACGTCGTTATACCCGGAAGACGCACTAACCCGTAACGCGACAGGCCGGAGAGGGCGCCCCTAGGTCCTAGGTAAAGGAAAAAATGACAACCTTACAAAATATATATTTTACACTTCATATTTACAGACAGATACAATTAACATATATATACATAACAAAAAAAAAAAGACAATTAATTTTCGAAGTGAATGCTGGAAATCTCCGACCATTCCATTTCCAGTTGGTGTTGGTCGAACTCCTCGTCGCACAGGTCCGACCCTCCCTGCGCGAACACCAACAGCCGCCCTGGGTTGCTCATTCTACCAGCTAGGTCTATAAAATTTGTGGCAGAACTGTTTAGGTGCCGCCGCAGCTCGTCAAGAGCTTCAGCGGTAATGTTTTCCGGCACTTGAAGAGCTGCGCCGGTACGCTGTTCGGGCTCTGGACGAGCTGCGGCGGTATCTACGTCGGGCTCTTGAGCTGCGGCGATATTTTCGGTGGGCTCTTGATTCTTATATATCATAAAAAAAAGAATGGCCATAACCCCTATCGTGACCACCGGCAAGCGACATATCTATAAAAAAAACACGAAGATGGGACGAGATGATGAAGATATACAGTAGAGTCCGGTTATAGCGACTTTCAAGGGACCGACGATTTTACGTCGTTATACCCGGAAGACGCACTAACCCGTAACGCGACAGGCCGGAGAGGGCGCCCCTAGGTCCTAGGTAAAGGAAAAAATGACAACCTTACAAAATATATATTTTACACTTCATATTTACAGACAGATACAATGAACATATATATACATAACAAAAAAAAAAAGACAATTAATTTTCGAAGTGAATGCTGGAAATCTCCGACCATTCCATTTCCAGTTGGTGTTGGTCGAACTCCTCGTCGCACAGGTCCGACCCTCCCTGCGCGAACACCAACAGCCGCCCTGGGTTGCTCATTCTACCAGCTAGGTCTATAAAATTTGTGGCAGAACTGTTTAGGTGCCGCCGCAGCTCGTCAAGAGCTTCAGCGGTAATGTTTTCCGGCACTTGAAGAGCTGCGCCGGTACGCTGTTCGGGCTCTGGACGAGCTGCGGCGGTATCTACGTCGGGCTCTTGAGCTGCGGCGATATTTTCGGTGGGCTCTTGATTCTTATATATCATAAAAAAAAGAATGGCCATAACCCCTATCGTGACCACCGGCAAGCGACATATCTATAAAAAAAACACGAAGATGAGACGAGATGATGAAGATATACAGTAGAGTCCGGTTATAGCGACTTTCAAGGGACCGACGATTTTACGTCGTTATACCCGGAAGACGCACTAACCCGTAACGCGACAGGCCGGAGAGGGCGCCCCTAGGTCCTAGGTAAAGGAAAAAATGACAACCTTACAAAATATATATTTTACACTTCATATTTACAGACAGATACAATTAACATATATATACATAACAAAAAAAAAAGACAATTAATTTTCGAAGTGAATGCTGGAAATCTCCGACCATTCCATTTCCAGTTGGTGTTGGTCGAACTCCTCGTCGCACAGGTCCGACCCTCCCTGCGCGAACACCAACAGCCGCCCTGGGTTGCTCATTCTACCAGCTAGGTCTATAAAATTTGTGGCAGAACTGTTTAGGTGCCGCCGCAGCTCGTCAAGAGCTTCAGCGGTAATGTTTTCCGGCACTTGAAGAGCTGCGCCGGTACGCTGTTCGGGCTCTGGACGAGCTGCGGCGGTATCTACGTCGGGCTCTTGAGCTGCGGCGATATTTTCGGTGGGCTCTTGATTCTTATATATCATAAAAAAAAGAATGGCCATAACCCCTATCGTGACCACCGGCAAGCGACATATCTATAAAAAAAACACGAAGATGAGACGAGATGATGAAGATATACAGTAGAGTCCGGTTATAGCGACTTTCAAGGGACCGACGATTTTACGTCGTTATACCCGGAAGACGCACTAACCCGTAACGCGACAGGCCGGAGAGGGCGCCCCTAAGTCCTAGGTAAAGGAAAAAATGACAACCTTACAAAATATATATTTTACACTTCATATTTACAGACAGATACAATTAACATATATATACATAACAAAAAAAAAAAGACAATTAATTTTCGAAGTGAATGCTGGAAATCTCCGACCATTCCATTTCCAGTTGGTGTTGGTCGAACTCCTCGTCGCACAGGTCCGACCCTCCCTGCGCGAACACCAACAGCCGCCCTGGGTTGCTCATTCTACCAGCTAGGTCTATAAAATTTGTGGCAGAACTGTTTAGGTGCCGCCGCAGCTCGTCAAGAGCTTCAGCGGTAATGTTTTCCGGCACTTGAAGAGCTGCGCCGGTACGCTGTTCGGGCTCTGGACGAGCTGCGGCGGTATCTACGTCGGGCTCTTGAGCTGCGGCGATATTTTCGGTGGGCTCTTGATTCTTATATATCATAAAAAGAAGAATGGCCATAACCCCTATCGTGACCACCGGCAAGCGACATATCTATAAAAAAAACACGAAGATGAGACGAGATGATGAAGATATACAGTAGAGTCCGGTTATAGCGACTTTCAAGGGACCGACGATTTTACGTCGTTATACCCGGAAGACGCACTAACCCGTAACGCGACAGGCCGGAGAGGGCGCCCCTAAGTCCTAGGTAAAGGAAAAAATGACAACCTTACAAAATATATATTTTACACTTCATATTTACAGACAGATACAATTAACATATATATACATAACAAAAAAAAAAAGACAATTAATTTTCGAAGTGAATGCTGGAAATCTCCGACCATTCCATTTCCAGTTGGTGTTGGTCGAACTCCTCGTCGCACAGGTCCGACCCTCCCTGCGCGAACACCAACAGCCGCCCTGGGTTGCTCATTCTACCAGCTAGGTCTATAAAATTTGTGGCAGAACTGTTTAGGTGCCGCAGCAGCTCGTCAAGAGCTTCAGCGGTAATGTTTTCCGGCACTTGAAGAGCTGCGCCGGTACGCTGTTCGGGCTCTGGACGAGCTGCGGCGGTATCTACGTCGGGCTCTTGAGCTGCGGCGATATTTTCGGTGGGCTCTTGATTCTTATATATCATAAAAAGAAGAATGGCCATAACCCCTATCGTGACCACCGGCAAGCGACATATCTATAAAAAAAACACGAAGATGAGACGAGATGATGAAGATATACAGTAGAGTCCGGTTATAGCGACTTTCAAGGGACCGACGATTTTACGTCGTTATACCCGGAAGACGCACTAACCCGTAACGCGACAGGCCGGAGAGGGCGCCCCTAAGTCCTAGGTAAAGGAAAAAATGACAACCTTACAAAATATATATTTTACACTTCATATTTACAGACAGATACAATTAACATATATATAAATAACAAAAAAAAAAAGACAATTAATTTTCGAAGTGAATGCTGGAAATCTCCGACCATTCCATTTCCAGTTGGTGTTGGTCGAACTCCTCGTCGCACAGGTCCGACCCTCCCTGCGCGAACACCAACAGCCGCCCTGGGTTGCTCATTCTACCAGCTAGGTCTATAAAATTTGTGGCAGAACTGTTTAGGTGCCGCCGCAGCTCGTCAAGAGCTTCAGCGGTAATGTTTTCCGGCACTTGAAGAGCTGCGCCGGTACGCTGTTCGGGCTCTGGACGAGCTGCGGCGGTATCTACGTCGGGCTCTTGAGCTGCGGCGATATTTTCGGTGGGCTCTTGATTCTTATATATCATAAAAAAAAGAATGGCCATAACCCCTATCGTGACCACCGGCAAGCGACATATCTATAAAAAAAACACGAAGATGAGACGAGATGATGAAGATATACAGTAGAGTCCGGTTATAGCGACTTTCAAGGGACCGACGATTTTACGTCGTTATACCCGGAAGACGCACTAACCCGTAACGCGACAGGCCGGAGAGGGCGCCCCTAGGTCCTAGGTAAAGGAAAAAATGACAACCTTACAAAATATATATTTTACACTTCATATTTACAGACAGATACAATGAACATATATATACATAACAAAAAAAAAAAGACAATTAATTTTCGAAGTGAATGCTGGAAATCTCCGACCATTCCATTTCCAGTTGGTGTTGGTCGAACTCCTCGTCGCACAGGTCCGACCCTCCCTGCGCGAACACCAACAGCCGCCCTGGGTTGCTCATTCTACCAGCTAGGTCTATAAAATTTGTGGCAGAACTGTTTAGGTGCCGCCGCAGCTCGTCAAGAGCTTCAGCGGTAATGTTTTCCGGCACTTGAAGAGCTGCGCCGGTACGCTGTTCGGGCTCTGGACGAGCTGCGGCGGTATCTACGTCGGGCTCTTGAGCTGCGGCGATATTTTCGGTGGGCTCTTGATTCTTATATATCATAAAAAAAAGAATGGCCATAACCCCTATCGTGACCACCGGCAAGCGACATATCTATAAAAAAAACACGAAGATGAGACGAGATGATGAAGATATACAGTAGAGTCCGGTTATAGCGACTTTCAAGGGACCGACGATTTTACGTCGTTATACCCGGAAGACGCACTAACCCGTAACGCGACAGGCCGGAGAGGGCGCCCCTAGGTCCTAGGTAAAGGAAAAAATGACAACCTTACAAAATATATATTTTACACTTCATATTTACAGACAGATACAATTAACATATATATACATAACAAAAAAAAAAGACAATTAATTTTCGAAGTGAATGCTGGAAATCTCCGACCATTCCATTTCCAGTTGGTGTTGGTCGAACTCCTCGTCGCACAGGTCCGACCCTCCCTGCGCGAACACCAACAGCCGCCCTGGGTTGCTCATTCTACCAGCTAGGTCTATAAAATTTGTGGCAGAACTGTTTAGGTGCCGCCGCAGCTCGTCAAGAGCTTCAGCGGTAATGTTTTCCGGCACTTGAAGAGCTGCGCCGGTACGCTGTTCGGGCTCTGGACGAGCTGCGGCGGTATCTACGTCGGCCTCTTGAGCTGCGGCGATATTTTCGGTGGGCTCTTGATTCTTATATATCATAAAAAAAAGAATGGCCATAACCCCTATCGTGACCACCGGCAAGCGACATATCTATAAAAAAAACACGAAGATGAGACGAGATGATGAAGATATACAGTAGAGTCCGGTTATAGCGACTTTCAAGGGACCGACGATTTTACGTCGTTATACCCGGAAGACGCACTAACCCGTAACGCGACAGGCCGGAGAGGGCGCCCCTAGGTCCTAGGTAAAGGAAAAAATGACAACCTTACAAAATATATATTTTACACTTCATATTTACAGACAGATACAATTAACATATATATACATAACAAAAAAAAAAAGACAATTAATTTTCGAAGTGAATGCTGGAAATCTCCGACCATTCCATTTCCAGTTGGTGTTGGTCGAACTCCTCGTCGCACAGGTCCGACCCTCCCTGCGCGAACACCAACAGCCGCCCTGGGTTGCTCATTCTACCAGCTAGGTCTATAAAATTTGTGGCAGAACTGTTTAGGTGCCGCCGCAGCTCGTCAAGAGCTTCAGCGGTAATGTTTTCCGGCACTTGAAGAGCTGCGCCGGTACGCTGTTCGGGCTCTGGACGAGCTGCGGCGGTATCTACGTCGGGCTCTTGAGCTGCGGCGATATTTTCGGTGGGCTCTTGATTCTTATATATCATAAAAAGAAGAATGGCCATAACCCCTATCGTGACCACCGGCAAGCGACATATCTATAAAAAAAACACGAAGATGAGACGAGATGATGAAGATATACAGTAGAGTCCGGTTATAGCGACTTTCAAGGGACCGACGATTTTACGTCGTTATACCCGGAAGACGCACTAACCCGTAACGCGACAGGCCGGAGAGGGCGCCCCTAAGTCCTAGGTAAAGGAAAAAATGACAACCTTACAAAATATATATTTTACACTTCATATTTACAGACAGATACAATTAACATATATATACATAACAAAAAAAAAAAGACAATTAATTTTCGAAGTGAATGCTGGAAATCTCCGACCATTCCATTTCCAGTTGGTGTTGGTCGAACTCCTCGTCGCACAGGTCCGACCCTCCCTGCGCGAACACCAACAGCCGCCCTGGGTTGCTCATTCTACCAGCTAGGTCTATAAAATTTGTGGCAGAACTGTTTAGGTGCCGCCGCAGCTCGTCAAGAGCTTCAGCGGTAATGTTTTCCGGCACTTGAAGAGCTGCGCCGGTACGCTGTTCGGGCTCTGGACGAGCTGCGGCGGTATCTACGTCGGGCTCTTGAGCTGCGGCGATATTTTCGGTGGGCTCTTGATTCTTATATATCATAAAAAGAAGAATGGCCATAACCCCTATCGTGACCACCGGCAAGCGACATATCTATAAAAAAAACACGAAGATGAGACGAGATGATGAAGATATACAGTAGAGTCCGGTTATAGCGACTTTCAAGGGACCGACGATTTTACGTCGTTATACCCGGAAGACGCACTAACCCGTAACGCGACAGGCCGGAGAGGGCGCCCCTAAGTCCTAGGTAAAGGAAAAAATGACAACCTTACAAAATATATATTTTACACTTCATATTTACAGACAGATACAATTAACATATATATACATAACAAAAAAAAAAAAGACAATTAATTTTCGAAGTGAATGCTGGAAATCTCCGACCATTCCATTTCCAGTTGGTGTTGGTCGAACTCCTCGTCGCACAGGTCCGACCCTCCCTGCGCGAACACCAACAGCCGCCCTGGGTTGCTCATTCTACCAGCTAGGTCTATAAAATTTGTGGCAGAACTGTTTAGGTGCCGCCGCAGCTCGTCAAGAGCTTCAGCGGTAATGTTTTCCGGCACTTGAAGAGCTGCGCCGGTACGCTGTTCGGGCTCTGGACGAGCTGCGGCGGTATCTACGTCGGGCTCTTGAGCTGCGGCGATATTTTCGGTGGGCTCTTGATTCTTATATATCATAAAAAAAAGAATGGCCATAACCCCTATCGTGACCACCGGCAAGCGACATATCTATAAAAAAAACACGAAGATGAGACGAGATGATGAAGATATACAGTAGAGTCCGGTTATAGCGACTTTCAAGGGACCGACGATTTTACGTCGTTATACCCGGAAGACGCACTAACCCGTAACGCGACAGGCCGGAGAGGGCGCCCCTAGGTCCTAGGTAAAGGAAAAAATGACAACCTTACAAAATATATATTTTACACTTCATATTTACAGACAGATACAATTAACATATATATACATAACAAAAAAAAAAGACAATTAATTTTCGAAGTGAATGCTGGAAATCTCCGACCATTCCATTTCCAGTTGGTGTTGGTCGAACTCCTCGTCGCACAGGTCCGACCCTCCCTGCGCGAACACCAACAGCCGCCCTGGGTTGCTCATTCTACCAGCTAGGTCTATAAAATTTGTGGCAGAACTGTTTAGGTGCCGCCGCAGCTCGTCAAGAGCTTCAGCGGTAATGTTTTCCGGCACTTGAAGAGCTGCGCCGGTACGCTGTTCGGGCTCTGGACGAGCTGCGGCGGTATCTACGTCGGGCTCTTGAGCTGCGGCGATATTTTCGGTGGGCTCTTGATTCTTATATATCATAAAAAGAAGAATGGCCATAACCCCTATCGTGACCACCGGCAAGCGACATATCTATAAAAAAAACACGAAGATGAGACGAGATGATGAAGATATACAGTAGAGTCCGGTTATAGCGACTTTCAAGGGACCGACGATTTTACGTCGTTATACCCGGAAGACGCACTAACCCGTAACGCGACAGGCCGGAGAGGGCGCCCCTAAGTCCTAGGTAAAGGAAAAAATGACAACCTTACAAAATATATATTTTACACTTCATATTTACAGACAGATACAATTAACATATATATACATAACAAAAAAAAAAAGACAATTAATTTTCGAAGTGAATGCTGGAAATCTCCGACCATTCCATTTCCAGTTGGTGTTGGTCGAACTCCTCGTCGCACAGGTCCGACCCTCCCTGCGCGAACACCAACAGCCGCCCTGGGTTGCTCATTCTACCAGCTAGGTCTATAAAATTTGTGGCAGAACTGTTTAGGTGCCGCCGCAGCTCGTCAAGAGCTTCAGCGGTAATGTTTTCCGGCACTTGAAGAGCTGCGCCGGTACGCTGTTCGGGCTCTGGACGAGCTGCGGCGGTATCTACGTCGGGCTCTTGAGCTGCGGCGATATTTTCGGTGGGCTCTTGATTCTTATATATCATAAAAAAAAGAATGGCCATAACCCCTATCGTGACCACCGGCAAGCGACATATCTATAAAAAAAAACACGAAGATGAGACGAGATGATGAAGATATACAGTAGAGTCCGGTTATAGCGACTTTCAAGGGACCGACGATTTTACGTCGTTATACCCGGAAGACGCACTAACCCGTAACGCGACAGGCCGGAGAGGGCGCCCCTAGGTCCTAGGTAAAGGAAAAAATGACAACCTTACAGAATATATATTTTACACTTCATATTTACAGACAGATACAATTAACATATATATACATAACAAAAAAAAAAAGACAATTAATTTTCGAAGTGAATGCTGGAAATCTCCGACCATTCCATTTCCAGTTGGTGTTGGTCGAACTCCTCGTCGCACAGGTCCGACCCTCCCTGCGCGAACACCAACAGCCGCCCTGGGTTGCTCATTCTACCAGCTAGGTCTATAAAATTTGTGGCAGAACTGTTTAGGTGCCGCCGCAGCTCGTCAAGAGCTTCAGCGGTAAAGTTTTCCGGCACTTGAAGAGCTGCGCCGGTACGCTGTTCGGGCTCTGGACGAGCTGCGGCGGTATCTACGTCGGGCTCTTGAGCTGCGGCGATATTTTCGGTGGGCTCTTGATTCTTATATATCATAAAAAAAAGAATGGCCATAACCCCTATCGTGACCACCGGCAAGCGACATATCTATAAAAAAAAACACGAAGATGAGACGAGATGATGAAGATATACAGTAGAGTCCGGTTATAGCGACTTTCAAGGGACCGACGATTTTACGTCGTTATACCCGGAAGACGCACTAACCCGTAACGCGACAGGCCGGAGAGGGCGCCCCTAGGTCCTAGGTAAAGGAAAAAATGACAACCTTACAAAATATATATTTTACACTTCATATTTACAGACAGATACAATTAACATATATATACATAACAAAATAAAAAAGACAATTAATTTTCGAAGTGAATGCTGGAAATCTCCGACCATTCCATTTCCAGTTGGTGTTGGTCGAACTCCTCGTCGCACAGGTCCGACCCTCCCTGCGCGAACACCAACAGCCGCCCTGGGTTGCTCATTCTACCAGCTAGGTCTATAAAATTTGTGGCAGAACTGTTTAGGTGCCGCCGCAGCTCGTCAAGAGCTTCAGCGGTAATGTTTTCCGGCACTTGAAGAGCCGCGCCGGTACGCTGTTCGGGCTCTGGACGAGCTGCGGCGGTATCTACGTCGGGCTCTTGAGCTGCGGCGATTTTTTCGGTGGGCTCTTGATTCTTATATATCATAAAAAAAAGAATGGCCATAACCCCTATCGTGACCACCGGCAAGCGACATATCTATAAAAAAAACACGAAGATGAGACGAGATGATGAAGATATACAGTAGAGTCCGGTTATAGCGACTTTCAAGGGACCGACGATTTTACGTCGTTATACCCGGAAGACGCACTAACCCGTAACGCGACAGGCCGGAGAGGGCGCCCCTAGGTCCTAGGTAAAGGAAAAAATGACAACCTTACAAAATATATATTTTACACTTCATATTTACAGACATACAATTAACATATATATACATAAAAAAAAAAGACAATTAATTTTCGAAGTGAATGCTGGAAATCTCCGACCATTCCATTTCCAGTTGGTGTTGGTCGAACTCCTCGTCGCACAGGTCCGACCCTCCCTGCGCGAACACCAACAGCCGCCCTGGGTTGCTCATTCTACCAGCTAGGTCTATAAAATTTGTGGCAGAACTGTTTAGGTGCCGCCGCAGCTCGTCAAGAGCTTCAGCGGTAATGTTTTCCGGCACTTGAAGAGCTGCGCCGGTACGCTGTTCGGGCTCTGGACGAGCTGCGGCGGTATCTACGTCGGGCTCTTGAGCTGCGGCGATATTTTCGGTGGGCTCTTGATTCTTATATATCATAAAAAAAAGAATGGCCATAACCCCTATCGCGACCACCGGCAAGCGACATATCTATAAAAAAAACACGAAGATGAGACGAGATGATGAAGATATACAGTAGAGTCCGGTTATAGCGACTTTCAAGGGACCGACGATTTTACGTCGTTATACCCGGAAGACGCACTAACCCGTAACGCGACAGGCCGGAGAGGGCGCCCCTAGGTCCTAGGTAAAGGAAAAAATGACAACCTTACAAAATATATATTTTACACTTCATATTTACAGACAGATACAATTAAAATATATATACATAACAAAATAAAAAAGACAATTAATTTTCGAAGTGAATGCTGGAAATCTCCGACCATTCCATTTCCAGTTGGTGTTGGTCGAACTCCTCGTCGCACAGGTCCGACCCTCCCTGCGCGAACACCAACAGCCGCCCTGGGTTGCTCATTCTACCAGCTAGGTCTATAAAATTTGTGGCAGAACTGTTTAGGTGCCGCCGCAGCTCGTCAAGAGCTTCAGCGGTAATGTTTTCCGGCACTTGAAGAGCTGCGCCGGTACGCTGTTCGGGCTCTGGACGAGCTGCGGCGGTATCTACGTCGGGCTCTTGAGCTGCGGCGATATTTTCGGTGGGCTCTTGATTCTTATATATCATAAAAAAAAGAATGGCCATAACCCCTATCGCGACCACCGGCAAGCGACATATCTATAAAAAAAACACGAAGATGAGACGAGATGATGAAGATATACAGTAGAGTCCGGTTATAGCGACTTTCAAGGGACCGACGATTTTACGTCGTTATACCCGGAAGACGCACTAACCCGTAACGCGACAGGCCGGAGAGGGCGCCCCTAGGTCCTAGGTAAAGGAAAAAATGACAACCTTACAAAATATATATTTTACACTTCATATTTACAGACAGATACAATTAACATATATATACATAACAAAATAAAAAAGACAATTAATTTTCGAAGTGAATGCTGGAAATCTCCGACCATTCCATTTCCAGTTGGTGTTGGTCGAACTCCTCGTCGCACAGGTCCGACCCTCCCTGCGCGAACACCAACAGCCGCCCTGGGTTGCTCATTCTACCAGCTAGGTCTATAAAATTTGTGGCAGAACTGTTTAGGTGCCGCCGCAGCTCGTCAAGAGCTTCAGCGGTAATGTTTTCCGGCACTTGAAGAGCTGCGCCGGTACGCTGTTCGGGCTCTGGACGAGCTGCGGCGGTATCTACGTCGGGCTCTTGAGCTGCGGCGATATTTTCGGTGGGCTCTTGATTCTTATATATCATAAAAAAAAGAATGGCCATAACCCCTATCGTGACCACCGGCAAGCGACATATCTATAAAAAAAACACGAAGATGAGACGAGATGATGAAGATATACAGTAGAGTCCGGTTATAGCGACTTTCAAGGGACCGACGATTTTACGTCGTTATACCCGGAAGACGCACTAACCCGTAACGCGACAGGCCGGAGAGGGCGCCCCTAGGTCCTAGGTAAAGGAAAAAATGACAACCTTACAAAATATATATTTTACACTTCATATTTACAGACAGATACAATTAACATATATATACATAACAAAAAAAAAAAGACAATTAATTTTCGAAGTGAATGCTGGAAATCTCCGACCATTCCATTTCCAGTTGGTGTTGGTCGAACTCCTCGTCGCACAGGTCCGACCCTCCCTGCGCGAACACCAACAGCCGCCCTGGGTTGCTCATTCTACCAGCTAGGTCTATAAAATTTGTGGCAGAACTGTTTAGGTGCCGCCGCAGCTCGTCAAGAGCTTCAGCGGTAATGTTTTCCGGCACTTGAAGAGCTGCGCCGGTACGCTGTTCGGGCTCTGGACGTGCTGCGACGGTATCTACGTCGGGCTCTTGATTCTTATATGTCATAAAAAAAAGAATGGCCATAACCCCTATCGTGACCACCGGCAAGCGACATATCTATAAAAAAAAACACGAAGATGAGACGAGATGATGAAGATATACAGTAGAGTCCGGTTATAGCGACTTTCAAGGGACCGACGATTTTACGTCGTTATACCCGGAAGACGCACTAACCCGTAACGCGACAGGCCGGAGAGGGCGCCCCTAGGTCCTAGGTAAAGGAAAAAATGACAACCTTACAAAATATATATTTTACACTTCATATTTACAGACATACAATTAACATATATATACATAAAAAAAAAAGACAATTAATTTTCGAAGTGAATGCTGGAAATCTCCGACCATTCCATTTCCAGTTGGTGTTGGTCGAACTCCTCGTCGCACAGGTCCGACCCTCCCTGCGCGAACACCAACAGCCGCCCTGGGTTGCTCATTCTACCAGCTAGGTCTATAAAATTTGTGGCAGAACTGTTTAGGTGCCGCCGCAGCTCGTCAAGAGCTTCAGCGGTAATGTTTTCCGGCACTTGAAGAGCTGCGCCGGTACGCTGTTCGGGCTCTGGACGAGCTGCGGCGGTATCTACGTCGGGCTCTTGAGCTGCGGCGATATTTTCGGTGGGCTCTTGATTCTTATATATCATAAAAAAAAGAATGGCCATAACCCCTATCGCGACCACCGGCAAGCGACATATCTATAAAAAAAACACGAAGATGAGACGAGATGATGAAGATATACAGTAGAGTCCGGTTATAGCGACTTTCAAGGGACCGACGATTTTACGTCGTTATACCCGGAAGACGCACTAACCCGTAACGCGACAGGCCGGAGAGGGCGCCCCTAGGTCCTAGGTAAAGGAAAAAATGACAACCTTACAAAATATATATTTTACACTTCATATTTACAGACAGATACAATTAACATATATATACATAACAAAAAAAAAAGACAATTAATTTTCGAAGTGAATGCTGGAAATCTCCGACCATTCCATTTCCAGTTGGTGTTGGTCGAACTCCTCGTCGCACAGGTCCGACCCTCCCTGCGCGAACACCAACAGCCGCCCTGGGTTGCTCATTCTACCAGCTAGGTCTATAAAATTTGTGGCAGAACTGTTTAGGTGCCGCCGCAGCTCGTCAAGAGCTTCAGCGGTAATGTTTTCCGGCACTTGAAGAGCTGCGCCGGTACGCTGTTCGGGCTCTGGACGTGCTGCGACGGTATCTACGTCGGGCTCTTGATTCTTATATGTCATAAAAAAAAGAATGGCCATAACCCCTATCGTGACCACCGGCAAGCGACATATCTATAAAAAAAAACACGAAGATGAGACGAGATGATGAAGATATACAGTAGAGTCCGGTTATAGCGACTTTCAAGGGACCGACGATTTTACGTCGTTATACCCGGAAGACGCACTAACCCGTAACGCGACAGGCCGGAGAGGGCGCCCCTAGGTCCTAGGTAAAGGAAAAAATGACAACCTTACAAAATATATATTTTACACTTCATATTTACAGACAGATACAATTAACATATATATATGTCGGGGATGGGGGGTCAATGTTATCGGCCATGTTAGTTTCCTTTTCTTTTCTAAGCGCAGTGAGTCGCAATGACTAAGTAGTTCGTCCGCTTTCCTTCACAGTCTCGCTCGAACTGACTTGCACTTTTCCCTTTCTCTACTTTCCTCGTCCTTCTCTACTCGTCATTGCGCCACACTCGGTAGGGAATACTCTCTTCATCCCCACCACGCTCTTTCTTAATAAGTTCTCTTCCTTTTCTCTCGTTACTTATTTTACTCTTCATTTATTTCTATATTCGATACACTTAGAGTCTTACAAATAGTAATTACATTTGACATTTCAAAGTAATCTCCGACACGGCCTTCCTGACTATAACACGACCTCGTGTTGCTTAGTTCTACATAAAATTGGCCTCAACCTTCATTGCCATAACTTCGCAATAATCATCACTTAGCTTCTTTACTCATACTGCTCTACATAACTCTTCAATTTCAATTAGCTTACACTTCTAGTGTCTTCAAACGTTGGTTTGGCGGGATAATCTTTTACGACCATAGAGTACACGCTCTCTTCCGCACAAACCCAACAGTTTGGATATCAATTTTGCATTCCATCAGACATTAACTTAGCAGGATATTCCTTAACACACCGTTTAGAGTACACGCTCTCTTCCGCTCAAGTTCAATCGTCTGGATACCACTGTACCAAACTCTTGCCAGGCTCTTGCTGCACACTTTGCAACGCTCACACGCACCTTTTGCGTCACGGTCTCTCTGGACCCTCATAGCCTTATATTCCACCAACGAGTGCCTCAATCAGCGATCTCTCGCTTACACTTCCAGTGTCTTCAAATGTTAGTTTGGCGGGATAATCTTTCACGACCATAGAGTACATGCTCTCTTCCGCACAAACCCAACAGTTTGGATATCCATCAGACATTAACTTAGCAGGCTATTCCTTAACACATCAATTAGAGTACACGCTCTCTTCTGCTCAAGTTCAATCGTCTGGCTACCACACACACATACCACAGTACCGGACTCTTGCCGCACCTTAGCGACGCTTCACACAATCATTCAAATTTAGTCCCTGTGTATGGCACCACCTCAACCATCTTAAAATAGAGATTTTATGATACCTACGAGTGCCTCAGTCGGCGATCTCTCGCATTCATCTGCATCTACCTCAACAGGCATCGCAGGCAACTACTTAAAATTTCGCTTACTCGACAAATTTCTCAAAACATATCGGCCACCATCAAGCTTTTCTATAATGACAAAGGGTCCTCTTCGGATCCAGCTCTGTTTGGTGCCGTTCTTCATCTTAATTTTCCATCTTCATTCCTTTATCCTTTTCTTTGTTTCCTTTCTCATTCTTAACAACTCTTCCATTTTAAATTGATCTTGCCTTCAATCTTAGTGCTCTTCCTTTTGCACCATTTTACCGACAGCTCAGCAAAACACGACTTTAAACTTTTCTTTGTCTATACTTTTCTCTGTCATGTGGTGGTAACAAGCCCAGAGGATGGGTCCGATTGGCATCTCTTAAGGCCTTGCATTGATTGCACTACTAACTGTGCAGTTCGCCGCAAGTTGCACCCTGCCAAGAGCATCTTGCCATTACCTCTGATGTCCTGGTATCCAGCCAGATGACTACTTTAGAGTTTTACACATTATACAACTTTCAACAATCTTTAAACTTAGTCATTTCCAAAAACATTGATAAATTTTGCTGAGTCTATTTTTATTTCAACCCAAATACATAACGGATCTATAACTTTGATTAATAATCAACCAACAAAATTTTAGTGACACTACTGGCAGACAACATTACCTCACACCTCTCTGTATTATTACTTTTTTTTAAACCCCTCTTCGTAACTCAATTTAATTTCAATTATCTTTAGTTGTTTATAAACTATATCAATAAGTCCTGAAATCAGTCACGTGAATTCTGGACACAAAAATAAATCCACATACTCTATTTTAAAATCATACGATTTTAAGTATGACCACCGATAATGCACTTAATTTCAATATTTTCCGCAATGATTACATTTGCAGTCAGTATAGACTACGAACTCTCATCTGAGCAAATAATGTCAAAAATGTTAGAATAATAGTACGCCAACCAATGTTTCCAATTCATATGAAGGCTACTTGGACTCCACAAGACACATAGTTCTACCAATATACTCCACCAACATAAGGGTCTCCATTAATTAATTAATTATTAGTATTGGAACATATCCACAAGAGCTTACACCTGTCAACCAAATAACGATTACAGGCTCACTTGTAATAGCACTAAAAACGTTCGTTATAATTTCTTAAAATCGTAATTTCGCGTAAAGGTACTTGAAGTTAAAGAATCGGTTTCCCTATCTGAGAAAATCGGACACAAATTTTTAAAAATAAGACGCCAATTCAATAAATGGTCTTACGCCTAATTACACCGATTGAAAGGACAAATTTTTAACGTAAGAATTTTCTAGGAATTGGGTCTGATTTCTCTACCGCGCACCTCATAGCCCAGACACTGCGTAGTAGGTTCGAGAAACCCACATTTGGCAACGTTAAATGAAAACCCTGGTACATTCAACATATAATACAATTTTCAGTCCTCGGGAAGCCCAATCTTCCGAGCCTGCCATGACCAACACGTCATCCATGCAAACCATCGCAAACAATTATACTAAACCCCAAATGCTTCAACAATTACATCATAAATATAGGAGACGCATTCTTCAGTTCAAGCTGCACTGCTAAAGATTCATATTGACCCTCCGTGGTCACAAACGCAGTTCTTTCTATCGAATCTGAAATCAATGGCAAGGGACATCTATCAGATACTGTATTTGTGTGTAGTTCTTTATAATCGATGCACAATCTCTCACTACCATCCTTTTTTTTTTTTTTTTTGTAATCATTAACATTGGGCTAGCGAAAGGAGAACAACCAGGTCTTATTAATTTTGCTTCCAACATTTGCTGAATTTTCTCCCTTACTATTTGCTTCTCGTTCTCACTGAAGCGATACACTGTCTCTGAACCGTTTTATTTATGTTTTATTTATTTACAGTTTGAGTTCTATAAATATCGAATTTGTTACTTTGTAAAGTAACTCCAAAACCACGTTGAAAAATATCTTGTCCAATTATCATGTCATATTTAAGGCAATTTTCATCAACTACGTGAAACAACAATTCAAATTTAAATCCTGAAATTTTTACGGTGGACAGAATTTGCTTATTGCTTTTGACAACATTGTCACCTATGCCTCTCAACACTACCAGATTATGGAATCTCTTTCCGGCAAGGTTCTCGCTGATGCTTTCTTTCACCAACGAGCATTCGGAACCCGAATCGAAGAAAAATGGAAACCGCTCACCAGATTGTATTGCAGTTCCCTTAGGCTGAAGTACCGCACACATGTCCACTCTCTTCTCGATGTTTATATTCGCTGTTGCTGTCCCCTTAGTACACACTGATGCAATGTGACCAATGTTGCCACACCTATAACACGTCACGGCTTGTCTGCTGTTGCTAAGGGCTGTTCTCGTCTCATTTCTTTCCTCTGCTTTTCTCTTGCGGCACTCCATTGCTTTGTGTCCAAGTTTTCCACAACTATGGCATCTTATCGGCGTTTGCGTCTTGAACCTCTTCTTTTCCGGGCCTTGCTCCATTCCAGAGTATTCAGATTTTTTTGCGAACGTATGAGCTTTCAGTTGTTGTTGTAGCTCCGCACGTGTTTTTAGATTTGTTGTAAACACTAATCTCTGCAGTCTGGAATCAATTTGGGATGTATGAGCTAGGACCAACGATACAGCAATTTCTTCGTGCGTCATTCCTTTCCACTTGGTCAAGAGTGATGTAACCAACCGGCTGGAGTACACGGAGAGGCATTCTTCATTCTTCGCTCATCCCAGGGTAGCAAATTTGCGACAGCCACTGCGATGCGCTACCGTGAAGCGACTTGCTGAGCGTCATTACCAAGGATGCACCTTCTTGCGGATGTTCAGATAAAATCATGTTCGCCGTTTTGCACCATGCTGCTGCGTCTGCGTCGGCAGCTTCAGGGTCGAAAGATGGTAGCACTGCAGAAACGGCACGTGCGCCAGGCGTCGACGTGGACTGTGCAGCTTTCAAAAGTTCTGCAATCACTTTGCTTTGCGCTTCCAGAAGTGTGCGCCAGCCATTATCCGGGTTGTCTTGTAGGGGTGGTAATCCCACTTCTGATGTCGGGGATGGGGGGTCAATGTTATCGGCCATGTTAGTTTCCTTTTCTTTTCTAAGCGCAGTGAGTCGCAATGACTAAGTAGTTCGTCCGCTTTCCTTCACAGTCTCGCTCGAACTGACTTGCACTTTTCCCTTTCTCTACTTTCCTCGTCCTTCTCTACTCGTCATTGCGCCACACTCGGTAGGGAATACTCTCTTCATCCCCACCACGCTCTTTCTTAATAAGTTCTCTTCCTTTTCTCTCGTTACTTATTTTACTCTTCATTTATTTCTATATTCGATACACTTAGAGTCTTACAAATAGTAATTACATTTGACATTTCAAAGTAATCTCCGACATATACATAACAAAAAAAAAAGACAATTAATTTTCGAAGTGAATGCTGGAAATCTCCGACCATTCCATTTCCAGTTGGTGTTGGTCGAACTCCTCGTCGCACAGGTCCGACCCTCCCTGCGCGAACACCAACAGCCGCCCTGGGTTGCTCATTCTACCAGCTAGGTCTATAAAATTTGTGGCAGAACTGTTTAGGTGCCGCCGCAGCTCGTCAAGAGCTTCAGCGGTAATGTTTTCCGGCACTTGAAGAGCTGCGCCGGTACGCTGTTCGGGCTCTGGACGAGCTGCGGCGGTATCTACGTCGGGCTCTTGAGCTGCGGCGATATTTTCGGTGGGCTCTTGATTCTTATATATCATAAAAAAAAGAATGGCCATAACCCCTATCGTGAGCACTGGCAAGCGACATATCTATAAAAAAAAACACGAAGATGAGACGAGATGATGAAGATATACAGTAGAGTCCGGTTATAGCGACTTTCAAGGGACCGACGATTTTACGTCGTTATACCCGGAAGACGCACTAACCCGTAACGCGACAGGCCGGAGAGGGCGCCCCTAGCTCCTAGGTAAAGGAAAAAATGAGAACCTTACAAAATATATATTTTACACTTCATATTTACAGACAGATACAATTAACATATATATACATAACAAAAAAAAAAAAGACAATTAATTTTCGAAGTGAATGCTGGAAATCTCCGACCATTCCATTTCCAGTTGGTGTTGGTCGAACTCCTCGTCGCACAGGTCCGACCCTCCCTGCGCGAACACCAACAGCCGCCCTGGGTTGCTCATTCTACCAGCTAGGTCTATAAAATTTGTGGCAGAACTGTTTAGGTGCCGCCGCAGCTCGTCAAGAGCTTCAGCGGTAATGTTTTCCGGCACTTGAAGAGCTGCGCCGGTACGCTGTTCGGGCTCTGGACGAGCTGCGGCGGTATCTACGTCGGGCTCTTGAGCTGCGGCGATATTTTCGGTGGGCTCTTGATTCTTATATATCATAAAAAAAAGAATGGCCATAACCCCTATCGTGACCACCGGCAAGCGACATATCTATAAAAAAAACACGAAGATGAGACGAGATGATGAAGATATACAGTAGAGTCCGGTTATAGCGACTTTCAAGGGACCGACGATTTTACGTCGTTATACCCGGAAGACGCACTAACCCGTAACGCGACAGGCCGGAGAGGGCGCCCCTAGGTCCTAGGTAAAGGAAAAAATGACAACCTTACAAAATATATATTTTACACTTCATATTTACAGACAGATACAATTAACATATATATACATAACAAAAAAAAAAAGACAATTAATTTTCGAAGTGAATGCTGGAAATCTCCGACCATTCCATTTCCAGTTGGTGTTGGTCGAACTCCTCGTCGCACAGGTCCGACCCTCCCTGCGCGAACACCAACAGCCGCCCTGGGTTGCTCATTCTACCAGCTTGGTCTATAAAATTTGTGGCAGAACTGTTTAGGTGCCGCCGCAGCTCGTCAAGAGCTTCAGCGGTAATGTTTTCCGGCACTTGAAGAGCTGCGCCGGTACGCTGTTCGGGCTCTGGACGAGCTGCGGCGGTATCTACGTCGGGCTCTTGAGCTGCGGCGATATTTTCGGTGGGCTCTTGATTCTTATATATCATAAAAAAAAGAATGGCCATAACCCCTATCGTGACCACCGGCAAGCGACATATCTATAAAAAAACACGAAGATGAGACGAGATGATGAAGATATACAGTAGAGTCCGGTTATAGCGACTTTCAAGGGACCGACGATTTTACGTCGTTATACCCGGAAGACGCACTAACCCGTAACGCGACAGGCCGGAGAGGGCGCCCCTAGGTCCTAGGTAAAGGAAAAAATGACAACCTTACAAAATATATATTTTACACTTCATATTTACAGACAGATACAATTAACATATATATACATAACAAAAAAAAAAAGACAATTAATTTTCGAAGTGAATGCTGGAAATCTCCGACCATTCCATTTCCAGTTGGTGTTGGTCGAACTCCTCGTCGCACAGGTCCGACCCTCCCTGCGCGAACACCAACAGCCGCCCTGGGTTGCTCATTCTACCAGCTAGGTCTATAAAATTTGTGGCAGAACTGTTTAGGTGCCGCCGCAGCTCGTCAAGAGCTTCAGCGGTAATGTTTTCCGGCACTTGAAGAGCCGCGCCGGTACGCTGTTCGGGCTCTGGACGAGCTGCGGCGGTATCTACGTCGGGCTCTTGAGCTGCGGCGATATTTTCGGTGGGCTCTTGATTCTTATATATCATAAAAAAAAGAATGGCCATAACCCCTATCGTGACCACCGGCAAGCGACATATCTATAAAAAAAAAAAACACGAAGATGAGACGAGATGATGAAGATATACAGTAGAGTCCGGTTATAGCGACTTTCAAGGGACCGACGATTTTACGTCGTTATACCCGGAAGACGCACTAACCCGTAACGCGACAGGCCGGAGGGCGCCCCTAGGTCCTAGGTAAAGGAAAAAATGACAACCTTACAAAATATATATTTTACACTTCATATTTACAGACAGATACAATTAACATATATATACACTAGCGGACCCGGCGAACTTTATCTCGCCCCAACTTCGACTGATTAAAACAAATTAAATTGAGACGTCCCGTTTCTACTTTTACGTACATGTCGAAACAATACTGTTGAAACATCATCAATGGATACGCATAAAAATTCATAGAGCTGACCTTATTCCTATCTTCTCCTAAAAATTTTAGGCTAAAATTTGAATTCAAAATTAGTTGAGAATCAAAAAGAAGTGATGACTTTTAAACAAACCTGTCGTTGGATTGACTGATTTTTTTGACTTGAAATCAGTGGAGAGCGATCTGATAAACAATATTTTTTGTTTTGTTATCCGGTGCAAAAATAAATAATGATGACGGCTTTCCCACACGCGAACAGGCTACGTATAGCTGGCCATGGATATTCCAAATTTATTTATTTATTTATTTATTTTGACAAAATTAGCCCAGTGCTATCCAAGCTATTATCCCGCAGACTTCCAACGACTGGCCTTGCGATTTATTGATTGTCATCGCAAATGCCAATCGAACTGGGAACTGAATCCTCTTGAATTGGAACGGAAGATCTTTTGGAATAATCGGAATTCGTGGGATACGAACTTCCTCTCCTTTAAATTTGCCCTTGCATATGGCTCGGACTTCCAACATAAGTAGCTGGGAGATTGGTCAAACAACCGATGTTGGCCGCGTGTCCTTCAGTAGCGATGGCGTCACGCAAGTGAATGTACTCGTCTGACCGCAACTTCGACTGATTAAAACGAATGAAATTGAGACGTTCCGTTTTTACTTTGACGTACATGTCGACACAGTACTGTTGAAACAAACGGCGGTATCTTAACAGATGATTGTCAACATCAAGTCGAATCATCAATCGATACGCATAAAAATTCATAAAGTTGAACTTCTTATTTGTTTCTTCTCCTAGAATTTGAATTCAAACTTAGTTGTAGAATCAAAAAGAAGTGATGACTTGTAAACAAACCTGAAGTTGGATTGACCATCTTTATGTTGACGTGATACCCATCTTCTCCACGACAGAACATCAACGGGTATTGAAAAGCATCACATGACCGATGAGTCTCATAAACTCGCTGCACTTGGCCATTATCCCGACGCTTAAAAACAATATCGCGTGATTCCACATTCTCGCCAACAATCACCACTGCGACTTCATTGATAGTAGAAGCATTAATGTCTTGTATGGCTACCAATGGGTTTTTCGTCAGCGCTGATAATGATTTTGTGTTCATCATAATGCATTATATCCAATGCGGCTTTGAACAATCTGACCAATTCATTATGCTCATGGAGAAGATTTTGCACTTGTTCGATAATTTCACGTTTAGTAGCGGTGAATTACCAATGAAATAGATCTGAAGGAATTTAAGATCTTTGTTTTGTGGTGATAACAAAGCGCCCGCTCGGTGGTGAATTTGCCCTTGAATCTGAATGTTGGGATGCAATTTTGAAAAAATGTGATAATAAAGAGACGCCATTACCTTATAACTTGGATTGTAGCCTGATTGTTGAACAACCTCGGCTCCAAAAGACGTCATTTGAAAGCATCCGTTATATTTTTGTGCAAGCTTTAGGAAACTGTTTGATTGGGCTGAATTTCCATATAGTAGCGAATACAATGGCCCTGGTGGATGAGCCAAAACGGGCAATTTAATTTTGCCACCTGCACAGCATAAGCCGGGGGTTTCAGTGCATTGCAATGCTGACATACAACAGACAATGAACCAATAACAACGCAGGTAAGATCCTTGTAGGATGTTTCAGGATTGTATGCGAATGTAGCGCGATTCAAGTTTTCATTTGCGGCTCATCTTTCTCTATTATTATGTCGGGCTTGAGGTGATCTTTGTGGAGCGCGAAGCTGTGCCATTTGGGCACGTATCGATGCATTTATTTCTGTACGTTCCTCTTGCGTCCGTCTATTACGGGAATTCTGAATACTTATTGCATTGCGTGAACGCCATCCAAGTCTTGATCGTCTAACAGCAGGCATTACTTCCAATTGGTAATGCTTCGTTAGCTCGAATTTTTGTTTAAATATTTTTTTACCGAGTTCATTGATACACAATTTCAACGCAGCTATGATCTTTGTAGAGTGTTTCAGAATTTTACATACAACAGTGTGTCCATCTATTGAGCCGCTAGCGACCTTTCCGGAAGGACTTCCCAAAATGTTCTTATTTAATAACCTTCTTCTGGCAATTACAAACAACTGAAAAAAAATTTGATCCAACTCGGCCCAGCCGTTCTCTTGTTATGCCATTAGTAACATTTTTTGTCTCCATTTTTATATATATAGATAACAAGAAAAAAAGACAATTAATTTTCGAAGTGAATGCTGGAAATCTCCGACCATTCCATTTCCAGTTGGTGTTGGTCGAACTCCTCGTCGCACAGGTCCGACCCTCCCTGCGCGAACACCAACCGCCGCCCTGGGTTGCTCATTCTACCAGCTAGGTCTATAAAATTTGTGGCAGAACTGTTTAGGTGCCGCCGCAGCTCGTCAAGAGCTTCAGCGGTAATGTTTTCCGGCACTTGAAGAGCTGCGCCGGTACGCTGTTCGGGCTCTGGACGAGCTGCGGCGGTATCTACGTCGGGCTCTTGAGCTGCGGCGATATTTTCGGTGGGCTCTTGATTCTTATATATAATAAAAAAAGAAATGCCCATAACCCCGATCGTGACCACCGGCAAGCGACATATCTATAAAAAAAACACGAAGATGAGACGAGATGATGAAGATATACAGTAGAGTCCGGTTATAGCGACTTTCAAGGGACCGACGATTTTACGTCGTTATACCCGGAAGACGCACTAACCCGTAACGCGACAGGCCGGAGAGGGCGCCCCTAGGTCCTAGGTAAAGGAAAAAATGACAACCTTACAAAATATATATTTTACACTTCATATTTACAGACAGATACAATTAACATATATATACATAACAAAAAAAAAAAGACAATTAATTTTCGAAGTGAATGCTGGAAATCTCCGACCATTCCATTTCCAGTTGGTGTTGGTCGAACTCCTCGTCGCACAGGTCCGACCCTCCCTGCGCGAACACCAACAGCCGCCCTGGGTTGCTCATTCTACCAGCTAGGTCTATAAAATTTGTGGCAGAACTGTTTAGGTGCCGCCGCAGCTCGTCAAGAGCTTCAGCGGTAAAGTTTTCCGGCACTTGAAGAGCTGCGCCGGTACGCTGTTCGGGCTCTGGACGAGCTGCGGCGGTATCTACGTCGGGCTCTTGAGCTGCGGCGATATTTTCGGTGGGCTCTTGATTCTTATATATCATAAAAAAAAGAATGGCCATAACCCCTATCGTGAACACCGGCAAGCGACATATCTATAAAAAAAACACGAAGATGAGACGAGATTATGAAGATATACAGTAGAGTCCGGTTATAGCGACTTTCAAGGGACCGACGATTTTACGTCGTTATACCCGGAAGACGCACTAACCCGTAACGCGACAGGCCGGAGAGGGCGCCCCTAGGTCCTAGGTAAAGGAAAAAATGACAACCTTACAAAATATATATTTTACACTTCATATTTACAGACAGATACAATTAACATATATATACATAACAAAAAAAAAAAGACAATTAATTTTCGAAGTGAATGCTGGAAATCTCCGACCATTCCATTTCCAGTTGGTGTTGGTCGAACTCCTCGTCGCACAGTTCCGACCCTCCCTGCGCGAACACCAACAGCCGCCCTGGGTTGCTCATTCTACCAGCTAGGTCTATAAAATTTGTGGCAGAACTGTTTAGGTGCCGCCGCAGCTCGTCAAGAGCTTCAGCGGTAATGTTTTCCGGCACTTGAAGAGCTGCGCCGGTACGCTGTTCGGGCTCTGGACGAGCTGCGGCGGTATCTGCGTCGGGCTCTTGAGCTGCGGCGATATTTTCGGTGGGCTCTTGATTCTTATATATCATAAAAAAAAGAATGGCCATAACCCCTATCGTGAACACCGGCAAGCGACATATCTATAAAAAAAACACGAAGATGAGACGAGATTATGAAGATATACAGTAGAGTCCGGTTATAGCGACTTTCAAGGGACCGACGATTTTACGTCGTTATACCCGGAAGACGCACTAACCCGTAACGCGACAGGCCGGAGAGGGCGCCCCTAGGTCCTAGGTAAAGGAAAAAATGACAACCTTACAAAATATATATTTTACACTTCATATTTACAGACAGATACAATTAACATATATATACATAACAAAAAAAAAAAGACAATTAATTTTCGAAGTGAATGCTGGAAATCTCCGACCATTCCATTTCCAGTTGGTGTTGGTCGAACTCCTCGTCGCACAGGTCCGACCCTCCCTGCGCGAACACCAACAGCCGCCCTGGGTTGCTCATTCTACCAGCTAGGTCTATAAAATTTGTGGCAGAACTGTTTAGGTGCCGCCGCAGCTCGTCAAGAGCTTCAGCGGTAATGTTTTCCGGCACTTGAAGAGCTGCGCCGGTACGCTGTTCGGGCTCTGGACGACCTGCGGCGGTATCTACGTCGGGCTGACTGCTGCGCTGGATACCGATCGCGAATTAGACTCGAGGCGAATAAATGAAATAATTTGCCTTACGACGATTATCTCTGTCTGTACCGACTGCGGACGAGGAGAGGAGGAGCTTATGTATGTGTTCGCTGCCATTAAGTAAACTCGTACCATTGACGGCTGTTGTTAGAAAGAGATGACAAGAGCTGAGAGGGCTTTTACGGACCGATCTGCTAAGAGAAGTTCGAAGTTAAGAGAGCCGCCATTAACTGAGATGACCGCTGCGAGGAGAGGGGAGGCAGCTACATTAAATTAAAATTTTTCTTGACGCGTTAAATATTTAAACTAGGTGAATCTTTACGATTTTAATAATTTAAAAAAATATCTTCCTTTTTTGTTGCTGACAAAATGTAACTAATTAATTTTTTTTTTTTTGATATCATGAAAATGTATGTAAAATTTGTTTGCGCCATGCCTAAGTCGTATGTATATTCGCTTTCTCGGCAGCACGGTCTTAAACCAAATCAAACCAAATCTTTTTGTGCAAATACTGAAAATGTTTTCCTCTTTGTTATTTAGTTTTGTAAGTTAGTATTAATTCTCAAATGCCACATATGTTTGTATATATTGCTTTACTGAGTAATCAGACAAACAATAAAGTACTCGCTCAGCGAGATTATTTGCCATTAAAAAATGGCCTTGGCGACTGCTATTGGCAGTTTGTTGCCCAGCGACGCCTATATAAAAACAAAAAAGTTTATTAATTAATTTATTTACAAAATATCACCATCACTTATTATTATTATTATTTCTGCGGCAAAATCAAATAATAATAAAATGATAATTTTTCTGGCAACTAATTATGATATAAACTTGTGCAATATAAATCGACCATTATTTAAATTTTAATCAATTCTCATCATATTAAACTTGACTTGATCTCATGATTGGAAATTCCATACTACCCTTTGATTATAGGGTATCATCTTTGGCAATTGCACACTTTGCTTTGTGCCGCCATTTTTGCACAGAGTCAACGAGATAACTCAGTTACACGGACACATACATGCGACACTGGATATATATGTGTGTGCACATTTGACTTTGCCGATGCACAATATACAATCTGTTGTTGTACACATACATACAACTCTATTACTTCAACGGCTGCCTGTATGGTAATGCACGTGCAAATATTGAAAAACTTATTGGAACTGTACTGATTTCGGCGAAATAAACGGACAATGCAAATCTTTAATGACGTCAATAATGAAATTAGCTGCTATTCGCTTTGACGAATATGCCACTTTTTAATACACATTTTTGATCAATAATTAATGCTAAAAGTGATTTTTTTCACAATGATGCTGCACAAGAAATAATCAATAAAAAAAAAGAAGAATATATGTATATACATTTATTTATATATATATCAATTTTCCCCGACTTTCATACTCCCACTGCTTTTCACTCTTTAAATATTCTATTCTCTCACCTCACTCTCACTCACTTAAAAAAAAAAAATAAATTAATTAATTACATTCACTGACTGCTGCGCTGGATACCGATCGCGAATTAGACTCGAGGCGAATAAATGAAATAATTTGCCTTACGACGATTATCTCTGTCTGTACCGACTGCGGACGAGGAGAGGAGGAGCTTATGTATGTGTTCGCTGCCATTAAGTAAACTCGTACCATTGACGGCTGTTGTTAGAAAGAGATGACAAGAGCTGAGAGAGCTTTTACGGACCGATCTGCTAAGAGAAGTTCGAAGTTAAGAGAGCCGCCATTAACTGAGATGACCGCTGCGAGGAGAGGGGAGGCAGCTACATTAAATTAAAATTTTTCTTGACGCGTTAAATATTTAAACTAGGTGAATCTTTACGATTTTAATAATTTAAAAAAATATCTTCCTTTTTTGTTGCTGACAAAATGTAACTAATTAATTTTTTTTTTTTTGATATCATGAAAATGTATGTAAAATTGGTTTGCGCCATGCCTAAGTCGTATGTATATTCGCTTTCTCGGCAGCACGGTCTTAAACCAAATCAAGCCAAATCTTTTTGTGCAAATACTGAAAATGTTTTCCTCTTTGTTATTTAGTTTTGTAAGTTAGTATTAATTCTCAAATGCCACATATGTTTGTATATATTGCTTTACTGAGTAAAGCAAGTCCGGTTATAGCGACTTTCAAGGGACCGACGATTTTACGTCGTTATACCCGGAAGCTGCGCCGGTACGCTGTTCGGGCTCTGGACGAGCTGCGGCGGTATCTACGTCGGGCTCTTGAGCTGCGGCGATATTTTCGGTGGGCTCTTGATTCTTATATATCATAAAAAAAAGAATGGCCATAACCCCTATCGTGACCACCGGCAAGCGACATATCTATAAAAAAAAACACGAAGATGAGACGAGATGATGAAGATATACAGTAGAGTCCGGTTATAGCGACTTTCAAGGGACCGACGATTTTACGTCGTTATACCCGGAACACGCACTAACCCGTAACGCGACAGGCCGGAGAGGGCGCCCCTAGGTCCTAGGTAAAGGAAAAAATGACAACCTTACAAAATATATATTTTACACTTCATATTTACAGACAGATACAATTAACATATATATACATAACAAAAAAAAAAGACAATTAATTTTCGAAGTGAATGCTGGAAATCTCCGACCATTCCATTTCCAGTTGGTGTTGGTCGAACTCCTCGTCGCACAGGTCCGACCCTCCCTGCGCGAACACCAACAGCCGCCCTGGGTTGCTCATTCTACCAGCTAGGTCTATAAAATTTGTGGCAGAACTGTTTAGGTGCCGCCGCAGCTCGTCAAGAGCTTCAGCGGTAATGTTTTCCGGCACTTGAAGAGCTGCGCCGGTACGCTGTTCGGGCTCTGGACGAGCTGCGGCGGTATCTACGTCGGGCTCTTGATTCTTATATATCATAAAAAAAAGAATGGCCATAACCCCTATCGTGACCACCGGCAAGCGACATATCTATAAAAAAAACACGAAGATGAGACGAGATGATGAAGATATACAGTAGAGTCCGGTTATAGCGACTTTCAAGGGACCGACGATTTTACGTCGTTATACCCGGAAGACGCACTAACCCGTAACGCGACAGGCCGGAGAGGGCGCCCCTAGGTCCTAGGTAAAGGAAAAAATGACAACCTTACAAAATATATATTTTACACTTCATATTTACAGACAGATACAATTAACATATATATACATAACAAAAAAAAAAGACAATTAATTTTCGAAGTGAATGCTGGAAATCTCCGACCATTCCATTTCCAGTTGGTGTTGGTCGAACTCCTCGTCGCACAGGTCCGACCCTCCCTGCGCGAACACCAACAGCCGCCCTGGGTTGCTCATTCTACCAGCTAGGTCTATAAAATTTGTGGCAGAACTGTTTAGGTGCCGCCGCAGCTCGTCAAGAGCTTCAGCGGTAATGTTTTCCGGCACTTGAAGAGCTGCGCCGGTACGCTGTTCGGGCTCTGGACGAGCTGCGGCGGTATCTACGTCGGGCTCTTGAGCTGCGGCGATATTTTCGGTGGGCTCTTGATTCTTATATATCATAAAAAAAAGAATGGCCATAACCCCTATCGTGACCACCGGCAAGCGACATATCTATAAAAAAAAACACGAAGATGAGACGAGATGATGAAGATATACAGTAGAGTCCGGTTATAGCGACTTTCAAGGGACCGACGATTTTACGTCGTTATACCCGGAAGACGCACTAACCCGTAACGCGACAGGCCGGAGGGCGCCCCTAGGTCCTAGGTAAAGGAAAAAATGACAACCTTACAAAATATATATTTTACACTTCATATTTACAGACAGATACAATTAACATATATATACACTAGCGGACCCGGCGAACTTTATCTCGCCCCAACTTCGACTGATTAAAACAAATTAAATTGAGACGTCCCGTTTCTACTTTTACGTACATGTCGAAACAATACTGTTGAAACATCATCAATGGATACGCATAAAAATTCATAGAGCTGACCTTATTCCTATCTTCTCCTAAAAATTTTAGGCTAAAATTTGAATTCAAAATTAGTTGAGAATCAAAAAGAAGTGATGACTTTTAAACAAACCTGTCGTTGGATTGACAGATTTTTTTGACTTGAAATCAGTGGAGAGCGATCTGATAAACAATATTTTTTGTTTTGTTATCCGGTGCAAAAATAAATAATGATGACGGCTTTCCCACACGCGAACAGGCTACGTATAACTGGCCATGGATATTCCAAATTTATTTATTTATTTATTTATTTTGACAAAATTAGCCCAGTGCTATCCAAGCTATTATCCCGCAGACTTCCAACGACTGGCCTTGCGATTTATTGATTGTCATCGCAAATGCCAATCGAACTGGGAACTGAATCCTCTTGAATTGGAACGGAAGATCTTTTGGAATAATCGGAATTCGTGGGATACGAACTTCCTCTCCTTTAAATTTGCCCTTGCATATGGCTCGGACTTCCAACATAAGTAGCTGGGAGATTGGTCAAACAACCGATGTTGGCCGCGTGTCCTTCAGTAGCGATGGCGTCACGCAAGTGAATGTACTCGTCTGACCGCAACTTCGACTGATTAAAACGAATGAAATTGAGACGTTCCGTTTTTACTTTGACGTACATGTCTACACAGTACTGTTGAAACAAACGTCGGTATCTTAACAGATGATTGTCAACATCAAGTCGAATCATCAATCGATACGCATAAAAATTCATAAAGTTGAACTTCTTATTTGTTTCTTCTCCTAGAATTTGAATTCAAACTTAGTTGTAGAATCAAAAAGAAGTGATGACTTGTAAACAAACCTGAAGTTGGATTGACCATCTTTATGTTGACGTGATACCCATCTTCTCCACGACAGAACATCAACGGGTATTGAAAAGCATCACATGACCGATGAGTCTCATAAACTCGCTGCACTTGGCCATTATCCCGACGCTTAAGAACAATATCGCGTGATTCCACATTCTCGCCAACAATCACCACTGCGACTTCATTGATAGTAGAAGCATTAATGTCTTGTATGGCTACCAATGGGTTTTTCGTCAGCGCTGATAATGATTTTGTGTTCATCATAATGCATTATATCCAATGCGGCTTTGAACAATCTGACCAATTCATTATGCTCATGGAGAAGATTTTGCACTTGTTCGATAATTTCACGTTTAGTAGCGGTGAATTACCAATGAAATAGATCTGAAGGAATTTAAGATCTTTGTTTTGTGGTGATAACAAAGCGCCCGCTCGGTGGTGAATTTGCCCTTGAATCTGAATGTTGGGATGCAATTTTGAAAAAATGTGATAATAAAGAGACGCCATTACCTTATAACTTGGATTGTAGCCTGATTGTTGAACAACCTCGGCTCCAAAAGACGTCATTTGAAAGCATCCGTTATATTTTTGTGCAAGCTTTAGGAAACTGTTTGATTGGGCTGAATTTCCATATAGTAGCGAATACAATGGCCCTGGTGGATGAGCCAAAACGGGCAATTTAATTTTGCCACCTGCACAGCATAAGCCGGGGGTTTCAGTGCATTGCAATGCTGACATACAACAGACAATAAACCAATAACAACGCAGGTAAGATCCTTGTAGGATGTTTCAGGATTGTATGCGAATGTAGCGCGATTCAAGTTTTCATTTGCGGCTCATCTTTCTCTATTATTATGTCGGGCTTGAGGTGATCTTTGTGGAGCGCGAAGCTGTGCCATTTGGGCACGTATCGATGCATTTATTTCTGTACGTTCCTCTTGCGTCCGTCTATTACGGGAATTCTGAATACTTATTGCATTGCGTGAACGCCTCCAAGTCTTGATCGTCTAACAGCAGGCATTACTTCCAATTGGTAATGCTTCGTTAGCTCGAATTTTTGTTTAAATATTTTTTTACCGAGTTCATTGATACACAATTTCAACGCAGCTATGATCTTTGTAGAGTGTTTCAGAATTTTACATACAACAGTGTGTCCATCTATTGAGCCGCTAGCGACCTTTCCGGAAGGACTTCCCAAAATGTTCTTATTTAATAACCTTCTTCTGGCAATTACAAACAACTGAAAAAAAATTTGATCCAACTCGGCCCAGCCGTTCTCTTGTTATGCCATTAGTAACATTTTTTGTCTCCATTTTCATATATATATATAACAAAAAAAAAAGACAATTAATTTTCGAAGTGAATGCTGGAAATCTCCGACCATTCCATTTCCAGTTGGTGTTGGTCGAACTCCTCGTCGCACAGTTCCGACCCTCCCTGCGCGAACACCAACAGCCGCCCTGGGTTGCTCATTCTACCAGCTAGGTCTATAAAATTTGTGGCAGAACTGTTTAGGTGCCGCCGCAGCTCGTCAAGAGCTTCAGCGGTAATGTTTTCCGGCACTTGAAGAGCTGCGCCGGTACGCTGTTCGGGCTCTGGACGAGCTGCGGCGGTATCTACGTCGGGCTCTTGAGCTGCGGCGATATTTTCGGTGGGCTCTTGATTCTTATATATCATAAAAAAAAGAATGGCCATAACCCCTATCGTGACCACCGGCAAGCGACATATCTATAAAAAAAACACGAAGATGAGACGAGATTATGAAGATATACAGTAGAGTCCGGTTATAGCGACTTTCAAGGGACCGACGATTTTACGTCGTTATACCCGGAAGACGCACTAACCCGTAACGCGACAGGCCGGAGAGGGCGCCCCTAGGTCCTAGGTAAAGGAAAAAATGACAACCTTACAAAATATATATTTTACACTTCATATTTACAGACAGATACAATTAACATATATATACATAACAAAAAAAAAAAGACAATTAATTTTCGAAGTGAATGCTGGAAATCTCCGACCATTCCATTTCCAGTTGGTGTTGGTCGAACTCCTCGTCGCACAGTTCCGACCCTCCCTGCGCGAACACCAACAGCCGCCCTGGGTTGCTCATTCTACCAGCTAGGTCTATAAAATTTGTGGCAGAACTGTTTAGGTGCCGCCGCAGCTCGTCAAGAGCTTCAGCGGTAATGTTTTCCGGCACTTGAAGAGCTGCGCCGGTACGCTGTTCGGGCTCTGGACGAGCTGCGGCGGTATCTACGTCGGGCTCTTGATTCTTATATATCATAAAAAAAAGAATGGCCATAACCCCTATCGTGACCACCGGCAAGCGACATATCTATAAAAAAAACACGAAGATGAGACGAGATGATGAAGATATACAGTAGAGTCCGGTTATAGCGACTTTCAAGGGACCGACGATTTTACGTCGTTATACCCGGAAGACGCACTAACCCGTAACGCGACAGGCCGGAGAGGGCGCCCCTAGGTCCTAGGTAAAGGAAAAAATGACAACCTTACAAAATATATATTTTACACTTCATATTTACAGACAGATACAATTAACATATATATACATAACAAAAAAAAAAGACAATTAATTTTCGAAGTGAATGCTGGAAATCTCCGACCATTCCATTTCCAGTTGGTGTTGGTCGAACTCCTCGTCGCACAGGTCCGACCCTCCCTGCGCGAACACCAACAGCCGCCCTGGGTTGCTCATTCTACCAGCTAGGTCTATAAAATTTGTGGCAGAACTGTTTAGGTGCCGCCGCAGCTCGTCAAGAGCTTCAGCGGTAATGTTTTCCGGCACTTGAAGAGCTGCGCCGGTACGCTGTTCGGGCTCTGGACGAGCTGCGGCGGTATCTACGTCGGGCTCTTGAGCTGCGGCGATATTTTCGGTGGGCTCTTGATTCTTATATATCATAAAAAAAAGAATGGCCATAACCCCTATCGTGACCACCGGCAAGCGACATATCTATAAAAAAAACACGAAGATGAGACGAGATGATGAAGATATACAGTAGAGTCCGGTTATAGCGACTTTCAAGGGACCGACGATTTTACGTCGTTATACCCGGAAGACGCACTAACCCGTAACGCGACAGGCCGGAGAGGGCGCCCCTAGGTCCTAGGTAAAGGAAAAAATGACAACCTTACAAAATATATATTTTACACTTCATATTTACAGACAGATACAATTAACATATATATACATAACAAAAAAAAAAGACAATTAATTTTCGAAGTGAATGCTGGAAATCTCCGACCATTCCATTTCCAGTTGGTGTTGGTCGAACTCCTCGTCGCACAGGTCCGACCCTCCCTGCGCGAACACCAACAGCCGCCCTGGGTTGCTCATTCTACCAGCTAGGTCTATAAAATTTGTGGCAGAACTGTTTAGGTGCCGCCGCAGCTCGTCAAGAGCTTCAGCGGTAATGTTTTCCGGCACTTGAAGAGCTGCGCCGGTACGCTGTTCGGGCTCTGGACGAGCTGCGGCGGTATCTACGTCGGGCTCTTGAGCTGCGGCGATATTTTCGGTGGGCTCTTGATTCTTATATATCATAAAAAAAAGAATGGCCATAACCCCTATCGTGACCACCGGCAAGCGACATATCTATAAAAAAAACACGAAGATGAGACGAGATGATGAAGATATACAGTAGAGTCCGGTTATAGCGACTTTCAAGGGACCGACGATTTTACGTCGTTATACCCGGAAGACGCACTAACCCGTAACGCGACAGGCCGGAGAGGGCGCCCCTAGGTCCTAGGTAAAGGAAAAAATGACAACCTTACAAAATATATATTTTACACTTCATATTTACAGACAGATACAATTAACATATATATACATAACAAAATAAAAAAGACAATTAATTTTCGAAGTGAATGCTGGAAATCTCCGACCATTCCATTTCCAGTTGGTGTTGGTCGAACTCCTCGTCGCACAGGTCCGACCCTCCCTGCGCGAACACCAACAGCCGCCCTGGGTTGCTCATTCTACCAGCTAGGTCTATAAAATTTGTGGCAGAACTGTTTAGGTGCCGCCGCAGCTCGTCAAGAGCTTCAGCGGTAAAGTTTTCCGGCACTTGAAGAGCTGCGCCGGTACGCTGTTCGGGCTCTGGACGAGCTGCGGCGGTATCTACGTCGGGCTCTTGAGCTGCGGCGATATTTTCGGTGGGCTCTTGATTCTTATATATCATAAAAAAAAGAATGGCCATAACCCCTATCGTGACCACCGGCAAGCGACATATCTATAAAAAAAACACGAAGATGAGACGAGATGATGAAGATATACAGTAGAGTCCGGTTATAGCGACATTCAAGGGACCGACGATTTTACGTCGTTATACCCGGAAGACGCACTAACCCGTAACGCGACAGGCCGGAGAGGGCGCCCCTAGGTCCTAGGTAAAGGAAAAAATGACAACCTTACAAAATATATATTTTACACTTCATATTTACAGACAGATACAATTAACATATATATACATAACAAAAAAAAAAAGACAATTAATTTTCGAAGTGAATGCTGGAAATCTCCGACCATTCCATTTCCAGTTGGTGTTGGTCGAACTCCTCGTCGCACAGGTCCGACCCTCCCTGCGCGAACACCAACAGCCGCCCTGGGTTGCTCATTCTACCAGCTAGGTCTATAAAATTTGTGGCAGAACTGTTTAGGTGCCGCCGCAGCTCGTCAAGAGCTTCAGCGGTAATGTTTTCCGGCACTTGAAGAGCTGCGCCGGTACGCTGTTCGGGCTCTGGACGAGCTGCGGCGGTATCTACGTCGGGCTCTTGAGCTGCGGCGATATTTTCGGTGGGCTCTTGATTCTTATATATCATAAAAAAAAGAATGGCCATAACCCCTATCGTGACCACCGGCAAGCGACATATCTATAAAAAAAACACGAAGATGAGACGAGATGATGAAGATATACAGTAGAGTCCGGTTATAGCGACTTTCAAGGGACCGACGATTTTACGTCGTTATACCCGGAAGACGCACTAACCCGTAACGCGACAGGCCGGAGAGGGCGCCCCTAGGTCCTAGGTAAAGGAAAAAATGACAACCTTACAACATATATATTTTACACTTCATATTTACAGACAGATACAATTAACATATATATACATAACAAAATAAAAAAGACAATTAATTTTCGAAGTGAATGCTGGAAATCTCCGACCATTCCATTTCCAGTTGGTGTTGGTCGAACTCCTCGTCGCACAGGTCCGACCCTCCCTGCGCGAACACCAACAGCCGCCCTGGGTTGCTCATTCTACCAGCTAGGTCTATAAAATTTGTGGCAGAACTGTTTAGGTGCCGCCGCAGCTCGTCAAGAGCTTCAGCGGTAATGTTTTCCGGCACTTGAAGAGCTGCGCCGGTACGCTGTTCGGGCTCTGGACGAGCTGCGGCGGTATCTACGTCGGGCTCTTGAGCTGCGGCGATTTTTTCGGTGGGCTCTTGATTCTTATATATCATAAAAAAAAGAATGGCCATAACCCCTATCGTGACCACCGGCAAGCGACATATCTATAAAAAAAACACGAAGATGAGACGAGATGATGAAGATATACAGTAGAGTCCGGTTATAGCGACTTTCAAGGGACCGACGATTTTACGTCGTTATACCCGGAAGACGCACTAACCCGTAACGCGACAGGCCGGAGAGGGCGCCCCTAGGTCCTAGGTAAAGGAAAAAATGACAACCTTACAAAATATATATTTTACACTTCATATTTACAGACAGATACAATTAACATATATATACATAAAAAAAAAAAGACAATTAATTTTCGAAGTGAATGCTGGAAATCTCCGACCATTCCATTTCCAGTTGGTGTTGGTCGAACTCCTCGTCGCACAGGTGCGACCCTCCCTGCGCGAACACCAACAGCCGCCCTGGGTTGCTCATTCTACCAGCTAGGTCTATAAAATTTGTGGCAGAACTGTTTAGGTGCCGCCGCAGCTCGTCAAGAGCTTCAGCGGTAATGTTTTCCGGCACTTGAAGAGCTGCGCCGGTACGCTGTTCGGGCTCTGGACGAGCTGCGGCGGTATCTACGTCGGGCTCTTGAGCTGCGGCGATATTTTCGGTGGGCTCTTGATTCTTATATATCATAAAAAAAAGAATGGCCATAACCCCTATCGCGACCACCGGCAAGCGACATATCTATAAAAAAAACACGAAGATGAGACGAGATGATGAAGATATACAGTAGAGTCCGGTTATAGCGACTTTCAAGGGACCGACGATTTTACGTCGTTATACCCGGAAGACGCACTAACCCGTAACGCGACAGGCCGGAGAGGGCGCCCCTAGGTCCTAGGTAAAGGAAAAAATGACAACCTTACAAAATATATATTTTACACTTCATATTTACAGACAGATACAATTAACATATATATACATAACAAAATAAAAAAGACAATTAATTTTCGAAGTGAATGCTGGAAATCTCCGACCATTCCATTTCCAGTTGGTGTTGGTCGAACTCCTCGTCGCACAGGTGCGACCCTCCCTGCGCGAACACCAACAGCCGCCCTGGGTTGCTCATTCTACCAGCTAGGTCTATAAAATTTGTGGCAGAACTGTTTAGGTGCCGCCGCAGCTCGTCAAGAGCTTCAGCGGTAATGTTTTCCGGCACTTGAAGAGCTGCGCCGGTACGCTGTTCGGGCTCTGGACGAGCTGCGGCGGTATCTACGTCGGGCTCTTGAGCTGCGGCGATATTTTCGGTGGGCTCTTGATTCTTATATATCATAAAAAAAAGAATGGCCATAACCCCTATCGCGACCACCGGCAAGCGACATATCTATAAAAAAAACACGAAGATGAGACGAGATGATGAAGATATACAGTAGAGTCCGGTTATAGCGACTTTCAAGGGACCGACGATTTTACGTCGTTATACCCGGAAGACGCACTAACCCGTAACGCGACAGGCCGGAGAGGGCGCCCCTAGGTCCTAGGTAAAGGAAAAAATGACAACCTTACAAAATATATATTTTACACTTCATATTTACAGACAGATACAATTAACATATATATACATAACAAAATAAAAAAGACAATTAATTTTCGAAGTGAATGCTGGAAATCTCCGACCATTCCATTTCCAGTTGGTGTTGGTCGAACTCCTCGTCGCACAGGTCCGACCCTCCCTGCGCGAACACCAACAGCCGCCCTGGGTTGCTCATTCTACCAGCTAGGTCTATAAAATTTGTGGCAGAACTGTTTAGGTGCCGCCGCAGCTCGTCAAGAGCTTCAGCGGTAATGTTTTCCGGCACTTGAAGAGCTGCGCCGGTACGCTGTTCGGGCTCTGGACGAGCTGCGGCGGTATCTACGTCGGGCTCTTGAGCTGCGGCGATATTTTCGGTGGGCTCTTGATTCTTATATATCATAAAAAAAAGAATGGCCATAACCCCTATCGCGACCACCGGCAAGCGACATATCTATAAAAAAAACACGAAGATGAGACGAGATGATGAAGATATACAGTAGAGTCCGGTTATAGCGACTTTCAAGGGACCGACGATTTTACGTCGTTATACCCGGAAGACGCACTAACCCGTAACGCGACAGGCCGGAGAGGGCGCCCCTAGGTCCTAGGTAAAGGAAAAAATGACAACCTTACAAAATATATATTTTACACTTCATATTTACAGACAGATACAATTAACATATATATACATAACAAAATAAAAAAGACAATTAATTTTCGAAGTGAATGCTGGAAATCTCCGACCATTCCATTTCCAGTTGGTGTTGGTCGAACTCCTCGTCGCACAGGTCCGACCCTCCCTGCGCGAACACCAACAGCCGCCCTGGGTTGCTCATTCTACCAGCTAGGTCTATAAAATTTGTGGCAGAACTGTTTAGGTGCCGCCGCAGCTCGTCAAGAGCTTCAGCGGTAATGTTTTCCGGCACTTGAAGAGCTGCGCCGGTACGCTGTTCGGGCTCTGGACGAGCTGCGGCGGTATCTACGTCGGGCTCTTGAGCTGCGGCGATATTTTCGGTGGGCTCTTGATTCTTATATATCATAAAAAAAAGAATGGCCATAACCCCTATCGCGACCACCGGCAAGCGACATATCTATAAAAAAAACACGAAGATGAGACGAGATGATGAAGATATACAGTAGAGTCCGGTTATAGCGACTTTCAAGGGACCGACGATTTTACGTCGTTATACCCGGAAGACGCACTAACCCGTAACGCGACAGGCCGGAGAGGGCGCCCCTAGGTCCTAGGTAAAGGAAAAAAATGACAACCTTACAAAATATATATTTTACACTTCATATTTACAGACAGATACAATTAACATATATATACATAACAAAATAAAAAAGACAATTAATTTTCGAAGTGAATGCTGGAAATCTCCGACCATTCCATTTCCAGTTGGTGTTGGTCGAACTCCTCGTCGCACAGGTCCGACCCTCCCTGCGCGAACACCAACAGCCGCCCTGGGTTGCTCATTCTACCAGCTAGGTCTATAAAATTTGTGGCAGAACTGTTTAGGTGCCGCCGCAGCTCGTCAAGAGCTTCAGCGGTAATGTTTTCCGGCACTTGAAGAGCTGCGCCGGTACGCTGTTCGGGCTCTGGACGAGCTGCGGCGGTATCTACGTCGGGCTCTTGAGCTGCGGCGATATTTTCGGTGGGCTCTTGATTCTTATATATCATAAAAAAAAGAATGGCCATAACCCCTATCGCGACCACCGGCAAGCGACATATCTATAAAAAAAACACGAAGATGAGACGAGATGATGAAGATATACAGTAGAGTCCGGTTATAGCGACTTTCAAGGGACCGACGATTTTACGTCGTTATACCCGGAAGACGCACTAACCCGTAACGCGACAGGCCGGAGAGGGCGCCCCTAGGTCCTAGGTAAAGGAAAAAATGACAACCTTACAAAATATATATTTTACACTTCATATTTACAGACAGATACAATTAACATATATATACATAACAAAAAAAAAAGACAATTAATTTTCGAAGTGAATGCTGGAAATCTCCGACCATTCCATTTCCAGTTGGTGTTGGTCGAACTCCTCGTCGCACAGGTCCGACCCTCCCTGCGCGAACACCAACAGCCGCCCTGGGTTGCTCATTCTACCAGCTAGGTCTATAAAATTTGTGGCAGAACTGTTTAGGTGCCGCCGCAGCTCGTCAAGAGCTTCAGCGGTAATGTTTTCCGGCACTTGAAGAGCTGCGCCGGTACGCTGTTCGGGCTCTGGACGAGCTGCGGCGGTATCTACGTCGGGCTCTTGAGCTGCGGCGATATTTTCGGTGGGATCTTGATTCTTATATATCATAAAAAAAAGAATGGCCATAACCCCTATCGTGACCACCGGCAAGCGACATATCTATAAAAAAAAACACGAAGATGAGACGAGATGATGAAGATATACAGTAGAGTCCGGTTATAGCGACTTTCAAGGGACCGACGATTTTACGTCGTTATACCCGGAAGACGCACTAACCCGTAACGCGACAGGCCGGAGAGGGCGCCCCTAGGTCCTAGGTAAAGGAAAAAATGACAACCTTACAAAATATATATTTTACACTTCATATTTACAGACAGATACAATTAACATATATATACATAACAAAAAAAAAAAGACAATTAATTTTCGAAGTGAATGCTGGAAATCTCCGACCATTCCATTTCCAGTTGGTGTTGGTCGAACTCCTCGTCGCACAGGTCCGACCCTCCCTGCGCGAACACCAACAGCCGCCCTGGGTTGCTCATTCTACCAGCTAGGTCTATAAAATTTGTGGCAGAACTGTTTAGGTGCCGCCGCAGCTCGTCAAGAGCTTCAGCGGTAATGTTTTCCGGCACTTGAAGAGCTGCGCCGGTACGCTGTTCGGGCTCTGGACGTGCTGCGACGGTATCTACGTCGGGCTCTTGATTCTTATATGTCATAAAAAAAAGAATGGCCATAACCCCTATCGTGACCACCGGCAAGCGACATATCTATAAAAAAAACACGAAGATGAGACGAGATGATGAAGATATACAGTAGAGTCCGGTTATAGCGACTTTCAAGGGACCGACGATTTTACGTCGTTATACCCGGAAGACGCACTAACCCGTAACGCGACAGGCCGGAGAGGGCGCCCCTAGGTCCTAGGTAAAGGAAAAAATGACAACCTTACAAAATATATATTTTACACTTCATATTTACAGACAGATACAATTAACATATATATATGTCGGGGATGGGGGGTCAATGTTATCGGCCATGTTAGTTTCCTTTTCTTTTCTAAGCGCAGTGAGTCGCAATGACTAAGTAGTTCGTCCGCTTTCCTTCACAGTCTCGCTCGAACTGACTTGCACTTTTCCCTTTCTCTACTTTCCTCGTCCTTCTCTACTCGTCATTGCGCCACACTCGGTAGGGAATACTCTCTTCATCCCCACCACGCTCTTTCTTAATAAGTTCTCTTCCTTTTCTCTCGTTACTTATTTTACTCTTCATTTATTTCTATATTCGATACACTTAGAGTCTTACAAATAGTAATTACATTTGACATTTCAAAGTAATCTCCGACACGGCCTTCCTGACTATAACACGACCTCGTGTTGCTTAGTTCTACATAAAATTGGCCTCAACCTTCATTGCCATAACTTCGCAATAATCATCACTTAGCTTCTTTACTCATACTGCTCTACATAACTCTTCAATTTCAATTAGCTTACACTTCTAGTGTCTTCAAACGTTGGTTTGGCGGGATAATCTTTTACGACCATAGAGTACACGCTCTCTTCCGCACAAACCCAACAGTTTGGATATCAATTTTGCATTCCATCAGACATTAACTTAGCAGGATATTCCTTAACACACCGTTTAGAGTACACGCTCTCTTCCGCTCAAGTTCAATCGTCTGGATACCACTGTACCAAACTCTTGCCAGGCTCTTGCTGCACACTTTGCAACGCTCACACGCACCTTTTGCGTCACGGTCTCTCTGGACCCTCATAGCCTTATATTCCACCAACGAGTGCCTCAATCAGCGATCTCTCGCTTACACTTCCAGTGTCTTCAAATGTTAGTTTGGCGGGATAATCTTTCACGACCATAGAGTACATGCTCTCTTCCGCACAAACCCAACAGTTTGGATATCCATCAGACATTAACTTAGCAGGCTATTCCTTAACACATCAATTAGAGTACACGCTCTCTTCTGCTCAAGTTCAATCGTCTGGCTACCACACACACATACCACAGTACCGGACTCTTGCCGCACCTTAGCGACGCTTCACACAATCATTCAAATTTAGCCCCTGTGTATGGCACCACCTCAACCATCTTAAAATAGAGATTTTATGATACCTACGAGTGCCTCAGTCGGCGATCTCTCGCATTCATCTGCATCTACCTCAACAGGCATCGCAGGCAACTACTTAAAATTTCGCTTACTCGACAAATTTCTCAAAACATATCGGCCACCATCAAGCTTTTCTATAATGACAAAGGGTCCTCTTCGGATCCAGCTCTGTTTGGTGCCGTTCTTCATCTTAATTTTCCATCTTCATTCCTTTATCCTTTTCTTTGTTTCCTTTCTCATTCTTAACAACTCTTCCATTTTAAATTGATCTTGCCTTCAATCTTAGTGCTCTTCCTTTTGTCTATACTTTTCTCTGTCATGTGGTGGTAACAAGCCCAGAGGATGGGTCCGATTGGCATCTCTTAAGGCCTTGCATTGATTGCACTACTAACTGTGCAGTTCGCCGCAAGTTGCACCCTGCCAAGAGCATCTTGCCATTACCTCTGATGTCCTGGTATCCAGCCAGATGACTACTTTAGAGTTTTACACATTATACAACTTTCAACAATCTTTAAACTTAGTCATTTCCAAAAACATTGATAAATTTTGCTGAGTCTATTTTTATTTCAACCCAAATACATAACGGATTTATAACTTTGATTAATAATCAACCAACAAAATTTAAGTGACACTACTGGCAGACAACATTACCTCACACCTCTCTGTATTATTATTTTTTTTTAAACCCCTCTTCGTAACTCAATTTAATTTCAATTATCTTTACTTGTTTATAAACTATATCAATAAGTCCTGAAATCAGTCACGTGAATTCTGGACACAAAAATAAATCCACATACTCTATTTTAAAATCATACGATTTTAAGTATGACCACCGATAATGCACTTAATTTCAATATTTTCCGCAATGATTACATTTGCAGTCAGTATAGACTACGAACTCTCATCTGAGCAAATAATGTCAAAAATGTTAGAATAATAGTACGCCAACCAATGTTTCCAATTCATATGAAGGCTACTTGGACTCCACAAGACACATAGTTCTACCAATATACTCCACCAACATAAGGGTCTCCATTAATTAATTAATTATTAGTATTGGAACATATCCACAAGAGCTTACACCTGTCAACCAAATAACGATTACAGGCTCACTTGTAATAGCACTAAAAACGTTCGTTATAATTTCTTAAAATCGTAATTTCGCGTAAAGGTACTTGAAGTTAAAGAATCGGTTTCCCTATCTGAGAAAATCGGACACAAATTT